>NC_136262.1:226118081-226200581 GCF_964187855.1 Myxine glutinosa
GAATAAAAAACAGAAGGGGAAAGGTTAAACATATTTAAAAATATTTAAACAGAACTATGAACAATCTTATATGCACAAAAATACCAACGGGGGGAGAGCCGAGAGGGACCACCACGAGTCACGTGAACAGGGCAAACGGTGGATGGCAAGGAGATAATGGGGGTGGGGCGAACAGCACACCTGGACAGAAAATACAGGATGAGACAACAGTACACGTGGAGAAAATAAAATAAATGTTTTTGTTTTTTTTTGTTTTTTTTTGGGGGGGGGGGGGGGGGGGTGGGGAATTAGAATGTTAGACAGTATTATGTTCGGGGTAGAAGGGAAAAAACCAAGAGCCAAGCAAAACACACTTAAGTTAACAAAACACCGACGGGGGTACAACTACAAGGCCACACACAAGGGCAGAAAACGATTAATTAATTACGAGTTACAGGAAATTCAAACCAAAACTAACTATAATCAAACAATATCACATGGACGATAAAATAACGAATTGAAATTTGACAATCTATCTGGGGAAATGGGGGAGAAACACGTGGTCGAAGAACGAACGAACGAATAAGAATGAATAAACGAATGAGCACAGAGAAGGTAGTCTTTTTTTTTGGTTTTTTTTGAGTTGAGATTTACATAAGGAAGTAGGCTTTGGGGTGGAAAGACTGCGAAAACAGAGAACGAAAGTTATTGGATCACAAACGACAGGCGCTGAGAGAAAAACAAAGCCTCAAGGTTGTACAGTGTACACTGTACAAGACCTCGAGACGACACGAATTAACGCGATTTTCAATACAGGTATGAAAGATTTGCACCGAAAATCTTTGACGGGACAATAAACGTTACATACACCATAAAAGAAATACAGTTATAACGAAAATACAAATTGGAACAATGACTTAACTTCGATTTCGATGGAGAGCGTGGAGACCTGCGAAAAAACGAACCGTCGCCAGCAAGACCGGAAACGGAAGTCGGAACGGAACTCTGGTACTTTCTTTTCATCCAGATGTACTTTAATGTCCGCGTGGACATACTGTTTGAATTCCTCCACCAAGATCAATTGTCGCAACAGGTTGAAGTCTTTCCCAATCCCCTTCGAGTCACACCACCGATCAAACATGGTTTCCTTCATTCTGGCAAACTCCACTTGGGTCTCACTCTCCCTCTTCCTGGCATTCCTGAATTTTTGCCGGTAAGTTTCAGGGACCAATTCATAGGCTTCGAGAATGGCTTTCTTCACTTTCTCATAATCTGCACATTGGTCAATCGGTAAAGCCGAATAGATATCTTGAGCTTTACCCACCAGAACACTTTGCACTAACATAGTCCAGGACCCCACAGGCCATTTTAGCATTTGAGCCACTTTCTCAAAGTGTAAAAAAAAAACTTGACTACCTCCTTTTCATTGAAGGGTGGATCGAGCCTCACATGCCTACTGTTACGTGGTCCTCCCGGTAACTACCTGGTCTTGGTGACCCCCGGACCGTGGGAGGACCCCGCCAGAAAGATATCTGATTTATACGCTTTCGTAGCGCAATCAATATGAAAGACACAATAATTCAAGTCAATAAGAAACCCCACACCAAGGATCCGGATTACTTGATAATATATTCTCCATCCATCACCAGCAATCAACAATCCATCAACAATCTTACTAAGATGGCCATCTCATAAATTTCCCCCCTTTCCCCACTCACGACCCCTCAATGGTCACTGTCCCTCACAATGTCTCTGGGCCCCTCCAGACCAAGGTGAAGGTCGACTTCTCCGCACACGGGCGGTTGAACGAACCCCTGGCTGACGTGTTCCAAACGTGCACGTCGCGTACCGGGAACAGCTGCTGCAGCGCACACCTCCTTGCAAAGCAAAGCGGGCAAAGCAAAGCGCGGCTTGCAAAGCGCGCGAGCCCCAAGGTGCGACCCGTACGCGTCCTTGTAGACGTGGAGGCGAACTGTGCCGGACGCTTGGTTCCGTGCACGAACCCACGGCAACTTGACGTGTAATCGGTAATTACCCCGCGCAGGTAACTCCTTTCGCCAGACGGGCTTTCAAACGCAGCGTCCCCCACGCTGCTCAATATCGACACCGCTCGCGTCGGAGCTGGGCGAGGAAGAAGAAGATCGCCGCTTCTCCCGGACCTCGTGTCTATTTCTTCTTCCGGTTCACTATCCCGTTTCCGGTCTCCTGTTATCCGGAGCCTCTCTAACCCTTTAACCACAACAACCTTTAATAGAATAAACATTAATAAGCAATGACATTAATAGTAACTCCTCTAAATCCGGGATCCGTAACACTACCAACATCCCAAGTGTTCTGACTAGTTGTCGAACTAGCCGGCATGGATACTACTTCTCTCCGTTCTCCCATTAATTCCAGCTCCTTGAGTTTAAGTTCCTTCTGATACTCCATGTCACGTTCCTTTAACTCCCTTTCGGCTCTCCTTTCCTCTGCTCTTTCCTCTGCTTTTTTTTTTTTTTTTTTTTGATACTGAATCGAGGCTTGTGAAAGAGCTGACAACGACGAGGGAAAGACAGCACAGGGGGACCACGAGGGAAAGACAGTACAGGGGGACCACGAGGGAAAGACAGCACAGGGGGACCACGAGGGAAAGACAGCACAGCGGGACCACGAGGGAAAGACAGCACGGGGACCGCGAGGGAAAGACAGCACAGGGGGACCGCGAGGGAAAGACAGCACAGGGGGACCACGAGGGAAAGACAGCACAGGGGGACCACGAGGGAAAGACAGCACAGGGGGACCACGAGGGAAAGACAGCACAGGGGGACCGCGAGGGAAAGACAGCACAGGGGGACCGCGAGGGAAAGACAGCACAGGGGGACCGCGAGGGAAAGACAGCACAGGGGGACCGCGAGGGAAAGACAGCACAGGGGGACCGCGAGGGAAAGACAGCACAGGGGGACCGCGAGGGAAAGACAGCACAGGGGGACCGCGAGGGAAAGACAGCACAGGGGGACCGCGAGGGAAAGACAGCACAGGGGGACCGCGAGGGAAAGACAGCACAGGGGGACCGCGAGGGAAAGACAGCACAGGGGGACCACGAGGGAAAGACAGCACAGGGGGACCGTGAGGGAAAGACAGCACAGGGGGACCGCGAGGGAAAGACAGTACAGGGGGACCGCAAGGGAAAGGACAGTACAGGGGGACCGCGAGGGAAAGACAGTACAGGGGGACCACGAGGGAAAGACAGTACAGGGGGACCGTGAGGGAAAGACAGTACAGGGGGACCGCGAGGGAAAGACAGTACAGGGGGACCGCGAGGGAAAGACAGTACAGGGGGACCGCGAGGGAAAGACAGCACAGGGGGACCATGAGGGAAAGACAGTACAGGGGGGACCGCGAGGGAAAGACAGTCAACTTTCTGTCTTCTTTCAGACAGACAGTCTTCTTTCTTCTTCAGCTATCCTTTCCCCTGCTCTTTCCTCTGCTCTTCTTTCCTCGAGTTCTTTTTCAGCTCTCCTTTCTTCTGCTCTTCTCTCCTCAAGTTCTTTTTCAGCTCTCCTTTCCTCTGCTCTTTCCTCTGCTCTTCTTTCCTCGAGTTCTTTTTCAGCTCTCCTTTCCTCTGCTTTTAACCTTTCCTGGCTTAGCAGTTGCATCTCCATTTTCCGGAGCTCCACATTTTCTTTTTCCTCGGGTAACCAATCCAAGGCTACCTCTTTCCATGTTCCTTGACCCACCAGAGATTCTACCACCAATGTCTGCATCTCTGCTTTCTTCATATTAACTCGGACCTCCAAGTTGAAATGTTTGGCCAATATCAAGAGTTCCGATCTTTTTAACGCTTGGAACTGTGCCTCCTGAGGGGACGCCGCAAACTTTTCTGCGTCAAACACCATGGTGACTATTAGTTAGCACCTGTTAACCTTCACACAAAAATTTCAAATTATTATTATTTTTTTTTTGAAAGGTTTGGAAATTTTAGGAATGCTAGGGAATTATATCCCGGACGAGGATGTTAAGGAATTTAATCAGCCAACACGAGCCCCCAATTTCTGTTACGTGCTCCTCCCCAAACCCCCTGGTCACGGCGTACCTTCGAGCCCCGAGAGGAGTCACGGCAGAAAGATGTGTTATTCTGTGTCAAAGATCAAACCACACCAATTGTTACCAACAAACAAATATTGTATTAAGGTCACACAAGAATAACACAAAAACAATAGTAATCAATTGTACAACCAATATATATTTCCTATGATGGTACCATCAGGTTTGTACAATATAACTCACTGTGCTCCAAGTGAGCGAAAAGAAGAACATTCCCCAATGTTTCTATTCCGGCATCAAGCCAAAGTCGATCCGCTCCAGCGATTGTCAGAAGGATGTCTAATCGAGACCAGAATCCCGTTCGGATGACAGTCACAGTCCCGCTGCCAAAGCTGCGGAAAGGCGACCTCAAGGCGACTGGGAAATCACACCCTCGGGTAAGGACGTTCCACGGCTCCCACTCGGCGAACCGCAGATTTCCAACTCAAAAGCCACGTTACACACACACACACACACACACACACACACACACACACACACACACACACACACACACACACACACACACACACACACACACACACACACACACACACACACACACACACACACACACACACACACACACACCAGATTAACGTCTGAATGCGGTGAAAATGGTTTGAAGCGAAGTGAAAAACCTTGAGCGAAGCGCAAAGCGCGTGAGTCAAAATGGACGACGGCCCGTTCTCGAGGCATAACGGCACTACGATGATTCTCCTTGGAATCAACCGCAAAACCTCACATGCAGGTTGATCTGTCACAGCGATAACAACTCTGTCGCAGGAATCCCTTTCCTGGGAAACCCAAAGTTCACTCGTGACTCTCGTTCACCAATCGTTCGCTCCAGACCTCGAAGCAGCTTGGCTTCTTCTCCGACTCACTCGCTCCGCCTTCTCTTCCTCCTCTTCCTCTTCGTCGTCGTCCGGGTCCGGTTTCATTTAAAACATTAACTTTTTTACCTTTTGAAAATAGTAATCTATATTTCCCCCAAACGACAACAATAATAGTACATGGAATCAAAAATGTTTACAGTGGATGATAACCACAACAACGGAAGTGACAAAGCCGTAACAATATATATATATATTGTTACGGTTTTCCGCCGCCCTTCCTACCCTTACCAAGGGGAGATTAAGCCCCTTGTTCTTTCTGGGCCGGCGTAACCGAGACTTGAAACGCCCCTCCCGGGCAAACGCAAGGTAGGGTTTCGGGACAAGTCTCGCACGTACCTAAATACCTGTGCCGCCACGGAAGCGGGGAATCGAGCCTCGCACGAGCCACGTGTAATTTGGGTACACCGAGCGGATTGCTTACCACGTGGTCCGTGCAGTTACTGTTAGTATTGGAACCCGATTAGATCGGTTATATTCGTACCACGCTTAGTCAATGATGGAAAACACGAGACGGTCGAATAAAGGAAGAACACGATTTAATTACTATTTACACAACTATGTACAAGTCGGTAGAAAGCAGAGAGACACAGAGCAGAACTTAGGCAGTCTTATATAAAGCCCAGACACGGGCCCGGTCACACTCACAAAGGGGAAATGCAGATAGAATGGTGTTCACGCGCTGCCTTGGTCGTCCAGGAACGGCGCCGCCCGACGTGGCTCTCCCCGGTCACAGCACGTCCCGCGATGAAGGCAAGCAAGCAGTGGAAGGGATCCTTGTAGTGCGTCTCTCGAACAAAGGGGCAGATGAGGCAGGAGGGAAATGTATGCGTCTTTCGCCGGCTTGGCGGTTTTCCACAGCGCGTTTAGTTACCAGCGCGCTATCACTCACGTAACCCACTAGAGGCGCGGCCTCAAGCTCAACCGAGCATCCAATTTGGTACGAGCGCTTATAGCTGGGTTCATGCGCGTCTCCTCTTGGAACTCGTAACTCTCATCAAGCGCCTCTCCCATCACTACTCGACGCACAAGCTCACCTCAACCCGAACTCATAACTGACCGAACTGCTCAAATCTCACAGGACTTTAATAACTTGCAAGCTCACCTCTTCGCAGAACTGCTAGCTCACCTCTCCACAGAAGGACTCCGTGGGGGCTTCGCACAACGGGTTTTACTGCCACGCCCTGAGCCCTCTCGAATGTTCCAACCACACCCTGTAACGCAGTGCCGCAGCCACTCCCTTCGAGCCCTGACTGGCGGCTCGCGCTTACCGTCAGCTTCTCCGCCGCCCTCATTTGGTCTTGTCTCGATTTGCCAGGCCTGCCTCGTGTTAATTTGCGCCAAAGAGCCAAATGCAGCAGAAGGATGCGTAAGGCGGCATAAGGCAATGGAGGCGGCATAAGGCAATGAAGGACCTACTCTCATTATTCTACTCAACGCAAAACCAACACAGGAAAAGGACTATGCTCACAAATACTAAGAAATAACTGAACTATCGTGAGGCTACATGTTGTAGTGTGACTAAACTATGATGGGGAAATTTAACCTTTATTGTACAAAACTCAAAACCGCAACACCATATATATATATATATATATATATATATATATATATATATATATATATATATATATATATATATATATATATATATATATGTATGTATATGTATATATAATATTGTTACGGCCCACGGATAAGATGTTGTGTTTGCCGAGCGGATGGCCCCGCAGTCGTACAGTTACCCCGACTAACCCGATTCCCGAACGTTGGCCGGATCGCGCCACAGATATTCAATAGGGAAAAGACTAAGGCGACGCGGATGTGAAGAAGAAGCAGACAAAAAGGTTGGAAATACGAATATAATTTATTTGCTATTTACAGGCTCAAAAAAAACCAAGGAGAAGGAAAGATAAGAAAATAATATACAGAAGATATTAGACACAGTGCAACGCTAGCTTATACAAACTTAATTAACCCAGGGACAAAACAAACAGAACAAACTCACGTACACACAAGGATGGATGGGCAGGAGGTGGATGGCTGGAGGGAGAGGAAAGTCCAAGGGGTCCTGCAGCACGATCAGCGTGTTTGGCAGCCGCCGTTCCTTCGCGGCCCTGCTCAAAACCGCCGTCCAGGCCCCAAGCGGCTGTTGAGTGTTGTTGCTGCTCTGGCCGCCGCTGCTGCTGTGGACGTCGCGTGCTTTGCCAGGACTACAACAGGCTTTGTGCTTCCCTGGATGATGATCTCCTTAATCCTGGATGATGATCTCCTTAATGTTCCCTATGTTCTTTTGCTCACATGCCAGCCTCGGACTCTGCTCGGAAAAGCACCAGCTCAGGAACAAACACCGGCCCACTTGATCAGCCGTTGCTGTGTACAAAGCTTCCTTGGGTGATCTCAATGTACTCTCACAGTTGGTTCTCTTACAGTTAGTTCTCTCTGGATGATCTTTTTACACGACTCAGCAACTACTCCACTCTACAACGTCCTTGCGCGCGCGCTTTTATAGCGCCTCCGGCGATCAAGCCGCCGGCCTTTAGGACACGCCCATCGGTGTGCTCACCTCGGCCCTGGTTGGGCGCGCGACCCTCTGGCGCCGCCTTTGATGACGACGGGCGGGCATGCCTTTCTTCCCCGACCCGAGCACATGTTCAATGGTGGTTTTGGAGGGGATGTAATTGGCAATCGAGGCTTGGCAATGATGAAAGGCAATGAAAGTTTTGGGAGTGGGAATGGGGAATGAAAGGAATCTATCTATTTCACTTGGTGCAATGGAGTGTCATCTTAATGGAAGACAAGCCCTTACCCTAATACACATAATAAAGATCTAACTATCAACCAGGGGGAAATCTATGATTGGCTAACGTGTATGCTTTATGGAATTAACTACGGGAACGCCCTTTGAACTTTATACAACACTGGAGGCAGGAGGGTCCAGACTTAAGCAATAATTCACAACAATTTACTGCAATACAACACAATAAAAAAAATACAAGCCTCATATCCGCAACACTGCACCCTCCTCCTCTTAGGCACGTCCCGGGCCTATAACTTTAGCTTAGTGTGACATGTAGGTGTAGTTCCCTCTACTTTTAACCTGACCCTGAGTGCGACAGTTTTAAAACATAAATACATATGTCCCGCTGCTCCATTGCACCCTACCTAGCAGACACGCCCACAGCTAACCGAATTGTGGAATGGTCTTCAAACTATACATTTACGGTGGGGAGCATTATTTACAATGGCTCTGCTTTTATTTACAAAACTAACCCAGGACCTGTGATTGTTCTTTCTGGGGGGGAGACAGTCTGCTCTGCGTCAATGCACCATGAAAGCACCCATAAACGCACCAACACACCCTCAAGCACCAACCGGTGCACAGTCATCACTGTCATCAATAAAAATAACCAAACAACCCCTAACCCTGCAGGTGGTCTCCTGCTCTTCGGCTCCCTCTGCTGGCTATTATTATTTTCCTGATGTTGTCATTTTCTTTGCTGGCGGCCTATTTGCAATAAAACTTGCCCAAACGTGTCCATTTTTATTTTATTTATGGCCCACAGGGGGCCGACTAGTGTGGTTCACCTGTGGGGCATCGGTGCCCTGTGATCAAGGTCCGCCAGCAAGATTTCGGACCTTCATGGCCGGTTCCAGCAGAGGGGCCATGCCCCAACCCATGGGGTCCATAAGTGGTGCTCGGCCACAGACATGTGGTCCATAATGTGGTGCATCGATGCAGACAGCTGGTTCTGGGAGTTCCGGGCGCACAATGGCGGACTCACGCACGCTCCCCTCAGCGCCCAGTGGCGCACAGGTCCTCATGTGGGAGACAAAGGGGGGAAAGACAGATGAGCGAGGGGTAAGGTCACAAGGGGACACATCAAACAGGGCAATGCAAGGCAAAGTGCATACGGAGAGCGAAGTGAGAAAAGCTCGTCCCTACCGTACGTCACCCCCCCTTGTCACCTACTCTACCCTTGCCCTTACCCCATATTTACAAAATCTACACCTTTACAAATTCGTCGCTAATGTCACGTCTTCCCCATATTTCCCCTATACCAAATTCGTCTCCACTATCCCTTTAGCCAAAATTTGCCATCACCCAATTCATCATCAATCCTCATAAGGAGGAAGAGATGGAACATTAAGCACAATGTCACACCCACGTCATGATGCGTCTCACAATCCAAACATTTGCACAATAAAAATAATAAAAACAACCTGGCATGGTGTGGAGGTATGTCATCTCAGGTGAGTGGATGCAGATCGTGCGAGGGGGCTTCAATCCTAACTATCCTCTAAATGACTTTAACACACTTTACACTACCCTGGGTCTTTCCCTGCCAATCCATTGGCCAACTTACACTATGGGTTCTAAAAACCAATTCCCATTGACCAAACTGTGGTGCTTCCTTAATTTGGGGTCTCACTCCCCCGATGCAACTCCCTGTGCCCTTGCACAATTTCAGGACTGGGGCGTGTAGCTCTCCCAGCAGGCCTACCCACCTGCACACCTCCACCACTGTAGTTGCCACCCGAGCTTACCTAGCTCCTCACCCTAACCTATCTAACTGGGGAAGGCCCCTCCTGGCTCTGTCACCCCTTGGTGCCCTCTGGCACTGGGCTACCCGGGTCCGTCCTCCAGATCCTCGGGCCCCATCCACAACAACTACCGGCTCCCAGAGCCCACCTGCGGCCTCACCTGGCCGACATCCTCACAGTGGTGGAGTGCCCAAACCAACTACACACACTAACAGGCTACACGCCCAGCCATTTCCACAACACTAATGCACCCATCCAAATACCATTCTTTCACCCGCACCACAGATGCCAATATCCAACCACAATTTTCCTGTACCCTCTACCTAACACTTCAACTACCCTCCCCGGGTATTCGGGATGGGGGGTCCATCCTTCCCCCATTCACACCTTCGCACCATCCACTCCACTCCACAGTTTCCATCATACTCACTCCACGACCATCCATTCCAATACTCCATACCATTTATTCCATACACCTGTTCTCCATTCACTTGTTGTTGCACACCTGTGCAATCACACCTGGTGCCACCTGCACCCTCCTTCCTTCCTGGACCATTTGGTCAGCACAATACTCATCACCATCACTCACTCAAACACTGCTCCATACACCTGTTCAGTTGCACACCTGTGCAATCACACCTGTTCCTTACACACGGCATCATCTAATCTACCTGGTGCCCTGCTAACTTAGTGCTCCCTGTCTTCCCTTTAAACTAAGCACATACCACGTCATTATCATCCAAACTACCCTCTCTATGTCCCCAGCTACCTGTCCAATGTAGCTACCTAACCTTACCGTTACCTATTGTCAATCTCTAGGTCCCTACACATTATCCAAACCCTCCCGGGCTAGTTTTCACTGCCATAAACCCCATAAGACTAGTGCTCCTTTGCCCCCACTATGAGGGATGGCAGAGTTGCCATCCCATCACATCGGGTATCTTCCACTACCAATTTTGCTCTCCAAATTCCAGCCAATCAAAATTTTTCCAATTACTGCCAATTCTATTCACTTTTCTAAATTTCGGATCAAAAACACTATCAGTACCACCATCATCACAGTCCGCTATATCCTAGCCTCGGTGCGTCATGACATCATTAAACTCGGCTTCGCAAAGCCGAGCAATGAATTCGGGTGGTTTGGTCGCCTTGGTTGGATCCGTCCGGCATTCACGACTCTGGGGAGGAGGCATGCTCGGGCCGAGGTTCCACGCATCATCGCGGCTCGGTACCTTGCGGTCCCGGGCCCGATGGCTGAGGCTCGCCCGGTCGGAACCCGTCCCCACGAGGGGGCACCGTTCCGCTTCCTCCTACTCGCCCTTGAACCGGACCGGTCGCCTCGCCCGACAAGGCCCGGACTCGACCGTGCGGGGCGGGGCCAAGCCCGAATCGGCACGACGCTTCGAAGAGAAACGACGCAGCTTCGATCCGCGCCGGGCCTGGCATCCAACAAAGCACACCGCGCCCCGAGTGCTCGCATCGGCTATCCGTCGCTCTAACCGCTAACCCGGTTACCGTCGATGCTTCACCTGCATGCTCACACGCATACGCTACCCCTTTCACCCTCACCGAGCTCGGTGCTCCAACGCCGTCCGTACATTCCACCAACGCTCTCCCTGTTAGTGTTACACACCACACCTCTCGCGCACACTCACCGTTCGCACACGTCGGTCCACACCTCTCCTCTGTTACATCCTCCGTAACACTCACCATGGGCGTGCACTCTTGCATCCACCCACTACCGCGCTCCGATGTGCTCCCTCGCACTCGTGCTACTACCAACTCGTAGCACGACACACACTGTGCTTTCTCGCACACCCTCGCCGTTCAGCCCATACGTGCATCCTCGCACCCGCTCCACCACCAAGTCACTCCTCGTGTCACACTCCGTACACCCCGACGTGCATTCTCGCTCGCACTCGGTA
The DNA here is from genome assembly GCF_964187855.1 of Myxine glutinosa. Lineage (NCBI taxonomy): Eukaryota > Metazoa > Chordata > Myxini > Myxiniformes > Myxinidae > Myxine > Myxine glutinosa. The sequence goes on from NC_136262.1 coordinate 226,129,486, forward strand.
TCACACTCGCGCTTCGTAACACACTCACCCCTTGACGCACCCTTTTTTTTTACACGCGTGCCATTTCCACTCACACGTGACCCTTCACCAACGCCCGGGTGCCATATTGACCCCAATCGCGCGACAATTCTCTTGTCGTCAAACATCCTCATACAAAATCTACCCGCACAATATACAGCACGACTCACCTGGGGGATTCCCTTCTCCACGCGCATCTGCAAATCTTCATTTGGGTTATTAAGTACAGCATCGTGATGTGAGCAGGGACTTTGAGCATAATCCATTTCTCCCTGCAATTCCCGGGCTACCTCCGTTGTCTCTTCAATTTTAATTATACCCACTACCACTTTTTCTTTACTCACCTCGACGACCGTTGGCTTTAATAAAATTCCCTCTACCTCATCGGTCGCCGGCTTTTCCAAACCCCGTGTCGTGATTTCTACCCCCGTCATTGTACCCGCGCTTTTCTCCGCTTCGCTCAACCAGCGCTTCTCGACCCGCGTTACCTCCTCGTGCACCCCTGGGACCTGCTCGCTCAACCTGCGGTCTCTGTCCCCTTCCACCCGCTTTGCCTCATACCTGGCCTTGTCCCTCGCCAGTCCCTCATTTACTTCTTTGGCCCGGTCATTTATTCCCTCCAATTTTCCCCGATCACACCTTGTTTTGTCCATCATGGCGTCCATTTTTGCCATCACGTACTCTGGCATCTCTGGCTCGGCTGCCGCGACCACGGGCGCGGCTAAATTTGGCGCCGCCATAACCATGTGCGCGAGGGCGCCATCTTGTGCGCCTGATACCTCCTCAACCACCTCCTCATTGTTCTCCTCCACCATTTCTTCCCTCCGGTCCTGAGTTACCCCTAACCCCTCTTCTAGCTCACCCACCTGTATCCGATCGCCTTGACTATCCATGGCGCGATTTCAAAATTCGGGTTTTTTCTTTAAAACAAACCAAATTTCGGCCGCTCCAAATTTTGACCAAATTTTTTTTTAGATGTTTTAAAAATTTGGTTCGGGCCTCGTATCTCACTCCCAGACACCAATTATTACTGCCAATAGTACAATTGGTGTTCCAAAATTTGGGCTAAATAAATTTAGTCCCAGGTCCGAATCCGACACTCCTGACACCAATTGTTACGGCCCGCGGATAAGATGTTGTGTTTGCCGAGCGGATGGCCCCGCGGTCGTACAGTTACCTCGACTAACCCGATTCCCGAACGTTGGCCGGATCGCGCCACAGATATTCAATAGGGAAAAGACTAAGGCGACGGATGTGAAGAAGAAGCAGACAAAAAGGTTGGAAATACGAATATAATTTATTTGCTATTTACAGGCTCAAAAAAAACCAAGGAGAAGGAAAGATAAGAAAATAATATACAGAAGATATTAGACACAGTGCAACGCTAGCTTATACAAACTTAATTAACCCAGGGACAAAACAAACAGAACAAACTCACGTACACAAAAGGATGGATGGGCAGGAGGTGGATGGCTGGAGGGAGAGGAAAGTCCAAGGGGTCCTGCAGCACGATCAGCGCGTTTGGCAGCCGCCGTTCCTTCGCGGCCCTGCTCAAAACCGCCGTCCAGGCCCCAAGTGGCTGTTGAGTGTTGTTGCTGCTGTGGCCGCCGCTGCTGCTGCTGCTGTGGACGTCGCGTGCTTTGCCAGGACTACAACAGGCTTTGTGCTTCCCTGGATGATGATCTCCTTAATGTTCTCTATGTTCTTTTGCTCACATGCCAGCCTCGGACTCTGCTCGGAAAAGCACCAGCTCAGGAACAAACACCGGCCCACTTGATCAGCCGTTGCTGTGTACAAAGCTTCCTTGGGTGATCTCAATGTACTCTCGCAGTTGGTTCTCTTACAGTTAGTTCTCTCTGGATGATCTTTTTACACGACTCAGCAACTACTCCACTCTACAACGTCCTTGCGCGCGCTTTTATAGCGCCTCCGGCGATCAAGCCGCCGGCCTTTAGGACACGCCCATCGGTGTGCTCACCTCGGCCCTGGTTGGTCGCGCGACACTCTGGCTCCGCCCTTGATGACGACGGGCGGGCACGCCTTTCTTCCCCGACCCGAGCACATGTTCAATGGTGGTTTTGGAGGGGATGTAATTGGCAATCGAGGCTTGGCAATGATGAAAGGCAATGAAAGTTTTGGGAGTGGGAATGGGGAATGAAAGGAATCTATCTATTTCACTTGGTGCAATGGAATGTCATCTTAATGGAAGACAAGGCCTTACCCTAATACACATAATAAAGATCTAACTATCAACCAGGGGGAAATCTATGATTGGCTAACGTGTATGCTTTATGGAATTAACTACGGGAACGCCCTTTGACCTTTATACAACACTGGAGGCAGGAGGGTCCAGACGTAAGCAATAATTCACAACAATTTACTACAATACAACACAATGAAAAAAATACAATCCTCATATCCGCAACAATATATATATATATATGTATGTATGTATGTATATGTATGTATATATATATATGTATATATATATATATATATATATATGTATATATATATATATATATATATATATATATATATATATATATATATATATATATATGTATGTATATATATATGTATGTATGTATATATATATATTTATGTATATGTATGTGACGGGTTGTCCCCCCCTTTGGAACTCAAGAAGAGGCACCTTCGAAGCAGCATGTGAGGTTTAATGAAAAATCGAGCAAACACAATATTGTGGAGCATGTCTTGAAATCGCAAGGCCTTGCCACACCAGACCATGCAAGTCCAAGCCGCACTAAAAACTCAGCAAAATACAATTTGTTATATACATGAAATAACAGAAAAAACGCTGCGCTAAAGTATGACCTCAGACAAGAGAGGGCCTTTGAAAACACAGAAAGTAAGATATTTCTCAGGCTCTAATTCCAAACGAGTTGGGCTGTCCAAGGCCCAGGGATGCGTTCCCATAATAAAGTTCAATGGTATTTACTTTTGGCAGTAAAACACATACAAATCAAAGGAACAAATCAAAGGATACATCTTACATCATCCCCTGTTCGAGGTTAACTTACAACTATTCCCATAACTTTCTTCCTTTAGAAGATGCTGAAAAAACGTCTCTCCAGGCTGGATCTGACCGAGCCATGGACAACATGTTTTGCAATTGAATCTAGCTTTTTTGAAGCAAGTAAAAGGAAGACACAATTAAATATATATTTCTCAGGTGCCCTGGGTCACGTGGTGCCGCCCATGGCCCCCCATGCCCTGCGCCCGACATATTTCTCCCTTTTGTCTTTACGACAACTTTTCGGAAAGACAACGTATTACCCCAGCGGGTCAGCATCCCCCTCAGTCACATGCCAGGCGTGCCATGCGTCACGCATGCTCAGAGAGGGATACCGGCCCCTAATTGTGGCCGTCTGACATTTGACGCATAAATTGTTAGCCATAATTCGCGACGAAGACGCCTGGTTAGGAGATAGCTGCCGCCCGGCCGGGTTCTGAATCCACCCTCGCTGCAGCGTAGGCGCGACCCAGATTCCGGCCTGATGAGGGGCCCCCCTTATGCAGGTGCGATCCTCGCGAATCAGGGCAAACAATCGACGTCCAATGCCATCAAGCCTTGTACATGTGATTGCTCTGTGGGAGAGAAGGTGACACATCCATCATCACAAATCTCCATCTCCTCATAGTCACAAATCTCCATCTCCTCATAGTCTGCATCAACGTCAGTATTCATAGTGTCGGGTGCCTTAAGCTGAAACGACCCCGAATTGCTTACTACAGGTGGTGTAGGTGGTGGTGTAAGTGGTGGTGAAGGTGGTTCTCCCGGATATCCCGGATATTTGTTTGCCATTCGCTCCTCACTACTTGCATAATAGCAATAGCTCTTAAAGGAACCTACACTACTTAAATCACGGGTAAAAGAATCCCAATCCCAATGAAGTGAACTAAAATCATAATCGTCATCAGAATCCCACGCATCAGCAGGTTCATTGATTTCAAGCCAGGAATCGTAGACCTCTAAAGCCACATCCTCTTGCCACGAAACGTCTAGGCCGTCGACGATCCAGTCGTGGGTGTTCGAATCTTGCCACGAAGTGACAGAATTGGCCGGTTATCCTGTGAAACATTTTCTCACACACACCATGATCAAATTCCTAGCCCCCCAATTATGATCAGTCAATGGAGAAACTCACTACATTTTCTCCATCCTGCTTTGTTGTCTTCCTATGTGCAACCATCATTTTTTGTAAACACATATTTGTAAACATCATCTCGTATTGCTTCCATCCCAGAAGTGTCTCAAAATCTGAAGCACAATTTTCCTATACATCTCATCTCACATCTCATTTCCTATACATTCTCAATTTTCCTAAGAAAATTATTTACATTGACCCATATCACTATTTACATTATTAGCAGCTCGTAGTTAAATATCAAAATACATCAACTGGTATTCTTCCTTTGATAACCTCTCCCTTATGAGCAATAATTCAATTGCCCAACGTACCTGGTGGAGTTTTGTTCACCTGGTCTGCAGAGCTGTGATCCAATCTGCACCAGCACCCAATCACCTCTTCGATTGGGGTCATCCTGCCTGTAGCAATCTAACGCAACGTTATTAAACGAAATTCACAACTTTACATTCATTGGTCTCCCCAGTGCAAGCCAACCCCTTGTATCACCTTCTTATCACAAAAACAACAGTCCATAACTAACCACTTTCCTTTATTTCCTGCCTTTACCATCAACTTTTTCCAACCTTCTCCCTTTTCTCAGCAAATCCTGCAGATTCACTTGTCATTGACAAATAATTCATCTGATCCGACTTTCCTTTATCATCTTTGCATTTCCAACAACCTTCTTCAACACGTCCTCCCGAACCCCTTTTCTTCAGACTCAACCCACATCAATACAATGTCCCCTTCCAGGCACGTCTGTCTAGCCACTCACAAATTGTCCACAAGACAAAATCACCATATTTCACACTTCAGCTCCCGAGAGCTCAATTTTGAACAGGGGTAAAACCAGCAATACTCAATTACCTTCTGCCAAGCAAGAGGCCAGAGCAGTATCACTCCCTCTTCCCTCTGCCCATCATAACTGGCAGACAGGCAATGGCGAGCCACAAGCCCCAACCCTACTAGGCTCCAGCTCCCATCCAAAGGATACAAACTCCCTCAGACTGGCATAATCTCTTTGCCAGCTTATGTACGAACCAAGATTGCAAACAAATAGTTTTCCAATAAAAATCAATTGTCACCCCATTGCACCATATTGGCAGAATTCACTTCAGCTCTACACCACTCTTGTGTCGAGTGGTGCCCCAAAATGACATTGCACGAACTCTTTCAATACCTGTCTAAACCTACTGCCATTATTCCTATGATTATTCTAACAAACCCATTTGCCTAATCCACCTTTTCAATTTTCATTTCAATTTAAAGTCAATCCAATGTCCTCTAATACCTCTCTTAGCATCCCATGCACCTGTTGTAGGCACCTGTTTTAGCCTCTGGCCCAATAGCTGCCCAATATTATGAATATTCCCAATATTCCCATCAACAAATAAAAGGAAAATAACCTGATCTATTTATTGAAATAAAAAATAGTTCTCATATGTCTTACTGTCTGGCCAATTTTTCTCACCCACTGTGACTCACTCAAAATAGATTCCCACTGTTGTTATGTCTGAAATTCGTCTCATGAAAACCCATCCAAGAGTCCAGTGTAACAGACAGACAAACACATAGACACACTGAAGATCCCAGGGTCCCATCGAACTAGCTTGTCCCCAGATCCACAAACAAAACATGTAACTTATGTCAACAACTGAACTCCCAAGACAACAACGATAAAACATCCAATCCACCTCAATGGCTCGCCAAGTAGCTCATTGTGTCCCTGTCTCTCTTCTTGCATCTACACTGTTCACAATCACAATTACTCACTCATACACTGCTCCATCACCTCCTTCCCTACACCCCAAATCTCCACTTGCATCCTATGCAAATCATTCACTCAACACCATTACACTCATCCACAATACCCTCACAGTACATCACTTCTCCAAACCATTGCCTCATTCACTCAGATTTTCCCACGCTCCAATTCCTCATTTAATAAACTACCCCACAAACACACTGCATCATCTAACTAACTACTGCCCCTTTAAAACTCATGCTTTCCCTGTCATCCCTTTATACTACTGCGCATCCCTCGTCATTATCATCCATCTAATCTCTCTACGTCTCCACTACTACAGGTAACTTTCCCTCGGCGAGCTTACACTGCCATATTTCCAACCACATTTCCAGCGAAGATGACGTCACTATTTCACACCTTTCCTCCATGGAACAGCTGGTGGTCCTCCATGAGATGCATTCCGATGTTAATCACTTCAAAGCTCTCAATTAGCCCTCCTTGGAATCGCACCTTTAACATTACCGGCACTGCCCTTTCTTGGTTCAAATCTTACCTCTGACAGACACCAAGTCATCCCCATCAACAACTGCAAATCCTCCACTGCTCCCCTCTATCCTGACAATCTGCATCACTGAAATAAATCCTGGCTTCAAATCAACTTTCTCAAACTTAACTATGATAAATCTGAAATAATCGCATCATCTTCCTTCGAACTCAGAGCACACCGACACAGTATACATCAAACATTGGATTCATATTTCCACCGAACTCCACCACTCTGTTAAATTTAAACATGCCCAATGGGCAATCCACTCTGCTCAGGGCTGCAAAATGCTGGATTCTAACCTTCCCAAACACAGCTCTTGTCCACCAGGCTGCAAAAATCAAAGCATTTTCAGACCCCTTTTTCCCATACACTAGCCAGTGTAAGCCAGCCAAACATAAACAAAGAGGTTCCAGCGAGCTGTGACCTCCATAACGCTAAACAAATCCACTGGCATTTTAAAAACAAACTTTCCCAGTCACTTACTAAAATAAAGTGCAGCTCTTGTCCGTAGATATACGTTAACCAAGATTACATGAGACTTGACAACAATAGTACTGCCCCGTGGAGCAAGGCACCAGAGACGACTCCCCTCTCCTTCGACAAATACACCAGACAGATCACAAAGACACTAAACAGCCTTCTTTCACCTGAAAAACATCGCCCGTCTCCGTCAATCCCTCTCCTCCTGTGAAACTGTAACCTTCAACCACACGTGCCAGCCACACCTCCACCACGCGTGCAGCCACCCAGATCCCTAGCAACACGCCATACCTTTAACACAAGGCCTCCACCACGAACAACACCGTTCACACCACCTTCCAACCACTGCAGGAGCACCTGAGCTCCGTGGCACACCCGCAACTCCCTCAAAATCAGTGTTCAGAAACATGACTCCATGGACGGCCAGAAAATCAGACAGACACACACACACACACACACACACGGATAGACACAGGTGGGTTATCGCCTGCATTCTGTACAAATTCCCTATTCCTGCCCATAAATCGGCCCATCAAGTGTAACCCCTTTCACGAAACCGTTTCCTCCGATATTTTCACCCTACATCATATAAATAATATCATTCCAATACTCATATATACACAAGTGGCCAGTTCTCAACCGCATTGCCTAACGCCTGCAGGCAATGTAGGAAACCCCTTGTCAACTGTCAATCACACGTCAATGACACACATCCATCCGCATTGCCTAACGCCTGCAGGCAATGTAGGGAACCCCTTGTCAATCATTCACATGTCAATGCGTCGGCCAAATACATACAATAAATACAGATACACACATCAATGACAGAAAAATTCGATTTAAATGCAGATATGAGATCGTCATGCCATTCTTTGATTCGGTGCGCACTTTCACCGTCACTCCCATTCCCACCTACCTGTGAACTTACCTGGCCCCTTGCTGTGAGCCTATCCATCCCCTTCAGGCTCACCTGTTGGTTTCTACCTGGATTTCTTTCTTCCTGTGCTTTATCTGCTTCTTCCTCTGCTCTTGAAGTCTCAGCACTTCTCCTGCCTTTCTCCTATCTGGTACCTGCGCTCTTCTTCCAGTTTAATTTATCCTTCTCCAAAAATCACATAAACATTTCCTATTTCCAAATATAAGAAATCACCGATATCTCCCTCGAAATGCAAAACAAAAACGCTTCCAACTCTGGCATTCCACAGCCCTCCTTGGAAGCATGCTTCACAATGCAGCACCACTTCCACTCAGCGCACAACATACATGTGCTCACCACAACACACCACTTCAAGCCACCTCATCACTCGCATTGTTCACAAAGGTGCAACCACAACGCCTAGCTGCATCATTTTCTTTTATATCTCACTGTTTTCAATCATAGACTCTGGCTTTTTATAATCCTCCCACGCCTGCCTTGGCCACGCGAATGCGTCCCATGCTGTGCACAGCATGGGATATCCGCATTCCTGTCTCGATTCCGTCCCGCGAGGGCTGTTACCACATCACCATGGCAACCTGCCTGCACGTCTCGGCTCGCGTGTTCACAGCTGGATTCCACGCGCCTTGTGCATTATAATCCTCCCTGTTACTTCTACAGATCTAACCTCATCTCTTGTCCAGAAAGAGCTAATTCCTGCTGCCTGCAGCATATATTGTCAGAACCACTGGATGTGCATGCCTTAAATCCTGAGATAGGACGAAGAAGGCCTTGGAGAGGGGTGGGGGGGGGGGGGGGGGGTTATCAGATACACACATCCAGTGCGTAGCTTAACTTACTTTTCCAAGCCCACGCCTGGGTCTAGTCTTCTTCCCACGCCGGGGTCTAGTTACCTACCCCCACGCCGGGGGTACCTTAACCTGAGGGCTATCCCTCGAGGGCTATCCCTCCTAACCTAGGGCGCCCTCCTTGCTCGATTCATTAATCCACTGGTGCTCTGCTTCAATTTGGTTCGAGATACATGCTCAGGTACAGTCGACAATAGCTCGCCCTATCCAAGGGGAAGGAAGAGGCATTAAATTTAGGTGCAAATATGCTTACCCCAGCCTTATTATTGCCAGCGCTGGCCTTGTGCCTCCTCCCGACCTGAGGAGCGAGCCCTTCTCGACCTGTAGCTGGATGATCCCACTCCTGACACCAGATGACGGGTTGTCCCCCCCTTTGGAACTCAAGAAGAGGCACCTTCGAAGCAGCAAGTGAGGTTTAATGAAAAATAGAGCAAACACAATATTGTGGAGCATGTCTTGAAATCGCAAGGCCTTGCCACACCAGACCATGCAAGTCCAAGCCGCACTAAAAACTCAGCAAAATACAATATGTTATATACATGAAATAACAGAAAAAACGCTGCGCTAAAGTATGACCTCAGACAAGAGAGGGCCTTTGAAGACACAGAAAGTAAGATATTTCTCAGGCTCTAATTCCAAACGAGTTGGGCTTTCCAAGGCCCAGGGATGCATTCCCATAATAAAGTTCAATGGTATTTACTTTTGGCAGTAAAACACATACAAATCAAAGGAACAAATCAAAGGATACATCTTACATCATCCCCTGAACAAATCAAGACAACCCGTCACATACATATACATAAATATATATATATACATACATACATATATATATATATATATATACATACATATACATACATATATACATACATATACATACATATATATACACACATATATATATACATACATAACATACATACATATATATATATATATATATATATATATAGCCACACCAGTGGCTCACACTCATTATATATATATATATATATATATATATATATATATTGTTACCGACACGACTTTGATGTTAAGGTGGGCCGAGCGGAATGGCCGTCGTGTCCGCACAAATTACCCGATTGTACTCGAACGTTGACGGAGCCGCGCTACGCTGGATCAATAAGGAAAAAGAAGACACACGGCTGGATTATAATGACAGACACCAATGTTTCGATTCTCAATTATATTCGTACGGAAAAGGTTAGATTACAGGGGCTAGAGGTAAAGCACAGAAAAGATGGGCACTTAGACACAGGCTTATCTTAACCCCGGACAGACGACAGGTAAACGGGACAACGGCTGACTCACACGGGGATTGATGGCCAGGAAAGGCAAGTAGCGATGGCTCAAGGTGCACTCTTGGCTCAAGGCAGGGTACAGTCCGGTCCAAAGATGCGGGGAGGTCACAGCGCTCGGAGGTAACGTTCTTTCTCAGGCGGGGCGCATCTCTCTCAGCGCTCGCAGGTCCTTCTTTCTCTTCAGCTGGGGGCGCATCTCTCTGTCACGTCCGCTAAGTCGCCACGTATATCCGGCGGGGAGTGACACGCCCTCGGCCCGCTAGCGCCGCCCCAGATGGAATCGGTCCGCCCTTCTGATTGGGTGCGGGGGGTTACCAGGCTCCGCCCTTGAGGAGGAGCTGACAGCCAGCCCCTCCGTGGTAACCCCGTGGAGCGCGTGGTCAATGGCGCTAATCGAGCCGGTGTGAGGACGCATCCTCCCCCCCGCGCCGCCGCGCCGCCCCCATCCCCTCTGTTGTTGTTGTAATTGTTGGGGAAGAAGATGGAAGGAGGTATGGGAAAGGTCCTAAACTCACTACTGATGCCATATAATCACATTCTGGTGCAACGAAGAGTCATAATTAATGGAAACGAGGCCTTAACTGACATAGACTAAGAATAACTAGCAAGATGTCCGAAAGTTGTCTACGTGTGGTGCGGTGGACCTGGGCACGACATTTAATGGGGGAATAAGGGGAAGGTCGGCTCTACTGATTGTTGTTTACAGACAATGGGACTAGGGAATGGGGGATTGGGGATAGTTGGGGAGTATTGGGGAAATAGGGGAATATTTACAAGCGGATATGGAGGCCAAATTCCATATTCGCAACATTGCACCCTTCTCTACCCTCGGGGCGTCCCGACCCGATAAATTTTTACCTACTTTAGTGTGGCACGCAATGTAGTTCCCTCTACTATTAACTCTACCCTGAGTGCGACAGTTTTACAGATATTCACAAATGAGTAAATATGTCCCCCTGCGACGTTGCACCCTTCTCCTCACAGAAACACACCCACAGGATAACCGAATCCGGAAAGAATCCTCAAACTAAACATACAGCCGGTAGGGAGCATTATTTACAAGACTACGCTGCTATTTACACTACGATCCAGGACCTGTTTTTGGAGGAACACATGCAGATGTTATGCATAGAGAGAGCGCGCTTGCCAACATCGATACACCAACCCACGAGTGCTCTGTGGCCGACGGCCTTTAATAACGTGCAGAGCACCCTTCCCGAGCATCAAAAGCACCACCCCACCACCAATCGGTGCAGTCACCATTGTTCATTGGAATAAAAATAAATTCGACAACCCCTAACCCTGCAGGTGTCTCTTGCTCTTCTCGTGGTGCACTTGGTGTTAACTAAAAGTGGTTCACCTGTATGGCATAGGTGCCACGTTGACCCATAGGTCCATCCCCGGGTGGTGCTTGGCCGCAAACGAACTGCGGTCCATTGTGGGTGGCCACAAACATTGCGGTCCATATGGTGTATCGATCCCGGCAGCAAACAGCGAAAGTGCAGGCCCACAACTGCGCAGCCAGCACCTCTCTCTCCTCTCTCTCTACCCCAAAGCCAGATCCTCGGAGGTGGGAGACAAAAGAAGCAGCCAAGTGAGTAAGGTGGTAAGGGCGCAAAAGTGCACGCAATGTAAGGTGATGCACACTGGGGGCACATGGGAACCAGGTGAGACAGGTACGTTCCTATCGTACGCCCCCCCCCCCCCCACCAGGTAACCTACATGGCCCCTCCCTTACCCCTTACTGTATCCACAAAACACAACACTACCCATAAACATCTACTTTACAAATCAACAAACATCCCTACTGTCTTCCCCGTTCCTCCCATAAACCAAATTCGTCTTCTCTCCCTCCTAACCAATCAAATTTGCCATTTTCAACTCTCATCAAAATTTGCCATTTTCAACTCAACATCAAAATTTGCCATTACCAATTCAACATCAGTCCCTCCTAGGGAGGGAGAGATGGAATCACCCCAATGTCTCATCCACGTCGTGATGCGTCTCACCAATCCACACAGCAATTCTCATTTCCTGCAACAAAACAAAGAAAACACAGGTGTGGAGTCATCATCATCACCACAGGTAAGTGGCTGCGTATGGTGCGACAGGTTCATCAATCCTAACTATTTCCTAAGTGACTTTAACAACTTTACACTACCCGGGGTCTTTCTCCGGCCAAACCATTGGCCCTCTTACACTATGGGTTCTAAAAACCAATTCCCATTGGCCAAACTGTGGTGCTCTTCAATTTGGGGTCTCACTCCCCCGATTCATCTCCCGGTGCCCTCGCACAATTTCTGGGCTGTGGCGTGTACCTCTCCCAGTGGGTCTACCCACCTGCACACCTCCACCACTGCAGTTGCCTCCGAGCTTACCTGCTCCTTACCCTAACCTAACTACCTGGGGAAGGCCCTCTGGCACTCTCCCCACTCGGTGCCCTCTCTGGCACTGGGCTGCCCGATCCACACCCGGGATCCTCAGGCACCCACTCACAACTACCGGCTCCCAGAGCCCACCTGCGGCCTCACCTGGCCGACATCCTCACAGTGGTGGAGTGCCCAACCAACTACACCCACTAACAGGCTACACGCCCAGCCATTTCCACAACACTAATGCACCCATTCACAACACCATTCTGCAACCGCACCACAAGTGCCAATATCCAACCACAACTTACCTATACCCTCTACCTAACACTTACACTACCCGCCCCGGGTATTCGTGAAAGGGGTCCACTCTTCCCCCATCCACACCTTCGCACCATGCACACCACTCCGTACCACTCACTCCAACTCTCTCCACACACCTGTACTTGCACACCTGTGCTCTCACACCTGGTGCCACCTGCACCCTTCTCTCCCCAAGCGCCTTCGCGCTGATCCACCACACTCACTACTCATCCATTGCTCCACACACCTGTCCAGTTGCACACCTGTGCAATCACACCTGTCCAGTTGCACACCTGTGCAATCACACCTGTCCAGTTGCACACCTGTTCAATTCTCACACACACACGGCATCATCTCAGCTAACTACTCCCTTCTGAAACTTGCGCTTCCCAGTCGTCCCTTTAAACTATTGCGCTCCCTCGTCATTATAATCCACACTAATCTACCTGCGTCCCCACTACAGGTATCAGTCACTAACTAACCTTAACGTTACCTAATGTCAATCTCTTCTAGATCCCTACTAATAACCTAACCCACCCGGGCTAGTTTTCACTGCCATACACCCCATAAACTATTGCTCCTTTGCCCCCGTGGGAAGGGGGGCAAGGATGCCATCCCTCCACATCGGGGGTCTCTCACTACCAATTTTGCACATCAAATTTCAACAAATTAAAAATTTGCCAATCACTGCCCATCATCTGCCAATCACTACTGCCAATCCCTTGCCAATCATCAAATTTTGTTTTTCTCTAATTTTGGGGCCAAAACACTAACCTCATCACCCGTCTACTCACTAATACCTCTCGGTGCGCCAATTCCTGTCCAAAGCCCGGCTTCGTAAAGCCAAACAATGAATGCTGGTTTTTTTGTGCCAGCGGCTGGACACGTCCGGCACTCGGTGCAGGGACGGGGGCTTACCCGGGCCGAGATCCCACGCATCACCTCGGCGTGGAGCCATCCAATGTCCCGATCTCGACCTGCCGGCACGTCTCAACAAAACGTGGTCGCCATAACGACCCTTCCTTTCGGGCTGCCCGCTCCGCCTAGTGGAGCACGGACGCGGCCGTTCAAAGCGAGGCCCAGCACGCACCGAGGGCCCGATTCGGCTATAAGTCGCTCTAACCTCTAACCCGTCTAACGTCGATGCTTCACCTGGACGCTTACACCCCGCAGCCCGTTCCTTGCTCACACATCCAGCCGTGCCCATGCTCCTCGTACCTTTCCTTACACACCCAGGTACCCTCATTCCACTCACAGCCTTGGTCACACACCTGACCACCGAACACTTTGGCACACATTCGTTGGTCGCACACCTCACCAATACACCGCTTCGCGCCCCCTCCTCGGTCACCTCCTCTGTGACAATCACAGGTGTGCCCTCATTCGCACACCCAACCACGTGCCTCACCACCAACTCCAGCGTGCATTCCCACTCACGCTCTACCATTCCAGGTGTGCATCCTTCCATCCCAGGTGTACATCCTCGCTCACCTGTCACAACTAACTCACGCTCCATGTCACTCTCACTACTTTCACCTCCATTCCTGACAGCGCACTCACCCTTCCTCTTGACAGCGCACTCTTTCCTCATGTACCTGTCCGTTACACACCTTTCTCACGCACACTCCTGCACACACTCTCCCGTCACACCCTCTGTAACACTCACCACACCGCGCTTCCATGTGCTCCCTCGCACACACGCTACGACCGACTCACTCTCGCCAGCACCCTCACTCCTTGGCACACACTTTTTCCTCACACACCCCAGAGTCGGACTTTCTCGCACACCTCCTTTTTCGCACACCAGACCTGTCGCACACTTCACCAACGGCCTCTCACGAACACCCGGGTCCATCTCGACCCCCAAGCTTCTTAAATCCCCTGGCGCATCATACGCACGACCATATTGGTCACCACTTACACCGGGTCCTCTTTCTCTTCGCTTCTCCTCCATCACCTGCGAATCCCTCATCCGGTTAATGAGCACATCATCACGATCCAAACACAGACTTTGGACCAATTCTTTTATCTCCTCTTTTATCTCTTTCTTATCCCCTCTCCGTCGCTTCTTAATTTCGCTCATCCCTTCTTCCACTTCTTCTAATTTGTGCTTCACCTCTTTTATTCCCCGGTACGTCTCCTCAAGCTCATCCTCTAAGGCTACCTTGACCGTTTCCATGTGCGTCCTCACCTGCCGGTCCGTCGTCTCCATTACCTCTATCACCTCGTCCAACCTCGTTGTCAGTCCCTCACGTACCATCTGACATTCCCTCTTTGTCGCTATTAAGTCGTTTTTTATGTCGTTTTGTGTCGCTTTTAAACCTCCTAATACCGCAGTGTTCCTTTGAACCTGCTCCACTAACTCCGTTTGTCCCACCGTCAGCTGCTCCATCTCCTGCGTCAGGTCCTCTATGCCCCCTTGTAACTTTACAGTCCCCTTTCTCACCTCCTTCTCCATGTGCTCCTTACAGTGCCTCACCCCCTCGCGCACTCCTCCGACCTCCTCACTCACTCCTCTTCTGATCTCCTCCCCCATCACTTGCATCTCCTGCCCAGATGCCACCCTCATCTGCTCCATTTCCTCCCTGTGAGCATCCAGTTTGGTTTCTACCCCCATTCTGACCCCCTCTATCTGCTGCCCCATTTGGTTAACTTCCCTTTCCGCTTGGTCCCTCATGTCCCTCAATTTGCCTTCCATCCTGTTTTCTAACCCCTCTAACCCATTTTTCACTCCCTCTATCTGATTCTCCTGGGCAGCCATTCTGTTTTCTACCCCCATTAACCCATTTCTCACCTCTTTTATCCCGTTGTCTAACCCCTCAAAATTATTGTCTAACTTCCCAAATTTCTTGTCTAACTCCTCAAAATTATTGTCTAACCCCTCACTGGTTATCCTCGCTTCGTCCCTCATTACCCCCATTTGCTCACTCTGAGCCCTCGCTTCGTCCCTCATTACCCCCATTTGGTTTCCCAACCGCTCACTATCAGCCCTCATTCCCACCATTTGTTCCATAAGGGCCCTCATTTGCAGGAGGAAAAGGTTCGAATCCACCAGGGGCGCTGCCACGGTCGCGGGCGTGGACGCCGTGGCCACCTCGTGCGTGACAACGCTATTTTGCGACCCTGCCGCCCTCACTGCTTCGCTCTCCTCGCGTCCCTCAATTTGGTCCTGGACCGACCCTGCTTCACTCTCCCCTACCGGACCCCAGCCGTCTTGATCCGCCATAGCGCGACTTTCAAAATTCGAGTTTCGTAACACAAATCCAAATTTTGCTGTTATAATTTCGTCGAGCGCAGTAACCGCGGGACCGCGCTCCGGATCGATTTTGTCGAGCGCAGTACGCGCTCCGGCTCGATTTTCCCTCCCAAAATTTGGGCCTAACTAATTTAGTCCCGGGTCCGAATCTCACTCCTCGACACCAATTGTTACCGACACGACTTTGATGTTAAGGTGGGCCGAGCGGAATGGCCGTCGTGTCCGCACAAATTACCCGATTGTACTCGAACGTTGACGGAGCCGCGCTACGCTGGATCAATAAGGAAAAAGAAGACACACGGCTGGATTATAATGACAGACACCAATGTTTCGATTCTCAATTATATTCGTACGGAAAAGGTTAGATTACAGGGGCTAGAGGTAAAGCACAGAAAAGATGGGCACTTAGACACAGGCTTATCTTAACCCCGGACAGACGACAGGTAAACGGGACAACGGCTGACTCACACGGGGATTGATGGCCAGGAAAGGCAAGTAGCGATGGCTCAAGGTGCACTCTTGGCTCAAGGCAGGGTACAGTCCGGTCCAAAGATGCGGGGAGGTCACAGCGCTCGGAGGTAACGTTCTTTCTCAGGCGGGGCGCATCTCTCTCAGCGCTCGCAGGTCCTTCTTTCTCTTCAGCTGGGGGCGCATCTCTCTGTCACGTCCGCTAAGTCGCCACGTATATCCGGCGGGGAGTGACACGCCCTCGGCCCGCTAGCGCCGCCCCAGATGGAATCGGTCCGCCCTTCTGATTGGGTGCGGGGGGTTACCAGGCTCCGCCCTTGAGGAGGAGCTGACAGCCAGCCCCTCCGTGGTAACCCCGTGGAGCGCGTGGTCAATGGCGCTAATCGAGCCGGTGTGAGGACGCATCCTCCCCCCCCGCGCCGCCGCGCCGCCCCCATCCCCTCTGTTGTTGTTGTAATTGTTGGGGAAGAAGATGGAAGGAGGTATGGGAAAGGTCCTAAACTCACTACTGATGCCATATAATCACATTCTGGTGCAACGAAGAGTCATAATTAATGGAAACGAGGCCTTAACTGACATAGACTAAGAATAACTAGCAAGATGTCCGAAAGTTGTCTACGTGTGGTGCGGTGGACCTGGGCACGACATTTAATGGGGGAATAAGGGGAAGGTCGGCTCTACTGATTGTTGTTTACAGACAATGGGACTAGGGAATGGGGGATTGGGGATAGTTGGGGAGTATTGGGGAAATAGGGGAATATTTACAAGCGGATATGGAGGCCAAATTCCATATTCGCAACAATATATATATATATATATATATATATATATATATATATATATATATATATATATATATATATATATATATATATATACACACACACACATACATACATACATACATACATACATACACACAGTGAAACCTTGACTTACGAGTTTAATTCGTTCTGTGACCGAGCTCGTAACTCAATTTGCTCGTTTCTCAAATTAAATTTCCCCATTAAAATGAATTGAAATGCTATTAATCCGTTCCAGCCCCCCAAAAACCACACCAATTTTTTTTGAAATATACAGTATATATAAAAATATCTCGCGCTTTATATTTCACCTGTATGCAGCATACAAGTTGGCAGGATGGCCTGGACTGGAGGTACGCACACTTGACTCTAAACTGTCCAGCCTGGGTTTGAATCCCGACCCAGCTATAACCTGTCATGTCGGTGTTTCACAGGCAGGGTGATTCATCAATGTGTGTACCGCTAAACTGGGCGCCCCGTTTGCGTCCCATTAGTTGTTGGATGTTAAGGATCTCACCGTGTCTTCCACGAAGAGAAGGCGAGCTATCGCCGGCACTCTGAACAAGTTGTGGCCTGGCATGCTCTTCTCCTCTGCCGTTATATACGTCCTCCTCGGCATCTTTTTCCAGAAGAGCCCTGTCTCGTCACAGTTGAAGATTTGCTGGGGGATGTATCCTTCGGCTTCTATCAGTTCGGCAAAAGTTATAATAAAATCTTCAGCTGCCTTCACATCCGAGCTTGCTGCCTCACCATGCCTGATGACGGAGTGAATGCCGGTCCTCTTCTTAAAATTATCAAACCATCCCCGACTGGCTTTGAATGACTCTTCCGATGCCTCGTCCGTTGATGTTCCCGCCGTCTGCTGCACCAAATCCCCGTAAATGTCTCGTGCCTTCTCACAGATGATGCTCTCGGTCACGGTATCTCCTGCGAGCTGCTTCTCCGTCAACCACACAAACATCAACTTCTCCATCTCTTCATGGACAGAGGTCCGGAGCTTTGAAATAATCTTCATGCCCTTGGCTGGCGTTATAGCCTTTATCGACTCCTTCTGCTTCAAAATCGTACATATCGTAGAAGTACTACGATCGTACTGCCTCGCCAAGTCGACAACACGCACACCTCGCTCATGTTTTTCGACGATTACGTGTTTTATATCCAAGCTCGCTCGCTCGTAACTCAGATCTCGGCTCGCATCACAAAGCAAAAAATCGACCGAGCGACGGCTCGTATCTCGGAAAACTCGTAAGTTGGTGCACTCGTAAGTCAAGGTTTCACTGTATATATATATATATATATATATATATAAAACTAACGCTAATGGAGATGCAGGTCACATTTTATCACCCGCAAATACGCAGGGTTAGCAAATGTTGGCACCGCGAATGCAAAGCAAGCATGGTTGACATTTTTTGACCTAATTTTAAGGTTATAAACCTCATTATGGACATATTAACATTTTTATGCCTCCTCCGATGAAGTCGTCAAGGCATTATGTTTTTAGATTGTCCGTGCATCCGTCTGTGCAACCGTGATAGCGGTAACTTAAGAACTTTAGGGGTCGAAGTCAAACTTCGTGTGTGTGTGTGTGTGTGTGTGTGTGTGTGTGTGTGTGTGTGTGTGCGTGCGTGTGTGTGTGTGTGTGTGTGTGTGTGTGTGTGTGTGCGTGCGCGCACACATATATAATGATCCAAAGATGAACTAATTTGGTTATGGGGTTGAGGTGAAAGTGCAGAGGTACTGTTAGGTTAAAAGTTATGTTATCGCAATGACTTGTGAACCAGTGATGGGATTTTTTGCCAAACTTGGCATTTTGATGCTTAATTTCCAATCACACCCACCCTGGTTATATGGTGGTCTGAAAAAAAAACGTACGTTTTTAATCGCTCAATTTTTCCAATGCCGAACCTTAAAGACCACTTGGCCTTCCAAAATGTTCTTGCATCATAATAGTGTACCTGCATTGACGTTGTGCACTTTATATCTGATTGGTGTCTTTGACCTACTTTTTCGAATTATGACCTCATGAACAAAAAAACACCTTTTTGGCCATAACTTCACCATGAACACCTTTTTTGAATAATTTTCACGAGTTTTTTGGATAGATTGTAAATGGGCATGCATTTCCTTTTGATACACTCCAGCCTTAAATGTTGAAGGTAAGGTCATATGGCGGTCCGAAAATAATATAGCCATCATAGGGTCGCAGGTGCCAGAGGAGGCTTACCCCTGGTGCCTTGTGATCGCAGACATCATTTAATTTTCCATCCCTTTTCATACACCTGTGCAGCAATGGTGTGTGTGTGTGTGTGTGTGTGTGTGTGTGTGTGTGTGTGTGTGTGTGTGTGTGTGTGTGTGTGTGTGTGTGTGTGTGTGTGTGTGTGTGTGTGTGTGTGTGTGTGTGTGTGTGTGTGTGTGTGTGTGTGTGTGTGTGTGTGTGTGTGTGTGTGTGTGTGTGTGCGCGCATGTGTCTCGTCTCGTCAACTTTTTACCATTACCCTAACCACGTAACTAACATTTCACTCTTTGAAACAATACCGATGAAGTTCTCCCATAAAATATTGTACAGACAGAGCACAAGAGTCTTATCCAGAACTCTTGCTCTGTCTGTACAATATTGAAAACCTGAAATTTTTTTGGCATGAGACCCTCTTTTGTTCTGACAAATAAATTGATGACCAAACATCAACTTTTCCTTGTGTACCACTGCGGTTAGCATACCACAATGAACTTTCTGTTGATTTCATCCATCCCTCTTCAAATTTGGCATGGAGGATCCAAGACAGCCAGACTGTTTATTTCAATTTTTTCAATTTAGGCCCCATTCCGATTTTATGGGATCAAAGCTGAAATGGTAAAAATCACACATTTTGCCTTTGCCTTCCCTTGCTTTTGAGTCAGTGGTGATGAGTGTTGGTTAGGGTGGTCCACAAAAATGAAAGTTGGATTTTTTTTGTCTCACCCCGTCATTATGTTCCACTCAAAGAAAAAACGTTCCATGACAAGTTAAAAAAAAAATTAGGGTTCTTTTAGGGGTGCCCCAACGACCTCAAACTTTTTCACCCCCCATAAAGTGGGAATTCTCATTTTCTCTTTTGGGAAAATGATATATCGGAAAGGAATTGAAGTTGAAGAAGAGTACTTAGAAATTTACTGCATTGCATCGAGTAAAAACTGTGTTACTGGGAAAAGGGGAATTTCCGTTTTGTAGGGGGTGAAAATTTGGTGTTGTTGGGGCACCTTTTAATAAAGTTAAATCGTCACAAAACTTTACATGGATAATTTTTATCCAATAAGGAACACAACGAAGGGGTGAGACAATAGAAATTCAGAAATAAAATTTCTACCCCCCCTAACAGTGGACCAACCTAGTGTTGGTATAAAGGTGTTTTTGAACAGTCTCTATTGGAATACATCGAAAACTTTCTGGTTAGAGTCCGTTTCGGGATTATACAGGGTCAAAAATCAAAAGGTAATAAAATTAAGGTTATTAGTTGGCAAACTTTTTTCAACCAATTCAGACGAGACGTGGCACAAAAACAAAAACCTTGCGACATTGATATGTTCATATTATATAGCTCATGATAAACTTTAGGGTATTGAATCATTTTTTAAACGAGGTAAAACTGACCTGTTTATGACCTGATCTGACCTTTTACCTCTTCACTGATTAGTAAACCTTGATAATGTGGTTACCGTACTTGTCTTGTGTGTTCAAAATATTTGGCATTCAGGCTTATAGAGTAATATTTTACAACTAGTGTGGTCACCCGTGGGAATCCCACGGGCATGGACGTGTGTGACATTTCGACATCTTTTTTTTTTTTTTTTTTTTTTTTTTTTGTATACAAGATCGAGGCTCGTGAAAGAGCGAACATTAATCACACAGAAAGACAAACCGACACATAAAACATATAACATAGGGAGCGGTAGACAAGATGGGGAGAGAGGGGGAAGGACACAAACACAACATTTGAGAGCAGGGACCGAGAGACATGGAGACATCGAGAGATCTGAGAGAGGGCGAGGGCTTTGGGGGGGGGCGTGGGAAGGGGGCAGTGGGAGAGGTATAAAACATATGGACACTGCCAGGACTTCCAGGAAAGAAGTTGGAATTTCAAACAAGGTGGACCTGGGGTGAATTAGCGGGGGTAGAAAAGATCAAGGTTTTGGATGGGGGAAGATAAGAGATGGTGGTGAACAGCTGTTTTAAAGACCTGGAGGGAGGAGTGGGATTGAAGGGAGTGAGGGAGTTTGTTCCAGAGGCGGGAGAAAAGAGGAATGAAAGAGTGAAGGTGAGCGGAGAGCCGAGATTTCGGCAGTTTAACCATCAGAGGGTTGCTGGCAGATCTTGTGCGACCTGTAGGAATATTTGGGGGACAGAGCACAGAGAGAGCTGGGGGTGCAAGGCCGGAGAGGAGTCGGTAGAAGACAGAAAGACCACCTACCTGCCTGCGGTGAGTGAGTGAAAGGCCCTCAGAGATAGCTTCATCGCGGGAGATTCCAATAATTCTGAAAGCTTTGGTTTCAACAGCGTGAAGCCGAGCTAGGTGTGAGGCAGGAGCACCAGCCCATAGGGGAGAACAGTATTCCATTGAGCTGCGGATGAAAGCCTTGTATGTGGTGAGGAGCTCAGGTGTGCCGAGGAAGGACTTTGCACGACGGAGGATGCCCAGTCGGCGACTGGCTTTGGAGGCCAGCTTGGAAATGTGGTTTTCCCAAGAAAGATCATGGCAGATAGTGAGACCCAAAATCTTGAGCGACAGAACTTCTTGGAGAGGATTGTTGAGAAAGTAGATGGGAGGGTTGTCCAGTCGATCTTTTCGGAGAGACATAGTAAGAGTGTGAGATTTGTCAGGATTGAAAGACATGTTCCACTTGTTTGACCAGTCTGTGATTTTGTCCAGGTCTTCAGAGAGTGAGGAGGCAGCAGACTGCCGATCTGAGGGAAGAGGAATGGAGCGGCAGAGAGTGGAGTCATCAGCAAAGAGATAGAGAGGATTTTCGAGAGAGTCAGAGAGATCATTGATGAAGACCAGAAAAAGCACGGGATGCACATTGATCTAAATCTTGATTTAGATGCTGCACATTGAATTTTACAAAATGGTTACTGGCAATTCATCAGATCCAGAAATGGTGTAATGAACACAATTTATTTATTTCACATAATATGTGACCCCCTCACTCCTCTCCACCCTCACGCCTCTCCAATGCCACTCCTCCTCACACTCCGCTCCAATACCTCCTCACACTCCTCTCCAATACCTCCTCACACTCCTCTCCAATACCTCCTCACACTCCTCTCCAATACCTCCTCACACTCCTCTCCAGTACCTCCTCACACTCCTCTCCAATACCTCCTCACGCTCCTCTCCAATACCTCCTCACACTTCTCTCCAATACCTCCGCACACTCCTCTCCAATACCTCCTCACACTCCTCTCCAATACCTCCTCACACTCCTCTCCAATACCTCCTCACACTCCTCTCCAATACCTCCTCACACCCCTCTCCAATACCTTCACACTCCTCTCCAATACCTCCTCACACTCCTCCAATACCTCCTCACACTCCTCTCCAATACCTCCTCACACTCCTCTCCAATACCTCCTCACACTCCTCTCCAATACCCCTCACACTCCTCTCCAATACCTCCTCACACTCCTCTCCAATCTGACCACACTCCTCTCCAATACCTCCTCACACTCCTCTCCAATCACACCTCACTCGCCTCTCCAATCGCTACTCACGCGCCTCTCCAATCACTCCTCGCTCTCCTCTCCAATCGCTCCTCACTCGCCTCTCCAATCGCTCCTCACTCGCCTCTCCAATCGGTCCTCACTCTCCTCTCCAATCAGTCCTCACTCTCCAACCCCTCGCTCCTCTCCAACTCCTCGCTCCTCTCCAACCCCTCGCTCCTCTCCAACTCCTCGCTCCTCTCCAACCCCTCGCTCCTCTCCAACCCCTCGCACTCCTCTCCAACCCCTCACACTCCTCTCCAACCCCTCACACTCCTCTCCAACCCCTCACACTCCTCTCCAACCCCTCACACTCCTCTCCAACCCCTCACACTCCTCTCCAACCCCTCACACTCCTCTCCAACCCCTCACACTCCTCTCCAACCCCTCACACTCCTCTCCAACCCCTCACACTCCTCTCCAACCCCTCACACTCCTCTCCAACCCCTCACACTCCTCTCCAAGCCCTCACACTCCTCTCCAAGCCCTCACACTCATCTCCAACCCCTCACACTCCTCTCCAACCCCTCACACTCATCTCCAACCCCTCACACTCTCCAATCATTCACACTCATCCCCAATCCCTCACACTCCTCCCCAATCCCTCACACTCCTCCCCAATCCCTCACACTCCTCTCCAATCCCTCACGCTCCTCTCCAATCCCTCACGCTCCTCTCCAATCCCTCACACTCCTCTCGAAATCCCTCACACTCCTCTCCAAATCCCTCACACTCCTCTCAAATCCCTCACACTCCTCTCAAATCCCTCACACTCCTCTCAAATCCCTCACACTCCTCTCAAATCCCTCACACTCCTCTCCAATTCCTCATACTCCCCTACAATCGCGCCTCACTCGCCTCTCCAATACCTCCTCACACTCCTCTCCAATACCTCCTCACACTCCTCTCTAATACCTCCTCACACTCCTCTCCAATACCTCCTCACACTCCTCTCCAATACCTCCTCACACTCCTCTCCAATACCCCTCACACTCCTCTCCAATACCTCCTCACACTCCTCTCCAATCTGACCACACTCCTCTCCAATACCTCCTCACACTCCTCTCCAATCACACCTCACTCGCCTCTCCAATCGCTACTCACGCGCCTCTCCAATCACTCCTCGCTCTCCTCTCCAATCGCTCCTCACTCGCCTCTCCAATCGCTCCTCACTCGCCTCTCCAATCGGTCCTCACTCTCCTCTCCAATCAGTCCTCACTCTCCAACCCCTCGCTCCTCTCCAACTCCTCGCTCCTCTCCAACCCCTCGCTCCTCTCCAACTCCTCGCTCCTCTCCAACCCCTCGCTCCTCTCCAAACCCTCGCTCCTCTCCAACACCTCCTCACACTCCTTTCCAACACCCCCTCACACTCCTCTCCAACACGTCCTCACACTCCTCTCCAACACCTCCTCACACCCCTCTCAAATACCTCCTCACACCCCTCTCCAATACCCCTCACACTCCTCTCCAATACCTCCTCACACTCCTCTCCAATACCTCCTCACCCGCCTCTCCAATCGCTCCTCACCCGCCTCTCCAATCGCTCCTCACTCGCCTCTCCAATCGCTCCTCACTCGCCTCTCCAATCGCTCCTCACTCGCCTCTCCAATTGCTCCTCACTCGCCCCTCCAATCGCGCCTCACTCTCCTCTCCAATCGCTCCTCACTCTCCTCTCCAATCGGCTTTTTCCCATCTCGTTTCTCTCGTTTTTCTCCCGTCTAATTCTTTTTCTTGCTGCATCATGTTCAAGTTTGCATTGACGTTCGTCGACGGACTCGTTCACCCATCTCATTCGTTTTCTTGCTGCATCCTGTTCAAGTCTGCGTTCTTCATCGACCGTCTCATTCATTTTGGAAATGGAAGTTTCGACGCAACGCATGAATTGTCACGATCCTCAAGAGGAAGTGTCTTGTAATTATCAAATGACAAATGGCAAGTAAATTACATTGTGAAAATTGAAGATTTCAAATAAACCTATTTAAAGTGTATGCGCACATAACTAATAAAAAAAAACGAAGAAATATCTCTCGGTAATTTCCTGAAACATTTTACTTCCGGATAATAATGTTGAATGAAATAAGAACGAAGAAATATATGTCGTTTTTGTGACGACTGTCATCAAAAGTAAAAGTAATATATCTTAACGGAAAAGAAAAAGCGAATTTTTAATATATGTCGACATTTCCCCCGACTGTTATTTTAGGCGGTGTATTTTCGTGTATCATCGTGGCGCGATTTTTATAAATATATCTCTGCATTTTCCCGTGTGTGCGTGAATGTTCTCAATTATTTCTGACACCGAGTCTAAAACCATCGATAAAAATTAAATCAGATGGTGAATTCGAGATAAAATCGTGAGGGTGACTCAATGAATGGGCTTTATTTTACAGGCCTTTGAGAAATCATTTCGATCTATAAACGGAAACTTTCATGGGATTCTCTTCCCGTTTTTTTTCATCCGAGTCTAAAACTATGTTAGCGACTGTTAAAAATGAAATTATATATCGAATTCGAGTTGAAATAAACCTGTGTGAGAAAGAAAGACAGCACGGGCCTCACTAAACAGGCCTCAAAGCTATTCGAGTTAATAAAATGGTGGATATTTGTTTACATGAAGCCTCTTCAAGAATGGGTGGAGCTACACTGTAAACGGAGTAAGCCACACCCCCGGACAGACAGACAGACAGACAGAATCACCGTAGCCTATTATAATATAGATGAAATTATATATCGAATTCGAGTTGAAATAAACCTGTGTGAAAAAGAAAGACAGCACGGGCCTAACTAAACAGGCCTCAAAGCTATTCGAGGTAATAAAATGGTGGATATTTGTTTACATGAAGCCTCTCCATGAATGGGTGGAGCTACTCTGCAAACGGAGTAAGCCACACCCCAAGACAGACAGACAGACAGACAGAATCACCGTAGCCTATTATAATATAGATGTTCCATAACCCTGATGATGTGGCTACCTGGCTATACAGTTTGCAATATTTATTTTCATGCAATTTATGGTTTGTCATGTCATGAAGATTGTCATGGGGACCGCAAGGCTAACCCCCGCTCTTGCAGGGAAAAATGGCCTTAAAATGCATGTTGTTGTTTGTTGTTGTTTTGGGGTTCTAATTTAGAAAGTTTTCCAAAGGGCAGTTTTGAACTTGCATGCATCGAAGGTCAAAACATAGGATTGAGAATTTAGGTTGGCTCAAATGCAGATTTTGTATCCTGTAAAAAATTTTCCGTTCCGTTTCTTGATTATGAATGCAAGTCATGACATATACACTACATGACCAAAAGTATGCGGACACCCCTTCTAATTGGTGGATTCGGCTGTTTTAGCCACACCCATTGCTGACAGGTATATATAATCAAGCACACAGCCATGCAATCTCCATAGACAAACATTGGCAGTAGAATGGGCCGTACTGAAGAGCTCAGTGACTTTCAACGTGGCACCGTCATAGGATGTCACCTTTCCAACAAGTCAGTTCATCAACTTTCTGCCCTGCTAGAGCTGCTCCGGTCAACTGCAAGTGCTGTTATTGTGAAGTGGAAACGTCTAGGAGCAACAACAGCTCAGCCGCAAAGTGGTAAGCCACACAAGCTCAGATAACAGGACCGCCGAGTGCTGAAGCTCGTAAAAATCGTTTGTCCTGGTTGCAACACTCACTAACGAGTTCCAAACTGCCTCTGGAAACAACATCAGTACAACAACTGTTCGTCGGGAGCTTCATGAAATGGGTTTCCATGGCCGAGCAGCAGCAACAAGCCTAAGATCACCATGTGCAATGCCAAGCGTCGGCTGGAGTGGTGTAAAGCTCGCTGCCATTGGACTATGGAGCAGTGGAAACTCGTTCTTTGGAGTCATGAATCATGCTTCACCATCTGGCAGTCTGATGGACGAATCTAGGTTTGGCAGATGCCAGGAGAACGCTACCTACCCAAATGCATTGTGCCAACTGTAAAGTTTGGTGGAGGAGGAATAATTCATGGTTTGGGCTCGGCCCCTAAGTTACAGTGAAGGGAAATCTTAACGCTACAGCATACAATGACATTCTAGATGATTGTGTGCTTCCAACTTTGTGGCAACAGTTTGGGGAAGGCCCTTTCCTGTTTCAGCATGACGATGCCCGCGTGCACAAAGCGAAGTACATACAGAAATGTTTTGTCGAGATCGGTGTGGAAGAACTTGACTGGCCTGCACAGAACCCTGACCTCAACCCCTTCAAACACCTTTGGGATGAATTGGAACGCCGACTGCGAGCCAGGCCTCACTAATGCTCTTATGGCTGAATGGAAGCAAATCCCCACAGCAATGTTCCAACATCTAGTGGAAAGCCTTCCCAGAAGAGTGGAGGCTGTTATAGCAGCAAAGGGGGGGGGACCAACTCCTTATTAATGCCCATGCTTTTGGAATGAGATGTTCGACAAGCACATATGGGTGTGATGTTAGGGCGTCCACATACTTTTGGCCATGTAGTGTGTTTTAATTCGCTTGCGATTCTAATTTACATTTGTCTTCCTTTTGTCTTTTTTGTATAATCATTTTTCTTTGAAGCCTTTTCACCTGAATAATATCTTGTTAAATATGCTTTTCGCCCTCTTGTTTATTTTTCCCCATTACCTCAACTTTTCTCTTTCCCTTATCTTCCTCAGGGCATGTATGGAAGATTGAGGGTGGAGGCGAGAAGGATGAAACGGAGAAGCAAGCTCGGGAGCTTCCAAATCCTGGGGGGCAGAGAGGGAGAGGTGGTGGGAGAGTGGGAGGACGTGGGATTAGAGGTGGAGCGAAACAAGAAAGATGGGCGGGTGCAAAAGTGAGGAGCAAAGTTGGAGAGCTCAAAGCTAAATTGCAAATGGCTAACGTGGTGCAGCCTGCTGATTGGTTAGCGGTTCGGGTTGGAGATGATGATTGGTTGATTGACAATGAGGATGCAAAAAAATATGCAAATGATGAGACAAAGCTAGAAGCGGATGTTTCTGTTGGTGGAGCGAAAGATCCTGGAAATTCATCTGTCATCGAGGGGAAAATGGTGGGTTGGAGGAAGATTGGAAAGGGGGCTGGGGGAAGGGAGGTTGACGTGGTGTACATCGCAAAAGTGTTGTGGATCAGGGTAGATAGCTTTAGGAACAAGATACATTGAGAGCATGCATAAGTAGTTATTTTGTTGCTTGTTGTCATTAATGTTTAAGCTTACAAAGAAATACATTAAAGGGGAACCCAAACGCAATTTTTTTTTTTTTCCTGAAAACCATTGAAAATCATTAATCATGGTATAATTTGAAGGGGAAATTTTTCTTGATTTTTTTTTTTTTTTGGCCAATCAGAAACCGTTGAAACAAGCCCATAAGGTGTTGTTTTTTTCGATTTTGCCAGTGGTGTCACACTCGTAACCCACCTTGATCCTCATGGTGGTTTTGCATAGAGAAACCGTGCATGTCGAGCTCGAATTGCGATACTGATTTCACCGTCATGAGCAACTCGGAAGGTTTTCAGTATGTTCAAACTGATCAGTGTGAGTTTGAAAAAACTGTTGGAGACAAAATTAGTGATGGAAACGCATTCGGGGGAATTATGGAGCCTTATTGCTTTGAGCCTTATGCGAGCGATTCACCAACTTGGTGACAATGGAGATGTTAGTAGTGTCGTGTAGGTGAAAATGCCTGTACCATGTTCACTACAGAATGGTAGCTTTTGTTTTTCTGTTCAATTAATGGCTTATTAGGGATTTTGTATTATTTGATAAATTAGTTATATTACTCCAGAAGTAATATGACGTGGCACAGACACGGCGCGGCATGGACGTGGGGGCGGGAGGGGACATGGCACGGACACTGCCAACAAAATGGGCAACGAATGCTTTGTTTCACCATTGCAGGGTGACCTGGTGTTCTGTATCTATATGTTACAGAATTTTCCCGTTTCATACTTTCCTGGGATGCCATTTGTGTCTGGGCGTTCTGTGTCCATATCAACATCCTACCCCAGTGTGGAGGGATGGTGGAAGGGGATGGGGGTGGGGGCGGTTGAGGTGGGGTATGGGGTGGTGGCGAGGTGAGATCGGTTGCCGGCAGGCCAACGCGAGTGTTCGATCCACCGCTCAATCTGTCCGTGCACATGTGCTGGTAGCTTGGTAGAGATGGTGTTACATTTTTGTGTGACTGCTGTTTCTTCTGCTTTATTGTGGGGATGGCATCCTCTCTCAACCAAGGTGGATAATCACAAGATCTAGCCATCTCTGTTGTTGCATAACAGTGCTCTGTAAAATTTTCCAAGCACAAAAGCGGACATTTTGTAGGCCTTATCCACACTTAGGTATTTCGGATAAACCTCATCCAATTTCTCGCAAACGAATGATCTTTCAGCCATTGGTGTAGCATGAAACCATCTTGGTTTGTATTACTACAACCATCAAGGACTCGTCAATTACGCATATTTGTGGAAAATCGAAAATTATTCGCCGTTTGAGTTGAATGGATAAGTGTGAAGAATATTTTGACTTTCAATCGCAAAATGATCCACTTTTAAATCACTAATTGGAAAAAGACACATCATATATACTAGAGAAATACCCGTGCTACGCACGGGTGGGAGGCCAGAAGCAAACAGGCAATGCAGATATGGTGAATGCTAAAGCATGAAACCAATAAATTCCACATTCCTGTAGCACCTTCAGTCGCATGTCAGACATGGACAGCAAGTTCGTGAAGGACTTCCATGAAAACCGTACCTGTTCGCAAACAAACGGGTACGTTCACGTAGAGAAACATCGATCGTGGGTCCGTGGCAAATCTGCATATGGCGATGGAAAAATATCAGAAATTGAAGGTTTTTTTATTTTAAACGATTCATATAAACATCCGTTGAATCATATCACACGCAAGTCATCAAAATCTAAACAGTATCTTTAGAATTTCAATAAAAGCCACATCACTGTTCATATAGGTAAATATTATTCCATCGTGTTTCAAATCGTGATCGATACACTATGATCGTGATGATCGTGAATCGTGATCGATAATCGTGTTCACAATCGCTGTGTCGTATGTACTCCCTATACGTGTACCAAATTCCCGAAACGTGTAACTGTACCAAATCGACAGTTAAAAGGATTTTGAGCCGATAGCTGTTACGGCCTTGGCAAGATCGATGGAGACAGCGATCTGTTAGATCTGATCCTCCTTCATGCCGAAGTGCAGATCCTCCTTCATGCCACATCCGATCGATGCAGCCGTTCAGCGATCGGTGCAGTCGTTTGTGCGGCACACGGTGCAGCGATCGGTGCAAACGTGGACTCCCACACTGCCACATCCTGCTGATACTTGCTCCCGCATGACGTTATTTCCCCGGGTGCCGCAGAAACGACTGCGCACCGATCGAGATTTAACGGATGTTTATATAAATCGTTTAAAAGAAAAAAAAGCCTTCAATTTCCGATATTTCGCCTTTTCATTTGGGCCTCCCAATTGAAGCCCCGCCCGTAGGGCGGGTACCGTTGCTCGACGTAAGAAGACGTCACAATGAACGTCATGCAAACGCGAATATTATGCGGGAGTCCAAACCTGAGAATGCTGGAGACTAAAGCTGAAATTGGGAAAACTAATTAGCCTATTTTACTCCTGGGGATCCCAGGATTATCCACCCAAAATATCTTTGCGATCGGTTCAGCAGTTTTTACGGTGCGACCGTAAAACTGTGACCGACCTTCGAATGGACAGACAGACATTTGGTGAATTATAGTAAGATTTTGCAGGGTATCAAGGGATATATTGGCATTGAGGTGGTCTGAGCATTTGTGTTCCCCTTTAAGTATATAAGGCTACATCTCAGTAAAAAAACAACTTGTATCATGCCTGCTAAAGCACTTCTGTTGTCAGCATAGCAATGTGGAGGGAGTTCTGAAGGGGGTTGAAATATTTTCAGCATTGAGAATGTGAAATGCATATGTATAGTACAGTTCGATGTCAGTGTCTGATGAATGATTGTAGGACATGGTTCCTTCCTTGTATCACTATAAACTCATTAGGATGTGGCAATAGAAAACGTTTTCAATTGACAACAACAATACATATGTAGTATTCACCTGTTGTATTTCAGCAGTGGGATCAGCTTCCTGGCTGTGAACAAGAGAGGGAAAGTCTCCATACCATTTTATTCGAATGAATTTGTGTTCTTAAGAGGAGGATATGTTTTAAGCCAAATAAGTAATGTATCATGATTTTGTTTTATGTGCGCTCATTGCCATATCTTGAACATATGAGTCCCTGGTGTTGGGCTAGCGGCTAGGGTGCCGGCTTAGGATCCTAGGATCCTGGGTTCGAATCCCGGTCAATCGCTGAATTAACGCCAGGGGGGTTGACTCAGCCTGTCATCCTTCCGAGGTCGGCTAATTGAGTACCAGTTCACTGGTAATTCCCTGCTTGTCGTTAAAGGCGGCAAAAAGGGTTGGCGTCAGGAAGGGCATCCGGCCGTAAAACATTGCTTCAAAAAGGGGACCGAAAAACAACAACAACCACAGTTCCCGAAAAAGGCCAACCCCCGCTTGCGGGGAAAAATGGCCTCTAAAGGTGGTTTTTTTTATTGCCATATCTTGAACAAGCAGTTTTACTATAAAAGTTGCTAAACTGCTGCTTTTGTGTGACCTCAGGTGGACATATTGGTGAAAAGTGAGCCTGATGATGAGAAATATGAGCAGGGAATCCCCACACACAAATCCACACATTCCCTTTCAGAGGGGAAATTACAGAGAAAAGAGTGTGGAAGAGTCAAACAATCACCTGGTCAGTATACTTTATTGCTCTTTTTCACCATCTCCTTTCACTTCTTCCTACTTGTAATCTGTTTTTCCAAAGCAAAAACCTTCTGCAGCTGTTGTTACAGCATCAAACTCTCTGTTCTGCCCCTGCTGAGTACCTAATGCCCCACTGAGTGTGGTGAGAAAGGCTTTTGTTGTGGTTTCGGTGGTACCAGAGTTCCCTTCCCCCAAGATCAGTGGCTGTTTATCTTGTCTAAACAGTCCTGTGTTGTTATGCGTGCGTGTCTGCTCCACAAGGAGCCTTGCATCTTGAGGGGGAAAAAAAAGAAGTAAATAAATATTGTGCTACATTATATTGTCTCTCACCTGTCGACTAATTTATGGATCCAACGGTTGACTTTTCCCGTTTGTGCCTCGTTCATCACGTGACATCCTATAAACAAATATCTTCCATTTTGTCTCACAAACAAAATTGTTCTGGTTATTAAGACTGTAAACATAGGTAGTGGTGTGCTTTGGGGAGCTGCAAGATAGATGAGCGGTATCATGAAGGTGGGCAGACACCAGCAAACGTGTTATACGGCCCAAAATGTACCTTTATCATCACCTCCACAAAAACATCACTATAGAGAGAGGAGTATGGCAATGCCCTCACACCCATAAAGCTAGGCAAAGCTGCAGGATGAGAAACCCAATCTCCACCCTCACAGCCCTCTCTTGCTCCGATAAAGGGCTAGCGCCCGAAACATCAACTCTACTTTGTTCTCCACGGCAGTTAGCACACCTTCACCAACCTTCACTTGAAACTTATCATGCAAAAACTGTCTGCCAAAGTAGATCAACATGAGCCTTGACATGTCCAATATCCCTCTGGATCAATAATTTAGACTTTAAAATTTAAAACTGAAATTCACGAGAGCCATATGAAGAACAGAAAGGAACTGCAAACTTACCAATTTGCTATTGCTAAAATGAGCAAGGCTTGTTTGGGAAAAAATAAAATGCATGAAGGATCCGATTACTTGCTGCTTTTTTTTCCTTTTTTTTAAACTACTTGACACCCCTCCCACCAAAATCTTCCTGTCTGACGCAACCTCCCCCTTTTTCCCACTTCCTGCCATATTTTTCCCCTTGCACAATACTCCTTATTTCTTTGGCACACTCCTTTTACAAACATTTTGAACAGGGTTCAAAGGAAGAAATGGGAAGGAAGGAGCATTTTTTTTGAACTGAAATGCCTTTTTATTTTGGTTCTGCTTGTATTCTTTCCAGGTAACATGAACAAAGATGCTTTTTGAGGGTATGTAATGTATAAAAAATAGGTTTGGCTGAGTGTGGCCCTTTATGGAATATCACTAAATGTAGTAGTCTTGCCTTTACAAATATCATAATTTTGCTCTTTTTACAGACATCTGGAGAAAACCTGACATTTTCTGTACTATTTCTCAACAGACATTTGAAAATACCTTGTTAAAGATTGATCTTTTAAAGTAAATGAGAATTGTGTTTTCATTCCTTTAAATATAAAATAGTAAGCAAGAATCTGCTTACAAGTGATGTCATAATGATTTCCCCAATGGCTCAAATTTAGTGAGGGGACCTCACCTGACTTGGTGTGAATCAGCCCAATACATTTATTATGGGCAAACCTTTAGCACTACTGGGTCTGAGTTAAACACTCACTTCCCTCAGAACCAGGACTTCGAAGCTGTCCAGCCTGCGTTGATTACAGGCAAGGTGATTTATCAAAGCGGGTG
Source organism: Myxine glutinosa (assembly GCF_964187855.1). NCBI lineage: Eukaryota > Metazoa > Chordata > Myxini > Myxiniformes > Myxinidae > Myxine > Myxine glutinosa. The sequence goes on from NC_136262.1 coordinate 226,162,970, forward strand.
CCATCCAATGAATGGACGTTAAGAGGGTGTCCCGTCTGCCAGCATTAGTAATTGGATATTAAAGATCCCACAGTGTCCTTCGCGAAGAGTAGACTACCTATCGCTGGCACCAGGGCCAAAAAGTTTCCAAAATTCTTGCCTTAACCTTGTGTTCCTCCTTTCCCATGGGAACAAAGTGCAAAAGGGTCAACCACCCAAGAGGGGAATGGGGAGGAGAGTCGCTATACCCCCTTAGCTGGGCTTGTGGATTATTATTATTATTGTTGGTTGTTGTAGATGGAGTAGTTGTAGATGTAGATGATCTGAGTTGATCCTGCCTAAAATGTATATGGTGGAGAAATGGTATAACGTTTTCCCAAATGCTAGTGTACTGTGTGATGTCAAGACGGGAATACCTTTGGGATCTTTCCCAAAATAAAGGCAAAAAGTAATATGTTAATGGATACGATGTGGGTGATTTGTTGACTGAATTTGACAAATAATGCTGATTCAAGGTTAGCTGTTCTCATGATCACTGATGTTTGTGTTTATTTATTTTCTCAGCGGAAGGTTTATTTTGCACCGAGTGCCATCAGAAACTCAAACCAGGGCACGTAGCTCACCGCCGCCGTGGGAAGCGAGAGATTTACTGTTCTTCAAGCTGCCTCGCCTCTCATATTGCTAACTCCAAACTACCAGCAAGTCAACTTCCATCACCTTTGCCTGCTCAACACCCCGTCGTTCGACCTTCCTCAGCTTCACATCTGCATAAGTATGTCTGTATAATTAGTCTTGCTTTGTATTCTTATACCTCTGTCGTTGCCGGAGGCATTATTTTGATCTAAGTTCAATGTCTCTCCTTGGAATATCTTTTGACAGCACAATTCAAGGGCAGTTAGGTGTGGTTTTTGAATTTGTTTCTGATGGGTAAACATTTCTCCCCTACTTTGATTTGTGAAGCTGATTGAATGTTATTTGGTTTGTTATGGCTCTCGTTGACTTTGGCTCCATCAGCATCCTTTTCCTGACTCTCGTTGATTTCCGCTCCATCAGCATCCTCTCCCCGACTCTCATTGATTTTCGCTCCATCAGCTTCCCCTTCCCGACTTTCGTTGATTTTCACTCCATCAGCATCCTCTTCCTGACTCTCGTTGATTTTTGCTCCATCAGCATCCTCTTCCTGACTGTCGTTGATTTTTGCTCCGTCAGGGCTGGGCCCATGGTTAACAGCCTTGCTGCAATCTCTTGTGCTCTTTCAACATCAATTTAAACTTTTAATTTTAACCTTCCTTGTTATTTTTTTTAACCTTAAGCCCTGATCAATCTACGGTTGAAGAGGCAGTCTCTACCTCCATCCCATGTTCTGTCTGTGGCAAAAATACACCGGTAAGGGAACAGACGTATCATAAATTGCCTGATTGCGTGGGTGATTGTGGTTAACTTCCTAGGCTTAAGAGGGGCACATTTGGTTTGTTACAGGCCAGGCATGAAGTGACATATCAGAATGAAACTTTTCAACTTTGCAGTGACAAATGTCTGACAAGATTTGGCTCTCAACATCAGGTAAGGGACAGCTACATGTCCATTGTTTGAAATGCTGTTATGTTATTTATTTGTTGGGAAGTTGGTGGGAAAAGGTAGTCAGAGGGCAAGTAAAATACCTTTTTTATCATCTATTCTTCATCCTCTTCTAGACCCCTGTAATAGAAAATCAGAGAGAGAACAAAGCCACACGTGAGTCTGAGCTGTCAGTGTTTGTCTCTTTGCTAAGCTGTATTACTTTTGAATGCATCAGTGGTCCATTTTATCACATTTTTATTAGCATAACCGGAAAGGTATGAGCTATGAAAGTTTGATTTAAAAACGAAATGCAAGGAAATACAGGACTATAATACCTCGCTTAGAGTTCAGGATGCGTTCCTGGAAAACAGAGCGTGAATAGAAAATACGCTTGAAGGGGTCATTATACGAGTACCATTGTTTATGTAGAGATGCTTTCCCGACAGCATTATTTCTTGCACATGAGCGATTATAATGAAGGCTTTATTGAGGTATCAGAAATAACTAATAATTCAGATGGTAAACATATTATTTTGTAAATACTGTACTGTATTACAGATGTTAAACAACAGCTCGGGGAATTCAAGGGCCGATAGGCTGTCAGCGCTCGCAGCGTCACCATTGATACGGATGCAGTGCAAGTTACCGTGGCGCATAAACATGTATAACCAAGCTTAACTGGCTCTCCATCTTATCTGACAAATTGCTCCATGAACGAGTTAACTTTGTTTTAATTAAAGAAGTGGTGGACTGGGCAGAAGCTTTTATCTTTTTTTTTTTTTTTTTTTTTTTTTTTTGTATACAAGATCGAGGCTCGTGAAAGAGCTAACATTAATCACACAAAAAGACAAACCGACACACAAAACACAAAAAACAAGGGGAGCGGTAGACAAGATGGGGAGAGAGGGGGAAGGACACAAAAGAGAGGGGGAAGGACACAAACACAACATTTGAGAGCAGGGACATCGGGAGGACTTGGGGGGAGGTGGGAGAGGATTAAAACATATGAACACTGCAAGGACTCTGGGGTGAATTACCGGGGGTAGAAAAGATCAAGGTTTTCGATGGGGGAAGATAAGAGATGGTGGTGAACAGCTGTTTTAAAGACCTGGAGGGAGGAGTGGGATTGAAGGGAGTGGGGGAGTTTGTTCCAGAGGCGGGAGAAAAGGGGAATGAAAGAGTGAAGGTGAGCAGAGAGCCTAGACTTTGGCAGTTTAACCAGAAGAGGGTTGCAGGCAGATCTTGTGCGACCTGAAGGAATATTGGGGGGACAGAGCACAGAGAGAGCTGGGGGAGCAAGGCCGGAGAGGAGTCGGTAGAAGACAGAAAGACCACCAACCTGCCTGCGGTGAGTGAGTGAAAGGCCCTCGGCGTTGACTACATCGCAGGAGATTCCAATGATTCTGAAAGCTTTGGCCTCAACAGCGTGAAGCCGAGCAAGGTGTGAGGCAGGAGCACCAGCCCAGAGGGGGGAACAGTATTCCATTGAGCTGCGGATGAAAGCCTTGTATGTGGTGAGGAGCTCAGGTGTGCCAAGGAAGGACTTCGCACGACGGAGGATGCCCAGTCGGCGACTGGCTTTGGAGGCCAGCTTGGAAATGTGGTTTTCCCAAGAAAGATCATGGCAGATAGTGAGACCCAAAAGCTTGAGCGACAGAACTTCTTGGAGAGGATTGTTGAGAAAGTAGATGGGAGGGTTGTCCAGTCGGTCCTTTCGGAGAGACATTGTAAGAGTGTGAGATTTGTCAGGATTGAAAGACATGTTCCACTTGTTTGACCAGTCTGTGATTTTGTCCAGGTCTGCAGAGAGTGAGGAGGCTGCAGACTGCCGATCTGAGGGATGAGGAATGGAGCGACAGAGAGTAGAGTCGTCAGCAAAGAGATAGAGAGGATTTTCAAGTTAGAGAGTACATTTTTACGTGATGGTTTGCCAGACAGCCACTTTTTCTCCTCTGATGTGAAATCATTATCTGTTATCTCAACTTTCACAACCAGATAACAACTGCTCGTCATCTTGTCTGTTTTGTTGAGAATTGTTCTAGTTGTGAGATAACGACCAGTTGTTATCTGGTTGTGAAAGTTGAGATAACAGATAATGATTTCACATCAGAGGAGAAAAAGTGGCTGTCTGGCAAACCATCACGTAAAAATGTAATTTATTTTTGGAAAAGGTGCGATAGTTTTGGAGAAATTGAGATGGGCGTCAATAAACTGCATAACAAAATGGTTCATAAAGAATTCTGACAAACCTTTTTTTTTTTCTTTTTTTTTTAAATGGGTCTTCAAATTTTTATAATCCTGTTTATATTTCCACCACCGAGACACCCAATTATTAATTCCTTTTGATTTCAATTCTCACGACGTAATTTTAAAAACAACCTGGTTATGTCTGCTCGACCGTAACTGCCGCTGCACAGATTCATCAGGTCAACCAGTTTGTCTCTGGGTAAACCATTGGGCCTCGCTCTTTGAGCGGGTGTATCGGGTGCCCTTTAATCCTGCTCGTTGCCGTGCCAGAGATGGTGTAAATGTGGCACGAAGGTTGGCCTGGGCTTCCATTACTCTTTCCATTATTAATATTCTCAATTAACTTTCAACTGTTGGGAAAAAAAATCCTGGGTAAATTATGAACTGACCACTGTGGGGCAAGCTGACAGACCAACTTGCAAATCTTGTCCTGTGGTGGCATGGCTTTGAAAAAAATGTAAAAGAGAAAATAAATAAATATTGCTTTGTTAATTTCTAAAAGTATATATTTTTGTTTCAAGGTTCCGTTTGCCATTATTGCATGGGAAGTGCATCTCCACAATATTTTCTCAACATGTCGAACGGAACTCGCTATGCTGTTTGCAGCACAGACTGTCTGTCTGCCTTTCAAGTGAGTTGTTTGATTGTGATGGTGGTAGTGATGGATGTTGCAATTAATTATCAAAGCCTTTAAAAGATGCAGCTCGAGCTATGCATCTTAGTTTCTTTGGACGAGGTTAAATGTTCACTGAATTTTTTTTCTGTTCTTTCTTCCATGTAGCTTCTCCTTTCCCAAGGGGTGCTACCGGTCCCTCTTCCACCTTTGTCAGAAATTTCTCCCCCAGCACCACCATCTGCTCCTGTGGTACTGAATTGTGTTCAGTGTAAAGAATCATTCTCACATATTCCAGATCTACTTGAGTGGAAGGTGAGAGCTGTGTGCGAATATCCTTGATCAAATAATAGTAGTTTATTCCAGTTTTTATTTTATTTTTAACGTTTCTTTATACTTTTCAGATATTCCCTGCTGCATCAATGGATGAAAATGATGTTATTGTTGTTGTTTTTCATTGTTGTCTCCAATCTTTTGTTTTTTTTGTATTCCAGTCTGTATTGCATTTCTCCTTTTTTGTTTCCTCTGGTCCATACCATATTAGTTCATGATCTGCTTTGCTGCACTCTTTGTACTTATAAATTTACATTTGCTGTACCTTTACCTTTTCATATATATATATATATATATATATATATATATATATATATATATATATATATATATATTAGCCGTAGGTGATTCTGTCTGTCTGTCTGGGGGTGTGGCTTACTCCATTTAGAGAGTAGCTCCACCCTTTCTGGGAGAGGCTTCATAAAAAAACAAATATCCACCATTTTATTAACTCGCATAGCTTTGAGCCCTGTTTAGTTAGGCCCGTGCTGTCTTGCTCTCACAGTTTTATTTCAACTCTAATTCGATATATCATTTCATTTTTCACATTCGCTAACATAGTTTTAGACTCGGTTGAAAAAAAACGGGAATAAAATCCCATGAAAGTTTCCGTTTATAGAACGAAATGAATTCTCAAAGGCCTGTAATTTCAAGGCCATTGAGTCTCTCTCACGCCTTTATCTCCAATCTAACTCACGATCTGATTTCATTTTTATCGATGGTTTTAGACTCGATGTCAGAAATAATTGAGAACATTCACGCACACGCAGGAAAATGCAGAGATATATTGAAAAAAAATCGCGCCATGATGTATCATACACCGCCCAACATGACACAGACGGCAACATGTCAACATATATTAAAAATTCGCTTTTTCTTTTCCGTTAAGATATATTACTTTTCCGTTTGATGACAGTCGTCAAAAAAACGTCAACCATGATGCCGACATATATTTCTTCGTTCTTATTTCATTCAACATTATTATCCGGAAGTAAAGGTTCACGTGTTCATTTCAGGTGTGCAAAAACAAACTCCATTTCACGTGTGCATGGACGTGTCATTCACATATGTAAAATAAATAATTTGACAGATGGGAAATTGCTGAGAGATATTTCGTTCGGAGCGATTATACACCGCCCAAAGGAAATTTTTCACCGATAAACCGAGTGAAATCACCGAGCGAATGTCATTTAATTTCACCGAGTTTCAGGAAATTACCAAGAGATATTCCTTCGTTTTAATTTTATTAGTCACCAGCAGAAGTACCCCGCGTTGCCGGGCGGGGGAGGGGGGAAGGGCACGTACACTTTAAACGTGTGTGTGTGTGTGTGTGTGTGTGTGTGTGTGTGTGTGTGTGTGTGTGTGTGTGTGTGTGTGTGTGTGTGTGTGTGTGTGTGTGTGTGTGTGTGTTTTTGTGTTTTTTTTTTTTTGTGAAACTGAATGTGCAGGTGCAGCATCTAACTCAATATGTCGAAATGTCACACATGCCCGTGGGATTCCCACCGGTGACCCCAGTAGTGTATCTATATATATATAATTTACTCTTTCCTTTTCCACAGGGTACCGTCCTCCAGTTTTGTGGTCGGGCATGCGTGCGATTTTGGGCGAGGAACGTCACAGCGGTGTGTGACCAGTGCAGGCGGAGCAAGCCAGTGGCTTGCAGGGCGCATTTTCCTGGACTCGGCTGTACTTTCTGCAGTGACAGTGAGAGAGCTGTGGCAGTTGGGGGAGGCTGGGGTAGATGGGAAAGCTGTGCTCACTTGGAGGAAATGGAGAGGGAGGAGAGGTGGGCAGTTAGTTTAGATATGAAGAAATGTGCGGGAGAGAAATGGTGAATTAGGGAAATGTTGCATATCCACTTGTGTATTCTAACGTCTTGTACTTTTTAATCACACTTTTGTTTTTTTTTTTGGCAGCTTGTCGCTGGCTTCATCAAGCTGCGTTTTCTAGAAAGCTGGGTAAGGGAGCTGGCACGTGCACTCACTGCCTGCAGCTCTGTTCTCGTTCCTCTGCACAATCTTCTTCTGTCTCCCGGCTTTGCTTCTGCTCCAACATTTGTCAGAAAGCCTACACTTTATGTTATATCAAGGTAATTTGTACTTCCTGTTTCAGATGTAAAATTGACAGTTTGTAGAGGAATACCACTTGATGATGTTACACTGAATTTATTGTGTGATGTAATAATGTGGGCGGAGTCAAAAAATCATAGTCTGTCGACGTCATGATGTTGAAGAGTGCTGTTCTGGTTTCGCATGTTTTTTGTTTTCTATACGAACTGTATTATACTTCAGCCGTTTTTTCATTTCATATACAGACATATATATATCCCGGTGTGTAGCCTGGTTTAGAATAGGTACACCGTATCCCTGCGTGTCGTAAGAGGCGACTAAGAGGGTTGGCGTCAGGAAGGGCATCCGGCCATAAAAACATTGCCTCAAAAAGAGAACCATGACAATTACAACTACATATGGGCAGGGTACAGCCCGAAGTGGAGATCGGTTTCTGAGGTTTGGGACATGGAATGTAGGGACAATGACAGGGAGATCAGGAGAAGTGGTGGAAGTATTGATCAGAAGAAGAGTGGACATATGTTGTTTGCAAGAGACGAGATGGAAGGGAAGTGGTGTGAGAATGGTGAAGGGTAGGCAGGGACAGAAATACAAGTTTGTGTGGCAAGGGTGCCCGGAGGGCGTGAATGGTGTTGGTGTCCTGTTTTCTGAGGAGTTTGTAGACAGTGTGGTGAGTGTGACGAGAGTGAGTGAAAGGTTGGTGATGGTGAAAATGATGATTGGAAAGCTCTTGGTGAACGTCATCTCGGGATATGCTCCGCAGGCTGGTCTGAGCGATGAAGAGAAGGACAAGTTCTGGTGTGCGATAGAGAAGCTGATGGAAAACGTGAAAGATGAGGAAGTTGTTGTGGTAGGAGGAGACCTAAATGGACATGTGGGAAGGAGTATGGACGGTTTTGAGGGAGTTCATGGGGGTTACGGGTATGGTGTGAGAATTGGAGAAGGTGAAAGGATTTTGGAGTTTGCTGATGGAGCTGATTTGTTGATTTGTAATACTCAGTTCCAGAAAGAGGATAATAAGCTTGTTACATACACGTCAGGTGGGTCGACGACAACCGTTGACTACCTGATGGTGCGTAGGCGAGATAGGGGGCACCTCTGGGACACAAAGGTGATCCCGGGGGAGGAGGCTGTTTCACAGCACTACTTGGTTGTCCGCGACATAAGGGTGAAAGGTGCGAGGAGAACTCGGCGGGTGAAGTACCAACCGAGAATGAAGGTGTGGAGGTTGAAAGAGGTGACAGTGAGGGAGGTATTAAAAGAGAGGCTGAGTAGGGTAGAGGATGATGTGGTTGAGCTTGAAAGTGGTTGGATGTCAATGAAAGATAGTCTGTTGGGAGCCGTTGGTGAGGTATGTGGATGGAAAAAGGACCACCGAGGCACTCGGAAACATGGTGGTGGGATGATGAAGTTGGAAAGAGGATTGACGAGAAGAGGAAGAAGTTCAAGGAGTGGCAGAAGGCGAAGGGTGCGGGAGCAGAAAAAGCAGAGCATGAAAGTTATAAGGCTGCAAAGAAAGAGGTAGCGAAGGCACAGGAGGCATGTAGGAAAATGTTTGGAGAACGATTGGATTCGGAAGAGGGACAGAGAGCGGTATTCAGGATTACAAAGCAGATAGCGAAAGAGAGGTGCGATGTGATGGGGGTGAGTTGCTTGAAGGATGAAGTGGGACAAATCATTGTGGACCCAGATGGAATTAAAGGAAGATGGAAAAGATATATGGAAATGCTGTTGAATACAGAGAATGAATGGGATGGCAACATAGAGAGTAACCCAGTTTTAGGACCGGCAGAGAAGATAACTGAGAAGGAAGTTGAGGAAGCGATAAAAACAATGAAGAGTAGAAAAGCGGGAGGGCCGACGGGAGTTGTGGGAGATATGTTGAAGGCAGCAGGAAGTTGGGGTGTGAAGAGAATGACAGAGATCTGTAATCTGGTGGTGAAAGAAGGCCGCATTCCAGTGGATTGGCAACTGAGTACCCTTGTCCCTCTATACAAGGGGAAAGGTGACCCTCTGGAGTGTGGCTTGTACCGAGCGATAAAGTTATTGGAGCATGGAATGAAGGTATTGGAAAGGGTGTTGGAGAGGAGGATAAGGAAGAAGGTGAAGATCGATGAAATGCAGTTTGGATTTATGCCAGGAAGAGGAACGACAGACGTGCTCTTTATTGTGAGGCAGTTGCAGGAGAAGTACATGGAGAAGAGGAAGAAGTTGTTTCTTGGGTTTGTTGATCTGGAGAAAGCATTCGATAAGGTTCCACGCGAAGTATTGACATGGGCATTGAGGAAGGTAGGAGTGGAGGAATGGTTGATCAGAGTAGTGATGGCAATGTACAAAAGAGCGCGCACAGCTGTAAGGACGAAGGATGGGAACAGTGGTGAGTTTGAGGTGAAGGTGGGAGTGCATCAGGGGGCGGTACTAAGTCCACTACTATTTGTAGCTGTGATGGAGGTGCTGGCTCAGAACGTAAAGGAGGGTTTACCGTGGGAGTTGTTGTATGCAGATGATCTGGTGTTGATTGCGGAAAGTATGGATGGACTGAAGGAAAAGATGAACAAGTGGAAGGAATGTATGGAGACAAAAGGTCTGAAGGTGAATATCGGAAAGACAAAGGTGTTGGCATGTGGTAAAGCATGTGGTGAGGTGGAAATAACTGGGAAGTGGCCATGTGCTGTGTGCAGGAAGGGTGTCGGAGTGAACTCCATTCAATGTACAATGTGCGCTGAGTGGGTTCATCAAAAATGCAGTGGTCTGAGAGGGTCATTAACCAGTGTGGCAGCTACATTCAAATGTAAGGTGTGCACAGAGGGGACTGCCGATGGAGGAAATGTTGAGTTGGATCTTGGAGACGGCGTGAAGCTGGAAGGTGTGAAAACATTTTGCTACCTCGGAGACATGCTGAATGGAGAAGGTGGATCAGACTCGGCAACGGTTGCTAGAGTGAGATGTGCATGGAAAAAGTTTCGGGAACTGAGTGGCGTGCTGATGAGGAGGGGAGTGTCGTTGAAGCTGAAGGGAAAGTTGTATGCTGCACGTGTGAGAAGTGTTATGATTTATGGGAGCGAGACATGGGTAATGAACGTAGAGCAGCAACGAATGTTGGAAAGGGTGGAAATGCGAATGGTTCGGTGGATGTGTGGAGTATCGTTGAGAGAGAGGAAGACAAATGATGAATTGCGAAAGATGATGGGAATAGAGCCTGTGATTGATGCTGTGAAGAGGAACAGGTTGAGATGGTTTGGTCATGTGTTGAGGAAGGATGAAATTGACTGGTTGAGAAGAGTGATGGAAATGAATGTAGAAGGAAGTAGAGGATGGGGAAGACCGAGAAAGACTTGGCTAAAGATGGTGGAAGAAGAAATGCGGGCAAGGTGGTTAACAAGGAGAGATGCAGAAAATAGGGCAAAATGGAGAAGATTGTCATGGGGACCGCAAGGCTAACCCCCGCTCTCGCAGGGAAAATGGCCTTAAAATGCATGTTGTTGTTTTGTTGTGTGTGTGTGTGTGTGTGTGTGTGTGTGTGTGTGTGTGTGTGTTTATATATATATATATATATATGTGTAGGGGTTACCCCATTGGGACATAATCCACAGGCACGGGACCGGTGGGGCTGTGGATGGTATGGGCGTGGCGTGTGCTCGGTGGTTGGAGCCATGCCCCCTTAAGAGGGTTTTGCTTGATATAAAAGATGCATGAGTTCCGGTCGGGTTTTCAGTCTGTTGGAATAAAGGAGCTTCGAACAAGCTAAGCTGTGTCTCGCCTTCCCGTTACCCGCAACTCCTACATTGGTGACCCTGACTGCTCCTGGACGTTCGGGGGCTTCAAACGAACATGGCGACAAGCACAGTTTTGATTAAGCTGCCGGCGTTCTGGGAACGACAAGCTGCCGTTTGGTTCGCGCAAGCTGAGTCCCAGTTCGCCATTCGGAACATTTCTGCCGACGACACGAAGTATTATTATGTCGTGTCTGTGCTCAGCGGCTCCACTGCGACCAGGGTGGTGAGCCTTCTCCAGGATCCTCCGGAGGGCGGCAAGTACGAGACGCTAAAAACGCTGCTGCTCGAAACCTTCGAACTCACTGAGGCCAAGCGTGCCCGCCAGCTTCTTTCTCTACCCGGGCTGGGCGACTCAAAGCCGTCGGAGCTGATGGACCACATGTTGTCTCTCCTGGGCAGCCACCGGCCATGTTTCCTCTTCAGGGAGCCGTTCCTGCAGCAGCTGCCAGGACGGATTCGGTCAGCCTTGGCCAACTCGCCCATTACGGATTTCCGTGCCCTGGCCAGGGAAGCAGACAAGTTTTTCTCCGCCAGACAGCAATGTAGCGCGGCTGCATTGGACCCCGGCCCCGTCGAGCCTGCGCCGCGGTGGACACCATGGCGGCCACCATTGCGGCCCAGCGGCGGAAGGCCCCAGACTTGTGCTATTACCACGCAAGGTTTGGGCCCAAGGCCAAGTCATGCCGGCCACCTGCAGCTTCAGCGAGTCGGGAAACGGGGTGGCCGGCGCTCGTCAACTGCCATGAGCGTCGGCCGTTCGGGCAGTTTGCTGTTCATTTCGGACACCGACTCCGGACGTCGTTTCCTCTGCGACACAGGTGCCCAGGTGAGCGTTCTACCCGCGTCGGCAGCGGACCGGGGGTCACGGCCCCGCCATGGAAGCCGTCAACGGCAGTGCTATTCAGACCTTTGCCAAACGGACCGTGGCACTGTGCTTTGGCGGGGCAGCGGTTTACATGGGATTTTGTTACGGCGAAGGTATCCACCCCCTTGCTGGGCGCCGATTTCCTCTGCGCTAACGGCCGACTGGTGGATGTGAAAAATCGGCGGCTCATTGATGCGGAGACATTCAGTTCTCTTCCATGCTCGCTGAGCAGGTCCGCCTCGACGAGGCTTGCGTGCACGCTCTCGACCTCTGATGAGTTTGTCCGCCTCCTCACCGAGTTCCCGGCCCTTACACGGCCCACCTTTTCGGCCGATGCCGTCAAGCACGGAGTGGAGCATCACATTCCGACCACCGGCCCGCCTGTCTACGCCTGGGCTCAACGCCTCGACCCGACGAAACTCGCTATCACAAAGGCGGAGTTCGACACGGAGCGTCTCGGCATCGTGCGATGTTCCGACAGCCCGTGGGCCTCACCTCTCCACATTGCGCCGAAGCCGGGTGGCGGTTGGCACCCGTGCGGGCATTATCGCCGCCTGAACGACGCCACTACCCCCGACCGCTATCCAATCCCGCACATCCAGGATTTTTCTGCCCGCTTGGCCGGTAAAGTTTTTTTTTTTTCTAAGGTGGTCCCCGTCCGGCCGCAGGACGTTCCTAAGACCGCGGTGAGTACACCGTTTGGTCTTTTCGAATTCCTCCGTATGCCTTTTGGGCTCAAGAACGCGGCCCAGGCTTTCCAGCGCCTGATGGGCAGCGTGCGCGGTTGGTGCCGTGCACGAGCAGTGGGTCAACGGGGCATGGCAGCCGCTCACCTTTTTTAGCCGGCAGCTCCACCCTAACGAACGAAAGTACAGTACCTTCGATCGTGAGCTCCTAGGCCTCTACCTAGCCGTCCGACACTTCCGTTACCTGTTGGAAGCCTGCCCGTTCACGGCGGTCGTGGACCACAAGCCCCTGGTTTTTGCCATGGCCAAGGTCTCGGAGCCGTGGTCTGCCCGTCAACAACGCCAGCTCTCCTTCATTTCCGAGTTCACGACGGACATCCAACATGCTGCTGGGAAGGACAATACGGTCGCCGATTGTCTCTCCCGATCCATAGCTGGCGCGGTTCACCTTGGCATCGACTACGACCGCATGGCGGCCGATCAGATCTCCAACCCGGATGTCCAGACCTGCAGGGCGGCGGTCACGGGGCTTCTACTGTCTGATGTGCCGTTCGAGGACACGGGCACCACGCTACTGTGCGACGTATCTTTGGGACAGCCTCGCCCCGTCGTACCTACCAGCTGGAGACGGCCGGTGTTCGAGGCTGTCCACGGTCTTTCTCACCCAGGCAGGAAGGCGTCACAAAAGTTAGTGGCGGAGAAGTTCGTTTGGGACGGGCTCAGGAAGGATGTGCGCGACTGGGCCAACACCTGCCTCGGGTGCCAACGCTCGAAGGTACATCGCCATACCCAGCCCCATTGGCGCCATTCTCAGTGCCAGAGCGACACTTTGACCATGTTAACGTGGACCTGGTAGGACCCCTCTCCCCCTCGCGAGGATTCACCCACCTCCTCACGATGATCGATAGGACCACCAGGTGGCCAGAGGCCGTCCCACTCACAACGTCCGCCGATGTGGCCCGGGCGTTCATCGGCACTTGGGTTGCCCGTTTTGGCGCGCCCTCGGACATCTCTTCAGACAGGGGGCCCCAGTTCTCTTCAGAGCTCTGGGGTGCTGTCGCCCAGGGGTTTGGGGTAAAACTCCATCGCACCACTGCATCTCATCCTCAGGCTAATGGTTTGTGTGAGAGGTTCCATCACTCTATGAAAGCTGCTCCAGGGCCAGCCTCCGTGATGACAGTTGGGCCGACAGACTCCCATGGGTCATGTTGGGCCTCAGGACAGCCTCTAAGTAAGACCTCCAGTCCTCATCCGCTGAGCTCATCTGTGGCCAGCCGCTGCGGGTTCCCGGGGAGTTCATGCCTGACGCCACAAGTCCCTGATCCGCTGCCCGTCAGCGGTCGATTCTCCGGGAGAATGCCAAGATGTTTGCACCAGTGCCCACATCTCAACATGGTTTGCCTCGGGCCCACGTCCCGCCAGATCTACGTGCAGCGGAGTACGTCTTTGTTCGCCAGGACGCACACCGGGGGCCGCTTCGACCGCCTTACGACGGGCCTTTCCGCGTTCTGGAGGCCGGGGACAAGTCCTTCGTGGTCGACATCGGCGGCAAACCGGACCACCTTTTGGTGGACCGCCTCAAGCCGGCTCACTTGGACCTAGACCAGCCCCCTCGGTTGGCTCAACCCCCACGGTGGGGCCGTCCACCGTCGGGTGAGCCCCCGGTTGGCCCGCCTACCGCCAAGCCGCTAACAGTCCCTACTCGGGTCCTCAGTCGTTAAGGCCCCCCGAAAACTGACATTGCCCGTGCAAGTGAATTCTGGGGGAGGCGCATGTAGGGGTTACCCCATTGGGACATAATCCACAGGCACGGGATCGGTGGGGCTATGGATGGTATGGGCATGGCGTGTGCTTGGTGGTTGGAGCCACGCCCCCTTAAGACGGTTTTTCTTGATATAAAAGATGCATGAGTTCCGGTCGGGTTTTCAGTCTGTTGGAATAAAGGAGCTTCGAACAAGCTAAGCTGTGTCTCGCCTTCCCGTTATATCTTCCCTTCCCGTCTCGATATATATATTGTTGCGAATATGGAATTTGGCCTCCATATCCGCTTGTAAATATTCCCCTATTTCCCCAATACTCCCCAACTATCCCCAATCCCCCATTCCCTAGTCCCATTGTCTGTAAACAACAATCAGTAGAGCCGACCTTCCCCTTTTTCCCCCATTAAATGTCGTGTCCAGGTCCACCGCATCTCACGTAGACAACTTTCGGACATCTTGCTAGTTATTCTTAGTCTATGTCAGTTAAGGACTCGTTTCCATTAATTATGACTCTTCGTTGCACCAGAATGTGATTATATGGCACCAGTAGTGAGTTTAGGACCTTTCCCATACCTCCTTCCATCTTCTTCCCCAAACAACAACTACAACTACAACTACAACAACAATTACAACAACAACGACGCTGCGCGGGGGGAGTGTGCGTCATCACACCGGCTCGGTTAGCCGCCATTGACAATGCGCGCCGGACCATGCGCTCCACGGGGTTACCACGAAGGGGCTCCTTGTCAGTCCCCCGTCGAGGGCGGAGCCGGTAACCCCCCCCCCGCACGCACCCAATGAGAGGCGACGTGCCGATTCCATCTGGGGCGGAGCTAACGAGCCGAGGGCGTGTCACTCCCCGCCGGATATACGCAGCCACTCGCCGGACGTGACGTCAGATGCGCCCCCAGCCTGGAGAGAGAAGTTGCCACGTACGAGCGCCGAATACCTCCCCGCATCTCTGGACCGGACCGAGTCGACCCTGTCCTTGAGCCAAGAGTGCACCTTGAGTCATCGATACCTGCCTTTCCTAGCCATCAATCCCCGTGTGAGTCAGCCTTTTGTCCCGTTTATCTGTCGTCTGTTGGGAATAATATAAGAGTGTGTCTAAGTGCTTATCTTACTATGCTGTCCCTCTTGTAGTTGTAATCTAACCTTCCGTAACAATATAACCTCCTCCGGAGGTCTTGAGAACTGAACCCTGGTGTCGTGTCATTTGAATCCCAGCTGTGTGTCTTTTCCTTCATTGACCTAGCGTAGCGCGATTAGTCAACGTTCGGGTATAATCGGGTAACTTGTGCAGACGTGGTCATACCAAAACCGCTCGGTAAATAACATCTAAGCCACGTCTGTAACAATTGGTGTCGAGGAGTGGGATTCGAACCCGGGACTAAATTTATTAGGCCCAAATTTGTAACAATTAGAATCGATTCGGAGCGCGTTTCCCGCGCGAAATTATAACGGCGAAATTTGATTTTGTTATACGGAAATAAAAACCCGAATTTTGAAAGTCGCGCTATGGCAGACCAAGACAGCTGGGGTCCGGTAGGGGAGAGTGAGGCAGGGTCGGTCCAGGACCAAATTGAGGGACAAGAGGAGAGCGAAGCAGTGAGGGTAGCAGATTCGCAAAATAACGTCGTCACGCACGAGGTAACGGGCGCGCGAAATGGCGCCTCGCACATAGCTACGGCGGCCGCACCCGCTGCACAAGTGGGAGGGATGGCCCAAATGCAGGCCCTCATGGAGCAATTTATGGCGCAAATGCAGGCGTCCCTCAACCTGCAGAAGGACGATATGAGGGCTAATTGTGAGCAAATGAGGGCTGATAGAAAGCGATTGGGTGAGCGATTGAGTGAGCGATTGGAGGGCCAAATGGGGACAATGAGGGACGAAGCGAGGGCTCGGAGTGAGCAATTGGGGGTAATGGGAAACCAATTGGGGGTAATGAGGGACGAAGCGAGGGGTACCGGTGAGGGATTAGACAAGAAATTTGGGAAGTTAGACAATAATTTTGAGGAATTAGACAAGAAATTTGGGAAGTTAGACAATAATTTTGAGGAATTAGACAAGAAATTTGGGAAGTTAGACAATAATTTTGAGGGGCTAGACAACGGGATAAAAGTGGTGAAAAATGGGTTAATGGGGGTAGAAAACAGAATGGCCGCTCAAGAGAATCAAATGGAAGGGATGCAAAAGGGGTTAGAGGGGTTAGAAAACACCATGGAAGGCAAATTGAGGGACATGAGGGACCAAGCGGAAAGGGAAGTTAACCAAATGGGGCAGCAGATAGAGGGGGTCAGAATGGGGGTAGAAACTAAACTGGATGCTCACAGGGAGGAAATGGAGCAGATGAGGGTGGCATCTGGGCAGGAGATGCAAGTGATGGGAGAGGAGATCAGAAGAGGAGTGAGTGAGGAGGTCGGAGGAGTGCGCGAGGAGGTGAGGCACTGTAAGGAGCACATGGAGAAGGAGGTGAGAAGGGGGACTGTAAAGTTACAAGGGGGCATAGAGGACCTGACGCAGGAGGTGGAACAGCTGACGGAGGGACAAAAAGGACTAACGGAGCAGGTTCAAAGGAACACTGCGGTATTAGGAGGTTTAAAAGCGACACAAAACGACATAAAAAACGACTTGATAGCGACAAAGAGGGAATGTCAGATGGTACGTGAGGGACTGACAACGAGGCTGGACGAGGTGATAGAGGTAATGGAGACGAAGGACCGGCAGGTGAGGACGCACATGGAAACGGTCAAGGTAGCCTTAGAGGATGAGCTTGAGGAGACGTACCGGGGAATAAAAGAGGTGAAGCACAAATTAGAAGAAGTGGAAGAAGGGATGAGCGAAATTAAGAAGCGACGGAGAGGGGATAAGAAAGAGATAAAAGAGGAGATAAAAGAATTGGTCCAAAGTCTGTGTTTGGATCGTGATGATGTGCTCATTAACCGGATGAGGGATTCGCAGGTGATGGAGGAGAAGCGAAGAGGAAGAGGACCCGGTGTAAGTGGTGACCAATATGGTCGTGCGTATGATGCGCCAGGGGATTTAAGGAGCTTGGGGGTCGAGATGGACCCGGGTGTTCGTGAGAGGCCGTTGGTGAAGTGTGCGACAGGTCTGGTGTGCGAAAGAGGAGGTGTGCGAGAAAGTCCGACTCTGGGGTGTGTGAGGAAAAAGTGCGTGCCAAGGAGTGAGGGTGCTGGCGAGAGTGAGTCGGTCGTAGCGCGTGTGCGAGGGAGCACATGGAAGCGTGGTGTGGTGAGTGTTACAGAGGGTGTAACGGGAGAGTGTGCGCGAGAAAGGTGTGTGACGGACAGGTGCATGAGGAAAGAGTGCGCTGTCAGAAGTAAGGAAGAGTGTCCACCTGTGGTGAGTGTTACGGAGGGTGTAACGGGAGAGTGTGCGCAGGAGTGTGCGCGAGAAAGGTGTGTGACGGACAGGTGCATGAGGAAAGAGTGCGCTGTCAGAAGTAAGGAAGAGTGTCCACCTGTGGTGAGTGTTACAGAGGGTGTAACGGGAGAGTGTGCGCGAGAAAGGTGTGTGACGGACAGGTGCACGAGGAAAGAGTGCGCTGTCAAGAGTAAGGGTGAGTGCGCTGTCAAGAATGGAGGTGAGAGTAGTGAGGGTGACAAGGAGAGTGAGTTGGTTGTGACAGGTGAGCGAGGATGTACACCTGGGATGGAAGGATGCACACCTGGAATGGTAGAGCGTGAGTGGGAATGCACGCTGGAGTTGGTGGTGAGGCACGTGGTTGGGTGTGCGAATGAGAGCACACCTGTGATTGTCACAGAGGAGGTGACTGAGGAGGGGGCGCGAAGAGGTGTGTTAGTGAGGTGTGCGACCAACGAATGTGTGCCAAGGTGTTCGGTGGTCAGGTGTGTGACCAAGGCTGTGAGTGGAATGGGTGTACCGAGGTGTGTAAGGAAAGGTACGAGGAGCATGGAAACGGCTGGATGTGTGAGCAAGGAACGGGCTGCGGGGTGTAAGCAGGCAGGTGAAGCATCGACGTCAGACGGGGTAGAGTTTAGAACGACTTATAGCCGAATCGGGCCCTCGGTGCGTGCTGGGCCTCGCTTTGAACGGCCGCGTCCGTGCTCCACTAGGCGGAGCGGGCAGCCCGATAGAAAGGGTCGTCATGGCGACCACTTTTTGTTGAGGCAGTCCGGCAGGTCGAGATCGGGACATGGGATGGCTCCACGCCGAGGTGGTGCGTGGGATCTCGGCCCGGGTAAGCCCCCGTCCCTGTACCGAGTGCCGGACGTATCCAGCCGCTGGCACAGAACAACCCGCATTCATGGCTTGGCTTTACGAAGCCGGGCTTTGGACAGGGATTGGCGCACCGAGAGGTATTAGTGAGTAGACTGGGTGATGAGGTTAGTGTTTTGGACCCAAAATTAGAGAAAAACAAAATTTGATGATTGGCAAGGGATAGGCAGTAGTGATTGGCAGATGATGGGTAGTGATTGGCAAATTTTTAATTTGTTGAAATTTGATGTGCAAAATTGGTAGTGAGAGACCCCCGATGTGGTGGGATGGCAAATCCACCATCCTTCCCATGTGGGGGCAAAGGAGCACTAGATTATGGGGTGTATGGCAGTGAAAACTAGCCCGGGTGGGTTAGGTTATATTGTAGGGATCTAGAAGAGATTGACATTAGGTAACGTTAAGTTTAGTTAGTGACTGATACCTGTAGTGGGGACGCAGGTAGATTAGTGTGGATGATAATGACGAGGGAGCGCAATAGTTTAAAGGGACGACTGGGAAGCGCAAGTTTCAGAGGGGAGTAGTTAGATGAGATGATGCTGTGTGAGGATGGAACAGGTGTGATTGCACAGGTGTGCAACTGGACAGGTGTGTGGAGCAGTGTGTGAGTAGTGAGTGTTGTGGATCAGCGCGAATGCGCTTGGGGAGAGAAGGGTGCAGGTGGCACCAGGTGTGAGAGCACAGGTGTGCAAGTACAGGTGTGTGGAGAGAGTTGGAGTAAGTGGTACGGAGTGGTGTGCATGGTGCGAAGGTGTGGATGGGGAAGAGTGGACCCCCATCACGAGTACCCGGGGCGGGTAGTGTAAGTGTTAGGTAGAGGGTACAGGTAAATTGTGGTTGGATATTGGCATTTGTGGTGCGGTGGCAGAATGGTGTTGTGAATGGGTGCATTAGTGTTGTGGAAATGGCTGGGCGTGTAGCCTGTTAGTGTGTGTAGTTGGTTGGGCACTCCACCACTGTGAGGATGTCGGCCAGGTGAGGCCGCAGGTGGGCTCTGGGAGCCGGTAGTTGTGAGTGGGTGCCTGAGGATCCCGGGTGTGGATCGGGCAGCCCAGTGCCAGAGAGGGCACCGAGTGGGGAGAGTGCCAGAGGGCCTTCCCCAGGTAGTTAGGTTAGGGTAAGGAGCAGGTAAGCTCGGAGGCAACTGCAGTGGTGGAGGTGTGCAGGTGGGTAGACCCACTGGGAGAGGTACACGCCACAGCCCAGAAATTGTGCGAGGGCACCGGGAGATGAATCGGGGGAGTGAGACCCCAAATTGAAGAGCACCACAGTTTGGCCAATGGGAATTGGTTTTTAGAACCCATAGTGTAAGAGGGCCAATGGTTTGGCCGGAGAAAGACCCCGGGTAGTGTAAAGTTGTTAAAGTCATTTAGGAAATAGTTAGGATTGATGAACCTGTCGCACCATACGCAGCCACTTACCTGAGGTGATGATGACTCCACACCTGTGTTTTCTTTGTTTTGTGTTGCAGGAAGTAAGGATTGCTGTTGGATTTGTGAGACGCATCACGACGTGGATGAGACATTGGGGTGATTCCATCTCTCCCTCCCTAGGAGGGACTGATGATGAATTGGTAATGGCAAATTTTGATGTTGAGTTGAAAATGGCAAATTTTGATGAGAGTTGGAAATAGCAAATTTGATTGGTTAGGAGGGAGAGAAGACGAATTTGGTATATGGGAGGAACGGGGAAGACAGTAGGGACGTTTGTTGATTGGTAAAATAGATGTTTATGGGTAGTGTGGTGTTTTGTGGATACAGTAAGGGGTAAGGGAGGGGCCATGTAGGTTACCTGGTGGGGGGGGCGTACGATAGGAACGTACCTGTCTCACCTGGTTCCCATGTGCCCCCAGTGTGCATCATCTTATATTGCGTGCACTTTTGCGCCCTTACCACCTTACTCACTTGTCTTCTTCTTTTGTCTCCCACCTCCGAGGATCTGGCTTTGGGGTAGAGAGAGAGGAGAGAGAGGTGCTGGCTTCGCAGTTGTGGGCCTGCACTTTCGCTGCTTGCTGCTTGGATCGATACACCATATGGACCGCAATGTTTGTGGCCACCCACAATGGACCGCAGCTCTTTTGCGGCCAAGCACCACCCGTGGATGGACCTATGGGTCAACGTGGCACCTATGCCATACAAGGTGAACCACTTTTAGTTGACACCACTGAAGGCCACAATAAAGAAATGGACGCGGTTGGCGCCTTTCTTTATTTTTCTAAGGAAGTACGAAGGCCAAGTGCACCACATGAAGGCAAGACCAGCGGCAGAACATCGGCCGGCTGCGACACCACCGGTGATTTGTAAACACTTTATTGGTGCACCGGATGGTGCTCACTGTGTGATGGGGTGGTGCTTGATGCTTGGAAGGGGTGCTCTGCACATTATTAAAGGCCGTAGGCCACAGAGCACTCGTGGGTTGGTGTATCGATGCTAGCATGCGTGCTCTCTCTATGCATAACATCTGCATGTGTTCCTCCAAAAACAGGTCCTGGATCGTAGTGTAAATATCAGCGTAGTCTTGTGTAAATAATGCTCCCTACCGGCTGTATGTTTAGTTTGAGGATTCTTTCCGGATTCGGTTAGCCTGTGGGTGTGTTTCTGTGAGGAGAAGGGTGCAACGTCGCAGGGGGACATATTTACTCATTTGTGAATATCTGTAAAACTGTCGCACTCAGGGTAGAGTTAATAGTAGAGGGAACTACATTGCGTGCCACACTAAAGTAGGTAAAAATTTATCGGGTCGGGACGCCCCGAGGGTAGAGAAGGGTGCAATGTTGCGAATATGGAATTTGGCCTCCATATCCGCTTGTAAATATTCCCCTATTTCCCCAATACTCCCCAACTATCCCCAATCCCCCATTCCCTAGTCCCATTGTCTGTAAACAACAATCAGTAGAGCCGACCTACCCCTTTTTCCCCCATTAAATGTCGTGCCCAGGTCCACCGCATCTCACGTAGACAACTTTCGGACATCTTGCTAGTTATTCTTAGTCTATGTCAGTTAAGGACTCGTTTCCATTAATTATGACTCTTCGTTGCACCAGAATGTGATTATATGGCACCAGTAGTGAGTTTAGGACCTTTCCCATACCTCCTTCCATCTTCTTCCCCAAACAACAACTACAACTACAACTACAACAACAATTACAACAACAACGACGCTGCGCGGGGGGAGTGTGCGTCATCACACCGGCTCGGTTAGCCGCCATTGACAATGCGCGCCGGACCATGCGCTCCACGGGGTTACCACGAAGGGGCTCCTTGTCAGTCCCCCGTCGAGGGCGGAGCCGGTAACCCCCCCCGCACGCACCCAATGAGAGGCGACGTGCCGATTCCATCTGGGGCGGAGCTAACGAGCCGAGGGCGTGTCACTCCCCGCCGGATATACGCAGCCACTCGCCGGACGTGACGTCAGATGCGCCCCCAGCCTGGAGAGGAGAGAGAAGTTGCCACGTACGAGCGCCGAATACCTCCCCGCATCTCTGGACCGGACCGAGTCGACCCTGTCCTTGAGCCAAGAGTGCACCTTGAGCCATCGATACCTGCCTTTCCTAGCCATCAATCCCCGTGTGAGTCAGCCTTTTGTCCCGTTTATCTGTCGTCTGTTGGGAATAATATAAGAGTGTGTCTAAGTGCTTATCTTACTATGCTGTCCCTCTTGTAGTTGTAATCTAACCTTCCGTAACAATATAACCTCCTCCGGAGGTCTTGAGAACTGAACCCTGGTGTCGTGTCATTTGAATCCCAGCTGTGTGTCTTTTCCTTCATTGACCTAGCGTAGCGCGATTAGTCAACGTTCGAGTATAATCGGGTAACTTGTGCAGACGTGGTCATACCAAAACCGCTCGGAAAACTAACATCCACCACCGCGTCTGTAACAATATATATATATATATATATATATATAAATATATATATCTCAGTATAATAGAGCAAACGTATATGGTTCGCTATGTATGTATGTATGTATGTATGTATGTATGTATGTATGTATGTATGTATGTATGTATGTATGTATGCGACGAAAACGTCTTCTTCAAAAAAAAAATTACCACCCTCTTAATTAACCCTCTTAATTGCGTTGAGACTGCTGAGACCCCTCAGACCTTTGACGACCCTTTAAATCCCCCAAGATCCTTCAGACCACCAAGACCCCCAAAGACCCAACATACCCTGAAGACCCCCAAAGACCACAAAGACCCAAAACACCCCAAAGACCCAAAATACCCTTCAAGGCCCTGAGGCTCAAAAAGACCCTGAATACCCAAAAACCCAAAACACCCCAAAGACCCAAAACACCCCGAAGACCCAAAACACCCCGAAGACCCAAAACACCCCGAAGACCCAAAACACCTCGAAGACCCAAAACACCCCAAAGACCCAAAACACCCAAAAGCCTCTGAAGACACCAAAGACCCTGAAGACCCAAAATACCCTTCAAGGCCCAGCGGATCCAAAAGACCCTGAAGACCCAAAACACCATGCAGACCCAAAAGACACCGAAATGGTTAAAGATGCCTACCCCTCTGAAACGACGTGTGGTGAGGCGCGTGGAGCACACCGAGTCACGCTAGTATATATATGATAGGCTAATACTGAGAGAAAACATGAAGTAAAAGTTGCTTCAAATTAATCCAAACCTATGGGAAAATTGTAATTTTTACAAAAGGACCAAAACCTGAACCTGGGCAGTGTATAAGGCAACAGAATGCTGCTTGAAATGCTCACGATTAAAGAAAGAATTATTTCCTGTTTTGAAATATGCCATGATATATTTCCTGTTGAGAAATATGATGATTTTGAAATTTCGCAATACTCTATACAGTGTATTTAATGGGCTCATACTGTCTGGTTGTTTCCCCTGAAACACGGAAATGGTTGTCAGAGACAATACATTACGTAAAAGTTGCTTCAAATTAATCCATGCTTACGGAAAAATTATAATTATTAGGTAAAGGTTGCTTTAAATTGATGCAAACCTACGGGAAATTTCTCATACTGCAGACTGCTTCAATTTGGCGAACGGTAAAGAGGATGTAATGCCGCGCATAGACAGCGGAATAGTGTTTGGACCATGTGACTCAATGTTCTGCTTTGTAACGATCACGTCATGGGTCTTTGTAACGGTATGACCTCAGTCTTCAGGGAGGCAAATGGTATAAAGTGCATTTGGAATCTATCCGAGCTATATAACCACCATGATCGATGTATTATATCATTATATGCAGTGAACATGTTTTTGCTTTGAATGCTATGCAGGTGAATCTTTTGGAGTGATAGAGGGAGCTGACAGTTTCCGACTATTTTCTCTTTTAAAACTTGACAGAAACCACACCAGAAAACCCAATATCAATGATTATAAGGTCTTTGGCCGAGTAATTCAGGGAATCTGTGACTGCACTGTGAAAAACTTCTTATTATTTATTTTTTAATGATGTGTATACAGCAAGTTACAGAGGCAGACGCCACCGGAAAATGGGCAACTTCTGAGCCGGCTATGTGACATTCTGGCACTCCCTCGCAACTCGAAAATGGCGGTTCGAGCCTGAGTGAGCACAGCACCGGACGTGGTGCGCCATCCATGAGGACACTGTTCTGATTTAGCCATTTGCATAGTTGTCAACATTGAGAAGAAAATGCGGGAGAATTGAAGAGACCCATGAGCGAGGGAAGTGGCAGAGGAGTGGGGGTGGGGGGGGGCAGATGTGGTATGGGGGTCTGGGAGCACAGGGTGTGATTGTCTGGAGATGGGGGTTGAGGGCAAGAAGAATAAATTTAAATAAAGTCCAGAATAAAAATCGTCCTTAATTTTTTTCCCCCTTCTCTTTATCGTGGTATTTTACCACGGGATTCCAGCTAGTTATATTAGTCACGGATAAATGGTACCCAAACATCTCTACCTGTAGCCAACAGTAAACAGCTCCTTTTAACCCTTTGAGTACGGATGACGTCCAGTGCCGCAACCCGCGAAAAAGTTTTGTGTATGGATGACGTTACTACACGTCATCGATTATACCTATAAATAGATCGTCAGTACGTGGTTGCATTCCCGTACCAAAATGCCAAATTAATCCCGTACCGGGGTATTTTTATCAAAAAAAATAAAATCCCGTACTCAAAGGGTTAATGAGCATTAAAAAAACTTGACAAAATAGAAAGAATAATGCTTCAAACGATTATATACTGTATGTATCATGATAAATTGTCAATGTGATTTTTCTTTTTAAAGAAATCATTGATAAGGATGATTTGAGTGGGGATTTCAAGGCCAATCTTTTAACATGACTGTGTTCACTATACTACAACACAACAGGCATTTTAAGGCCATTTTCCCTGCTATAGTGGGGAAAACTGTGTTCTACAACTGTGTTCACTGCAGTCTATTTTTAAGGATTACAAAAAACTCAAAATATTTTCCATAAAAGAGTAATTACATCTCTTCTATTTGAATTGTTGAAGGTGACTTGCTAACCGAGCCTCAAGGGCGGTGTACAGGGGCGTTTTTTTATTTTAAAATAACAATACGTTCAATGTGCAGGGTGGTGAAATCTGCTGCATGTGATGTGCCCCGCATGTCGAGTAAAACGAGTGTTCATTTATGTCTGTAAGATGTCTATCTATATAATAATAGCGTAAGGACTCGACTTTGTTATCCCTTTTACGCCGCACCCAGTGACCCGATGCCCACGGCACTCATGGATTTACGATCTACGAACCGCGCTCTTTGTTTATCACGTACAGACATACTCGAAAAATCTGAATTAGCCGACGTTGGGGCCCAAAAGCATCCGATTAACTGCCGATACGACGCCATCTTACGACGCCATCGTATTGGCGTCTGCTGGGCGAAGGCGAAGCGAGCCGTCCGCTGATTGGACAGTCGAGTGGTGTGAACATGGGTGGTGTGAACCAAATGGTCTTTTTATTCCCTTGAACATTTTAAATTAGGATATATAAGGAAACGTCTTTATCGTCATTTTAATAAAGTTAAATGGAGTGACGTTGCGATACTCGGGGTGCGTTGCATAAATCCTCGTAACTCAGAGAGGTGTAGCAGGTGGCGAGACGTAAGGAAGCTTAAAGTTAACGAGCTGAAAACAGACGAACGATATGTCAATCTCTTTCTACACCGAACGGAAATAAAAGTATGAGAGCGGGAAGGCATGGCCTGAGCACTTCGAGCAGAGAGGACTGATTGGACGTAACTTAAAGAGAAAAAATTGGAGCTTAACGGAAGAAGAAGATCCCATGAGCGCTCCCCTATGCCATCCATAATGGTACACTCTATCCATACACCACATCCTCCCTTCCGTGGATGTTCCACGGGTTTCGGCTAGTAATAAATAAAGATATAAGCACACCTGATGCTTGGCTGAGGCTTCAGACTTTAGCACACTCATGAGGTTGTACCGCTTGTCATTTTTGACGGTGTTTTATACTTGTGATGCAATAATGTGGGTGGAGGCATATCGATTGACGTCGAAGAGTGCCATTCTACTTCATGTTGCTATGTGAAGCAGACTGCTGTAAAAATTAATAAATCCACTATTTCAATGTTTTCCAATGTTGTGATTTATCGTAAATGCAGCTGTATGAAAGTGTTATGACCGTTAATCACTGGCTTTTCCCCTTCTTAAAAGCTTCTATTATTTTATTTCCCCCCTCATCCCCCACCCCCCTCTCCACTTCCACCTACCTCACCCACACCTGAAGGCATACCCATGTGACAGATGTCAGATTACTTGTGCCCCGGAAGCCTTTTTACCCTGGGGTGGTGCGGTTCGCAGGTTCTGCAATCACGCCTGCCTTATGTTGTACTGCTTTGATCAAGCTGGAGGTAAAGTGGGAGGACTTTTGAAGAAGAGCTTTTGATGCTAGTTGATTCATCTTGCATACTTGAGCTATAGCACTCCATTCAAAGATTTACTACTTCATCTGAGTACAAATGTGAGTCATTATTGATAATGTCAACCTTGTATCCCTAAATTTGAGGTGGTTTGCTGGGGAACATTGTTACCAGTTCTTCTGGAGAGGAAAAGCCAACAGATATTTTGGACAAATCTGATGCCGGACAAACATCTTTCGGCAGCTCCAACTCCACCATGAACGCCAAAGAACACTCAACTTCACACGGTATCTCTTTCCCAACTCCTTTTGTACTACTGCCTTTTTTGGTATAGTCCTTGCGAAACAATGTAACTGCCATGCACATTAACCTATATGGCTATTTACAAAATGTATTTTTAGTAGATACAAAATGTAGGCTCATGAAAGAGCGAGGTGCCAGATGGCGAGAGGTTGACGCAACAACAAAGAGAATGAAAGAGGTATGGAGGAAGCAAGCAGAGTAACCTGCAACGAAGAGAGCTGGGTTAAGTAGAGCTAATGGTGATAGAAAAGATTGGGGTAGGGATGGGGGATGACATGAAATGGAGTACCTCCAAAACTTGAATCTCTGGAGGACGAGTGGGATTGAATTGTCTCTGGAAGGCAGCATGGTTTCCCACCAGTGTTTGAAGCATGGTTCCTCAATCCGTGTAACCCGTGACTGTTGCAGACAGCGTGTGAGAGATGTTATGGACGTATCCCATGTATGAGGCAGATGAAATCGCAAATCGCTGCTTTTTTTTTGAGATGGTGATTCAGCTCTCTCCCAAATGGCTTCCTTTACACCTCTAGTAAACCCCTTTTTTTCTCTATCTAAGATGACCACTTGACTGGTACCAAAGCTGTGACCATGCAGGTTCAACTGCATAATATACACAGCAGTGTTCAAAGCCTCTTCATAAGCTGGACGACAAGGTTGGCTCATATAGGCCTTAAGGGTTTACCGAGTTTCTCATATGTAGGTCTCAGTGCATGATGGATCTCCACATCTGATGCCATACATGAAGCCACATTTCTTATCCTTTCAGATGTTGTCCTTAACATGAACTAACCGGCTGTGCAGAATTCTGTAGGGTTACATGATGCAACAATGCCAAACTTGGAGAAAGATCTCACTTGGAGAAAGAAGGGCGAGGAGCACTTGTCAGGCAATCGATCACACGTGGTACACCTGAAACCCACTTCTGGTGGAATTCCAGAATCACTGCTCACCTCCACTCACTCACTCTTTCCTCTAGAACAAACTCCCTCACGCTCTTCAATCCCTCTCCTCCCTCCAGGTCTTCAAAACAGCTGTTCAACACCATGTGCTCTTCCCCCATCAAAAACCTTCATCTTTTCTACCCTCGTTAACCCACCCCAAACTCACCTCCTTCAAATTTCCTGTTTTTCTTTCCTGAAACCCCCGTAGTGTCCATCTTGTTTATACAGTGTGTCCCACCCCAGCCCTCTCTCTTCCACAAATCTCCTGATGTCCCTGTTCTGTTGTGCTGTTCCCTCTCTCCCCCCTCTTGTCTCCCTCTCTCTTTATTATATGTCACTCCCGCTCCCTTTATTATATTGTTACTGTCGCGGTTAAGATGTTATTTTTGACCGAGCGGTTGGTATGACCGCGACCTAACAGTTCCCCCGATTCTTCCCCAACTCACCCGATTCACCCCAAACTTTGGCCGTATCGCACCGCAGCTGCCCAATCTGGAAAACTCTAAAACGACCGAATGCAAAGAGGAAAAGGAATAAGACGAGAAGACGGACAGAAGAGTAATTGGATTTATTATATACACACAAGCAAAAAGAAAGCAGTCACGTTTATTTACAGACGAGACTAGATACACAGTGCAACGCTAGCTTACCTACAGTTTTAATTAACCCAGGGACAGAACAAACAAAAGACAGACTCACACGGGGAATGATGACAGGAATTGGCTGGAAGGAGAGGATGGCTTGGAGTTGTATTGTGCAGCACGATCGGCGCGTTTAGCAGCCGCCGTTCCTTCGCGGCCCTGCTCAAAACCGCCGTCCAGGCCCCATGCGGCTGTTGAGTGTGGTTGCTGCTGTGGCCGCCGCTGCTGCTGCTGCTGCTGTGGACGTCGCGTGCTTTTCCAGGATTACAGCAGGCTTTGTGCTTTCTGGGATGTCCTCTCCTTGGATGTTCTCTATGTTCTCTTGGTCCAATCACTCCTCACCACCGACAACTCAACGCAACCAACGCGCAACCACTGACCACCACAACGCAACCACTGACGACCAAAACCACACAACTCAGCTCTGCTTCTTGGACTCTCTCTCTTCTCAACGGCTTGGGCTCCCTTTTCTCTGCCGGTAAAAGCTCATCTGGTTTGGACACGCCCTGCCTTGGGTTATATAGGCCCCGCCCCTCAACCTTTGCGAACCTCCCCGATCGCTCTTCCTCCGCCCTCTCTAGCCAAACCCCTGGCTCATGGTTGGTCGAGTGGGGCTGGCTCACTCCTCCCCTCTATGACGAGGTGGAGACACGCCTTTCTTCTCCGACCCTGCCTCGTGGTCAATGGCGGTAATTGGAGCGGAGGTAGTTTCTAATCGACGAAAAGGGGGAATGGAGGTTTTGGGAATGGGAATGAAGGGAATCTATCTCTTTCACTTGGTGCAATGGAGTACTTCTATTAATGGGAGACACAGCCTTACCCTAAAACACAGAATAAGATATAACTATTGAACAGGGGTATTCTATGATTGGCTGTGGTGTGGATGCTTTATGGACTAATTATGGGATGCCCTTTGACCTTTACACAGCTCCGGAGGCAGGAGGCGCAGAATAAACAATAATAATAATTCACACAATCAAAAAAAATATACAGTCCTCATATCCGCAACAATATGTTGTATGTGTTAGTTGTTGGCCAACCCCCGCTTTGCGGAGAAAAATGGCCTCTAAAGGATTTTTTTTTTTTTTTTAAACTCCCGCTCCCTTTATTATATGTTGTATGTGTCAGTTCTTGGCCAACCCCCGCTCTGTGGGGAAAAATGGCCTCTTAAGGTGGTTCATTCATTCATTCATTCATTGTGTTAGTTGTTATACGAGCCTTGACTTAGTATCCAAACCCCCCCCCCCCCCCCCCCTCAAAACAGGGTTTTGTTTTTTTTACAACTAAAATGGCTGCCAGTCGGCCATCTTTGATCGAATCACGAAACGAAATGATGTGCATCTGTATGCCAGATATGAACAAAATCGGTTCATGAATGTCCGAGATATAGTTGTGGACACACACACGCATGGACGGACGGATGAGACCCAATCCATAAGCCCCTGTTTCGGTCAAAGTACAAACGGACGCTAATAATACTGGTTTGCATGGGCCTGAGAACCAAGAAATAAACTGATGGTGGCCTATCAAGAGTTATTTGGTGTGGTGAATGCAGATGTTTGAGAAATATTCATCCTTTAATCCTACTGCTTCAGATATGATTTTATGAACTGATAAACAGACTTTAACATGACAACTGTCTGATGTTATCTTTGTGGCTTTTCTCACAGGTTTCACCAAAAGCAACCACCATGCTTCTGCTTTTACAGTTGGAGATGTGCAGGTTGGAATTTGCTTTTTTAGGGGGGGGGGGGAGGGCTTTTATTGCTTTCTTCAATATTCGGATTACAACCACATCATTTACTACTTGCGAAAATCGAAGATTTTTCTTGTGTATTGGATGGTTTTGTGCGTTATTCTGTCTGTCTGTCTGTCTGTCTGTATGTCAGTCACCTACAGGTCCCAATTTTCAACCGATCTTCACGAAACTTCACCAAAGGGTAGAGTTGGTCATAAGCATGAAGCCTATTGTTTTGGGGAAAATTAGGTCAACATAGGTCAACAACAAGCCTGGCGTTGGCTTAGCGGTTAGGGTGCCGGCTTGGGATCGTAGGATCCTGGGTTCGAATCCCGGTCGATCGCTGAATTAACGCCAGGGGGGTTGACTCAGCCTGTCATCCTTCCGAGGTCGGCAAATTGAGTACCAGCTTGCTGGGATGAATGATCACGGTGTGTACCCCAATTCAGAATAGGCACACTGTATCCCTGCGCATCATAAGAGCGTGACCAAGGGTTGGCGTCAGGAAGGGCATCCGGCCATAAAAACATTGCCTCAAACAGGGAACCATGATTGTCATGGGGCCCGCAAGGCTAACCCCCGCTCTAGCGGGGAAAAATGGCCTTAAAACGATCATTCATTCATTCATTCATAGGCCAAAGGTCACCAACTTTGTCAAGTTTCTAAAATCCTCAATTTTCATCCGATTGACTTGAAATTTCGAGAGGATTTGCATATCTGGACACTGAATTCAGCCAAGTATTTTTTGAGGTCAACATAGGCCAAAAAGGTCAACATAGGTCAAATTCCTAAAATCATCAATTTTCATCCGATTGACTTGAAATTTCAAGAGGATTTGCATATCTGGACACTGAATTCAACCACCAACTATTTTGAGATCAACATAGGCCAAAAGGTCAACATAGGCCAAATTTCTAAAATCAATTATCATCCGATTGACTTGAAATTTGAAGACGATTTGCAAATATGGTCACTGAATTCAACCACAAACTATTTTGAGGTCTCAACATAGGCCAAGTTTCTAAAATCCTCAATTTTCATCTGATTGACATGATATTTAAGAGGATTTGCATATCTGGTCACTGAATTCAACCCCCAACTATTTTTGACGTCAGCATAGGCCAAAAGGTCAACATAGGCCAGATTTCTAAAATCCTCAATTTTTATGCAATTAACTTGAAATTTGAAGAGGACTTGCATATCTGGACAATTAATTCAACCACCAAGTATTTTGAAGGTCAAAAGGTCAACATGGACCAAATTTCTAAAATACTCAATTTTCATCCGATTGACTTGAAATCTTAAGAGGATTTGCATACCAGGTCACTGAATTCAAGCACCAGTTATTTTTGAGGTCATCATAGACCAACAACTTATTTTAGGGATTTTACAAGTATCGTGCTATGCACGACATATTTCTTGTTGGTTTTTTGTTCAGTTACAGAGTTTCACAATTTTCCTAACTTACCACTTCCTCAAACCCATTCTTTCATTGTTTTGTATTTCCTCGTAATGTTAATGACTTTCAGAATTAATTTTAAGTGTTCATAACTCAAGTCATGGATATGCTGTTGTACATACTGTATATGCTCATCACAAATAATAAAGCAATTACTTTTAAACTGTTAAATATAATGTGTCACAGTTGGGAAATTTCTTCGTTTTGTGTATGCAAATCATAGCTATTGTGGAAATAACCACAACCAGGAAGTTAGACGTGGAACATGCAATTTTACTTTAACCATTATCGTCCTAAGTACTGAGCAATCCGATCCTGAAAAGTTTCATGCAGGAGGGCAATGATTCATCCAATGTTTCTTGTCCCTCTCATCACGAGGGTATCATTAAGAATTTTGTTGTCAATAAAATATTGTTCAAATTTTTTTTAATACTGCCGTTTTTATGAAAAGACAGCATGTTGCACTTCACAAACATATTGCATGCCTATCTGTGAATCTGAGGAAGTGGAATTAAGTGAAACATGCAGAAAAAAACGATCTTTCATAACACGTAGTTGGTGGGGCTGTGGTTGTTGTTTGTGTTCCTTCCATGTACTGTTGTATATTTTTTTCTCTTGCTTTGAGAAGTATTACTATTCACTACTAATAGGTGTCCACAACCATACTTGACCATGTACTTGACCTGAGGCAGTCTTATTATTTATGTTTTTATTTATTTTCTTCCGCCATAACTTTTTCACCTGTATTCGCTTTTAAATTCATTTTCTCCACAACCACTTGAGCAATTGACACAACACTTTCAATATAGGAGTGCCTACCCATGTATAATTTTTTGAAACAAAGTTACTTGATGATTGGATGGAAAATATGACTGGCGTTCCAAAAAGTGTGATTTCTGCAGGTGTGGGTTAACAGAGTGTTTCATGTATAAGGAATAAACAGCTCAACCTCGCAACGCTTGGCCACAGCTGAATAATTTTGTGTGCTCCTTCCATGTCTGTCACAGTTTATATATTGGTTGGAAATTTTATATCACTTTCTAAATGGTTCCTGCTGTTATATTGTTGGAATTGCTGCATTAAAGGTACAGGTCCTGCTGATTCTTCTTTTTCCATTCCAGAAAAAATGGGCTTTTAAAACAGGCATATTGTTACCTTTCCAGCCAAGTAAATCGATTACCTTTCCAACCAAATAACTTGATTGTTACTTTCCAACCAAGTAAATCGATTGTTACCTTTCCAACCAAGTAAATCGATTGTTACCTTTCCAACCAAGTAAATCGATTGTTACCTTTCCAACTAAGTACATCGATTGCTACCATTCCAACCAAGTAAATTGATTGTTACCTTTCCAACCAAGGAAATCTATTATTACCTTTCCAACCAAGGAAATCGATTATTATCTTTCCAACCAAGAAAATCGATTATTACCTTTCCAACCAAGAAAATCGATTATTACCTTTCCAACCAAGAAAATTGATTATTACCTTTCCAACCAAGAAAATTGATTATTACCTTTCCAACCAAGTAATTCGATTGTTAGCTTTCCAAGGGTACCATTTTTATTTTTCCACGACAGCGAACCCTTTAGAATATAGTGAGACGGACACACAGTCAGATGCTTCACCTTTTTAGTTGTAGATGTAAAGGTTCATGGAAGTGCAGAATGCAATGCAAAGTTTACTGGATACACTGATTTTTGTTCTCGTTTTCAATTTCAAGGTCGAAGATCATTCAAAGAACGAAGCTTTGGGCACAAGTCAAGCCAAGCAAAGGGCAGGTCGAAGAGAACAAGTGGCTTGGTCAGTGGGTGAGGGAGACGTCAGCAGAGCGGCTGGCAGAACTGATGTGGAGGTTGCTCTCCGGGCTTGGCTTAGAGGATCATTGGGCAGGAAACGTCGGATTGATGCTTCTCAGCTGCTCACTAAGGCTCAACGTCTGTCATTTGAAATGGCTGCTGCTTTTACTCCAACTCATCCCTGGCTGAGAGGATTTGTGGCAAGAGAGGGCATATCTCTGGTGAGTGAGAGAGCTGGAGTAGTAAGGATGGATGAGGGAAGCAGGGTAGAGGAATGGGGTTGAAAAAGACTTGAGGAGACTGATTGTGATGTTGTGACGAGAACAAATTCTTTAAATAAATTGGTGCTTCAGACAAATTTATGCCACCTTGTGTCTTTTGAGAATAAACCACAAGGCAATCTGTGTTCTTGCCGCATTTACCGTGTTCTTTTTAAAAAATCAATTTTTGTGCAACCCGTGATGTTCTTTCATCCTGTGACATTGTTTTTGTTTGTGTAATTCTTTGTTTCATTCTTAGAATTTAACTCTTGTTCAAATGCTGATTTGGTGATTTTTTTTTCTTTTCTTTTTTCGTACAGCCAGATTGGTGTTTCGTCATTTGTGATTTATAGTTGTTTTTAAAACTGCAATACCACTGATCATATCTGACAAAAAAAAACCGAACCATTGGAGATGTGTAGTTGTTTTGAAATCTTCGTTTTTTTTGTTTTACTTTTTTATATGCGAAGTAGTGGAAAGGAAATGTAGGATGGTGTATATTACTTGTGGTCATTGAGATGGTAGTGTTATAAACTCGAAGTGAACCTTTGCCCAAGCTTTGCCCTTTGCCCAAGCTCTTCCTTTTATTGTTTTTTTTCTATTTTTCACCGTCGATTTGCTCTCTATCCGCTTTCCCTCTCGTTCCTTCCTCCCTATTTACCTATTACATTCACTTTTACCTCCCTGTTCGCCTTGGGGCTAACCCTTTTCATTATATAACTGTTTAAGTTTATATATGCATGGTTAAAACACCAGTTCCGAGGTTCATGTGTTGAATTACATGTGAAAAATAAAAATGATGCGGTGAAGTGGAGTTTCCATGCTTTGATCATTCTTCTGTACTCTGCATTTATTAAAATCTGCAAAGAATGTAGGGGAAGCAGGAAGCAGATAGGATCCCGAGAATAGACAAATACAGTTTAACCTACCCAGATGCAAGACTTTCATTCACCAAAATTTCCTCATCTGAGCCGCTTTCCTTGTCCCACTTGTGGAATCGTTTTTATGCATGGCTTTCCATCCATCACTTCCGAGAGGTAGATCACTGTCACCTCATGCCATCACCATGCCCACTCAGGATTTTCTTCTTCTGTACATGATGTCTGTCTGTTCCCCACTACCTCACTGTCAGTTCTGTACATGTTAACTTTTCATCATCTTGCATGAGCATACTTTTTTTTTTTCTCTCGCTTGCAAAACCTAGCTGTAGAATTGGGAAGACCCATAATCCACACTGAAGGCACCACCAACTTGTATAACTGTATCGTAGGCAAGGATGAGTCAGGTGCAAGGTTTCAACCACTGAGCGTTTTTTTTTGTTTGTTTTTTTTGTTGTTTTTTTTATCTGGGACTGTGCAGGCATGTTGTGCCTGGTGTTAAGTATCCTCGAAGTAGGAAGGGGGCAGTGATTAATATATCGTAAATTCCTGCCATCTGCTTGCTGCAGTCAAGCTGATTATTAAAACAATTATAGGTCGCGCCACAGGCTTCTTGTAGTCACGTGACAACCCAGGCGCATGGTGCCTGCACAGTCCCGCGTGAAGACCTCTTGGTCCTCAAAATGTAGGACCTGAGCAGTGCTTACTGGGTAGCCATATACTAACTGGTAGGCCTTCCATTTTTTCTTCTCGACCAATGTTGATGTGGGCAAAAATTTGAAACAAAGAGGGTGATTTAATGATTCTGAATGGATGTCTTACCCACCAAGAAAGTGCTTCACTTCCATACATGCTGAAGTATTTTACTTTATAACAGACTTTGGATAAATACTCTTCAAGCTCATGTTATGTAAAATCTAACTTTTGTTTTACATTCCTATTTCTTATGAAGCTTGCATAAAATGTTTAATTGCAATCTGGTGAACAGGAATTTAAGCATAACGTAACATTCTCTGATTCTGATGTACCATACTCTGTTACAGAGCATCAGTGCTGCCGAAACATTTTCTTGGCAAGGGTTATACTGGGTGGTTTGCTATTGCCTTCCCAGCTGTAGTTAGGTTAGGAATTTGGAATTTGGTCATGGTGCCGTTCATAGCTTGCCTACTTTTCGCGAAGGAAATCATGGGATCTTTAAGGTCCGCCAACTAATGCTGGCAGAGGGTGGATGCCCAGTTTAACCTCCATCCGAGGAACAGCACACGCATTGACAAATCACCCTGCCTGTGAAACACTGGGATGACGGTTTATAGCTGGGTCGGGATTCAAACTGAGGCTAGACAGCTTGGAGTCGAGTGTGCATGTGTACCTCTAGGGTCTGGGCCATCATGCCAGCGTAACATTACCAAAGTATTTACGCAAAAATAGCGGGATGCTTGAACCCCTCCCTCCACCTTGTCATTTCTCCGAACCTCATGTTTTACCTTTTCCTTTATCCCTGCTCTTTATTCTCCTTTCCAACAACACTTTCCAGAGTTTGCCAATGAGCAGTCTTAGTTTTTTGTTTTTTTTTAAACAAAGTTACATGCCAATTATCAAACAGTTTCCACATTTGTCTATTTAGAAGTGAATTGTCATGGATAGTATCAAGCCAGAGTGGCACTGACCTATTGGTGACATTGGCAGAGAAAATGTCAAGAGAAAGCATCCTAACCTGTTGTAGCACACGATGCTGAATCGACAAGGCTTCAAAAGTGATGGCAGAAATGGCAGCCGTAGGTCCCCAACATCATGAAAGCTGCTTCCTGATGAGTTTGGACGTTGGAGATGCCTTGGATCCATCCTGGCATTTGAGTCGCACCATGAGGGTTGGTTTTTAAAAGGGCAGTTAAAGACTTAAGAGGCAAAGGAACCACTGGATTTTGGTTGGTGAGGTATGTTGCGGATAAGTTACATCTCTTGTAAGGGCAAATTCTTCCAAAGAAAAGAACCATCATGCAGTTCTAATAAAATGTACTCCTTCACACAGGGAGATACCGAGGGAGATGTGGAAGACACATTAGGAGAGGATGGGGATGCAGAGAACAATGCAAACGTTAACAGTCACCCATCTCCAGGTGGGTGTGTTTCCATTACATGGGCTGGAGGAGGAAAGCATAGAGCTTTTGGTTATTCATTATGGTTTTGAACAAACACATGATGGATGGCCTTTTTTGCTTAATTACCTCCACCACCGTAGGTTGGCGGAGGTTGTGTTTTCACTCCTGGCTGTCTTTCTGGCTGTCGGGCTGTCTTTCTATGAGCAGGATGTTTCAAAAAGTTGTGGACTGATTCAGATGAAATTTGAGTGATAGGTTGGACATGTGACAAGGACGAAATGATTAGATTTTGGTGAAGATCTGGATCCAGATACTATAATTATTTTTGGTTATTCTTCACCATTGAAAGATTTGGCCAAAAACGATGTATAGCGTGATATCAAGTTGTGGAAGGGTTGTGACAAAACTTGGTGGATGGGTTGGTTAGAGAACAAGAATAAGCCGATTCGATTTTGGTTCAGTTCCAGATCCATATCCGGCCTATCGGTGGGATACAAAACGTAAACTGTTCAGCCTGACGGAGGTATGCGCTCCACCGTGTGCCACTATGATTTTGCTTGTAATTATTTCAGAATATTTTCTTTCATAATTGCAAATGCTGAACCTGTCAAAGAAGATAATTAGCTGGTTAATTTGCAAAGAAATACATGGAGAAAAAGGACAATTTTGTCCATTTATCCTGCACCATTTCTCCACTCCTTCCAGCCTTGCTCTTTCCTGAGCCTTGCTTTTCTGGAGAGGAAAAAAAAAATAGACCATGTTAAGAAAGAAGTAACATACTACAGGGTCTCCCAAAAGTCACTGTGCACGAGAAACTCCTGTCCTGACATCGGTGTCGGGAAACATTTCTGAAAACTCCTGTCTTACCTTTCAGTATATTCACCTGCACTATGAAATACATGTTCCAACAAAAAAAAAAACTTGTGCCTCAAGTGGCAAAACCATCTTGAAACAGAATGGACTTGCTTTTAAAAGGCAACTGGCTTACAACAACGCAAAGAGCTAACGTGTTGCTGATGTAATACCCACGGCAAATGTCATGTGGGCCATTTCGACATATTTACAATCGGGCTGCTTTTCGCGGCTTTCATGGAATTTGCAGAGGTGCACAGTGACTTTTGGGACACCTTGTACTATGGTGTTGTTTTAAGCACCTTTGAGACAGCCAAACAATCATACTTTCCGAGCATGCCCAAACTAAATGTCAGACATGTATCAATCCCACAATCGTTACCGTTCAATATATGAGGGTCGGTACGAAAGTAATGCTTTATTTCATTTATCATTAAATATAATTCTACTCACAATGAAAACTAGAACAGCACTCATTTCTAGAACAGAAAACTAAACTAGAACACCCCTGCCAGGCTGAACAGTTTGCATTTTGTATCCCAATGACAACCCAGATC
The DNA here is from genome assembly GCF_964187855.1 of Myxine glutinosa. Taxonomy (NCBI): domain Eukaryota; kingdom Metazoa; phylum Chordata; class Myxini; order Myxiniformes; family Myxinidae; genus Myxine; species Myxine glutinosa. The sequence continues at coordinate 226,200,486 of NC_136262.1, forward strand.
TGTATCCGGACCTTAACCAAAATCTAATTGGTTTGTTCTTGTCAACTACACAACTCGTCCACCTTATTTCGTCCGAATCCGTCCTTAACTTTTTGA
>NC_136262.1:226203081-226454930 GCF_964187855.1 Myxine glutinosa
AATGAAGAATTCATAGTGGATTATATGATGGTGAGCTGCCCAGGCCCTGATGCAGCAAAGCTGCCCCAAACCATAATATTTCCACCACCATGCTTTACAGTTGGTATCAGGTTCTTGTGTCAAATGCTGTCTTTGGTTTTTGCCAAACATGTCTTCTGGTACTGTGGCCAAATAGCTCTCCCTTTGACTCATCTGCCCAGAGCACATTGTTCCAGAAGTGCTGGTCTTTGCCTAGGTGTCCATTGGCAAACTTTAGTCTTGCCCTGATGTTCTTTCTGGACAGCAAAGGTTTCCTCCTGGCACACCTCCCATGTAGATCAAATTTGTGCAGCCTTTTTCTAATGGTAGACTCGTGCACTTTGACATCAACAGTGGCAAGAGCTACCTGTAGGTCCTGTGATGACATTCTGGGGTTCTTAGAGACTTCTTTCAGCATCTTGCGGTCTTGCTCTCGGGCTGAACTTGCTGGGGCGGCCTGGCCTGAACAAGTTGGCAGTTGTTTGGAATCTTCGTAGATGATCTTCCGGACAGTCGAATGATTGATTTCAAATTGTTTGGAGATCTTTTTAAATCCCTTCTTAGACTCGTAGGCATCTATAACCTTCTTTGTGAAGGCATCAGAGAGTTCTTTTGATCTAGGCATGGTGACGCCGCACACTTCAACAACAAAGAGCAAACCAAACTAAATGGCTGAGGTTTAAATAAGACAGGTTCCTCCAAGATCCTCTCTAACGATGTTCTAATCATTTGCTCTTGAGCTGGTGCACCTGATTCTAATTTTAGGTATTTGAAGTAGTGATAAATGTAGGGGTCTACTTACTTTTTCCACATGCGAAATTTGCATTTATGTTTATTAACTCAACTGGACTATGTCCAGCTGAGTTTTTGTCGACACCCAGTGTCCGTCGTCCGTCTGTCTGTCGTCTGTAAACAATTCGACGTCTACGCTCTAAAAGTCACAAATATTGATGAAGTTTGATGAAACTTGTTATGCAGCATCTTTAAGACATAAACTAGTTTGGGATTGCATTTGGGCATTGCACGCCCAAAAATGGGTGCGGCAGGGCGGCCATATTGAAAAATCTTTTTTGTTTTACTTTTCATGCTTTTCATGCTTTTCATTGTAGTTTTACTTTTCATGCCTCACTTAAAACTCAATTTTTTCTAGTTTCCTGTTTAAACATGAGATACCTTCAACGTTACTGTACCTCTTTAGCACATATAAACTATGTAGTTTGTGGTTCTATTATGCATATTCTAACCATATTGATATAGACCAGTTGAGTTCAGGTTCCCTGGAACCTCTAGTTTAAATTATACAATGGATTACAAAATGTAAATGTTTCATGATATTTGTTATATTATATCACCTTTATCTATCAATATTGTTGAAATGAAGATCCAATAGCTGTATGTTGAAATATGTTGAAAAAGTCAAAACTTTACATGGGGTGTACTTACTTTTTCACGTGACTGTATGTATATATATATATATATATATATATATATATATATATGTCCCTCAAACGTCCACCAATCAGAGCTGAGTGGTCACATGACAGGGGGACAGCAGATCATCCACTCAGCAAATCAAAGCCTGGCTATTCGTTTGTTAGACTATCGGTGTTGTTTATATGCTGATATGATTGACATGATTTAAAGTAGTATTTGTAAGCTTACTTCAGTTGGTTACTTTTATTTATGATTTGAAAACGTCAGTATTCTTGAAGGTGTTTGCTTTTTGAAACCGCATCAAGACCTTGCAATGCTGCCACATGATGTTCCTACTCCTCTCGTTTTTTTTCCCTTCAGTAGATGGTGCCAGGATTTCAAGGATTCCATTTCCAGTGCCTGTTCCAATTTATGTACCTGTGCCAATGCACATGTACTGCCAGCCCACACCTTCTCCCATTGCCCTTCCTATTCCGGTAATTCTCAAACTCTCCACAGTGCGTGGTCCCACTCGGTATTAGAGACGCCCTGACATAATGTCCTCATTTCCCCATTCAGCATCATTTAGAAGTATTTGCATCTTTCCCATTTTATCATAATACCTTTTGTCTGCTTTCTATCATCTATTTATCGTTATATAGTTTAAAAAAAAAACCAAAACCATCCCATTTCATATGTTTTACCTGAATATTGCATTGTTATTATTTCCTTTCTTTGCCTTTTTCCCCCCTCACCCTAAAGATTCCAGTACCTCTTTTGATTCCATCAACGAGAGTATGTGAGCAGAGAAAGGTACATTCAGAAGCGGAGCAGGCTCAGGAAAAAGGAGAAGAAGAGCGTTTAAACTTGGGACAAGGAGGAATGTTGGCACTACCAGCAAAGAGAGAGAACAGTAAAAGTAAACGAAAGTCAGAAATCACCGCTGCTTCAGCAGTTGCATCTCCCGCCTCTTCAGAATCACGAAGCCGTTTGTCTCATTGTGTCGCTGCCCCATCTTCCTCCATTCCCCCAAACCCTTATCTTGACCCCGAAGTTGAAATCCTCAATTCCATTGGCAATGAAAGCAAAGCGAGGTTCGGCTTGGGCCACAAGGCCTGGAAGCTGTGGGCAGATGGTGCTTTGAAACCTAATAAAGGACAGCCATCCGTTTTTCTGTCGCTTCCACAATCGGAGAGAGCTTCTGCTCTCTATGCATTTGTTTCTGAAGCTCAACGTCCAAATGGACAGGACTATCGCCCAGACTGCCTCTATTACCTTTGTCTTGGGCTTCAGAGATATCTGTCTGAGGCAGGAATTGAGGATGACATTTTTAGTGATTCCATTTATGGAGACTTCTTTGGAGCTCTTTCTTCTAAACTCGCTGCGTGGCAAGCTCCAGGTAAACTGTCAGACAGGCAGAAATGTCCATCACAATTTCATGTAATATATATGAATTACTATATCTGATCATAATTTAATGTTCTTCTTAAGATCCTTATTATTAACAAAACATTACCATTATGTAGCAACTTGAATGAATTTTAACAGAACCATAGTTTATTTGGAGGCAGCTGTGTCCATCTCCATGATATTCTTTGAAACATATTATGCAACCACACTCGTGATTCATCGACATTTATGGACAAACAATTTTCAACATGCAAGTTTAACAGCCAATCATGGATCACAGGGAAAATTGTTTTTTTTTCTAACTCTAAAAGGTAAAGAGGATGTAAAACATTGAGATTGGAGGTGATAGAATAAAGACTCATTTCCTCTTCTTCCCTCCCATTATCCATTTTTCTCCTTGTACCCAGAGTCACAACGCTCTTGCCTCTCCTCCCAGCTTCTTTGGCTTTCGGGCAGGCTCGGTGCTCGCTCACCATCGTCCCTCCAAGCTGCCCTCTCATACTTCCTCTTCTGGGGCTTTGGAATTCGGAATGTGGATGCCCACGCACAGCTCACGTTCTCCCGGATAGCGGCTGGCCCTCGTAAGGCACGTCGTGCAGGCAGGATGGAGAGAAGAGAGAGAAGAGGGGGGTGCAAACCCTTGTGCTTAGGTCTTTATCCTGCAGTCAGCCCAACCTGTGAACAAGGTAATGCTGGAAGGAGTTTCTCCTCTCATCTCTAATTTTTGCATCTATGAAAATATTGCTTTTCATCTTTTGTCTGCTTTGGCTTACCATGCTGTTCTCAAATATCATGAGCGAGATATATTTTTGGCCCTTGTTTATTCAGTGAAGGTACACTACATGACCAAAAGTATATGGACTACCGAACATCACACATCTCATTCGAAATTCATGGGCATTAATATGGAGTTGGTCCCCCCCCCCCCCCCCCACTTTGCTGCTATAACAGCCTCGACTCCTCTGGGAAGACTTTCCACTGGACGTTGGAACACTGCTGTGGGGATTTGCTTCCATTCAGCCACAAGAGCATTAGTGAGGCCGGGCACTGATCTTAGGCGATTAGGCCTGGCTCACAGTCGGCGTTCCAATTCATCCCAAAGGTGTTCGATGGGGTTGAGGTCAGGGCTCTGTGCAGGCCAGTCAAGTTCTTCCACACCGATCTAATCAAACCATTTCTGTACGGATTTCGCTTTGTGCACGGGGGCATTGTCATGCTGAAACAGGAAATGGCTTCCCCAAACTGTTGCCACAAACATGGAAGCACACAATCATCTAGAATGTCATTGTATGCTGTAGCGTTAAGATTTCCATTTGCTGGAACTAAGGGGCCTAGCCCGAACCATGAATAACAGCCCCAGACCATTATTCCTCCTCCACCAAACTTTACAGTTGGCACTATTCATTCGGGCAGGTAGCGTTCTCCTGGCATCCGCCAAACCTAGATTCGTCCGTCGGACTGCCAGATGGTGAAGCGTGATTCATCACTCCAGAGAACGCGTTTCCATTGCTCCAGAGTCCAATGGCGGCGAGCTTTACGCCACTCCAGCCGACGCTTGGCATTGCGCATGGTGATCTTAGGCTTGTGTGCGGCTGCTCGGCCATGGAAACCCATTTCATGAAGCTCCCGGCGAACAGTTGTTGTGCTGACTTTGCTTCCAGAGGCAGTTTGGAACTCAGTTGTGAGTTTTGCAACCGAGGACAGACAATTTTTACGCATTACGTGCTTCAGCACTCGGCGGTCCTGTTCTGTGAGCTTGTGTGGCCTACCACTTCGCGACTGAGCTGTTGTTGCTTCTCGACGTTTCCACTTCACAATAAAAGCACTTACAGTTGACCGGGGCTGCTCTAGCAGGGCAGAAATTTGAAAGAACTGACTTGTTGAAAAGGTGGCATCATATGGTGGGTGCCACGTTGAAAGTCACTGATCTCTTCAGTACGGCCCATTCTACTGCCAATGTTCCTCTTTGGAGATTGCATGGCTGTCTGCTTGATTATATATACCTGTCAGCACTGGGTGTGGCTGAAATAGCCGAATCCACTAATTAGAAGGGTGTCCGCATACTTTTGATCATGTAGTGTATCTTCACACCAAATCGCACAAACACTGCTGCTGAGGGAATGGCTACATGATGTTGTGTGAAGGTATTTGAATAAATGTAGCTTACACCCATAGATAAGGTACCATTTAAGGAACAATTTTACTTAAATACTAGAAAACAAACACGACATAAGAACAATAACCGAAGCTTTTCGTGCTGTTCTCAATTCACAGCAAAGAGACTGGAACAGGTGAGAGATATTGCATTTATAAGCATGTCTTTGTAACAGCGATACTGATTGGTTCATCAGTCATGACGTAATTGGTATTCTGAACGCCCATTGGTTGACTCAGGCTCCACTATCCCTGGCTGGTTGAAGATGAAGGTTGGATGAATGGTTGGATGGATGAAGGTTGCTTCGAACATACGTAGATGTAATGTACTCCGACCTCGGCTCAATACCTTAAACATATCTGCATTGTACTGGTCTGCACAACCGGGGCTGGCAACCAGGCGCCGTGAAATGGCAGAAGAAGAAGAAGAAGAAGAAGAAATGGCCGACGGCCCTCGAACGCTCTTGCATGCTCGAACCGAGCAGTGTTGTGAAATCCAACAACTTCTTCTTTAGTATGCAGCATAAGGTAGCGGGTGGCATCGTTTGCTGGGGAGCATGGCTATGCCACTGATGCAATGCCCCTTGCAGGTTGGAGAAGGAATTGGGAATGTGTCCGTGGTGCTGGCATTCGCTCGCCGACTCTTCGCAAAGGACACCATATTTTTTTAACGTCCACTTCTTAATGACAGCGGATGAGACGTCCAGTTTAACATCTATCCGATGGATGGCACACACTTCTTCTCCTCATCCCTTTGTAAGGGGTGAGGTCCAATGATACCAAGCTTTGCTCTGCCTCGACCACGATACTCCTCCACTTCCCTCTGTCCTAAGCCAATTAATTCTCTCCACTCTCCGACCACCGATATCCCTCCTCACAAAATCTTCCCATCTCAGCCACGATCTATACCTCTTTTCCTCCTGCCTTGTCCCTTCAACCTATCCGCTCCTTTTGCCATTCTTTTTTCCCCCATATTCCTCACACACATTGATTAATTGCCCTGCCTGTGAAACACTGGGGTGACGGTTTATAGCTGTTTTGGGATTTGAATCGAGGCCTGAAAGCTTGGAGACGAGTGTGGATATAGCACCTCTATGATTGAACATGAAATGTAATACGCCAGCAGGGGTGAAACGCCTCTCCTTCCTTCGGAGCGAATGTCCAAGCAAAACACGTTCAGACCTTGTCATAACATCAGCTTTTAATCACCACTCTTTTTCGGACGACGTGGCAACATCGGATCGATATAGACAAGACACCCGAACCGCCGGCCGCGCATGCGCAAAAGTGATGATGCATACCTACGTCACTTTACCAACGGCAGTAACAACATGAACATATAGTTGCGTTAAATGGTCTATTTCACTGAAGCCTGATTCCTGTCACACAAATCAAGGAAGCATTATTAGTCCCCTACCGGTGTACACCGGAGGACTCTGTAGGTTTGCACGCCCTCCCTCCGTCTGTCAGTCCGTCACGCAAAGAACAGTTTTCCGGACTTTTTTTCTAAACGCTTAATGCTAATGATTTCAAACTTGGCACATGGTTTCCTCATGATAGGTTACAGATCGAGTTCGAACTTCACGACGTTTCGATCATTTTTGACAAAGTTATGGCACTTTGAACTTTGGGAATTCTGATCATTCTGATGATCCTTAACTCAGTGGCATTTTAAGTTTTAATTTCCTTTAAAAACCAATTTCTCTGCAATAATAGGACCGATTGAGATCAAATTTTCACCATAGGAGGGACTCAGTCTGTAGAATATTTTAATGGTAATTATGACGTCACAGGTCACGTGGTTCGGTCGCCATATTGTTTTTCGTGAAAACACGAAAACCACTTTTTCTCTGCAATGGCTGAACAGATCGAGGCCAAACTTTGCAGGCAGAATCGCATACCCATGACGAACAAAAAAGTCAGCGAGCATGACGTCATGCGTCCCATGGTTTGAGAGTTATGACGTTTTTAAGCATGAACCTTTAAAACCGAGCCGCTCCCTCATTTTTGATCCAATCGAGGGGAAACTTCACAGATCTGTTCAGCATGTCAATCTATTAAAATGTCCTTTTGGAATTTGCGATAGGGCACGTGGTTTGGCAGATATCGTTAATTAAACGAACATTTTTTTTTTTAATGGATATCTCTTGTTTATTTTAGAGTTCTCCTCAAGCCGCACCGCACGCCCTCAGCCTAGTCTCGCGAACGTCAACAGCACGACACAGCGCGTGCTTTCGGGAGGGGCGGAGCCAAGCCGAGCAACATATATACAGTCACGTGAAAAAGTAAGTACACCCCATGTAAAGTTTTGACTTTTTCAACATATTTCAACATGCAGCTATTTGATCTTCATTTCAACAATATTGATAGATAAAGGTGATATAACAAATATCATGAAACATTTACATTTTGTAGCCCATTGTATAATTTAAATAAACATAAATGCAAATTTCGCATGTGGAAAAAGTAAGAACACCCCTACATTTATCATTACTTCAAATACCTGAAATTAGAATCAGGTGCACCAGCTCAGGTGCAAATGATTAGAACATCGTTAAAGAGGATCTTGGAGGAACCTGTCTTATTTAAACCTCAGATATTTAGTTTGGTTTGCTCTTTGTTGTTGAAGTGTGTGGCGTCACCATGCCTAAATCAAAAGAGCTCTCTGAGGCCTTCAGAAAGAAGGTTATAGATGCCTACGAGTCTGGGAAGGGATTTTAAAAGATCTCCAAACAATTTGAAATCAATCATTCGACTGTCCGGAAGATCATCTACAAGTGGAGACTATTCCAACCAACTGCCAACTTGTTCAGGCCAGGCCGCCCCAGCAAGTTCAGCCCAAGAGCAGACCGCAAGATGCTGAAAGAAGTCTCGAAGAACCCCAGAATGTCATCACAGGACCTACAGGTAGCTCTTGCCACTGTTGATGTCAAAGTGCACGAGTCTGCCATTAGAAAGAGGCTGCACAAATTTGATCTACATGAGAGGTGTGCCAGGAGGAAACCTTTGCTGTCCAGAAAGAACATCAGGGCAAGACTAAAGTTTGCCAATGAACACCTAGGCAAAGACCAGCACTTCTGGAACAATGTGCTCTGGACAGATGAGTCAAAGGTAGAGCTATTTGGCCACAGTACCAGAAGACACGTTTGGCGAAAACCAAAGACAGCATTTGACCACAAGAACCTGATACCAACTGTAAAGCATGGTGGTGGAAATATTATGATTTGGGGCAGCTTTGCTGCATCAGGGCCTGGGCAGCTCACCATCATAGAATCCACTATGAATTCTTCATTGTACCAGAGGGTGCTTGAGGATAATGTGAGGCCATCTGTCGGAAAGTTGAAGCTCAACCGAAGGTGGACCTTGCAACATGACAATGATCCTAAACATACCAGTAAATCCACCAAGGAATGGCTGAAAAGAAAGAAATGGAGGGTTCTGGAATGGCCAAGTCAAAGCCCGGATCTAAATCCCATCGAGATGTTGTGGGGGGATTTGAAACGAGCTGTGCATGCAAGAAACCCCTCAAACATTGCACAGCTGAAAGAATTATGCATGGAGGAGTGGGCAAAAATTTCTCCCAGTCGATGTCAGAGACTGGTAGACAGTCATAAGAAACGCCAACTTGAGGTTTCTGCCAAAGGGGGCAATACCACCTATTAGAGCCAAGGGTGTACTTACTTTTTCCACATGCGAAATTTGCATTTATGTTTATTTAAATTATACAATGGACTACAAAATGTAAATGTTTCATGATATTTGTTATATTATATCACCTTTATCTGTCAATATTGTTGAAATGAAGATCAAATAGCTGTATGTTGAAATATGTTGAAAAAGTCAAAACTTTACATGGGGTGTACTTACTTTTTCACGTGACTGTATACACATCGATCATTGATCGTGAACAGGAAAATATAATAAATTACTGATATTTAGCGACTCGAAAGGTTCATTATCAACAACTTATTTTCTCGTGCTTCTGCTGACCTGTCTGCAAGGTGTATAAATCGAAGTCCCGAGTGCTAATCACAGGTGAGCCCGTCCTGAGGTAATTAGCGATTGGGAACGATTCAGAACCTGTGGATAAATAACCCATGGTAATTTCCCCAACAGTTTTCCGGACGACAGACTGCCGGTAGGGGACATGTATTGCAGCGCAATACTCAGAATGCTTGTTACTAATACATTACCATGTGCAGTTGTATTGCTTCCTAACGAAAGCAGAACTCGACTCGTAGATCATCCTTTTCAGAAGTTCTTTACGTAATTATCTTTTTTAAGTGCACTTGGTTTATCAAATCGGTAAACACATTGGTGTTCACTTATGAAAACACTTGAATTCGTCTGAATGCTTGTGTTGCTGTTGGTGTCATTAAAGATAACATTCCATTTTGTCCAATCCTTGTTTCAGGAAATTCTGGACGGAAACGACGAAGAGAGGATGAGCCAGAAAAGGAGATACCGGAAGATGCTGAGAATCCTCTACATTGTCCTGTGCGCCTTTTTGAGTTTTACATTTCCAAATGGTATTTCTTTCTTTTTTTGTTCCTCCTGCCCCTTTTTTGTAACTGAGAACTAGGCTTTTATATATTCAGGAGAGTTCATTTTTAGCTCGTTTGGAACATTTCGGGCAGCTTATGCGATGGCGTGTCATCAGTCCGTAAACACTTGCAACTTCTTCTCCAAAACTGCTGATGGAATTGTGACCAAGCTTTGCAAACATGATACTTGGTATGTTGCAACTCAAGTTTGTTCACGGCATGAAAAAAAATCGGGGTTTAAGGGGGTCTACTAAGGGTTAAAGTGGATCTAGGTTTGACCCCCAAAGTAGGAATTTGCTTTGGCTACACACACTGTTTCGATGAAACCTTACCACAACCTTCATCACCCGTGATGTACCAAAGTTTGTTCGCAACATTAAATAAAATTTTGCCGATATGGGGGTCGGCAGGTGGGGGGGGGGGGGGGGGGGGAGGTTGTGTATTTGCTTTCTTCTAAGAACTAAGAAACAACACATGCAATTGGGATGAAACTTGTCAACGTTCCGTTCATCACTTGTGGTGTACCAACATTTGTTTGCGGCATTAAAAATGTTTTTGGTCTTAGGCGGTTAACGGGGGTTGGGGAGGTGGGGGAGGTTTGCTCCTCAAAATAGGAATTTGCTTTTTCCTCTGAAAGTACACACACTATTTCGATGAAATTTGACCGCAACGATGAAACTTTATTCAGGTTGCTTCTGACAAATCAGACATGATCTGCTTAACAGAAACTTTCCTCCTTCAAGATGTCTCTGATTCCTTCATATATCTTCCTGGTTACTCCCTCCTCCGATAGGATAGACCTGAGCCTCGTCCTCGTGGTGGGGTGGCTATCTTTATCAAAACCTCTCTTCCTCACTCTCCTCACTCTCTTTGCACTGCCCTCTCTCAACCCTAACCACAGGAGTACCTTTGGCTACGGCTTCCTCTCCGCTCCTACCTTTTGTTCATATGTGTTTGCACCGTCCTCCAAACAGCGATGATTCCATTTACATTTCGCCGTCTGACAACATGGACCAACTTCTATCTACTCATCCCAACTCTCTCTTCCTCATATGGTGATTTAAATTGTCATCATGCCAGCTGGCTGGGTGTGGGTACCTCTCTCACCAGCCATGGCGTCTCAGCAAAGGACTTCTGCGACTCATTTGGACTGACACAATCTGTCAATTTCCGGACCCGGATCTCAGTCAACGGAGCATCTTCTCTTCTAGACTTGGTTATGACAAACTTCCCTGCAAATGTCTGCTGTTCTCCTTCTGCTCCAATCGGTTCTTCTGATCATTTCCTTGTTAAAGTGGACATCTCTCTGGCCATTCTCAGAGAGCCTCCTCAGCGTCGACGAGTCTGGCTTTTCACTCAGGCCGACTGGCATGGTCTTCAAGCAGCCATAAATCATCTGGACTGGTCTCCCATCTCTACTGCCTCTGACTTCAACTCTTCCTGGGAATTCTTCCAAAGTAAACTGGTCGCTCTCATGCACAGATGTATCCCATCTCGTCTTCAGTTGTCATACCCTTCCTCCCTTCAATGGTACACTGAATCTTGTGGTGAGGCAGTTGCCCTGAAAGAACTTGCCTTTGCCTCTTGGAAGGCTAATCCAACTGAAGGCAATCTCAGTTCCTTCCACCAAGCTCGGAACAAGTGTCTGTCTACCCTCAGGAGAGCCAGGAAGCACGATCTCTCTACTCTCAAGACTGAACTCACAAACCTGTGAGTGACTTCTCTCAAACTCTTGAAGCAAGAACAAAGAAGTTGTGAACTATCAAACTACCTTCAAATCCTGGTGGCGTCTGGTCAAATCTGTTTCTGGTGTTTGTTCCCCCTCCGTCTCCTCCCTTACCTCAAATGGCTACACAGCTGACTCCGCATGTGACAAAGCCGAATGCCTCAACTCTGTGTTTGCCTCAAAATCTTGTGGCCCAAACCCATCTCTCTCTGTACCCACCTTACCCAGTCGAACCCAGCTGCTCCTGGACTCTGTGTCCTTCTCTCCTGACAAGGTGGAGAAGTTTCTGTCAAACCTCGACTCTGATTCCGCAACTGGACCAGACGGCATCAGCCAACGTGTCCTAAAATCCTGCTTTGCTGCTCTTTCACACCCTCCCTCTGTTTTCTTCACCCTCTCTTTTGCTCAAGGTAATCTACCATCAGTTTGGAAATCAGCAAACATTACCGCTTTACACAAAAAAGGTGCAAAAACAGATCCTTGCATCTGCAGACCAATCAACCTGCTCCCAATTATCATCAAAGTCATGGAATCCATCATTGCTTCAGATATCAAATCCTTCCTCTTCTCCAATGGCTTGATCTCTGATCATCAATTTGGTTTCAGACCAGGTCACTCTGGACATGCTGCTTCTGCTGTCTCAACAATGTATGGAGGTCCCCAATGCCAAACAGTAAATCAGAGCTGTCTCCCTTAACATATCACGTGCCTTCGATACGGTCTGGCACCCCGCTCTGCTCACCAAACTCTCCTCCTACGGTATCAATGGAAATCTCCACGCATGGCTTGCAGACTTCCTTTCTGGTCATAGTCAACGTGTCGCCCTGAATGGATTTCTCTCATCTCCCCTTCCTGTTCAGGCTGGAGTTCCCCAAGCCAGTGTTCTGGGCCCTGTGCTTTTTCTGGTCTTCATCAATGATCTCTCCGACTCTCTGGAAAATCCTCTCTATCTCTTTGCTGATGACTCCACTCTCTGCAGACCTGGACAAACAAGTGGAACATGTCTTTCAATCCTGACAAATCTCACACTCTTACAATGTCTCTCCGAAAGGACCGACTGGACAACCCTCCCATCTACTTTCTTCAACAATCCTCTCCAAGAAGTTCTGTCACTCAACCTTTTGGGTCTCACTATCTGCCATGATCTTTCCTGGGAAAACCACATTTCCAAGCTGGCCTCCAAAGCCAGTCGCCGACTGGGCATCCTCCGTCGTGCGAAGTCCTTCCTTGGCACATCTGAGCTCCTCACCACATACAAGGCTTTCACCCGCAGCTCAATGATACTGATCTCCCCTCTGCGCTGATGTTCCTGCCTCACACCTAGCTCGGCTTCACGCTGTTGAAACCAAAGCTTTCAGAATCATTGGAATCTCGCGCAATGAAGCTGATTGTGAAGGCCTTTCACTCATTCACTGCAGGCAGGTTGGTGGTTTTTTTTTGTCTTCTACCGACTCCTATCCGGCCGAGCTGCCCCAGCTCTATCTGTGCTGTCCCCCAAATATTCCTACAGGTCGCACAAGATCTGCCAGCATCCCTCTTCTGGTGAAATTGCCAAAATCAAGACTCTCTGTTCACCTTCACTCCTTCATTCCTCTTCTCTCCCGCCTCTGGAACAAACTCCCTCACTCTCTTAAATCCCACTCCTCCCTCCAGGTCTTTAAAACAGCTGTTCACCACCCTCTCTTATGTTCCCCCATCCAAAACCTTGATCTTTTCTACCCCCGTTAATTCACCCCAGATCCATGTTTTTGAAATACCGACTTCTTTCCTGGAAGTCCTAGCAGTGTCCATGTGTTTTATACATCTCCCACCCCACCCCCCTTCCCATGCCTCCTCCCCCAAAGCCCTCCCCCTCCCATAGATCTCTCGATGTCCCTGTTCTCTGCTGTTGTACTTGTGTGCTTCCCTCTCTCTCCCCATCTCGTCTCCCACTCCCTTTATTGTATGTTTTGTGTTTCCGTTTTTTTTTTTTGTGAATAATGTTAGCTCTTACACGAGCCTCGATCTTGCATACAAACAAAAACAAAACCTTCATCACTCGTCATGTATTAAAGTGTGTTCATGACATTAAAAAGCCGGGGACTATTGGGCGATTATCCCCCAAAATATGTATTTTTCGGTCATATATTTGGTTTTTCGCAGGTGAAAAAAATATTTCTGATCGGAAACAATGAGTGATTATTCAATGATATATCTGTTGGTTCGTCGGTGTAGTATGCTGCTTTATTAGTTCCCTACCGGTGTACACCGTAGGGGACTATAGGTTTGCACTCCGTCCCTCCGTCTGTCAGTCTGTCGGGCCGTCAGTCCGTCACGCAAAGAACAGCTTTCTGGACTTTTTTTCCTAAACTCTCAATGCTAATGATTTTTAACTTGGTACATGGTTTCGTCATGATAAGTTACAGATCAAGTTCGAACTTCACGACGTTTCGATCATTTTTGACAAAGTTATGGCACTTTGAACTTTGGGAATTTCCCCAACAGTTTTCCGGACTATAATTTGGAGTGCGGTAAATCATAATACTGTCTTCTATGACAGTGCTACCCAATGCCGGTAGGGGACATGTATTGCAGTGCAATACTCAGAATGCTTGTTCTACCAGGTGAGTGCCCAGGGGTATTGCCCCTATTCTTTCTTAGTCCCCTACCGGTGTACACCGGAGGGGACTATAGGTTTGCATGCCGTCCCTCCGTCTGTCCGTCCGTCAGGCCGACAGTCCATCAGTCTGTCAGTCATTCAGTCATTCAGTCAGTCTGTCAGTCATTCAGTCAGTCTGTCTGTCTGTCAGTCTGTCCGTCCGTCACGCAAAGAACAGTTTTCCGGACTCTTTTTATAAACGCTTAATGCTAATGATTTCAAACTTGGCACATGGTTTCCTCATGAAATATTGCAGATCAAGTTCGAACTTCACGACGTTTCGATCATTTTTGACAAAGTTATGGCACTTTGAACTTTGGGAATTCTGATAATTCTGATGATCCTTAACTCAGTGCCATTTTAAGATTTAATTTCCTTTAAAAAAGATTTTCTCTGCAATAATAGGACCGATTGAGATCAAATTTTCACCGTAGGGGGGGGACTCGGTCTGTAGAATATTTTAATGGTAATTATGACGTCACAGGTCACGTGGTTCGGCCACCATATTGTTTTTCGTGAAAACACGAAAACCTTTTTCTCTGCAACGGCTGAACAGATCGAGGCCAAACTTGGCAAGCAGAATCACATACCCATGACGAACAAAAAAGTCAGCGAGCATGACGTCATGCGTCACATGGTTTCAGAGTTATGACGTTTTTAAGCATGAACCTTTAAAACCGAGCTCCTCCCTCATTTTTGATCCAATCGAGGGGAAACTTCACAGATCTGTTCAGCATGTCAGTCTACTAAAATGTCCTTTTGGAATTTGCGATAGGGCACGTGGTTTGGCAGATATCGTTAATAAAAGGAAAATATCAAGAAAATGGATATCTCTTGTTTATTCGAGAGTTCTCTTCAAGCCGCACCGCGCGCCCTTAGCCTCGTCTCGCGAACGTCAAAAGTGCGACACAGCGCGCGCTTTCGGGAGGGGCAGAGCCAAGCCGAACAACATATATATATATATATATATATATACTGTTACGGTTCTTCGCCGCCCTTCTTCCCCTTACCAAGGGGGGATTAATCCCCTTGTTCTTTCTGGGCTTGGCGGAACCGAGGCTTGACACGCCCCTTCCGGGCAAACGCAGAGTAGGGTCTCGGGACGAATTCTCGCTCGTACCTAATTCCCTGCGCCGCCACGGAAGCGAGGAAGCAAGCCTCGCACGAGCCACGTGTGGTTTGAGTACGCCAAGCGGATTGAGTACCACGTGGTCCGTGCAGTCTTAGTTAGTGGAACCCGATTTGAGTGATCCTATTCGTACCACACTTAGCCAATGAAGAAACCACATAAACGATCGAATGGAAGAAAGGAAGAACACAGGTTTTATTATTCCCACACGTATGTAGAATGATCGAGGACGCAGAGACACAGGGCAGAACTTAATCAATCTTGTCTTATTCCCCGGACTCGGGCCCGTCTCACTCACACAGGGAATTGCAGATGGGTTGATGTTCAGCCAACGCGTCGACGTGGTCGTCCAGGAATGGCCCTGTCCGGCTCTCCACGGTCCCCGCACGTCCCGCGAAGATGGCAGCAGGTGGTGGAAGGAACCTCGTAGCGCGTCTCCCGAACAAAGCAGATGATGAGGTGGAGCGGCAAATACGGGACTCTCAGCACGGCTGGCGATTACACAGCCGTTCTCACTCGCGCGGCTTAATGCACCGTATATGGATCGGCCTCAAACTCAACCGAGCGTCACTTATTAATAGCGCGTATTTCGGTTCACGCGCATCTGGCTTCGCCCGCGTATCTTGCACAGTTCTCTGACGCTCACAACTCCACTTCAACGATCCTGTTAGTTGGTCAGTGCGCGCGAGTTCTCCCTGGGCAAGTCCTTTGTTCATCAGCTTCCCCGCGCTAGTCCTTCGCTTCAGTCCTTTTGAGGGCTTTGTGCCACGGGTTATATAGGTACGCCCCCGAACCTTCTGGAACCCCCTCGAACCTTCTTACCATGCCCTGTGACGCAGCGCCACCGCCACCGCCACCACCTCTGAGCCCTGATTGGCGGCTCGTGCTTACCTTCAGCGCTTCTGCCGCTCCGCCCCTTCGGCTCCTCCCCGACCCTCCTAGCCTGCCTCGTGTTAATTCGCCCAAAATGAACCAAAGTTAGCGCAAAGGGGCATGAGGCTAGGGAAGCTGGAAAGTCGGTAGAAGTAGGGCCTATTCTCCTGACGCTACTCAATGCAGAACTAACATAGGAAAAGGACTAAGCTCACAAATACTAAGAAATAACTACACTATCGCGAGGCTACATGTTGCTTGTGTGACTAACTATGAGGGGGAAATTTTAACCTTTATTAAACTCACTGTACAAACTCAAAACCGCAACAATACACATCGATCCTTGATCGTGAACCGGAAAATATAATAAATTACTGATATTTAGCGACTCGAAAGGTTCTTTATCAACAACGTATTTTCTCGTGCTTCTGCTGACCTGTCTGCAAGGTGTATAAATCGAAGTCCCGAGTGCGAATCACAGGTGAGCCCGTCCTGAGGTAATTAGCGATTGGGAACGATTCAGAACCTGTGGGTAAATAACCCTTGGTAATTTCCCCAACAGTTTTCCGGACAACAGACTGCCGGTAGGGGACATGTATTGCAGCGCAATACTCAGAATGCTTGTTTTCTTTCCTTTGCAAGCAGATAATTACAAGGCAGGTAAACTTGGGTCCTATTATTCCTCAGATTGATTTAAAGGTCTTTCAGATGAATTTCGCCCAAATAATAGCAGGAAAATATTCTTATTTGCTTACTTATTATTGCCAATGTTTTGTTGAAATTCATCCCAAAGTGTTCCATTTGATGAAGCTGCTTTATCTCTGCTTGAAGTTCATGTGGCTGATTGCATTCCAGAAAGTGTCAAATTTTACAAATTTCAGAAAATTAATTGAAAATACAACACGAAAATATCTTAGTTGGATAAGTGTCCACCCCCTTATAATAGCAATTGTAAATTAGCTCAGGTGTAATCATTCGCCTTCAAAATCACACACCGTTAATTGGCCTCCACCTGTGTTAAATGGGGGGACCAACTCCATATTAATTCCCATGATTCTGGAATGAGATGTTCGGGTGTCCACATACTTTTGGTGTGTGTGTGTGGTGTGGTGTGGTGTGGTGTGGTGTGTGTGTGTGTGTGTGTGTGTGTGTGTGTGTGTGTGTGTGTGTGTGTGTGTGTGTGTGTGTGTGTGTGTGTGTGTGTGTGTGTGTGTGTGTGTGTGTGTGTGTGTTTTTTTAAATTTTTTATGAGATCTGTGATTTAGGAAGGTGCCAATTGTTTCAAGTGGGTCGTGTTAAGCAGGATTGTTACAGTAATACTGCTTGAGGTCCATCCATGCCTTTGACTAAAGCTGCTTTATGTGCTAGTCTTGTTAAGCATGTTTGTTCATTTATGGATTTATTTACAGCAGTTAACTTCTTTATTTTTATCCATTCTTGTTTTTGTCATCCTCCCTTCCCCAGCCCTGCCGAGGTTCGCGCAAGGGACGGCCCCCTATACCTAGAACCCCTTGTACCATGTGATCCAGACTCCAACCTTTGGTTTTCTGATACGGCGCTATCGCCCCGTTCTCTCCTGTCCCTCATTGCCCCTCTTCCACACCTCCAAGATCTGTCTCTAAAAAAGTGAGGTTCACTTTTTTACTTTCATTCCTTCTCCCCTTTCTGCATCTTTTACCTTTTTCTTCAGATTTTGAGGGAAATCACTCACCTATGTATTGTATGTACATTGGCTTGCGAGGAGGAAGGTTAGGAATACGGCCTTAGCCAACTTTTAATGCATTTTAATAATATAGTCATTTAGTGGTATTTACCGATTCCGTGCAGGCATAAAGCCTCATTTGTGTTTACTATTGCATATTGCTGGCTGGAACAGCCTGCCCCTCAAGTAATTGTTTGACCTGTCATGTGCCGACTCGGCCAGGGTGAACCCGGCATGAGGTTCACATGCATTGAGGCTTCAAACAAATCGCAAGGTCGTTATTGCATTTAGAATTGCGTGGCGTCCTTTTATCCTGAAATAATTGTAATGTCATTAAAATAATTGTAAAGGTTTAAAAACAAGGTAAACTGAACCTAAAAAATGTTTTTCGAAATAATTTACTGTCGGGTTAACGAAGGTTAACGCTCAAAACGTTAGCTTCTCTTCGGTTACCGTGGCGGTTAGTGTACTTCATTTCATTCATAGTTCTTTTGATTCAATCCATCGTTGTAACCTGAATATGGTAGTTGTTTCAGGTTCACAGATTCGTTTGAAAATGCGAATTTTATGGTGTCACGTGTGGAACAGGACAAGCTGTAGGACTGTTGATGAGGCTGCCAACGTAGCGTGTAGTGCTGTCTCAGCTTGATGCTCACGTTCCAAGTTTTGATGCATCACTTGGATTTTAAAAAAGGACTTGCACTCCCCTTCTCCCCCCACTCCCAAGTTGTTTGTGATACATCCAATAGTGATTGCAAATGGCAGCTGGAGCAGCGGACCCGGTGCCTGGAATCCTTCAACACCTTGGCTGTTTTATTCCTCTGGATTGTTGCCGCTGAATCTCCGCCGCTGAGGATCCGTTGAGAGTTTGACGATAAAAACATCCGTTTTTACCGGTTACTGTAGAAGTGGAACTTTTCACGCAATTCAATTTGCACAGTGAGCAACATGAAAACGTGTTTGCTCCTTTTAATTTCTCAGGCCGGTCACAAGACAACAATCACATGTTATTCGTGTGAAAGCCAAGCGAACATTTACATGGGGAGAAAAGAACTCGCAGTGCAACCATAACTGAAAAGAAACGGTCGTCAAAACTTTATTTTAAACTAAAGTTTACAAACCTTGGGTTGTATGAAATTGTATGAAAAATTGCATTTTGATTCCTTTGTCAAATTGTATGAAACCAATTCGGTACTGTCTGGAACCAATGGCATACAGATTGCAAAATGCGATTGGAAAGCACAGTAAAGCATCAAATTTATAGTTAATTGAATGGAGATATTAGTAAATTAATGAACACCTGGAGCATTGGATATTTTCATTCATTCCATTCTCCAGCCTCAGCAACGCTGTCTCTACAAGCTAGTGCGGGACTTTCGCCCAGGCCAGCTTTCAATATTTCCTTGTCAGCAGCATAGACAGGCGGTGCATCAAACCCTGCTTTAACGAAGGTCTAGGGAACCGGTGAAGTTCGTCCACTTTGGAAATTGGCTTCAAATAACGAAGCATATTTTACATTGAATTGTGGATGCTGAAGTACGGGGCTGTAGTTGCGAACCGCTTAGACCTACGCCGCACGACGTGCTGGCCAAGCACGTTACTTGCTCCTCAATATGGCGTCGCTGGTAACTGCATGCGTACTCCGCACACTTTCTTTGTGTGATGTAGTACTGTAATTTCTCGAAAAAAGACAAATGTATTTGTGCGTTGTTAAATTCGCGCTCGTCTGTTGTAGCGCGAAATGTGCGAAAATTGATGTGGTGCGAAAAATTCCACTTCTACAATAGTAGTTAGCTTGTTTGGTGTAGTGAAATGAGCACTTTTCCAATAGTGGAAAAAAAAAAAAAACCCCAGGGTCAAAATCCATGTCTTGTGTTCATTCGTCCATTGTGTCCTGAAATGTCCGTCTCCTTGATGAGTGTGTGCAAGCTCTTTAGACCGTGGCAGAAAAAAGTACGGCACTGTACTTATACCATGTTAGATTTGAGAAAGATTGAAATAACAAAACGGTACTGTACTTTTACCATGTTAGATTTGAGAAAGGTTGAAATAACAAAACTGTCTGATCTGTAATAAATCTCTACAATTCACTTGCCATCAACTCCGTTTTTATGCCTCTCCGTTGACGAAGTCGCTGGAGGCATTATGTTTTCAGGATGCTTGTCCGGCTGTCCGTCCGTCCGTCCGTGATAGGTTTTCGTTACCGCGATAACTTGAGAATGGCTGAAGGGCTCTTCGTCAAACTTGGTGCATGTATGTATAATGAGGTAAAGATGAACTGATTAGATTTTGGGGTCATGAGGTCAAATGCCAAAGGTCAGAGTTAGGTAAAAAATACTATTACCGCGATAACTTGTGAACCAGTGATGGGATTCTGACCAAATTTGGTACAATTATGTAGAATGATGTAAAGATGAACTGATTAGATTTTGGGGTCAAGCGGTCAAAGTTTGTAATAGGTCTATAACTTGAGAACGGCTGAAGTGATCTAATTCAAACTTGGTACAGGTATGTATAATGACGTAAAGATTAACTGATTACATTTTGGGGTCAAAGGCCAGAGGTCAGAGGTCATGTCAGGTGGACATGTGATAACTTGAGAACAGCTGAATGGATTTAAATAAAACTTGGTACAAGTATTGCAATGATGTAATAATGTGGGTGGAGGCATATCAGCCGTTTTCACAGATCTTCTTTTTCTCGTTCAGTCTCGTTTCACAGGCTTTTCGATGTTATTACAAAACGACGGGTGAAATGAGGTGTTTTGAAAGGTGGAATTAGGTAGTGTTCTTTGTGCAAAGTCAGCTCCAGGTGTAAAATCAGCAAGTGCAATTGTTCTTGCTTTTTCTGAAGTTAAAGTCTGGAGTTAAAAGTTTCTGAAGTCTGGAGTTTAAAAAAAAAATCCTGAGAAACTATCCTTCTGTTGTAAGGAGTTATTACTGTGAGTCCCAGGTACAATTTGTGTTTGTGAAGCAAGCGGTAAAGTAGTCTTTAGTTAAGCACAATCGGTGCGTTACGCTATGTATTTCATATCTCTAGACCGAGAGTGCAGAGGGAACAATGTCCACAAGGACATGGAGGCTTTATGTTTGTCCTTCTTCTTATTTTTCTATTTACCCATGATCCTTGATCTTGCTGGCGTTGAGGATTTGACCGTGTTTTTACAGCGTAGCCCTTAGGGCAAAGCCATCTAGAACAGTGTTTGTCCGTCTGTATGTATGTATGTCCCCTCAAACATATACCAATCAGAGCTGAGGATCTGGTCACATGACAGGGTGATGCGATTACGTCTGATGTCGGTACGGCAGCTGACTCCGCACACCGCCATTTTGATTCCTATGTCGTTCAGGCCAAACATATTGTTGAACCTGTCATATATCACAATCGACATGCTCTACCTTGACGTTTTTCATTCAGTGTGAAACACAAACAAACCGATTGTTAAAATGATCATCAAATATCGAAAGCATCGGCGTTACGTCTCTTCCATTAAAACGGTACGTACCCAATCCTTGTGGGGTATAATCTAGATTACAGTAGATCTTCCCTCAGTTCTGTAAGTAAAACTTACCTCATGTCGGATGACGGATGTCGGGATTCCAACAAATTTCTTTGTTTAATGTTATAAACAGCATTAGCGACTGTTTAAAAAACTAATCATGTGTCTTTGTGGTTTATAATATTTTACAAGCCCGGCTTCGCCGCTGTTAGACTTTCGGTCTTGTTTTTAAATTTAATTTTTTTTTTTTTTACATATTGCATCCATCAGGCAGCAATGCGGTTTGTGTTCCATTGTCTGTAATCTGTCCGCCGCAATCGCAGGTGCCTCGAGTCTGTTATATCTCCACTCTTTAATGCACGACTCCAGTTTTGATGCGATTCAGGCGGTCCACTGTCTGCCATCGTTTGGCTTGGCCTGGTATCAGGTACTCCGCTGTCGTGATCTATATTTGATTTGGCTTTTTAGAGCGGCCAGTTAACCGTGTTTTAAATCATTTATTTAATCTCGTGGTGTTCTGGTGTCATGTTGAGTGGCTGAACGTCAGCGAGAGCTTCACATCATCTACTCTGGACAGGGATGTGTTGTTAAATCCCAAAGTCTGCTTTTATCTGCTCTGCTGGAGACTTATTCAGACATCTGGAAGGACAATGCCAGCCAGCAGATGGAGGATCTTGTGATTGTATAATTTGAAGCGGTCCATAAAGCAACAGCAGGTGATGTTTATTTCCAGGTCCAACGTCTTTGCATATGCTGATCTCATATATGACGCAGGCATACCCGATGGTGAAGTAAAGTGCTTAGTAAGTCGAAGGGTCAGGACTGGATTGGTTCTCCATTTAAAATTGATCAGTTTGTATAAAACACCATTGCGTGCACCTACGCTCACCGCCATCTTCTGGGTGCATCTTGCATGTCCTTTCGCCAAACTGAGATGGCAAATGGGAGCGTGGTCTCATTCCATTTGATCAAGCACTCTTGAGGAGAAGGTATTACATTTGTGTGTCTGTCTGTCCACACAGAATAAATATTTTCTCTGCAACCGTTGGTCCAATTGACAGGAAATTTTCGCCACAGGTGCACCTTCACCTATAAAACTTTTTAATGATAATTACATCATAGGTCACGTGGTACGGGCACCATCTTGGAAAAACCAAAATTAATTGCACCTCTATATCTCTGAAAGCGCTGCATAGAATTTTTTTTGGGCTCATTGTGAAGAACAATTGGTGGAGACCTGGCTCATTGTAAAGAACTCTCCAGGGGGAATAAAATATGGTAATGATGGTCATAGGTTCCTCCATTATGACGTCATAATTCGACAAGTACAAAACTTCATCCGATCAAGATGAAATTTCTTGAGCGTCATGTAGGCATAAATTGGTGGAGGAAAAAATGACCATCGGTCATGTGGTTTGGCCGCCATATTAATTTTAACACAAAAGCCTTAAAAATCACTAAAAACAAGTCCTGGTGAGGGTCTGCAATCTCTGATTGCTCTTTCTTGTTAAACTCTGCTTTTCGCTCATTTTACTTTTTTAATGAATGTTCTTGTTTGTAACTCTGAAATAGGATTTTTGATTTGAGAGCATGGCTTTCTTACATCGTGTGTGAGATCACCGATGTGCTTGCAGCACTGTTCTATGTAGAGTTTTTACTCCTTGTCCCAAAACCATCTGTTTATATACTCGTCCTTGTGCGCTCCACTATCCTCGACAGCATCACTATCATCTTCAGTCCAATTTTATGTTCCACCACCCCACCAAAGCTTTCACAAAAGTTAGTTTTACTGGACATCATTTCTTAATTGTAGTTGAAATGGTCAAATTTGATCTCTAATTATGGAACCGTTTAATGCATTGACTTTTCATTAGCATTTCAGGAATTTCTGATAGATTTTATTTCCTCCTAGAAATACGGTTCAGGATTGATCTGCAGATGTGATTTGGCATTGACGAGCAACCCAAGACCTTAATGATCTAATACATGTAGCGATGGAGCAGTTGTTGTAATTTTTGGATGGGTTACTTTTGTATGTGTGTTCCCACATTTGATAGCGTTGAAGTTTGAAATCGGCAATTTGAATTTCCACTGTCATGCTTTTTTTACAAGGGTGTCTGGTTGCCACTGTTGTCAATTATCGTCTGATTGATCATGATCAGTGCGTACACCATCCGATCATCAGATATGCCGCATGTCGCTTTTCTTATTCCTGGCTACCCTGTCATTTTTGTGGCCAGCTGTGCTCATCGCTACTCATCTGCTTTTCCAAAAGCCACGATCTGTTGCTTGGATCTGCATGGTTGGTTGGCAGCAACCGTCAATTCAATAGTTTTGATGAAATTTTCTAACCTTCTGATATGTCAACCTCCCTTCATCCACAGCAATATTGGCGTTCCTTCTATAAAAACACCAAACATTGAGCACCAGATTGTTTTTTACTTTGGTTTCAAAATGTTCCTCCTGTTTCAAGCTATAATGTACAATATTAACTTGCAAAAGCAAGGAGTTGCTGCAATTTCACCAAACCCTGTACTCCATTTTGTATTCAGTCCTGATCGTCAAGCTCTCTTGCAAGGTTCATGACGAGCTAAAAATGGCTCTTCACTATATATATATATATATATATATATATATATATATATATATATATATATATAGTCTCTTCAACACTTAAACCTCGACATGATGGGGAAAAAAAATATCTAATCATCAATGTAAAAGAGCATTTGCCGGAGTTGTTTAATACTAGGGCGTGCCCGTACGTGGGTGCAAAAAAACATGCGTGCAAACAACAACAAAAAAAAACTTTGAAACCACGTGGCAGTAACGACCACAGAACACCACCCCCCCCCCCTCTATTTACATGAAATGGTTTGGTCCATTCGCAAAGCCAAAGTGAACGGCTTGCGAGTACGGTAGAACCCCCCCCTCTATTTACATGAAATGGTTTGGTCCATTCGCAAAGCCAAAGCGAACGGCTTGCGAGTACGGTGACCATACCTTGGGAACCACTTGTCCGATTAATTTCAAACCTTGAAAAGGCACATCCTCGGGTCCCCAGCAATATACCTGGCAAGTTTCAAGTATATCGGACCCGTGGTTGTCGAGAAACAGCGGTCACAGACAAACACACAGACACACACACACATACACACAGAGATTACTGGAATTATAGATAGATGTCCGAACTTGTGAAAACGTCAGCCCCACGAACACCTTTTTGGGCACGGTCGAAAGTGTCCATTAAAAGGAGGATTGCTCTTTCACTGCAAACTGATGGGTACATAATATTTCATTTCCAATCGTGCCACATTCCACATATAAGACTTTATAAAACTATCATTATCATCTTCAGTCTATTTTGAAAAGTGTTGACATTTGTTCTGAACTCACCACCATTCTGTCCTCCATGAACTAAAGTTTTGTTTTTTTAATGGCACCAACCCCCATGAAAGTGAGTGCCTTACACTGTAGCGCATCAAAATAGGTTTTCTTCTTACCCTTTGGTTTCCTTTTCTTTTCAATGAAAGTTTCTTCCACTCCACTTATTTAGTCATTCATGCCGATGTATTCAACCCGTTAGGAACAATGTCTGCAAATGGAATCCCAAAACAAAGGCAACTGAAACGATGCACTTATTATTTTACAAGGTAACACGTCACTTCCTGACTTTATTTCCTTAACTTCTCCACCCCACAAAATAACTTGGAAATGAATTGGGGTTTTTTTCCCAACGAACTTATACAAAGCACTGCGGTTGGTACATTTTCTTCACCACGTTATCCTGAAATTCAAGGTCATTGGCAGTTGAAGAAGCAGTGTGATCGTGGATCTTGTCATGGATCGATCCAAAAATATTTTATTGTAATCACTATTAACCACCAAAATCACCAGCTATTTCTAAACCATCCAAACCCTTTTCCAAGATTAATATATCTTTTCCATCAACTTTACTTGGAGGAAGAAAACACATCTCAAGACCATTATGGCAATAACATGAAGGATTTGCTACTAAAGTAAAGCCAGCAATCACAAACAGGTAGAAATATGTACTTATTGTACATATTTCTTGATGTAGAAAAATGTACGCAATCCTTGCAGAATGAACTCGACACCAATCATTCCTTGTTTGCACTCTATTTACACGTTTCAGATTAAAAGTTTGAACCTTTTGCTGCTGTTCAGTTCTTAAACCATTTACATCTTATTTTATTCTTAATCAGAATAATCAGAGCTTGTTCTTAATCTTCAAATCACCTTGTGTCTTCCCTTACCTTCACTGTTTTCAATGTCATCATCAATTATTCCAAGCAGGTGTACTTCAATGTTCCACCAGAGGAATATGACGATCAAAATGACTTTTCAATTATTACTTTCACTACAACAGTGAGAGACTGGTACTCTGATAGATTTTGCGAAGTAGCCATTTATTTTTTTTACAAACTATACATTTTTGAACATGAACTGTCCTAGACCATATGGACTGAAATGTTTTGTTTAGTAAAAACATTCAAAGCAGGCAGAGGATCAAGAAAACAAGTTTGAGGCTTTTAAATTGTCCGGACGTATATGGGGTTCCTCTGTCCACATCCCATTGCAGCAAATGCCCTCCGTTTCTGAACGAAGTCACAAAGGTCTGATCGTATTCATTTACGTGCGTGACAACAGACATACCATGGATCTCGGACAGTGGAAACAGGTCAAACGTGATTGTCTCACAGCAGGTGCGACGGTACAAAACAAGCCCTTGGGCTGGTATACGACCAAATGTAATTGGGGAAATTTTACCTCTCTGTGCCATTTGACCGGATTGTGTAAGGTAATGTCCATCGGCTAGTAGCGATGAGGGTGATTCACAAAGTTAGGATTGGTTTGAGAAGTGGAAGGAAAGCTGACGTTTGTTTGTGGTTGTGAAGCTTGAGGTTGGCCTTGGAATCCAGGATGAGCTCGCTTGCATAGAGAGAGAGAAATATAAGACAATGTAAGCATGTCTGACACACCTTTAACGGGCACAATTAAACTTTTTGAAAATGCAATAAATTATTATTATTATTATTTTTTCATAGAGTGGTTCAATATAAACTCCTTTAAAATCCTTGCACCACTTCTGCACTTTAGGGTGCTAAACCTATCTTGTGGGAAAATATCGGTGGTTTACCTGATAATCGGTTGTCGCTGAGGTCGTTGCAGGAGGCTGCGTTCTAGGCTTTTTATTCGCTGGTGCTCCAGGTGCATGGCTGGAATCCTGGTTTCCATGATTTCCCTGCTGAGGCTGTTGCTGTGAAAATGCAAGGTATAAAGATATTTGTTAAAATAGAACAACTACATTTATACAGCCACTTCCATCATCTTAAAGGATTACAAGTAAGGAGGGAAGACAGGATGAGATGGTGGTGTACTGCAGTGTTGAACCCCTATAGGGAATAGGCGTATTGTACCGACTGTGAAAGTAGTTCCACAAGTGGGGAATTTTTTTTTTTTTTTTTTTTTTTTTTATAAGAGTCCCAGCTGATCCTAAGAACCGGTCGCTATTGTTTTGTTGTTGGAAATGCATACCATTGGGCAAAATAGGGAATTCTCTGCAAGAATGGAAAAAGCTTTGTGGAGCATCAGAGGTCATTGGTGTAAATGAGGAGTAAGACTGGGTCAAAGATGCTGCCTTTTTGGTCGCTGGTAGTATTACGTTGCCACTTCTGGCAAACATGATGAGCAACTTCCAGGCCGCAACGCCACGGCAACTGCCAGGCCCCCCCACAACAGAAATCCCCAAGCCGCGACCCCCAGGCTGAAGTATAATGGTGACGTGGGCTACGTAAGCACCACACAGATTACTTCTGCAAATGCAATCGCTCACAAAATAATCCAGGAGAGCGATTTACAGCTCTCTCAGATTTTACAAACAAGAGTCTCTGTAAAAGTGGAAATTTTCACACGATTAACTTTTTGCGACATGAAAACGTGTTCTCATTTTTAATTTTGCGGAGTGATCACAACACAACAATCTCAACGATGTTAATCATGTGAAACCCCAGCGAACATTTACATCGGGGTGTTTTTCGGGAGAAAATAACTCAGTGTAACCATAACTGAAAAGAAACGGGCATCAAAACTTACTTTATTATAAACTAAAGTTTATGAACCTGAGGTAAATCATATGGAACCACTGACTAAAAAAAATAAAAAAAATAAAATGGGAAGTACAGTAAAACATTAAATCAATAGTTAATTGAATGCAGAGATAAGTAAATTAATTATTGGTCTCCTGAAGCATTGGATATTTTCATTCATTCCATTCTCCAGCCTCAGCAATGCTGTCTCCACAAGCTAGTGCGGGACTTTAAACCCAGATCAGCTTTTAATATTTCCTTGTTAGCAGCACGGACAGCCCAAGCTTGTAGGTTTTGGGAAATATTGAAAGTTTGTCCACTTTGTAAATTCGCTTCAAATAACGAAGCGTATTTTACATTGAATTGTGAACGCTGAAGTTGAATTGTGAACGCAAAATGCATTAAGTCAAACTTTTCCCACCTTTATTTACACATTGTAACCCACAACTTCCAAGTGAAAAACAAATTCTACAAATTTCAGAAAATTAATTAGAAATACTAAACTAGGATATCTTGGTTGATAAATGTCCACCGCCCTTATAATAGCAATTTTAAATTAGCTCAGGGGTGACCAATCACAAATCACACACCAAGTTAATTGGCCTCCACCTGTGTTAAATTGGAGTGATTCTGATTGTCAGAATAAAATCAGCTGTTTCTGTACGTTTCCTCTGCTGGGTAGTGCATTTCACAGCAACAAATCAACGATGAGCACCAATGAGTTTTCAAATTGATCTCCGGGATAAAGTTGTGGAAAGGCACAGATCAGGGGATGGGTATAAAAAAATTTCAAAGGCCTTGAATATCCCTTGGAGTACAGTCAAGACAATCAATAAGAAGTGGAAGGTGTATGGTACCACCAAGACTAAGCTAGATCAGGCCGTCCCTCCAAACCGGATGACCAAAGAGGCCGATGGCAACTTTGAAAGAGCTACAGGCCTTTATGGCAAAGACTGGTCAGTGTGTGCATGTGACAACAATATCCCAAGCACTCCACAAGTCTGACCTGTAGGGTAGGGTGGCAAGAAGGAAGCCATTACTCAAAAAATCCGACCTTGAGTCCCGTTTGAGGTATGCACAAAACCACTCTGGGGATTTTGAAGCTTTTTTTTTCTGAAGCAAAAAGTTTTGTGGTCTGACAAAACGAAGATGGAAGTTTTTGGCCAAAATGCAAAACGTTACGTTTGGCCCAAACCCAACACCACACATCACCCAAAGAACACCATCCCTAATGTGAAGCATGTTGGTGGCAGCATCGTCTTATGGGGATGTTTGTCATCAGCAGGGACTTGGGCATTTGTCAGGATAGAAGGGAAAATGGAGCAAAATACAGAAAAATCCTGGAGGAAAACCTGCTGACCTAAGGAAGCAGAAATTACGACGGAAGGTCACCTTCTGCAATGACAATGACCAGAGGCACACAGCCAACGCTACACTGGAGGGGCTAAGGAACAAAGAGATAAATGTAATTGAGTGGCCCAGTCAGACCCCCGACCTAAATCCAACCGAAAATCTGTGGCATGACTTGAAAATTTCTGGCCATCAATGTTCCCCATGCAACTTGACTGAACTTGAACAGTTTTGTGCAGAAGAATGGGCAAATATTGCCAAATCAAGGGGTGCAAAGTTTGTAGAGATCTATCCCAACAGACTCACAGCTGTAATTGATCAAAGGTGTTTCCACCAAGTATTAACTCAGGAAGGTGGACACTTATCCAACCAAGATATTCTAGTTTTGGATTTTCTGAAATTTGTAGAATTTGTTTTTCACTTGGAAGCTGAGGTGGAAAAGGTGGAAAAAGTCTGATTTAATTCCAGACTACAAGGCAATAAAAGGTGAACATTTTGAAAGGGGGTGGAGACTTTCTATAGGCATTGTATATGATGTATGACCCGATGTGTGGGAATAATTAAATTTATGACATTTATAACCCATGCCAAGAAACTGTTACATAATCGGGTGTATGGATGATACGAGTACATGGGCCATACTAGTAGCGTGTTTAGTTAACGATGGTATTTTTGTTCAAAATTAACACACGAGACGAGACTATGCGCTCTACTAGTGCCGTTCTAGTTATAATGTGATTTATAATTACGTTGATATTATTTGTTGTTGAAGACTACAATCGGGACGTTTTCTCGGCCTTGGGATCTTACGAAACGTTATTAATGGATATTTATGCAAAGATGCTCCCAGCTCCAAATAAATCCACCAACACAACACTTGTGTAAGGAAAAAGCGCACCCTCATATTCTACAGTTAACGAAATGGTTATCTAACTTTAAATGTGGGATTACGCTCCTCGAAGATAAACCACCACTTTGAGGCAACAATAGAGGATCATGTTTAGGCCGATTAAATTATGTCAGAAGGAAAAAAAAAAACATCAATGGGAGAGGCACAGTGCAGTCATTATCTACCTTATCACCCTTTTCTTCCATCTCCTCTTCATTCAGAAACTCTCTTTTAGGATATGGGATTTGACAACCTGCAAATACACTGTACACAGTGACACAGAACCATCACCACCAACCTGGCAATGTAAAGCTTTTCTATGTTTATGCAGCATTTCATACCAATGGGGTTTGTATGTGGATCACAAGAAATCTAAAAAAATAAAAAACAAGTATTCTCTGACATAGCAAATCAATTATATTTAAGAAAGCTCACACTAGGTTTAAATATATTGCACAGAAAAAATTTATTGGAAATGGAAGAGAAACTGATATTAGTTTAAAGAAAACTATTTTATTTCAGCAACCAACTGAGGCCAAATACAAGCACGTGGCAGGCAAAACATTTATTTAAAAGATTGGAAAATTTTTACTCATATATTGATACGCAATGGCTGTATCATCTACTAGCGAGGTACACAGGTGGAGGGGGGGTGGGGGGGTCAGGGGGGGGGGTGAAAACAAACAAACAATGTGTAAATGGTGAATGCCAAATGACGAAGCAATAAATTCCACATTCCTGTGCCACCTTCAGTCAAATTTGAGGCATGGACAGCTGGTTCGTGAATGAGTTCGCCAAAAAACGGCGAATGGGAAACGATGAATCAATAAATTCCACATTCCTGTGCCACCTTTATTTGAACGTCAGGCATTGGCAAAAGATTTGTGAATGACTTGGGCAAAAAACGTACCCAGTCTGAATGTTTCTCTGTTCAGTCAATGGAGAATCCGCGAATGTCACGGTTGGAAACCCTCACGTCATTTCCTCATTCTGCTTTAAACTGAATATCTCTATATTTTCATTCCAAACAGCATCATTCATTATTCCAATCACAAATTAATACTTTGGTATTAATATATCAAAATAAAATATTAATATATCAAAATAAAATATTAATATATCAAAATAAAATATTAATATATCAAAATATAATAATATATCAAAATCTACATCATTAAAACGCTTATTTCTGAAGTTTGTAATAGGAACTTCTCTCCAGCTATTGCTCCTGTCGTCCTAAGATATGTGTGATACTATGTAGTTATGACTTACCCTTAAGTTATGACTGGAATAAAAGCTGAAAATCAGTGAAAAGCTTTGAATAACCCACGCCATTTTGTTTTACGCACAGTGAGACGCTGCACTTGATACCGAGAAGAAGAAGACGTCCTGATGTGTGCCCGGATGCGCAGCAACTCGAGAGGCATGCTATGCCTTTTAATACAAATATAAATGCGATCAGAAATGTAAAGGGGATACTTACCAGTAACCACACTATAAGAGACAATACTGCAGTTGAATACAAAGCGATATTCAGGAGATCCGCCAGAATGAATGTTGGTGCCAACTGACACAATAATTATTTTGAAAGGAAGCGGAAAGGAAGAGGAAGGGCAAGTTAGTTTGTATGAACATAAACACTATTTATGCCCGTGATTCTCACGGGTTACCGCTAGTATAATATTAATATATCAAAATAAAATATTAATATATCAAAATTATATATTAATATATCAAAATAAAACATTAAGAAATCAAAATAAAATATTAAGAAATCAAAATATAATATTAATATATCAAAATAAATATTAAGAAATCAAAATATAATATTAATATATCAAAATATAATATTAATATATCAAAATAAAAGAAATATAATGTTATAAATCACAATTGTATAGGGATATTATCAAACCAGCGAACCGTTGTTATCTGTTTACTTCTGGATTCAGGAGTAGATCTGTCTCGAGCCAATTGCAAAATCATAATTTTATTGAGGAACTAATGAAAGCTCCTACTTTTCCACACTACCTGCATTCCCGACATGTTCTGGGACTCCAAAACGTTCCACAGAAGGTTTGGTAGGGCTAGCCCCAAAACTGAGGGAGTAGTTCCAGGATGGACTGACAGACACTCCTGTTTTATAATGTAGGTTAAGGATCACAAAGTCAGAGACTGGTGAATCACAGAACCAGATAGGCTGCCTCGCA
Organism: Myxine glutinosa; assembly: GCF_964187855.1. Classification (NCBI taxonomy): domain Eukaryota; kingdom Metazoa; phylum Chordata; class Myxini; order Myxiniformes; family Myxinidae; genus Myxine; species Myxine glutinosa. Next base: position 226,234,747 of record NC_136262.1, read on the forward strand.
CTAGCTTACACAAAATCCAAGATAGCTCGCCCATATGCTTGTATAGAGCAAAAAGGCCACACACTTTAACAAGCTTGATCCACTGATGGGATTTTTGCATAAAGGTGCTCCTCGCACCTAAGCATCAGGACATGTCACCCCTGGGTACACTCCGTCTACACATTTCATTTTAACACAAAAACTAGCTGCTTTGTATAGTTCCGTATTTCATTGGTCAGAAAAAAAAATCAACACAACAGTGACAAATTTAAATTCCTCCTCGCATTTGTGCATGATTCAGACAAATGTCAAACAAATGAGCTAAAAAGCATGTGCATCAGGCAGAGAAGTGAGAAGAAGTGAGAGGATCAATGGGATAATCGAGGGGTGTAAAAAATGTTTAAAAGTTTTTACTCTGCTGAAGGCAAAGGATCTTCATGGAAGTATCCATCAGTCATGGCGTGCTCAGAGGAAAGGCGACGGGTTGGGTCCATTGTAAGAAGCCTCTGCAGCTGGAAAATTGAGAAAGGGGAGAATGGGTAAGAGTAAATTAAAAAATAAAATTTGTTCAATAAAACCTTCGCTCTTGCTTATGTTGACGCACGTTTAAGTTCGCAAATGCACGTCTGCCTCGTTTCTTCTTCACTCATTTCAAACTCTATTATTCCATCTTCGTTCGGTATTACATAAAATCAGGTTTTGTTTTAACTAGAAAAGATTAACGACGAAAGAATAACACACAAACTAACACAAATGCACAAACACTTGAAAATATGTATTTAGATGGATTGAAACTCTGAGTGAGATATAAGGAAGGGAAGGACAAACCAGGTGGAATGCTTTGCTGTCTGGCTTCACTTTGTGCTTCTCCATATATTTGATCAAATTACAGTTTGCATAACTGTACAAAAAAAGAAGCAAAAACAATTCGTTGATCAAGGACATCTCTCGACTTGTACTTTAATCTTTAGAATACTCGTTTACGGCCACCCAAGCCATTTGAGCAGTGCTCCCAACTCCGACACCTCCGAAACACTTGCACCAAACCACTTATAATCAGCACATGCACCCACAACACATTTCCACATTCCCCTTCACTACATCTTGACTCACTTTAGCCCCAACTGACACATATGACCCAGCAGCTGTCACTTACTTGGTTCTGCGAAAATCTTTCAGAAGGGTTGGATGCTCCGGCATTTTACGAATATCTTCCCAATCTTTATCTGGAATGTGAAAAAAGAAGGAAATTCAGATTCCCATCATACTCTTCACCAAAAGTCTTTGTAGTAATTAATTCCACCCTCGCATTTGTCCATTTTACCAGCAGGAAAGCCCATAACAGAGAAAATTCGATCCAGCTGATCATGATGGTAGGGATTGCTGGTCTTGATGTCCTCCTGTCGACAATGAAATATTGGCTCCGAGGTCAGCAGTTCCGCAAATATGCACCCAATCGCCCAAATATCTGTAGCAAAAATGGTTGATAAAATTGGAACGCTGAAAGAGCAAACCTTTTCTTGTGCAAATGAAGAAGACCAACACACAAGAGCCTTTCTACTATTTACCCCACTGACAGCCCTACCTTGTGACGTGAGGAATACGCAGTGAGGCCTCCTTGTAAAAGCGGAGCACTATCCAATCTACTTTGTGGAAATAATCACCGCTGTCTCCCTTGCCTACTTTGGGGGAATTACACTCACTGTATCTGTCGAGTCATCATTGTCAAAGAGCAAATTCACAACATTCGCTCATTCAGTGTGGAAATGCCAGTTCCCCACCTTATTCGACAGGTTATTGTGCAAGGTTATTACTCGTTCCTCGCCCTTTCTTTGGTCACGATTGGACAATGAAAAGGGTACACCAGGTTAAATTTTCTAATGCAAGCCAAAATATCTGTCCATTTAGTTATCTCAAATATATTTTTAAAAGGCACTTGGTATCTCGTTGGTATCATCAAAATCTCTGGAATTATAAAAGGTAATTATTTGGGAAAAAATGAGTGTGTTATTTACTAAGAGATGGATACAAGTTTAAAATGCATTTATTTACATCTCTAGCATTGATGTCACCACTGGCTTGTTGCATTTACTAATTTTTTTCACTCGACTCTGCTTTAAAACTGTAATTGTGATCATGTTCCTGTAAACCAATGTCCCTGTGTTCACTAATGTGATAATGATTACTGTACATTGTTTATAGATCTTCAAAACCTCGTCGCAACATTCAAGATGAGCATGATTTTTTTTTGTGTCCAAAACCAGGCGATCCTACTGCACAGTGACCATGAATATGCAGAAGATCCATCCAGTTAGCCTCAAATTACTGTACAAATGTTTTGATGAACTTGATGACCTTACAAATGGTAAAAATAATCCAAGACACAAAATTGGAATTGGAGAGATAAGCTGTCTGATTGAGGGCAAAATAATCAAGAAAAGTAGTGGACTGAATGATAATGCAGTTCAAAGGTAAACAGAAAGAAGCATTAGAATACAATATAATAGAATATAATATAGTTTATCACTATATGCATGATGACATACAATAGAAATTGTCTGACCAATTGCCCTTACTGACCAATAGCTTTTGTGTAGTGCCTAGCTCCCAGCAGCAGTTCTGGAGCACGATACCAGAATGTCACGACGACGGGATCAAGGTCGGCAAGTGGCTTTAGAGGTGCGTTGAATAAGCGTGCAAAGCCCATGTCAGCTGCAAGAGATAAATGGACACCTTTAAAGTTCTGAAGATTAAGTTAGTGTTCGATGACACCATTACAATGCAGCGTAATAAAGATATGGATAGCAGAATTAATTAGGATACAGACTCGAGTCTTAGTTTCTCCTATTTTATTTTCAATACGAGATCCAAGTTTAGGGAACAGTGAGGTAGTGTATAAAAAGGCAAGACATTTACAGTGGGGCAGTGTGGCCACACTTGAAATAAAGAAAGAAAAACAGGCAAGAAAAAGAGAGATGGAGAGACAGAGTGACAGAGAGAGAGGAGTGGCAGAAACAGTAACCAACATGTAATTAATGAATTCTCTGTGGGGAACCCCATCCCCCCTCTCTCCAAGGTATTGGTGCTGGTGAGTCAGCGCTCTCAACTCCGCTCCAGCCAATCAGAGCTAGAGATTGTGGTGACTTAATCAACCAATGGGTGTTCAGATTACCAATTACATAATGACTGATGAATCAATCGGTGTTGCTCTTACATAGACATGCTTATATATGCACAATCTTTCACTCTTTTCTTTCTCTTGCTGTGATTTACTTTGAGGAGTACAGCACGAAAAGCTTCAGTCATTCTTGTTATGTCGTGTTTGTTTTCTTGCATTTTAAAGTTCTGTAGTACCAAACATCTGTTTCAGTTGTGTGACCAGGAATTCATCCAAACTTAGTCAGATATCATGATGTTTGAAAATAATAAAGATGACATTAGCAGAGGATAGATTATATTATTTTGGGAATTATACTGTGTGCTCCATGCATACATCAAATAAAGCAAAACTGATATGTTTGATGCCACCACACCAACAACAACAACATGCATTTTAAGGCCAATTTCCCTGCTAGAGCTGGGGTTAACCTTGCGGCCCCCACGACAATCTTCTCCATTTTGCCCTATTTTCTGCATCTGTCCTTGTTAACCCCCTTGCCCGCATTTCTTCTTCCACCATCTTTAGCCAAGTCTTTCTCGGTCTTCCCCGTCCTCTACTTCCTTCTACATTCATTTCCATCACTCTTCTCAACCAGTCACTTTCATCCTTCCTCAACACATGACCAAACCATCTCAACCTGTTCCTCTTCACAGCATCAATCACAGGCTCTATTCCCAAATTCCCAAATCTATTCCCAAATCACAGGCTACCACACCAAACTATTAAAAAATAATTAAAAACTTTTACTCACCAATTTTTACTCGGCCTCTCTCTGGTCCTTCCCCCATCACCAAGATATTTGCTGGTTTCTGAGGGCAGCAAGATTAAATAGCGAGAGCTGTTATAAAGGATACAATCTAGTTTTTGTTAGCAGATTCTCAAGCATAGCTATTCGTCGTTCATTGCTGCCCGTCACTCATTCAGTGATGGTTGTTTTTATTAATATCTGATTGTTGTCATTGTTGGGTGCTACAAGTTTAAATAGCTGGCCCTTGGAATTCCGTATTCGAAGCCAAATAAAAAACCACCTTTAGAGGCCATTTTTCCCCGCAAGCGGGGGATGGCCTTTTTCGGGGACCGTGGTTGTTGTTGTTTTTCGGTCCCCTTTTTGAAGCAATGTTTTACGGCCGGATGCCCTTCCTGCCGCCAACCCTTTTTGTCGCCTTTTACGACAAGCAGGGAATTACCAGTGAACTAGTACTCAAATTAGCCGACCTCGGAAGGATGACAGGCTGAGTCAACCCCCCTGGCGTTAATTCAGCGATCGACCGGGATTCAAACCCAGGATCCTAGGATCCTAAGCTGGCATTCGAAGCCAAATAGCTATCGCAAAATGTTTAGCAGCAGGTTGGCGTGACTTTCGTAGAATTCCAGCCACTAAATGCCTCGTCTTGGTGACTGTGTATATAATGTTCTGATAGCTAGGTGTAAATTTTGTGTGTGATGTTGGTGAAAGCAAAGTGCATTGTGGGTATGGTGTTGCAAGTGGGCCAGTGCATTGTTGGTGGGGGCTGCAGGTGGCCAGATGCAGGTAAAGACAGGGTGGCGTTTAAATGCATTACCAAATCTCTATGCAAGACCCAGTTTGCATGTAGATAATGGATTCCATCCAGAATTTGATACAACAGCGATTTGACCATTCCCCGTGGCAGCTGCACTGGTTTCTTGTTTGCTTTAGAAGCTCGGTGGAACTTTATGATGTGCTGTGGATCAATCAAAAAAGACGGGCTCAGCAGCAATTTAAGGGATTAAGGAAATTGTTCTAATGAGGTGGAAGGGGGGACCAAAGGATCGAGAAGGATAAACAAGATGCTCGTCAATAGCTTAGCAGAAACATCAAATTTTACTTCCAAAAGCAACAACTCAATATCATATTTTAACATCTCTTCCCAACCACAATAACTCATTTCGCATCAAAATTATCCAAATGATATCCCACAGATAAAACAAATGTCAGTTTAAAAATAAAACTAATGTGTCAATTCCAAGTGTCAAAACTCACCCACAGATCATGTTCCGCATAGTCGAACAACAGCCAAACCTTTCGTTCGGCATGAGAGAGAAATACCTTTTGTAAAGCAATTACATTTGGATGTTTCAATTCCCTCAGGAGCTTGGGGTGAGAGAGAAGCAAAGATTTGAAGTTTCATTCAGCATTGAAACAGAAAGTGTGATATGTAATTAACGAGTCGTAAAATAGGAGCAAAACTCTCCACACGTCATCGTCACATACTACTTCCAAAATAACAAGTTTGCAAAGGTTTACATGAACGCTGAATGTTGAATATCCATTTCATACTTTACGTCCTCCGAAGCAATAGTGGGGGAGGGGGGGGGGGGGGGGCCTATGTACTCAATTTCAAGTTCGTGTGCAGTTCATGTTAATTTTGGGCAACCACTATAAATGTATTCTACTAGGTCCTACTAATCGGAAAAATGATGCCATTTTTTTCTGTTGACCTTTAGTGACCTCGACTCAAGGTCAAAGTTCAAACGTCATTACAATGACCATACTTCATTCAAAGTATATCGAGCTTGGTACCAAAATGTGGCAAATTTCACAAGGAACATTGATTATGACATTCGTTTTGTCATTTGCCCTCTCAGATGTTTGCAATATGCAAATTAATAAGCAAATGACCTAATTAGAGAAAAAATATGCATAATAAACATATAATAATAATAATAATAAAGGAGTCTTATATAGCCCCATCAAGCAGAGTAAACGACCCTCATGGCGCTTTACATTATCATGCGAACGCACACACACCGCACACACACACACAAACATACACACACACAGACACACCTTCACTCTTGCCCTATTCCTCTCCCTTCCCATTCAAAACCCACAGTCTTCACCATACATGTAAATCCCATCACTTCGCATTATTATTGAATGGCAATCATTAGTTACCATCTCAAATGTCTCAGATTTGCTGGCAAGGGTAAGCTTAGCTGCTGGCATGCACTGATGAAATCTTCCCCTGATGTGGTATCTGCCTTTGCATCTCTTGGTAATCGTAATGGACCATCAGCAGAAACAATTGCAGCTCTAGAAGAGTTTGTTTGTCAGTTGTACGAGCCAGGGACATCCATCACCAATGTTGGCGACCTCCGCTGGAGATTGTTCACAAAGAAACAATCAGAAGCTCAAAAGTTTCCGCCTACTCGAGGAGCTTTGGAAGAAGCTATCGCGCGTGCCCACTACCAAGCAATGGTGTGGAACCAAGATTACGTGCCTGACCCACAGCTCCCACCTGCTGCAGACTTTGAGTGGAAAGTGGAAGGTGATGGTCTGGTGGCCATCTCAACAAAGCAACTTCCTGCCCCATATGCCATCACTCACCAAGTTAAGTGTGGATGTACAACAACAAAATGCAGCTCCCACTGCTCTTGCAGCTCACAGAATATGAACTGCACAGAGATGTGTGTGGTGCAGATGATGACAACTGTACTAACAATGACCATGGACATGCTTTTTGGGATTGATGAGGAAGAAGAAGATTATGAAGATCCTTTGTTGTGAACAATATAAGAAGCCAATCTAAAAGCAAAAACGTTTCCAGTTTACTCTGTGCAAATTTTTTTACAGTGTGTCAACAATAACCGTTAGATGCACATAGGAACACAATCATGGTAATGCAGAATTGTGGCCAAAATATGCTCTTTGAACTTTGACCTTCGTTCAAGGTCACAAGTCACAAGAATATTGACATCAGTCAGCTAAGGCCAAAAAAAACAAAACATGTTTAGCATCCTGCCTTTTTGAAAAAAAGGAGGAGGAGGCACCTTTTTTTTTTTCTTTTCTCAAAATGGCCACCAGGCTCATTTTTCCCAAGATGGTCGCCTGCTTTTTTGGATCGGCTCTCCTTGATCAAATTCCCCACTCGAAAACTCGGCGAAAATATCATTCAGAGTCCGTTTTCCATCATGAACAGACCGAGCATACCATGTCTTAACGACTTTGCTTGCCGTTCGGATCGAAACACAAACGAAAACCATGATGAACACAAGTAAAATAATGGAGTGGATAGCAAAAGTGGATCAAATTTATCGAGAAAGTCTGTCTCGAAATCAGAGCATGTAGAAACTACAGCACGCTAGCACTAACATTCTATAGCACGCTCACACATTTTGCTCGTCTACAACAACCAGCCGCATATTACTGCACGTATGTACGTGTATCACAGACGGGATTATTTTGTGTGAGCGGCCATGAAACAATTATGATGGAGACTATCAAATCGAGAGACTGAGAAAATTGATTGCTCACGATCAGTCGAACGATGTTTAAAAAAAAAAAGAAAAAAAAAAAGGAGGCGGCCTCTAAAAAGGAAGCGGGCGGGGACGCTAAACATGAATATTTTTTTGTTTGGCCTAATAGGACCCAGGATACATTTGTGATTAATTACTAACAATTAACATTTTCTAGAGACGGGATGTACAAGCCATTATATGCATAACCGGGATATATGTTTAATAGGGTATGCTAATTATGCATATTTTTGTCTCTAATTAGCTCATTTGCATATTGCAAAAAAAAACCGAAAGGTCAAATGACGAAACAAATGTCATAACCAATGTTCCTTGTGAAATTTACCACATTTTGGTACCCAGGTTGATATACTTTGGATGAAGTATGGTCACTGTAATGACGTTTGAACTTTGACCTTAAGTCAAGGTCACTAAAGGTCAACAGAAAAAAATGGCGACATCATTTTTCCGATTAGTAGGACCCAGTAGAATACATTTATAGTGGTTGCCCAAAATTAACATGAACTGCACACGAACTTTTGTCAAACTGCACACTGCACACGAAGTCAAACATTTGATACAAGACCAATGCAAACCAAAACAATGAACTTTAAAACAAACAAGCACGGCACAAGGGAACATCAATGGTAGTCAAAAGGGAACATCTATTTATAACATACACATGAGGGTAAGGGAGGAGGGAGGTAGTGTGTTGGAGGGGGTTAAATTGAGAAAAGGAAGAGAAAGAGAGGAGGGTATAGCAGTATCCATGGAAGAAGTGAAAAGAAGGTTGAGACGAGGTAGGAGATCTGGGAAGTCACATTTGGGACATTGAGGTGGTAAATGAGTAACTGGAAGAACGTAGGGGGTAGGGAAGGTAAAACATTTTGCCTTTTTTTTTTCTTCCACAACTAGGTGGCACCTTGTGTTAAGGTTGTCTACCAATAATGTGGGCGTGGTCAGATGTCAACCGATTCTTCACTCACCTTTTTTATGTTCTTCTCTGCACCCTCTCATTGCAACACAATTTCATTATCAAAGGTTATCAAAGTATGTTTAATGTCAGTCCAGAAACATTAAAAATGTGATGTTTTCACTTTCCAACTGTGGTATTTTAAAATGCGAACTGAGCCAAACACTTTAATTATGACAAAGCTTATCATATTAAAATACGCAATTTGGTGCCGTCTGTCTGTGTGTCTGTGTTAAAGCTAAACCCCTGCTCTAGCAGGGAAAATGGCCTTAAAATGCCTGTTGTTGTTGTTGTTGTTGTTGTCTGTGTCTGTGTATCTTTGCCCACAACACATTCGATCGTTACTTATCCAATCTTAACCAAACTTTACAGGAGGAACTTTCAGGGCCCCAATTATTCTCACCTTCTTGTAGGGTCAACTAGGGAAAGTTTTTGGCCCAAGTCTTTCATGAACCGGCTGGCCAAACCTGACGTTCGCCTGAAAGGGGCCGGAATTTGCAATTTGGCCAGGTTGCCGGCGATAACTCGCATGTTCTTAGTGAAAGACGCCGGGACCTTCAATTCCACCAACTAATTCTTGCAGATGGGATCCAGATAGATGTCCAACCGAAGGATGATGCACTTTGTGATGCGACAGTCTCAGGAAGACAATTCTACAAATGGGAGAAAACAGGAACAAAAGAGTGGGGGTAGGTAGAGAGAATGCATTTTGAGAGTTTAACTAGGAGGTTATCAAAAGGTGTGCGTCCTAGAAGAGCTGGGAGGGTCCGAGGGAGCAAGGCAGATGATGCCCAGGTGTATGGCTGGTTTTGGAGGCCTTATTTACAATACGGATGGGTCCAGCAGAGGCGATGGCTGGTGACACCGAAGGTTCATGGAACAGACCAGATGTTGGTACCATCTGAGTGGTTAAAATTTTATGAGTACGAAGTTATTGGTAGGTTCAATACAAGTAAATAAACATGTGATAACCTTTCCAGAAGATCAGCTTGATCTATTTATTTTGCATTTTTCCATTTCAACATGTTGATGTTTTTACATATATTGTGAATATCACCCAATGTGCCAATGGCACAGTCTGATGAAGCTAATATCAGCCAGTAACAGGTCAGGAGTATCCAAAATAAGGTGTTCCCACTATTATCTTCCCATCTAGACATTTTTGAGCTGGTTGGAAAATTGAGGCTCATTCACACGTTATATTTGGTCAAATTGGAGGGATTTATGTATATTGTTGTGGAAAGTACTTCTTTTTTTTTAATGTTGAAGATTCCAGTCGCGGACTATAAACCCTCATTGAGGCCTGCCCTTAAATACAAGAGCTGCATATTAATGGAAAAGTGAAGAAAGAGAGAATACTCTGAGTTTTTGAGGAAATAAAAGAGAGAGAACGTAAAGGTGAGGTGTGAAAATGAGTAAGAAAAGTGTATGATGAAAAGTGTATGATGAAAAGCGTATGATGAAAAGCGTGTGATGAAAAGCGTGTGATGAAAAGCGTGTGATGAAAAGCGTGTGATGAAAAGCGTGTGATGAAAAGCGTGTGATGAAAAGCGTGTGATGAAAAGCGTGTGATGAAAAGCGTGTGATGAAAAGCGTGTGATGAAAAGCGTGTGATGAAAAGCGTGTGATGAAAAGCGTGTGATGAAAAGCGTGTGATGAAAAGCGTGTGATGAAAAGCGTGTGATGAAAAGCGTGTGATGAAAAGCGTGTGATGAAAAGCGTGTGATGAAAAGCGAATGATGAAAAGCGAGTGAAGAAAAGCGTGTGATGAAAAGCGTGTGATGAAAAGCGTGTGATGAAAAGCGTGTGATGAAAAGCGTGTGATGAAAAGCGTGTGATGAAAAGCGTGTGATGAAAAGCGTGTGATGAAAAGCGTGTGATGGAAAGCGTGTGATGAAAAGCGTGTGATGAAAAGCGTGTGATGAAAAGCGTGTGATGAAAAGCGTGTGATGAAAAGCGTGTGATGAAAAGCGTGTGATGAAAAGCGTGTGATGAAAAGCGTGTGATGAAAAGCGTGTGATGAAAAGCGTGTGATGAAAAGCGTGTGATGAAAAGCGTGTGATGAAAAGCGTGTGATGAAAAGCTTGTGATGAAAAGCGTGTGATGAAAAGCGTGTGATGAAAAGCGTGTGATGAAAAGCGTGTGATGAAAAGCGTGTGATGAAAAGCGTGTGATTAAAAGTGAGTGATGAAAAGTGAATGATTAAAAGCGTATGATGAAAAGCGTATGATGAAAAGCGTGTGATGAAAAGCGTATGATGAAAAGCGTATGATGAAAAGCGTATGATGAAAAGCGTAGGATGAAAAGCGTAGGATGAAAAGCAAAGGATGAAAAGTGTATGATGAAAAGTGTATGATGAAAAGTGTATGGTGAAAAGTGAATGACGAAAAGTGAATGATGAAAAGTGTATGATGAAAAGCGTATGGTGAAAAGTGAATGACGAAAAGTGAATGATGAAAAGTGTATGATGAAAAGCGTAGGATGAAAAGCAAAGGATGAAAAGTGTATGATGAAAAGTATGATGAAAAGTGAATGACGAAAAGTGAATGATGAAAAGTGTATGATGAAAAGTGTATGATGAAAAGCGTAGGATGAAAAGCAAAGGATGAAAAGTGTATGATGAAAAGTGTATGATGAAAAGTGTATGGTGAAAAGTGAATGACGAAAAGTGAATGATGAAAAGTGTATGATGAAAAGTGTATGATGAAAAGCGTAGGATGAAAAGCAAAGGATGAAAAGTGTATGATGAAAAGTGTATGATGAAAAGTGTATGATGAAAAGTGTATGATGAAAAGTGTATGATGAAAAGTGTATGATGAAAAGTGTATGATGAAAAGTGTATGATGAAAAGTGTACGATGTTTGTTTGCAAGAAAGAGAGATTAAAGCTATCCCGGAAGCTATAGTTTAAGTGAGACAAAGCAAGACCAGCAATCCTGACACGGAGAGTGTAAGATGGTTCCGGTCACCACTTTCACGCTCCTAAGTCAGAACAGTAATACTCCCATGGGCGGTTGCTGTCTGTACAAACTACTACCTAAAAAACCGGTCCAGCCGGATGGGTGTTTTTTAGTAGACACCATCTCTTTATTGAATGGCCGTTGGCTCACAAAGGGAGCTCATCCGTCTCTTAACAGATATTGTTTTTATTCCTGCAGGGTGTCACAGTCACCCTACCCTCCCCATTGACAAGCCAGTGAGGGTAGTCAGTTTAGTCGCAGACTACCCAACCATGCGGCAGGTAGCACTGGGTTACATGTTACCAATGGCAGCCAAGAAACCGACCTGACTGAATTATATCGGCTATCTTTGCATAGGACAGGGTAGTTATCTCCTTTATTACATGCATTAGAATAAGTGTGACGTAATTTAATTGTGATACGAGATATGTATCAATTGTTTTATGTGTAGAAAGATGTCGTATACCCATCTCCAATGTTTCTGCAGTATTTGTCCACCCACCCCCAATCCCTGGAAAGTCCTTTTTAATGTATTTACCTAGGTAATCTGTCTTTTATTATGTGCTTTAGAACATTCCCCTTCCATAATCAAATACTGCCTTCCAATTAATACCTTCCATTGTCACAGTCAGGCACTTATATCCTCAGCAGTGGCTCAGATACGGCATTTTGACCACTGGATGGTCTTCATCCACGATTGTTCAGGCATGATATGCCAGGTGGTTAGTATTTGCCTAAAGTATGGAAATCACGCAACTAATATGCAGCTGGCGACACTACGCCTTCTTCCTTAATGGTCACAATTATTCCCACATTCTTGTTGGGTTGGCCAGGTCAGTCACGTGGTGTCCTCCTCCCATGAGATGTTACTGAAAACCAGGCATTATAGTCCTGGATGAAGACTGCTTGGTGGTCAAAAATGTTAGACCTGAGTCTTGTCTGCTGGTCAGCTAAACTATTCATTGGTGGTGCCTTCATTTTTAAATATAGATCTTCTCAACTACAACCAATGTTTTTCTAAACCATCAGCCACCATATTGGTTCTTGAACATAATCAATGGACCAAGAAGAATTTTTGTATAATAACAGTTCGGCAGATGTGCATCATCATTTATGTGCTAACTTGGCAAGATGACCAATTGCATACACCATTCACAAGGGTGAAACATTCATTTACAACCAACCTTGTAGTAAAGAAAAAGAAGAATAAAAAAATAACGACACCAATTTGGAAAACGACAAGCACATTGAAACTTTAAGAAGCTTAACGAAACATGCGATATGAAAAATGGAGATATTCAAGAGGGTTCAGATGACTTACTGCTATTTCTCGACAAGCAGACATTGAGATGCCCGTTCCTTCGATCTGTTTGAGAGCATATTCTCTGTCATCCTTCCTAGAAAAAAAAATTCAATATGGTTACTCTAGCATGGTTACTATGTGTCACACATTGATCAGTAAGTACCAGCGATCTATCAGCAATGGACAGCACATTGCTGGGTTGGGCAGGATAGCTCAGAGGTAGCGTACTCGCTTTTGAGCCGCCTCTTCTGCATTTGATTCTGGTGTTTCACAGGCAGCGGGTTGTGTTGCATCAACTAGCGTGCTGTCCGTTGGATGAAACATTAATCTGGGGGTGCGTCTACCAGCAGTGGTTATTAGTGGCCATTAAATATCCCATATCTTTAGCGAAGTAGGTAACTATAGCGCGGCACCCTGGCCACGTTTCAAATTCCTGCCTTAATGTACAGGGGCACTGCATCAAGGGCACAGCTACCCTTCAACCAGGAGTCGAATGACCGAATGAATTAATGATGAACATTTGTTGCCATTTACCCTCCGCCACCGAAAGAGGGCAGAGGTTAAGTTTTCACCCCCATCTGTCTATCTGTCTGTTTGTCTGTGAACATATTTCAAAACGTTGTGAAAGTTATTACAAAACTTGGTGGATGAGTTGTTAGGAGACAAGAACAAGCCAATTTGATTCTGGTTCAGGTTCTAGTTCAGATCCAGATCTGGCCAATCAGTGGGATGCAAAATGTAAACTGTTCAGCCTGACGGAGGTATGCGCTCCACCGAGTGCTGTTCTAGTTCACAATTAAATGATAGATAACGTCAAGAATTCAGGTGATACACGCAACTTTGCCACATGTAAAAGGCATTTCAAATAGCTCGTTCTTTTAACCATAATCAGGCTGGGTTATTTTTGACCTTCTCAAAGCAGGGGTTGTGGTGGGCGGGTTGAGGGGGGGGGGCAGCTTCCGCGGAAACCGTGGATCCAAATTTTATAAGATTAGTATAGAAACGTGTGCAACAGTTGAACAAAAAAAGTCATGGAAGCTCAGCAAGAGAATTTTTTTTTTTAGAAAATATGGCGAAAAAAGTAGAGTGAAAGATCCACCCCCATTCCCCTCCCTCCTTATTAAGGTTAACTGAATCACAAGAAATAATATAAGGTTGTAATTCATATGCAGAACTTTACAAATTCTGTTAATTTATACAAATCAAATTTCTGTAAATTTATACAAATCACATAATTATTATCCCCACGCTTTTTGAAAATGAGACCAATAGTCTAACACGGCGCACCCAGGCTTGTTTGATACTGTTACGTTTATGGGGGATAGGTAAGAGAATACCGTAGGAAAGGTTGAATAGAAAAGAGTATGGACCATGTGACGTGTAGGAGCATCTCAATGTAAATAAGTAGGGAAAATGTAGCTTAAGGCTGTGTTTAAATGTTCATCATACGAGAGATGATGCCATGTCAATTAGTAGCAGGGTTTAAGGCAAATTCCTCTGTTCGTGATGCCCTCTATGGCCGTCCCTAACATTTATAACAACCGCCGGCCAAGCAAAACATCAGCCAGCTAGTATTCACGCTCCATGGACACATACGGCAAAGGCCTGCCTAGGAGAGGCGGAGCTACAGTGGTACGATGGGCGGGGAAAACAGGGCAGGCCACACACCCCCAGGCATGGACAGCCGGTTCGTGAATGACTTGGGGGGGAAAAAAACCAGCGAATTGCAAATGATGAACCAATAAATTCACTTAAGGATTCAGGAGCTGGAGCAAGGTCCGTGTCGATCACATTTCAAAATCGTGATTGTATTGAGGAATTTCTGAAACCTACCTACCTTACGACACCCGCTGGGACCCCAAAATGTTCCACAGAAGGTTATTACATTTCTTTTCAGTAAAATATGCACCTGTAATGGTTACTAAATGCGTCCCCCTGTTTTGTGACCAGATCTTCAGCTCTGATTGGTGGATGTTTGTGGGAACATACGGTCAAACGCTATTCCACACGGCATTGCCCCACGGGCTACGCCGTAAAAACGGGCATATTGTAATCGGCTCCGTCTGTCACACTATATCCTCCAAAATGGTTGTGCAGAAAAATCACCAAACTTGGTAGTTAGGATCATCACATGGTGAGAAGATGCAAGAGCAGTATAATTTCTGGCCCCATCCTCTGGGTGGGGTCAAAAGGTCACATGGCCAAAAGATGCAATTACAGGCACATTTTTAAATGAAAGAGTTTGTATATGTATGTAATCAACATTGGGGGACACATTAAATATGTAACGATTTTTTGGGATTTGACCCCTGGTTCATACCCCAGGGGTTGGGGACTTAGGGTCACAGGCATCAAAAGAGAAGATTTTTTTAAACTCAATTTGATATTGGGTCATTCCTGGTGGAACTTTTTGCCATCTTTCAACTTTGCTTTAAGTGTGAAGGTTGGGGATTTGCGATGGCACGCCATCGACTTCGCTCTAATTCTCTTTGCTTTACTTAGTTGTCGATCGTTTTTGGAATACTGTATTACCTTTACAAGAAGGCAAATGATGACTTAGGAAGTTTTAGAATGGAAATCTTTGTTTTGTTTACAAGTCTCGTTTTGTTTTGTAGCCCATAATAATAACCCTACTTAAGGAGAATAGTCGATTTCCATTTTTTTATTTTTAAAAATCATTTATCACAACCAGTCTTCTCAATGGTAACTGCAGTTCATTGGATATTGTAAAATGTGTCATTACTCGAGCTGAAATTCCCAGAAATCTTCACATTCTCCGTTTACCTTTTTGGACAACAGCTGTATGTGAAACACTGGGACCTTCGGGTCCTGAGTTCAAGCCCTTCGTGCCGTTGAAATAGCTCCAGGTGGGTTGAAATAGCTGTCATCCTTCTGAGGTCGGCAAAATGAGTACCGGCTTACTGATAAGGGGGCATTGCATCAGTGGCACAGCCACACCCCCAGAAAATGATGCAACCAAGCAGCCAGAGCAGAGGGTTAATACGAACCACGACCACCACCACCACCACCGACCCAACCTGCCCATCAAGTGCACTTATTAGGCCCATACTGCATTCCTCTTTCTTCTCCTCTTTCTAGATTTTATTCCTTCCTTTCGTGCTATTTATTTACATTCATCCAAAGCTCTATGGAGTATGACTCCAACTCCCAGGGCTGGTGCTTTCCCATCTTTGCAACTGTAGAGTTCAAAACCCAAAGTGTCATCGGCATCTATTAGCAGAGGGGTGTCTCAGGGTCTGCTTCTCACTCACCATGTGTTGGTGGTCTTGCAGACTTTTACCAGGTCCTTTCTGGTCTTGATCCTCCCCTCTCATCATCCCCCTGCCCAACCCCTCCCACTCCCAGATTGCACACATTCTACAAGAAATTATCATCTTGTTACCTTCCCAACGCTCAGTTGAACACTCACCTCGATTCATTCATTCATTTGCTCTTCTCTTGCATGTGCAAACCTCTTCCACAGTCTATTGCTTCATCCAATCATCTCCAGGCCTTAAAGTCTGCTGCCCACCAGCACACCCATTTATACCTGCATTACTTTTCTACACCTGTTGAATAACTGTCTCGCTTTCCCCTGAAATGTCTCCTTTCCATTTCACCTGCAAAAAAAAACATTTCCTCGTACTGTGTTACATCTGAAAGTTATGGTTCAGTCCCTCCTCTATTGGTGAAAATCTCAATTGTTACTTCCTGCAGTCGATCTCTGTATGCCTGAGGATATTTTAAAATCTCGCCTCATCAAAGGTTTCTGAAGCACATCCTTCAACGTGAGGTTTTTTTTTGAGGTTAGTCCCCCCCCCCCCCCCAACCCCGTTTAATAGGATCCTGAAGTAAAAACAAAAACAAAACAAAAAACATTTCATAGGTTTCTGAGGTGAAAATGCGATTCAGGACTCGGGTCTTAGGTACCAGACGAAATATTTTTTGTATATATATACATATATATTCGGTGTTCCGAAAAAGGCGACCTGCAGCCTCCCATTTGGCTTGGCAGTCTCTCACCTGTCTTTCCTTCGTGCCTTGTACACATGGCCGTAGGTTCCGCGACCGACTTTGCAGCCCTCGTATTCGAAAAGAGACTCAACCTTCTCCCTTTCCGAAGCTAAGCGCGTGGAAAAATCATAATCCATGTCGACGCAGCGGTTTGAAAGACAAAGTTGAGGTAATGCACGGTACAGACTGTAAAATCAAGCTGTGACTGAAAACGAAGAGTTAAATTTTTGCGTCAACAATCGCAAAGGTGAAAAAACAAAACAAAATAACGTTATAAATTAACTCCCTTCGGTTTAATGACACATTTTAGGTTAATTAGTGACCTTTAGTAGGAACATGTGTTGAGATTTCCTTTGAAATGTCACAAGGTGAATTATAAAAGAAAACTGAACTTTGAAAGTTAAGCTGCCAGTATTGCTGAACAATCCAATACTATACATCTCAAACCACTAAGCGATGTATCCTTGAATATTGTACCACAACTCCATGAGATATAATAAATACCATAATTTAAAACAAAAATCAAGGCAAATATACATTTCTAAAGACCATATAGGCCATCTATTATGGCGAATGATCCCATCATATAGCGTACCGGTATCAATATGAATCTAAATACATGCGTGGGCATGTGTATATTATATATACGTGCGAAAGGCTAAGTGATTTTTCTTTAGCCTTCGGAAATAATTAAAGGGTATGAAAATTTAAGAAACTAGGGCATGCCCGTACTATATATATATCTAAAATTATATCCCCCCCCCCCCCCCTCTATTTACATGAAATGGTTTGGTCCAAAGCGAACGGCTTGCGAGTGGTGACAATCCCCCCCCTCTATTTACATGCAATGGTTCGGTCCAAAGCGAACGGCTTCCGGAGTTTGGTAAAGAAATCGCCATCGCGTACACAAACGCGCAGGAAAGCGAATGAATCGCAAATTCGTTTTTATTAGTTGTAAAACATAGTTTAACGCCAACATAGTTTGCAAACGTGAAATAAATGAATACGCTCTCAAATGTGCCATCCGAGGCAGAGTGTGCCCGCCACGTTCGGCACACGCGATCGTTCGCTGCTCTCTGATTGGTTGAATCGTTTTTTGTACATAGCTCGGTAAGTAATTGTCCGATTAATATGAAACCTTGAAAAGGCACATCCTCGGGTCCCCAGCAATATACCTGGCAAGTTAAAAGTATATCGGACCCGTGGTTGTCGAGAAACAGCGGTCACAGACAAACAGACAAACAGACGTACAGACGTACAAACGTACAAACGTACAGACAGAGATTACTGGAATTATAGATAGATGAAGTGCACACGAAAGTTACAGCATGGAAGGTTAAAGACATTTTAATCATTCCAGAAATCCAGTCAAACCTTAAGCTTTATGCCTTATGCGACCTTGAAAAGTAACATCCATAATATGCTGAGAAATAATAAATTAGAACCTCTTGTTTTTACCGAATATTGCATGCTGGCGCTTACTATCACATTATGGCCACCATGTACCAGATCAATATGAAAATATGAATACCTTATTTGCTGGGATACCATGCGAAACGTGCTGTATGATATTTTAGTGGAGAAAGTATGAATGCTTATTGGTTTTCAAATTGCGTATTTGTATTTCTGTGATTCTCCTGTGCGCTGCGACCACAGTTCAATTTTGGTACACGTCGGTTCCACTGATCTAAATATAAAACTTTAGTCACCCGCCGCCATCTTGGTACTCACCACATCTGCAAAGCAGGGCATACAATGTCGGCGTGTGTTGCATTTGGCTTTGGGTACAATAATAAACAATATTTTGGCCTTGGGAAGTCATTTCACAGGTAATTAGAACTTAGAAGTCTAACATGTAACTGTAACCCTAGATACAGCGTAGATTTATTTAGGCGGAGCCGAATCTAAGTTATTGTAGTGGTTACCTTATGCACATGTCGCGGTTACCTTATTCACTTATCCGCATGTGACGGTTACCATTACGATGGGTTTGTTCTACTTCTAACCCACGCACACGGGCGTTTGATTCATGGTTGTGTCGTCGTGACGCGCGCGCGGCTGTTGGAGCCACGCCCTCCGAAGAGGGTGCTTGTTTTATATAAGCCGTTACGACTTCCGTTCGCTAGCAGTTGCTGGAGATTTCTGTACAATAAACTATCTTTTGTACCCAACGAAATGGCCTCTTCTTATCGTCTTCGGCAACCGCTAAACTTATAATATCTAATGATATGCCCACTATCATACATTCGTTCATTTGTGGCGGACACGAAGCTCACTGGCGTGATGGCATCATTCCGCGCACCAAGTGGGCGGCGGCCACGCCCGAGGGGTAGGCGTGGCCGCGGGATATACACCGGGCGCGCAGCCCTGAGCGCTCCAGTGCTACAGTGGAGCTCTTGAAATAAAGACTCTTTAAACCTACCTCGTTGTCTGCTTCCTCCTTGCTAAGCAAGTAGCGCGCGTAGCACCGCGCTTCATTGGTGACCCTCCGACATTCTGGTCAGCCGTCGCTGACCACCGGAACCCGCCACAGCAATGACAACCAATGCGGTCCAAATCAAACTCCCCGAGTTCTGGGAGGCTCAAGCCGAAGTTTGGTTCCTGCAGGCAACCGGGGCCCCGCGTTGCTTGCCGCGAACGGAACACCCATACGCACATACGGGAAGCGCTGCCTCTCCCTGCGGTTCGGAAGGCAACGCTTCACGTGGACGTTCGTAACCGCTAGTGTCCCCATGGCACTGCTCGGTGCGGACTTCCTCTGTGCACACGGGTTGTTGGTAGATGTGAAGAACAGACGTCTCGTCCATGCAGTTCCGACTTCGAGGCATCACGGTGGACGAGACCATGTACTGCCACGTGGTCGCCTCCCTCGGGCCCGGCACGGCCGCTCGCGTCGTGTCGGTCCTGAGGAACCCACCGCCAACGGCAGGTACGAGGCGATCAAGCGTCTCCTCCTCGCCACGTTCGGCCTCACGGTGGACGCACGGGCCGACCGCCTCCTGGACCTCCCCGAGCTCGGTGACACACGACCGTCGGTCCGCATGGACCATATGCTGTCGTTGATGGGCGACGAAAGCCCGAACGCTCTATTCCGGGCGTTATTTCGACGCCAGCTGCCGGCACGAGTCCGCCTCGCGTTGGCCGGTTCTGTGACGTCGGAACCCCGAGCTCTCGCTGCCGAGGCCGACAGGTTCTTCGTGGCTTTGGACACGCAGGCGAGTTTTGGCGCGGCCGTCGCGCATCCCGAGGCTGACCCTGATGCTGATGCACCACACCTCATGGATCTCGAGGCTGATGCACACCGCGTGGCCGCCGCCACGCCACGCCCACCACCACCGCGAAAACCGCGGCCTCCGCCTTCGCCGCAAACCTGGTGCCATTTCCACGCCAGGTTTGGCCACAAGGCGAGGAATTGTTGCCCGCCGTGCTCCTTCGGCAAGTTGGGAAACTACAAAGCCGGCGCTCGGTAGCGGCCCTGAGCGTCAGCCATTCCGGCAGCCTTCTTTTTATAACGGACACCTTGTCCGGGCACCGTTTCCTATGCGACACGGGGGCACAGGTGAGCGTTATCCCTGCCTCTACGTCCGACAAGCGAACCGCGGGCCGGGGCCCCGCGTTGCTTGCCGCGAACGGAACACCCATACGCACATTCGGGAAGCGCTGCCTCTCCCTGCGGTTCGGAAGGCAACGCTTCACGTGGACGTTCGTAACCGCTAGTGTCCCCATGGCACTGCTCGGTGCGGACTTCCTCTGTGCACACGGGTTGTTGGTAGATGTGAAGAACAGACGTCTCATCCAGGCTGAAACGTTCAGCTAGCTTACTTGCGCGCTGAGCAGCTCGTTGAGCGGCTCACTGGGCGGCTCACCAAGCGGCTTGCTGAGCGGTTCGGTCCCGGCGAGGTTAGTTTGTACGCTTCCGGCAGCGGACTAATTCACCCGCCTCCTCGCCAGCTTCCCGGCCCTTACGCGGCCCACCTCGGCGGGGGCCGTCAAGCACGGGGTGAAACACCACATCCCCACCGTCGGGCCACCGGTCTACGCCCGGGCACGCCGCCTCGAGCCGACGAAGCTCGCGGTAGCTAAAGCAGAGTTCGCTACGCTGGAGCGGCTCGGCATCGTGCGGCGCTCCGAGAGTGCTTGGGCGTCGCCGTCGCCGCTCCACATCGTGCCCAAGCCCGGCGGGGGATGGCGACCGTGCGGGGACTACTGGCGCCTCAACGACGCCACCACCCCCGACCGCTACCCCGTCCCCCACATCCAGGACTTCTCCGCCCGGTTGATGGGCATGTCCTTCTTTTCGAAGGTGGACCTCATACGCGGCTACCATCAGGTCCCCGTCAGGCCGGAGGACATCCCGAAGACGGCCGTCATCACGCCATTCGGCCTTTTAGAATTTCTTCCGGTGCCCTTCGGTTTGAAAAATGCGGCTCAGGCGTTCCAGCGACTAATGGACAGCGTCTTGCGCGACTTGGATTTCATCTATGTGTACCTGGACGACATCCTCGTCACCAGCGCGTCCCGCGAAGAGCACCTACACCATCTCCGCATGCTCTTCGAACGTCTGGGCCAGCATGGCCTCATCGTGAACCCCACCAAGTGCCGGTTCGGCGTCGCCGACATCGACTTTTTGAGGCACCGCGTCACCAGGCACGGGGCCGTCCCCCTACCGGCCAAGGTGGAGGCGGTGAAGGGGTTTCCGCGCCCCCGCACGATCACGGGGCTCCAGGAGTTCCTGGGCATGGTAAACTTTTACCATCGGTTCCTGCCCCGCATCGCCCAGCTCCTGCGCCCCTTGCATGAGGCCCTCCGTGGGAAGCCGGGCAAAGGTGACGTTACCTGGACCGAGCAGATGGACGCGGCGTTCGCGGGCGCGAAACTCGCCTTGACTAACGCCACCATGCTCGCGCACCCGGCGCCCGATGCACCGATCGCCCTCACCACCGACGCCTCGGACTACGCGGTGGGCGCGGTGCACGAGCAATGGGTGCTTGGTGCCTGGCAACCGCTGGCGTTCTTCAGCCGGCAGCTTCGCCCGCCCGAACACCGTTATAGCACCTTCGACCGCGAGTTGCTCGGGCTTCACCTGGCGGTCAGGCACTTCCGCCATCTGCTCGAGGGCCGTGCGTTCACGGCCTTCGTCGACCACAAGCCACTGGTCTTCGCGATGGGCAAGGTCGCCGAGCCGTGGTCGGCCCGGCAGCAGCGTCACCCTCGGCCGTGTCCGAATATACAACAGACATCCGGCACGTCGCGGGTAAAGACAACCCGGTGGCGGATTGCCTTTCCCGGTCCGTCGCCCACGCAGTCCACCTTGGCATCGACTATGCCCGGATGGCGGTGGACCAGGCCGCCGACCCTGGCATCCAGGCCTTGCGGACCGCCGTCACGGGCCTCCGCGTCACCGAGGTGCCGTTCGACGGCGCGGGCACGGCCCTCTTGTGCGACGTCTCCCTCGGGCGGCCTCGCCCCATCGTGCCCGCGGGCTGGCAGCGCCAGGTTTTTGACGCCATCCACGGCCTGTCCCACCCGGGCACGAAGGCCTCCCAGAGGTTGGTCGCCGACAAGTTTGTCTGGCATGGCCTCCGGAAGGCCGTCCGCGGCTGGACCAGCACGTGCCTCGCGTGCCAGCGCGCGAAGGTGCATCGGCACACCCAGGCCCCATTGGCCCCGTTTACGGTGCCGGAACGTAGGTTCGACCACGTGCACGTGGACCTGGTGGGACCTCTGCCCCCCTCGCGGGGTTTCACCCATGTCCTGACAATGGTGGACCGCACCACCCGGTGGCCGGCGGCCGTGCCTTTGGCGGCGGCGGACGTCGCGCAGGCGTTCATCGCCACCTGGGTCGCCCGGTTCGGCGCCCCGTCGGACATCTCGTCCGACCGCGGCCCCCAGTTCCCCTCGGAGCTCTGGGGGGCGGTCGCGCGGGGGCTCGGGGTCCAGCTGCACCGAACAACGGCCTACCACCCCCAGGCCAATGGCCTGTGCGAGCGGTTCCACCGCTCGTTGAAGGCCGCGCTCCGGGCCACCCTCCGCGACGGTGGCTGGGTCGACAGGCTCCCCTGGGTCCTGCTGTGCCTCCGGACGGTGCTCAAGGACGACCTGCGCGCATCCGCGGCGGAGTTGGTCTTCGGACAACCGCTGCGGGTGTCGGGCGAATTCCTCCCCGACCTGCGGGTGCCGGGCGCAGGAGCGCTCCGCGCTGCAGGAGACAGCCCGGCGGTTCGCCCCGGTGCCGACGGCGCACCACGGGCACCTGCCTACGCACTTCGCCCCAGAACTTCGCACCGTGGAGTACGTCTTCGTCCGGCACGACGCCCACCGGACACCACTGCGGCCCCCGTACGACGGGCCTTTCCGCGTGCTGGAGACCGGGGTGAAACATTTCACCTTGGACATCGGCGGTACGCCCGACCGCGTCTCAGTGGATCGCCTCAAGCCGGCCCACCTCGACGTGGACCACCCACCGCCGGTGGCTCGGCCCCTGCGTCGGGGCCGCCCCCCTGCGGGCGGACCCCAGGCCCGCCGGCACGCCGCCCCCCGGTCCTGCACCCATCCCGGGTACAGCCGGAGGCATCCCAGCTGGCATCCCTGCACCCCGGACGCCGCCAGTCGCCAGAGGGCGCTTTGGCCGGGTCATCCGTTTGCCCCGCAAACTGGCCCTCCAGGTGCGCGGGAATTCTGGGGGGGCGCGTGTGGCAGACACGAAGCTCACTGGCGTGATGGCATCATTCCGCGCACCAAGTGGGCGGCGGCCACGCCCGAGGGGTAGGCGTGGCCGCGGGATATACACCGGGTGCGCAGCCCGGAGCGCTCCAGTGCTACAGTGGAGCTCTTGAAATAAAGACTCTTTAAACCTACCGCGTTGTCCGCTTCCTCCTTGCTAAGCAAGTAGCGCGTGTAGCACCGCGCTTCACATTTGTATATTTCATTGGTGAACGAGAATGGCACTCAGTAGAGAGTATAGCTCCACCAGGTGAACAGTTTACGTTTTGTATCCCAGAGTAGACCAGAAAATCACAATACAAAATCACATTTAATTTTAATCAAAATCATCCGTCCACAACTTTTTGAGATATCCTGCTATGTATCGTTTTTAGCCCGATCTCCCAATGGTGAAGAATCACTTAAAATTATACTAGCCGGATCCGGATCTTCACCAAAATCGAATCGATTCTTCCTTGTCATACACACAACCGGTCCAACAAGTTTCGTCAAAATCCGTCCATAACGTTTTGAGATATCCCGCTATATGTTGGTTTAGGCCTATCTCCCAATGGTGAAGAAGTACTTAAAAATTAAATAATTCTCATATCCGAATCCATATTCTGATCTTCACCAAAATTGATTCGAATCGTCCTTGTCAAACACCCAACCTCTCCACCAAGTTTTCTCATAATCCGTCCATATATTTTTGAGATATCCTGCTTTGTATCGTTTTTGGCCCAATCTCCCAATGGTGAAGAATCACTTAAAAAATTCTACTAGCCGGTTCCGAATCCGGATCTTCATCAAAATCTAATAATTTCGTCCTTGTCACATATGCTACATCTCTGCTAAATTTCGTCGAATCCATCCACAACTTTTTGAGATATCTTGTTCACAAAAAGACAGACAGACAGGGGTGAAAACATAACCTCCATCCACCTTTGGTGGTGGAGGTAACAGCAGTGCCGTATACATGGAGAGTCAGGCCACATTGCCGATGATGTCATAGTCGGTGCAATTTTGTTCCCCAACCAGCCACCAGCGCTATGCAATCGTATCTATAAAGACGTGAATTACGAAGTGATTTTTGACCCAGCTGAGACATGGATGGGAGTTAAACCCGGGGGGTAGGGTCAGATAGGTTTAAGGGTGGGTGGTTAGAGGGCGAAGCTTGGTAACATGGGGGTTGGGGTAAAAAAAAAAAAAAAGGCCAGGGAGTGAAGAACAGGCCCTGAAATAGTCAAACCTTTCAATCAAGCTATTTCTATCACGATCAAAAGTGATAAAACACAGAAATGCATGATAATTCGACGGTAATGGGGACTAAATGAATGGGTAAGAAAATGGCGCCTAAAATCACGTGACACTTCGGTCAATGACGTTGAATTATCATGCATAAGCAACGAGATCAAAAGATGGCCAGGCGCTAAATACTAAATACTATCGCGCGACTCCCCCTTGGTTAATACCGGGGAAATCACGGATAGCCAAAGCCAGCTTTAACTCCAAAGATGATGCCCAAATGCGGATTTCACTATATATGTGCGGGGGGATGGCGGGGGGGGGGGGGGGGGGGAGAAGAAGAAGAAGCTGGAGGCTTTTACCTGACCTGATCTCGCCAGGCAGTCTTCAAATCCTGCAAAAGGTAACAAACAAAAACCGGATTTAAAATGTGCCGTGAAAATAATACAAGGCTTTATTTCCACGGATGCCGACATTACAAGATAAAATGCGCAATAATTAATGTCCTAAATTGGGACGTCCCCACACCACATGTATAACACACACGAGGGGAGAATATATGAAAATAAAAGCGTCGTGTGTGTGTGTGTGTGTGTGTGTGTGTGTGTGTGTGTGTGTGTGTGTGTGTGTGTGGGCTTAGCTCAATCACTCAGGGTCTCGACGGGGTTTGTCGGCTCGTCCGGTGCGTTGGCGGGAACGGCTTGGTCGTTGGCGGGAAGTAGGCCTCGACGCACCCTTGTTCGCGCGCTGCCAGGCCTCACCGGACGTCTCGCTCGCCCTTGCCTCCTCACGCTTCAGCGGCAAGCCGCCCTTGTACGCGTCGTCCGTTCGGAGAACCGGAGTTCCCGGGCTGCGGCTCTTCCTGTTGCCTCCGCACGTCTCCCGGTGGTGTCTTCGACACATTGGTTGTGTCGAAAAGTGAAATCCAAGCACAACAGCGCGAGGGAGAACAACAAGGGAACCAGCGTAGGGCAAGATTGGAGGGTCAGCAACGGTCAGTTAGCAAGAGAGGGTCCAACGCAAGAGAGCAGAGAGAGGGAAGAGAGAAAATGTCAGTCTATTCGCTTTTTTTATCAATCCCCCGTGACGTCCTCTGCATCTCTCCACCAATCCCTGCCGGCCAACATCACAGGCTCAGTTCTCCACCAATGGCCGCGTCACTTCTCTCTCATGCTATCGGGCGGTGGCCAATCAGTGCATCTCTTCCTTCCACCAATCAGCGGGTCACTTCTTGCCCCGCTCCTGTCCAATCACTCCTTACTCTGGCCTTTCATTGGTCAACTCCCGCCCAATAACGAGTCCTTCTGGGCATGGCTCCCGGCTTGCCTGTGCTACAGTCATGTGAAAAAGTAAGTACACCCCATGTAAAGTTTTGACCTTTTCAACATATTTCAACATACAGCTATTTGATCTTCATTTCAACAATATTGATAGATAAGGGTGATATAATATAACAAATATCATGAAACATTTACATTTTGTCGTCCGTTGTATAATTTAAATAAACATAAATGCAAATTTCGCATGTGGAAAAAGTAAGTACACCCTTGGCTCTAATAGGTGGTATTGCCCCCTTTGGCAGAAACAACCTCAAGTAGGCGTTTCTAATAACTGTCTACCAGTCTCTGACATCGACTGGGAGAAATTTTTGCCCACTCCTCCATGCAGAATTCTATCAGCTGTGCGATGTTTGAGGGGTTTCTTGCATGCACAGCTCGTTTCAAATCCCCCCACAACATCTCGATGGGATTTAGATCCGGGCTTTGACTTGGCCATTCCAGAACCCTCCATTTCTTTCTTTTCAGCCATTCCTTGGTGGATTTACTGGTATGTTTAGGGTCATTGTCGTGTTGCAAGGTCTACCTTCGGTTGAGCTTCAACTTTCTGACAGATGGCCTCACATTATCCTCAAGCACCCTCTGGTACAATGAAGAATTCATAGTGGATTCTATGATGGTGAGCTGCCCAGGCCCTGATGCAGCAAAGCTGCCCCAAACCATAATATTTCCACCACCATGCTTTACAGTTACAATGCTGTCTTTGGTTTTCGCCAAACATGTCTTCTGGTACTGTGGCCAAATAGCTCTACCTTTGACTCATCTGTCCAAAGCACATTGTTCCAGAAGTGCTGGTCTTTGCCGAGGTGTTCATTGGCAAAATGGAGTCTTGCCCTCATGTTCTTTCTGGACAGCAAAGGTTTCCTCCTGGCACACGTCCCATGTAGATCAAATTTGTGCAGCCCCTTTCTAATGGTAGACTCGTGCACTTTGACATCAACAGTGGCCAGAGCTACCTGTAGGTCCCGTGATGACATTCTGGGGTTCTTAGAGACTTCTTTCAGCATCTTGCGGTCTGCTCTCGGGCTGAACTTGCTGGGGCGGCCTGTCCTGAACAAGTTGGCAGTTGTTTGGAACTACTTGTAGATGATCTTCCGGACAGTCGAATGATTGATTTCAAATTATTTGGAGATCTTTTTAAATCCCTTCCCAGACTCGTAGGCATCGATAACCTTATTTCTGAAGGCCTCAGAAAGCTCTTTTGATCGAGGCATGGTGATGCCGCACACTTCAACAACAAAGAGCGAACCAAACTATATGTCTGAGGTTTAAATAAGACAGGTTCCTCCAAGATCCTCTCTAACGATGTTCTAATCATTTGCACCTGAGCTGGTGCACCTGATTGTCATCTTGGGTATTTGAAGTAGTGATAAATGTAGGGGTGTACTTACTTTTTCCACATGCAAAATTTTCATTTATGTTTATTTAAATTATACAATGGACTACAAAATGTAAATGTTTCATGATACAGACTTGGCATTTAAGATGAATTTTTTTTTTTTCTTGACAGGTATACTTTCTTAACTCCGTATATCAATCTGGTGAGTTTCTTTTACACTTTGGTGATTTATTTGTTAAAAGAACCATGTCACTGATTGTCTGTCGCAGCAAGAAGTCAACAACAGGATTATATCACAGGTGGCGTGGCAAAATGTACGGACAGGTGCATTTGATGATTGGCTTCACAGTCGGGTATACAAGGGTTGTTGCGTTCTGTATTAGTGGAAAACAACTGCTGCACATCTCCAAAAGTTATTGCCGCTTCCTCTGGAGATGGTCCGTCAACTTGACAATGCTGTTTGTCATGGAGTGGTGGCTTTACGAAATTACGGCATGAAACAGCGTGCTATTGCTCGGCAGTATGGCATCACTCAAGGTCAGGTGTCAAAGATACTGAAACGAAATGCTCAGAGGGGTGTCCCTCTCCAATACCGAGGCCAGGACGTCCCCGCAGAACCACAAGGAGGGATGATCGCCAGCTGCACCGGTTCGTCTGCAATGGCCGTACCAAGTCAGCTAATCGGCTTAGGGCTGAGTGGCAGCAACTGACAAATGTGCCTGTATCCAGAAGGCTAGTCAACCAACGACTGGTTCAAGCAGGCTATGGTGCCAGGCGTCCCCTGAGAAAGCCACGCCTGACCAGACAACACCACCAGCGCCGATTGCAGTGGGCCAGAGAGCACCGTCAATGGCAGCCAGGACACTGGAATCACGTGACCTTCAGTGACGAGTCTAGATTTCTGGTCTATCGTCAAGATGGCCGCGTCCGAGTGCGCAGACAAGTGCATGAAGCCTACAACAAAGATTGTATAGTGCCAAGAGTCCAAGCTGGAGGTGGTGGGGTGACCGTTTGGGCTGCTTTTCATGCAGGGGGCAAAACTGACCTGGTTGTTCTGAATGGAAACCTGAACCAGTTCAAGTACAGGGCCATTCTGGAAGAAACATTGCTTCCATTTGCTCGTGCAGCCTTTCGAGGAAACGTTGTCTTCCAAGATGACAATTCACGGCCTCATCGTGCTCGCATGATCCAACACTTTCTTGCTGACCGTGGTGTAGAGCATATGGAGTGGCCTGCCATGTCCCCGGATATGAATCCGATAGAGAACTTGTGGGCAGAATTAACACGTCAAATCGACCACTTGGACCAGCAGCCGACCTCTGTGCGTGAATTGCAGCAGGCTATTGTCACTGCATGACAAGCGATTCCTGTCAAAACCTTGGCAAATCTCGTGAACAGCATGCCTCAACGTGTACGTGCTCTCCTGAATGCTCGTGGGGGTTACACGAAGTACTGAACTGTAATTTTACTGTCCGTAATCCCAGTCGTAATTTAACTTTTGTTTTTGTTAAAAACAAATTTGGCTAATGTGCAAAATAAAGAGATGCTTCTGGAAAACGTACAGAAGTTTAACACAGTACTGTCCATGAATTGAGTTCGATATCAGTTTACATCACTTTCAAGGATCAATTTGTTTGTTTCGAAATGTCAAATGTGGTTTTTGTTTCTTTTAAAGGTCACATTAACAAAATCTAGAATAATTTAAACATAATTCCAATGCACTTTTGGTTCTAAGACATCTTGAAAAGTAAGTTCACCCCCACAAAAAAAATATTCCATATTAAATGCCAAGTCTGTATTGGTTATCTTATATCACCCTTATCTTTCAATCTTTTTGAAATGAAGATCAAATAGCTCTATGTTGAAATATGTTGAAAAAGTCAAAACTTTACATGGGGTGTACTTATTTTTCACGTGACTGTATGTGTGTCTGCCAAGTCGGGGATGTCAGCCCAAGTGCGTCATCTGGGTTCCGGTTAGTTTTATCGTGTTGGGGGGATTTTACTTAGTATGTGTGGTGCTTTTGGACCTGCCTATAGTGTCGATGTGTAGTGCCATAAGGGACAATGGATAAATCACAAGGTCTCACAACCAGGGGAATTATCATAATCCCTACGATAATTAGCACAAGGCCATCCTCGTATGGCCACAAATATACAAGCTTAATCCGACATCTGGGCTAAACAGGTCCCTGACTTATGTACATCGAAATGGGTCTTTTTACCTCCAATCATCGGAGCATCTACCGATACAGATCTACCTGAATCTATATATTACTACCCCAAAATTCATAACAATACCATGCCTTCCATAAATATTGGAAAAGTGAAATTAAATTTGTTATTATTGCTATATACTCAAGAAATTTGGATTTGAGATTTAAAGATGAATATGAGGCAAGAATACAGAAGATCAGATTTTATGTCTTGGTATTTCTATGTATTGTTATGTTTGTAGGGGGTAGACAATGATTACCTGAGAACCAGGTAGAGTGTATAGATTAGCTTGCCCCGATTGTCGTGAAGACGAATAACCACCATGTAATAAGTAGGGAATTTGTATTAGCCCGGTTGTCGTGTAAGGTGTATCTTTGTCCCCATTACGAGGAGTGTGGTATGTTAATTAGCTCAGGGATTATGGGTTATTTATCCCTTGTATGTCGTTGCCTCTGTAATTTATTTTCTATGTCCCATTTGGTACCACACCATGGACACTAGACAAGCGTACAGGACGGGCGGGCCAAGGGCCATGCCCAGAAGGGCAGTGATTGGTCGGGGTTTTGATTGGCACAAGGCCCGGGGTAAGATGGGACTTGCTGATAGGAGCAGGGAAGGACTCTGGTAGGGAGCGACTCGCTGATTGGCGAAGCACCCCAGATGATGTCAGATCCTGGGTGATAAAGAACGCGCTAGCGGATATAGCTCTCTCTTCTCTTGGCTTTTCGCTCTAGCGGACATTTTGTTCTCTTCTCCTTGGCTCCTCGCTCTGACGAATTCCCTCTTGCGGTTTTTCTCGCCCGGACCTCGTACAAGCGGTGTCATTTTCTCTCTGGCTCAAGGAAGCAATCATGAACGGCATGTTTGGAGAACTTGCTGGTGGTTGTGAGGAGGAAGAGCCGCGGCTTTCCCAAGCAAGAGCGATGGGTGGACGAGCGCTGCTGGCACGCTGCAGTGCGACACACAGCGAAGCCTTGTGCGACACACACCAACGAGCGTGCGGTTCCCGCCAGGCCCTGAGACGATTTTGACGACCACTGACGAGACACCCTGGCCAAGTTGAGTCAAGTGCACACAGGACGCCTATTTAATTTCAGTTATTCTTCCCTTTTATCTGTCTTTGGATCTACATGGGGGTGGGGGGGGGGGAGGGGCAGGAGGACCCACCATGCACCCCCCTTAGCATTCATCGGGACACTATTTTCTTACTAATTAAGTAGCTGATGAATTTTAAATCATGTACCCAAAGAATAAAGTGTCACGATCGACGTTTTTTTGGCGAAAAACAATACCGGTTTTAAAGCAGTAAAAATTGCACAAGATAGGGGGGGGGGGGGGGGGGGAGGGTGGGAAAACGGAAAATGAAAACGCGTCACTTTTTCCCCTCCTGGATGTCTTCTTTGTCAATATTTTAGGTGAATAAGTTTAATTGGACCCTATTTCAGCTTTCGGAAGAGATTTATAAGCACCTGTTTGTCATTTTAGTCTCAGTAGAACAAATATCATAGGGAATCTCTAACGCCTTCGATAACACTTATTTACACAATCCAATCTGCTAATAATGTCCTTTCCTTGCATTCCCACAGTAAAGTATAATGTCCAGTGCTCTGTACTCCATTATCACAAATTTCACTTTTACTGTTTTAGTCCTCATCAGAGGAGCTATCTGTATCACTATCTACAGCATATCCTGTTCTCCTGTTTCATCGTCGGATTCATCCAGTTCTGTTGCACCTCTCTCCAGCACATCAATTCGTTTTTGTGGTAAGATCATTTCATCTGCATCATTTCTCTTAGGGTTTCAGCTACATGAGCAATACTGTCATTGGTACCCAATTTGTATGCAGCTTGACTGCATCAGCTGTTTCTATGGCATTGCTGAATATGAGTTGTGAGGAATATTTACCCTTGCCCTTTTCAAAGGATTGAAATGAGATTTTACTTCTATGTCATGCTTCTGCAGTTTTTCTTTCACCTTTTCATCTCTATGATCAGGACATTGATATCTGTTGCATTCATTAAACCAACATGATATCGCAATGCATCACTAAGTTTCATTATTTCTTGCTGTATCAAAACTCTCTCTGTGATCAGACTGCACAACTTGTCAAATGACTGACTGTGAGCTTGTTCCATCTCGATTGTCTCCTTCTCTGTTGGTCATCCTGACTCCTGCCTAGTCCTGGCTCTCTCGTGTGTTGCCTCCTACAAGATGGATGGTAATGAGCTAACAACTACAATACTAGATTTTCACAGGGAACTCTCACAATTTAAAAATAAAAACTAACATTTTTCTCTTATAGAATGCAAATACCGTGGGCGGAGTTTCAATAAGAGTTTAATTGTGGCCTATTATCATTTAAAAAATTACAACTTTTTACAAAAAAAAACATTGCTTCAAATAGGGACCGAAAAACACAACAACCACTGTTCCCGAAAAAGGCCAACCCCCGCTTTGCGGGGAAAAATGGCCTCTAAAGGTGGGTTTTTTTTTTTTTAATCATTTAAAAATGTATCTTAAGCTGATAAATCTCTTCCAGAGGCAGAAATTATGAGTAAATCAACTTGTTCATTTAAATATTGAGAAAGAAGACACCCTGGAGGGGAAAATGATGCGTTTTCATTTTCCGTTCCCCCCGCTGGCAGAGCGCCCC
The DNA here is from genome assembly GCF_964187855.1 of Myxine glutinosa. Taxonomy (NCBI): domain Eukaryota; kingdom Metazoa; phylum Chordata; class Myxini; order Myxiniformes; family Myxinidae; genus Myxine; species Myxine glutinosa. The sequence goes on from NC_136262.1 coordinate 226,266,885, forward strand.
CCCCCCCCCCCGTACATGTTTTAAAATTTCACCAGGTACTTTATAAGTAAGAAAATAGTGGTCCCGGTGAATGCTGAGGGGGGTGCAGGACTAATCTGTTTGTTGGGACGTCCCAATTTAGGAATTTAGTTTATTGCGAATTTTCTTTGTACCGGCATTTATTTAAATAAACCTGTTATTTTTGTACATTTACATCTGTTTTCGTTTGAGTTTTTTTTTCAGGTGAGGAGACATCGAGTGGAAGCCGTTCAGGTAAGGCTCCGGTTTCCTCTTGCTCCCCCACTCCTCCTCTCCGGTTTCCTCTTGCTCCCCCACTCCTCCTCTCCGGTTTCCTCTTGCTCCCCCACTCCTCCTCTCCGGTTTCCTCTTGCTCCCCCACTCCTCCTCTCCGGTTTCCTCTTGCTTCCATGGATTTCTATACAGCTATTGATTTTTATACAGGACGTCGTGGTGAGGTGAAGGGAGAAGACGTCGTGGTGAGGTGAAGGGAGAGGACGTCGTGGTGAGGTGAAGGGAGAGGACGTCGTGGTGAGGTGAAGGGAGAGGACGTCGTGGTGAGGTGAAGGGAGAGGACGTCGTGGTGAGGTGAAGGGAGAGGACGTCGTGGTGAGGTGAAGGGAGAGGACGTCGTGGTGAGGTGAAGGGAGAGGACGTCGTGGTGAGGTGAAGGGAGAGGACGTCGTGGTGAGGTGAAGGGAGAGGACGTCGTGGTGAGGTGAAGGGAGAGGACGTCGTGGTGAAGTGAAGGGAGATGACGTCGTGGTTCTCAGGCCTGCCGCTGGAGCATGGTGTCAGTGAGGCCTAGCGGCGCGTGGAACCAAGTGGACTGCGGCCTTCTCCCCGCACGGGAACGGGGGCCTGGGTGATTGCAGACGACGCACCGAACGATCAGAGCTAAGTGCGTGATAAAACACACTAAAGCGCGGCGTTACGCGCGCTGCTTGTGAGCAAGGAGGAAGCGGACAAGCGGTAACATATAAACGTCTTTATTGTAAGACTACACTGTAACACTAAACTCCTCCGGGCTGGTCGCCCGGTGTATATCATGAGGCCACGCCTACCCCTCGGGCGTGGCCACCGCCCACTTGGTGCGTGGAATGATGTCACCACGCCAGTGGGCTTTTGTGTCCGCCACACGCGCCCCCCCAGAATTCCCGCGCACCTGGAGGGCCAGTTTGTGGGGCAGTCGAATGACCCGGCCGAAGCGCCCCCTGGCGATCGGCGGCGTCCGGGGTGCAGGGATACCAGGTGGGATGCCCCTGGCTGCCCCTGGGATGGGTGCAGGACCGGGGGGCGCCGTGGCGGCGGGGCTGGGCGGTGCCGGGGGTCTGCCCGCAGGAGGGCGGCCCCGACGTGAGGGTCGGGCCACTGGCGGTGGATGGTCCACATCGAGGTGGGCCGGCTTGAGGCGGTCTACCGAAACGCGGTCAGGAGTACCGCCGATGTCCAGGGTGAAGTGCTTCGCCCCGGTCTCCAGCACGCGGAAAGGCCCGTCGTACGGGGGCCGCAGTGGTGTCCGATGGGCATCGTGGCGGACGAAGACGTACTCCGCCGTGCGAAGTTCCGGGGCGACGTGCGTCGGTGGGTGCCCGTGGCATGCCGTTGGCACCGGGGCGAACCTCTGGGCGGTCTCTTGCAGAGCGGAGCGCTGCTGTGCCGCGGACCATGGTGCCGTGGAGTCGGGGAGGAACTCGCCCGGCACCCGCAGCGGTTGCCCGAAGACCAACTCCGCCGCGGATGCGCGCAGGTCCTCCTTGGGCGCCGTCCGGAGGCCCAGCAGGACCCAGGGGAGCCTGTCGACCCAGCCGCCGTCGCGGAGGGTGGCCCGGAGCGCGGCCTTCAATGAGCGGTGAAATCGCTCACACAGGCCGTTAGCCTGGGGGTGGTAGGCCGTGGTTCGGTGCAGCCGGACCCCGAGCCCCTGCGCAACCGCCCCCCAGAGCTCCGAGGTGAACTGGGGGCCGCGGTCGGATGAGATGTCTGAGGGGGCGCCGAACCGGGCGACCCAGGTGGCGATGAAAGCCTGCGCGACATCGGCCGCCGTTGTCGACGCCAAGGGCACGGCCTCCGGCCACCGGGTGGTGCGGTCCACCATGGTGAGGACGTGGGTGAAACCCCGCGAGGGGGGCAGAGGTCCCACCAGGTCCACGTGGACGTGGTCAAACCGGCATTCCGGCACCGTGAACGGGGCCAACGGGGCCTGGGTGTGCCGGTGCACCTTGGCGCGCTGGCACGCGAGGCATGTCCTGGCCCAGCCGCGGACGGCCTTCCGGAGGCCATGCCAGACGAACTTGTCGGCGATCAGCCTTTGGGAGGCCCTCGCGCCCGGGTGGGACAGGCCGTGGATGGCGTCAAACACCTGGCGCTGCCAGCCCGCGGGCACAATGGGGCGAGGACGCCCGAGGGAGACGTCGCACAAGAGGGCCGCGCCCTCGCCGTCGAACGGCACCTCGGTGACGCGGAGGCCCGTGACGGCGGTCCGCAAGGCCTGGACGTCGGGGTCAGCGGCCTGGTCCGCTGCCATCCGGGCATAGTCGATGCCGAGGTGGACTGCGTGGGCGACGGCCCGGGAAAGGCAATCCGCAACCGGGTTGTCCTTCCCCGCGACGTGCTGGATGTCCGTCGTGTACTCGGACACGGCCGAGAGGTGACGCTGCTGCCGGGCCGACCACGGCTCGGTGACCTTGCCCATCGCGAAGATCAGCGGCTTGTGGTCGACGAAGGCAGTGAACGCCCGGCCCTCGAGCAGATGGCGGAAGTGCCTGACCGCCAAGTGAAGTCCGAGCAACTCGCGGTCGAAGGTACTGTAACAGCGTTCGGGCGGGCGAAGCTGCCGGCTAAAGAACGCCAGCGGTTGCCAAGCTCCACGCACCCATTGCTCGTGCACCGCGCCCACCGCATAGTCCGAGGCATCGGTGGTGAGGGCGATCGGTGCATCGGGCGCCGGGTGCGCGAGCATGGTGGCGTTAGCCAAGGCGAGCTTCGCGCCCGTGAACGCCGTGTCCATCTGCTCGGTCCAGGTAACGTCGCCTTTGCCCGGCTTACCTCGGAGAGCTTCGTGCAGGGGGCGCAGGAGCTGGGCGATACGGGGCAGGAACCGATGGTAAAAGTTCACCATGCCCAGGAACTCCTGCAGCCCTCTGATCGTGCGGGGGCGCGGAAACCCCTTCACCGCCTCCACCTTGGCCGGCAGGGGGACGGCTCCGTGCCTGGTGACACGGTGCCCCAGAAAATCGATTGTGGCGGCGCCGAACCGGCACTTTGCGGGGTTCACAATCAGGCCATGCTGGCCCAGGCGTTCGAAGAGCGTGCGGAGGTGGCGTAGGTGCTCTTCGCGGGACGCGCTGGCGACGAGGATATCGTCCAGGTAGACGTAGACAAAATCTAAGTCGCGCAGGACGCTGTCCATCAGTCGCTGGAACGCCTGAGCCGCATTCTTCAGACCGAAGGGCATGCGCAGGAACTCGAAGAGTCCGAATGGCGTGATGACCGCCGTCTTCGGGACGTCCTCCGGCCTGACGGGGACCTGATGGTAGCCGCGTATGAGGTCCACCTTCGAGAAGAAGGACCTGCCCGCCAAACGGGCGGAAAAGTCCTGAATGTGGGGGACGGGGTAGCGGTCGGGAGTCGTGGCGTCATTGAGACGGCGATAGTCCCCGCACGGTCGCCATCCCCCGCCGGGCTTCGGCACGATGTGCAGCGGCGACGCCCAAGCGCTCTCTGAGCGCCGAACGATGCCGAGTCGCTCCAGGGTAGCGAACTCCGCTTTTGCCACCGCCAGCTTCGTCGGCTCGAGGCGGCGTGCCCGGGCGTAGACCGGTGGCCCGACGGTGGGGATGTAATGGGCCACCCCGTGCTTGACGGCCCCCGCCGAGAAGGTGGGCTGCGTGAGGGCCGGGAAGCCGGCGAGGAGGCGGGTGAATGCGTCCGCTGCCGGAAGCGTACAGACCAACGTGGCCGGAACCGAATCGTTCGGCAAGCCGCTTGGCAAGCCGCTCGTTGAGCTGGGCAACGCACATGCGAGCGAGCTGAACGTCTCGGCCTGGACAAGCCGTCTGCGCTTGACGTCGACCAGGAGCCCATTAGCGCACAGGAAGTCCGCGCCAAGCAGTGCCATGGGCACGTCGGCGGTGACGAACGTCCATCGGAAAACCTGCCCTCCAAACCGCAGAGAGAGGCAGCGTTTTCCGTACGTACGGATGGGCGTCCCGTTCGCGGCAAGCAGCGCGGGGCCCCCACCCGCGGCGTGCTTGTCTGACGTGCCGGCGGGAATGACACTCACCTGTGCTCCCGTGTCGCACAGGTAACGGCGCCCGTAGAAGGTGTCCGTTATGAACAGCAGGCTGCTCGAACGGCCGGCGCTCATCGCCACAATTGAGCGCCGGCCCGGGCGTTTCCCGACCCGTTGAAGGAGCACGGCGGATGACACCGCCGAGCTTCGTGGCCGAACTTGGCGTGGAACCAGCACCAGGTGGTGGAGCTGGAGGAGCGCGGCTGGCTCCGCCAGGCCGGTGGAGTCGACGGGTTTCCCCGCGGTGGCGGTTTTCGCCGCGGCGGTGGGCGGGGCGTGGCGGCGTTCACGAGGTGCGTATCAGCATGCTGCTGAACCACAGCGTGCTGTAGAAGATGATGCTGTGGAACATCAGCGTGCTGTAGAAGATGATGCTGTGGAACATCAGCGTGCTGTAGAAGATGATGCTGTGGAACATCAGCGTGCTGTAGAAGATGATGCTGTGGAACATCAGCGTCGAAGGCCGTGACGGCCACGCCAACGCTCGCCCGCGTGTCCGAAGCGGCGAAGTACTTGTCCGCCTCGGCCGCCAATGCTCGGGGTTCCGTTAGCCCGGTCCCGGCCAACGCGAGGCGAACCTGCGCTGGAAGTTGGCGACGGAAAAGCGCCCGGAATAGCGAACCGGGGGCTTCGTCGCCCAACAGTGACAGCATATAGTCCATTCGGACCGACGGGCGCGTCTCACCGAGCTCGGGGAGATCCAGGAGGCGATCGGCCCGTGCGTCGTCCGTGAGGCCGAACGTGGCTAGGAGTAGCCGCTTGAGTGCCTCGTACTTGTGGCCGTCCGGTGGGTGGCGAAGGACGGACACAACTCGAGCGGCCGTGCCGGGCCCGAGGGAGGTGACGACATGGCAGTAGCGCAGGTCGTCGTTGGTGAGGCGCCGAAGCTGAAATTGGGCTTCGGCTTGAACGAACCAGACTTCGGCCTGGGCCTCCCAAAATTCGGGAAGTTTAATCGCCATTGCCTTGTCGTTGGCCATTGCAATGGCGTCGTGTTCGGAAGGATCGCTACGGCAGATCCAACGTCGAGGGTCACCAGTAAAGCGCGGCGTTACGCGCGCTGCTTGTGAGCAAGGAGGAAGCGGACAAGCGGTAACATATAAACGTCTTTATTGTAAGACTACACTGTAACACTAAACTCCTCCGGGCTGGTCGCCCGGTGTATATCATGAGGCCACGCCTACCCCTCGGGCGTGGCCACCGCCCACTTGGTGCGTGGAATGATGTCACCACGCCAGTGGGCTTTTGTGTCCGCCACAACACAACGTTTATTTTTCACATATCCTCCCCATCTGTATGTGTGTGTGTCTGTAAATAGGAGCGCTCCAGTTAGGGGGATTAGACCGGCGCGTTTTATTTTGTATTATCGGCATCCGTGGTAATAAACCTGTTTATTTTTGTACATAATTCCGTTTTCGTTGAGTTCATTGAGCTCACAAAAATGCGTCACCAAAACTAGCTCTATCAAAGCAAAGCTTACGGCACCGAATGTAACATGGACACCAGCATTGCGGTTTTGTTCAAAATGCTTTGGGTGCTGGTTTCTCTTGTGAAGCTTGTGTCATCTGAAAGAGCAGAGATAAGTCGCCATTTTGTGTCCCTCGCCCCGTCTGTGCTTGTGACTTGACGCCTTAGTTTTTATCGGATTTTTTTACTTTATTGTATATAGTTATTATTGATTTCATTCTCCGTTTATCTGTTCGGGATTAAACCCGTTTGGTTTTATTCAAAGCTTTATCCCGGTGTGTACCCTGGTTAGAATAGGTTCACCGTATCCCTGCGTGTTGGAAGAGGCGACAAATTGGGTTGGCGTCAGGAAGGGCATCCGGCCATAAAAAAAACATTGCCTCAAAAAGGGAACCATGACAATTACAAGTACATATGGGCAGGGTACAGCCAGAAGTGGAGATCGGTTTCTGAGGTTTGGGACATGGAATGTAGGGACAATGACAGGGAGACCAGGAGAAGTGGTGGAAGTATTGGTTAGAAGAAGAGTGGACATATGTTGTGTGCAAGAGACGAGATGGAAGGGAAGTGGTGTGAGAATGGTGAAGTGTAGGCCGGGACAGAAATACAAGTTTGTGTGGCAAGGGTGCCCGGAGGGCGTGAATGGTGTTGGTGTCCTGTTTTCTGAGGAGTTTGTAGACAGTGTGGTGAGTGTGACTAGAGCGAGTGATAGGTTGATGATGGTGAAAATGATGATTGGAAAGCTCTTGGTGAACATCATCTCGGGATATGCTCCGCAGGTTGGTCGGAGCGATGAAGAGAAGGATAAGTTCTGGTGTGCGATAGAGAAGCTGATGGAAAACGTGAAAGATGAGGAAGTTGTTGTGGTAGGAGGAGACTTAAATGGACATGTGGGAAGGAGTATGGACGGTTTTGAGGGAGTTCATGGGGGTTACGGATATGGTGTGAGAAATGGAGAAGGTGAAAGGATTTTGGAGTTTGCTGATGGAGCTGATTTGGTGATTTGTAACACTCAGTTCCAGAAAGGGGATAATAAGCTTGTTACATACACGTCAGGTGGGTCGACGACAACCGTTGACTACCTGATGGTGCGTAGGCGAGATAGGGGGCACCTCCGGGACACAAAGATGATCCCGGGGGAGGAGGCTGTTTCACAGCACCACTTGGTTGTCTATGACATAAGGGTGATATGTGCGAGGAGAGCTCGGCGGGTGAAGTACCAACCGAGAATGAAGGTGTGCAGGTTGAAAGAGGTGACAGTAAGGGAGGCATTAAAAGAGAGGTTGAGTAGGGCAGAGGATGATGTGGTTGAGCTTGAACGTGGTTGGATGTCAATGAAAGATAGTCTGTTGGGAGCCGTTGGTGAGGTATGTGGATGGACAAAAGGACCACCGAGGCACTCGGAAACAAGGTGGTGGGATGATGAAGTTGGAAACAGGATTGACGAGAAGAGGAAGAAGTTCAAGGAGTGGCAGAAGGCGAAGGGTACGGGAGCAGAAAAAGAAGAGCATGAAAGTTATAAGGCAGCCAAGAAGGCTGCAAAGAAAGAGGTAGCAAAGGCGCAGGAGGCATGTCGGAAAATGTTTGGAGAACGCTTGGATTCGGAAGAGGGTCAGAGAGAGGTATTCAGGATTGCAAAGCAGATAGCGAAAGAGAGGTGTGATGTGATGGGGGTGAGTTGCTTGAAGGATGAAGTGGGACAAATCGTTGTGGACCCAGATGGAATTAAAGGAAGATGGAAAAGATATATGGAAATGCTGTTGAATACAGAGAATGAATGGGATGGCAACATAGAGAGTAACCCAGTTTTAGGACCGGCAGAGAAGATAACTGAGAAGGAAGTTGAGGAAGCGATAAAAGCAATGAAGAGTAGAAAAGCGGGAGGGCCGACGGGAGTTGTGGGAGATATGTTGAAGGCAGCAGGAAGTTTCACGAGCCTCGATCTTGTATACAAAAAAAAAAAAAAAAGTTGGGGTGTGAAGAGAATGACAGAGATCTGTAATCTGGTGGTGAAAGAAGGCCGCATTCCTGTGGATTGGGAACTGAGTACCCTCGTCCCTCTATACAAGGGGAAAGGTGACCCTCTGGAGTGTGGCTCGTACCGAGCGATAAAGTTATTGGAGCATGGAATGAAGGTATTGGAAAGGGTGTTGGAGAGAAGGATAAGGAAGAAGGTGAAGATCGACGAAATGCAGTTTGGATTTATGCCAGGAAGAGGAACGACAGACGCGCTTTTTATTGTGAGGCAGTTGCAGGAGAAGTACATGGAGAAGAGGAAGAAGTTGTTTCTTGGGTTTGTTGATCTGGAGAAAGCATTCGATAGGGTTCCATTCTGTTACGTGGTCCCCTCGGTGACTACCTGGTCTCGGTGACCCCCGGACCGTGAGAGGAACTTCGCCAGACAGTGGTATTATATATGCGCTTTCGCAACGCAATCCCTAGGAATTCCACCCAAGAGAAAACTGATTTTCAATGATATATTTCAATGGTAATGATACCATACAATGTCAATGATACAATCAAGGATATATTCCCCGAGCAATCCACCCTCCACAATTCACACTCAACAATCAATCCCCTAGATGATTAAGATGGCCATCTTACATACGTGTGTCCCCTTTTGTACTCACGACCCCCTTTGGTCTCTGTCCCTCACAATGTCTCTGGGCCCCTCCTGACCAAGATGATGGTCGGCTTCGCCGCACTCGGGCGGTTGAACGAACCCCGGGTGGACGTTTTCCCACCGGGCATGTATCGTACCGGGAACCAAGGTTGCAGCCCCCTCTTGGCCACGCGAAGCGGGTACTGTACAGCAGGCAAATTCCACACGCCGCTTGCAACGCGTGTTAGGCCCCAACGTGCGACCCGTACGCGTCTTTGTAGACGGTGCCGCGAACGGTGCCAGACGCTGGGTCGGTGCACGGCCCCCACGGCAGCTTGACGTCTCCACCGGGCGGGTACCCGTCCCGGTAACTCCTCTCGCCAGACGGCTGGGGAACGCCGCTTTTCCACATGGCTCAATGTCGATCCCACCTCTCGTCGGAGCGGGGCGAGGAAGAAGAATCTTCGTCACTTCTTCCGACCTCGTGTCTTTCTTCTTCCGTTTCCGGTCTCTTTTTCCAGAAGGGCTCCTGACCCTCCAACCACAACAACCCTTAATCGACTACACATTGATAAGCACAGACCTGAATAGTAATTCACATACATTCCCCTAAATATGTAACACTCCCCCCCTTCAAGAAAGAAAGTTTGAACCCAGCGAAAACTTTCTTTGCCGGCCAACTTGGATAAACAAACCAGATAACTCAACCCCCCCCCCACATTATCAGTTCCCCCCGGGCACAGTTATCACTTAAAAATAAAGCAACAAAATTTCACACAACCCCCAGAGATTTTCAAAGGTAATTCACTCTGGACAAAGCACCAGCAACGACATTGTCCCTGCCCTTTACATGTTCAATTTCCCGTTGGACTCCTGCCAAGCCAAACTCCATCTCATGACCCTCTGACTTTGACTGTCAGTTTCTTGTGAATGAAGGTTAAGGGGTTGATCAAAGATCCAAAGTTAAGCAACTCGATAGCACTTTTTCCGGGAGGCCAAGCCGAGTATTCACTACATGGATGCCTTTAGGAACGTGGAGTTTAGGGTTAGTCCGTGCAGGAAAGTTCTCTACATGGGCGCCTTGAGGAACGTGGAGTTCACGGTTAGTCCGTGCATGAAAGTTCACTACATGGACGCCTTTAGGAACGTGGCGTTCACGGTTAATCTGTGTAGGAATCTTGCCTCGGCGGCTCCGCCGCATTCAGTGCTTCAGCTTTTCAGAACTTCCCTAATAATTATGGTGGGACCGCTTGTCACTGTAGTCCCATGAATAGCGGTCTCCTTCTCGGCCACTACTCGGACTTTGACAATCCTTCCTTCGGGAGCTGCCGTAACTCAGGGAGCCTCCATAATAATATTGATTGCGGCCACCACCAAAACTACCGCCCCGTTGTACTCTCCTGTAGACCTCTCGACGCCTACGAAATGCCTTCCCTACTGTTATGGTCCGACCCTCCAAATCCTTGCCATTCCAATTCTTCTCTGCCTCTCTGGCGTCTTTTGTGCTTGCAAACGTGACAAAGCCGAACCCTCTTGACTGTTGCGTTTCCCTGTCTCTTACCAACCGCACTTCCACCAGCGGCCCATATCTGTTGAAGACAGAGGTCAGAACTTCTTCCTCTGTTTTGAAGTTCAGTCCCCCTACAAATAACTTGGTACTTTTGTCGCCATCCCGAGCTGGTGTGGTGTTATTTTCCCTGCTGGGCTCTTTACCAACCCTCAGGTTACCATAAACTTGACCCCTGGCCAAATCATTCCCGATAACCACAGATACACCCTCTACAGGAAGTGTGGCTTGTAAACCGACGGTGACCGGTCCTGACACCAAATCGGACTCCAAATGGATGACATGAAGTGGAGCACTAACACCGCCCCCGATCCCCTGTAAACGAACACTATCCCCCGTTGCCGTCTCCTCGGACCATGGCAAAATGCCTTCAAGCATTAAAGATTGATGTGCTCCTGTGTCCCTCAATATCCTAACCGGTCTCCGGTTAGTCGAGGCTCCATCCAGTGACACAAACCCCTCTGAAATAAATGGTTGGTAACCCTTTTGATGGCGATTTCTCACAATGGCCATTGCATTTGGAGTCGTAATAGTCGGACTCCGCTCTGGGTCTTCCCTTTTCATGCGGTAACAACTGGACATCAAGTGTCCAGGTTTCTTGCAAAAAGCGCAAGTAGGCCCAGAGGAGAAACTCGTGGTCTGCCTCGGGCCCCCCGAAATATAAGTTTGTCTTGGGCCCGCATCCCTCTGATTTCGAACAGGTGGGGTATCCACGTTGTCCCCATAATCCTCTCGAGGCCGCCGCCATGTAAGGTCGTTCTCCGCACCGGGTGTTCCATAACTCCCCTGCTGAAGTCTAGGCGAGGAGTTAGGTTTGTGGACCCCTATTCGGTGGGTTAAGGCATAATCATCTGCCATGGTGGCTGCGTCCCACAACTTTGGTACTTTCTTTTCCTGCAGGTACACTTTGATGTCCTCGTGGACACCCTGCTGAAATTCCTCCACCAGGATCAAGTCACGCAATGTTTCGAAGTCTTTCCCGACTCCTTTTGACTCACACCACCGATCAAACATGTTTTCTTTCACTCTGGCAAACTCCACATGGGTCTCACTCTCCCTCTTCCTGGCATTCCTGAATTTTTGCCTGTAAGCTTCCGGAACCAACTCATAGGCTTTGAGGATGTGCTTCCTCAGTACCTCATAATCTGCACATTGGTCCATTGGTAGCGCCGAATAAATCTCTTGAGCTTTTCCCACCAGCACACTTTGCACTAGTATGGTCCAGGCCTCCTCCGGCCAGTTTAATTGTCGAGCCACTTTCTCAAAGTGTGGAAAAAATTTCGCGACTTCCTTTTCACTGAACGGTGGAACCAGCCTCACATGTCTGCCCACATCCCAGGTTTTCTGGTTAGGTGTCGACCCCGTCAGCAAGGGTGGTACCTCTCCCCGTTCTCTCATTAACTCCAGCTCCTTGAATTTAATTTCTTGCTGAAGCGCCATGTCACGTTCCTTCAATTCCCTTTCCGCTTTTCTCTCCTCTGCTTCGAGTTCCCTTGCAGCTCTCCTCTCCTCTGCTTCTGCTTTCCTTTCCTCTGTTTTCATCCTTTCTAACCTTTCCTGGAGTTCTCGTTCCACTCTCCTTTCTTCTTCTGCTCTTTCCTTTTCTGCTTTCCTTTCTTCTTCTGCTAACCTTTCCTGGAGTTCTCGTTCCACTCTCCTTTCCTCTGCTTGTTTCTCTTCTCTCCTCTCTTCTGCTTTCCTTTCTTCTTCTTTTAACCTTTCCTGGAGTTCTCGTTCCACTCTCCTTTCCTCTGCTTGTTTCTGTTCTCTCCTCTCTTCTGCTTTCCTTTCTTCTTCTGCTCTTTCCTTTTCTGCTTTCCTTTCTTCTTCTTTGATCCGTTCCTGGCTCCGTAATTGTAACTCCAGTTTCCGGAGCTCAACGTCTTCTGGTTCTTCGGGTAGCCACTTGCAGGCTAACTCGTCCCATGTTCCTAATCCCACCATAGACTGTATCACCGTGGTCTGCAACTCTGCCTTCCTCAAATTAGTTCGGACCTCCAAGTTAAAATGTTTGGCCAATTTCAAGAGGTCCGACTTTAGTAACGCTCGGAACTGTGCCTCACTCAGGGTTACCGCAAAGTTCTGTGCCACAAACGCCATGGTGCCTATCGTTAACACCTGTTAACCTTCACCCAAGACTTTACCCCACTTTCCCCAAAAATTTACCAATTAATACTTACTTAATAAATTTTAATTAATAAAAATATTATTTTATACAATTTTAGATCCCGGACGTAGACCCAATTGCGAATCCGCAAATCGTAATTTGGACGAGCCCCCAATTCTGTTACGTGGTCCCCTCGGTGACTACCTGGTCTCGGTGACCCCCGGACCGTGAGAGGAACTTCGCCAGACAGTGGTATTATATATGCGCTTTCGCAACGCAATCCCTAGGAATTCCACCCAAGAGAAAACTGATTTTCAATGATATATTTCAATGGTAATGATACCATACAATGTCAATGATACAATCAAGGATATATTCCCCGAGCAATCCACCCTCCACAATTCACACTCAACAATCAATCCCCTAGATGATTAAGATGGCCATCTTACATACGTGTGTCCCCTTTTGTACTCACGACCCCCTTTGGTCTCTGTCCCTCACAATGTCTCTGGGCCCCTCCTGACCAAGATGATGGTCGGCTTCGCCGCACTCGGGCGGTTGAACGAACCCCGGGTGGACGTTTTCCCACCGGGCATGTATCGTACCGGGAACCAAGGTTGCAGCCCCCTCTTGGCCACGCGAAGCGGGTACTGTACAGCAGGCAAATTCCACACGCCGCTTGCAACGCGTGTTAGGCCCCAACGTGCGACCCGTACGCGTCTTTGTAGACGGTGCCGCGAACGGTGCCAGACGCTGGGTCGGTGCACGGCCCCCACGGCAGCTTGACATCTCCACCGGGCGGGTACCCGTCCCGGTAACTCCTCTCACCAGACGGCTGGGGAACGCCGCTTTTCCACACGGCTCAATGTCGATCCCACCTCTTGTCGGAGCGGGGCAAGGAAGAAGAATCTTCGTCGCTGCTTCCGACCTCGTGTCTTTCTTCTTCCGTTTCCGGTCTCTTTTTCCAGAAGGGCTCCTGACCCTCCAACCACAACAACCCTTAATCGACTACACATTGATAAGCACAGACCTGAATAGTAATTCACATACATTCCCCTAAATATGTAACACTCCCCCCCTTCAAGAAAGAAAGTTTGAACCCAGCGAAAACTTTCTTTGCCGGCCAACTTGGATAAACAAACCAGATAACTCAACCCCCCCCCACATTATCAGTTCCCCCCGGGCACAGTTATCACTTAAAAATAAAGCAACAAAATTTCACACAACCCCCAGAGATTTTCAAAGGTAATTCACTCTGGACAAAGCACCAGCAACGACATTGTCCCTGCCCTTTACATGTTCAATTTCCCGTTGGACTCCTGCCAAGCCAAACTCCATCTCATGACCCTCTGACTTTGACTGTCAGTTTCTTGTGAATGAAGGTTAAGGGGTTGATCAAAGATCCAAAGTTAAGCAACTCGATAGCACTTTTTCCGGGAGGCCAAGCCGAGTATTCACTACATGGATGCCTTTAGGAACGTGGAGTTCACGGTTAGTCCGTGCAGGAAAGTTCTCTACATGGGCGCCTTGAGGAACGTGGAGTTCACGGTTAGTCCGTGCATGAAAGTTCACTACATGGACGCCTTTAGGAACGTGGCGTTCACGGTTAATCTGTGTAGGAATCTTGGCTCGGCGGCTCCGCCGCATTCAGTGCTTCAGCTTTTCAGAACTTCCCTAATAATTATGGTGGGACCGCTTGTCACTGTAGTCCCATGAATAGCGGTCTCCTTCTCGGCCACTACTTTGACAATCCTTCCTTCGGGAGCTGCCGTAACTCAGGGAGCCTCCATAATAATATTGATTGCGGCCACCACCAAAACTACCGCCCCGTTGTACTCTCCTGTAGACCTCTCGACGCCTACGAAATGCCTTCCCTACTGTTATGGTCCGACCCTCCAAATCCTTGCCATTCCAATTCTTCTCTGCCTCTCTGGCGTCTTTTGTGCTTGCAAACGTGACAAAGCCGAACCCTCTTGACTATTGCGTTTCCCTGTCTCTTACCAACCGCACTTCCACCAGCGGCCCATATCTGTTGAAGACAGAGGTCAGAACTTCTTCCTCTGTTTTGAAGTTCAGTCCCCCTACAAATAACTTGGTACTTTTGTCGCCATCCCGAGCTGGTGTGGTGTTATTTTCCCTGCTGGGCTCTTTACCAACCCTCAGGTTACCATAAACTTGACCCCCGGCCAAATCATTCCCGATAACCACAGATACACCCTCTACAGGAAGTGTGGCTTGTAAACCGACGGTGACCGGTCCTGACACCAAATCGGACTCCAAATGGATGACATGAAGTGGAGCACTAACACCGCCCCCGATCCCCTGTAAACGAACACTATCCCCCGTTGCCGTCTCCTCGGACCATGGCAAAATGCCTTCAAGCATTAAAGATTGATGTGCTCCTGTGTCCCTCAATATCCTAACCGGTCTCCGGTTAGTCGAGGCTCCATCCAGTGACACAAACCCCTCTGAAATAAATGGTTGGTAACCCTTTTGATGGCGATTTCTCACAATGGCCATTGCATTTGGAGTCGTAATAGTCGGACTCCGCTCTGGGTCTTCCCTTTTCATGCGGTAACAACTGGACATCAAGTGTCCAGGTTTCTTGCAAAAAGCGCAAGTAGGCCCGGAGGAGAAACTCGTGGTCTGCCTCGGGCCCCCCGAAATATAAGTTTGTCTTGGGCCCGCATCCCTCTGATTTCGAACAGGTGGGGTATCCGCGTTGTCCCCATAATCCTCTCGAGGCCGCCGCCATGTAAGGTCGTTCTCCGCACCGGGTGTTCCATAACTCCCCTGCTGAAGTCTAGGCGAGGAGTTAGGTTTGTGGACCCCTATTCGGTGGGTTAAGGCATAATCATCTGCCATGGTGGCTGCGTCCCACAACTTTGGTACTTTCTTTTCCTGCAGGTACACTTTGATGTCCTCGTGGACACCCTGCTGAAATTCCTCCACCAGGATCAAGTCACGCAATGTTTCGAAGTCTTTCCCGACTCCTTTTGACTCACACCACCGATCAAACATGTTTTCTTTCACTCTGGCAAACTCCACATGGGTCTCACTCTCCCTCTTCCTGGCATTCCTGAATTTTTGCCTGTAAGCTTCCGGAACCAACTCATAGGCTTTGAGGATGTGCTTCTTCAGTACCTCATAATCTGCACATTGGTCCATTGGTAGCGCCGAATAAATCTCTTGAGCTTTTCCCACCAGCACACTTTGCACTAGTATGGTCCAGGCCTCCTCCGGCCAGTTTAATTGTCGAGCCACTTTCTCAAAGTGTGGAAAAAATTTCGCGACTTCCTTTTCACTGAACGGTGGAACCAGCCTCACATGTCTGCCCACATCCCAGGTTTTCTGGTTAGGTGTCGACCCCGTCAGCAAGGGTGGTACCTCTCCCCGTTCTCTCATTAACTCCAGCTCCTTGAATTTAATTTCTTGCTGAAGCGCCATGTCACGTTCCTTCAATTCCCTTTCCGCTTTTCTCTCCTCTGCTTCGAGTTCCCTTGCAGCTCTCCGCTCCTCTGCTTCTGCTTTCCTTTCCTCTGTTTTCATCCTTTCTAACCTTTCCTGGAGTTCTCGTTCCACTCTCCTTTCTTCTTCTGCTCTTTCCTTTTCTGCTTTCCTTTCTTCTTCTGCTAACCTTTCCTGGAGTTCTCGTTCCACTCTCCTTTCCTCTGCTTGTTTCTCTTCTCTCCTCTCTTCTGCTTTCCTTTCTTCTTCTTTTAACCTTTCCTGGAGTTCTCGTTCCACTCTCCTTTCCTCTGCTTGTTTCTCTTCTCTCCTCTCTTCTGCTTTCTTTTCTTCTTCTGCTCTTTCCTTTTCTGCTTTCCTTTCTTCTTCTTTGATCCGTTCCTGGCTCCGTAATTGTAACTCCAGTTTCCGGAGCTCAACGTCTTCTGGTTCTTCGGGTAGCCACTGCCAGGCTAACTCGTCCCATGTTCCTAATCCCACCATAGACTGTATCACCATGGTCTGCAACTCTGCCTTCCTCAAATTAGTTCGGACCTCCAAGTTAAAATGTTTGGCCAATTTCAAGAGGTCCGACTTTAGTAACGCTCGGAACTGTGCCTCACTCGGGGTTACCGCAAAGTTCTGTGCCACAAACGCCATGGTGCCTATCGTTAACACCTGTTAACCTTCACCCAAGACTTTACCCCACTTTCCCCAAAAATTTACCAATTAATTCTTACTTAATAAATTTTAATTAATAAAAATATTATTTTATACAATTTTAGATCCCGGACGTAGACCCAATTGCGAATCCGCAAATCGTAATTTGGACGAGCCCCCAATTCTGTTACGTGGTCCCCTCGGTGACTACCTGGTCTCGGTGACCCCCGGACCGTGAGAGGAACTTCGCCAGACAGTGGTATTATATATACGCTTTCGCAACGCAATCCCTAGAAATTCCACCCAAGAGAAAACTGATTTTCAATGATATTGTAACGAATGTGGAAACGTTACAATGTGAACGTTACAAAAGTATGGTAACACCCTGTTAATGTAAATAATGGTCGCAGCCGGCCTCCTAGTTAATTCCATGAAACTTACACGCAGGTCACGATATATCTTTTAAATAGTGTATTTCCTTATTCCATGTAGGCTAAATATGTGTTTCCCACTAGATTGACTTTGCATTGTATCAAACAAAATAAGCGTAGGCCCTTCCAATTTCCCCAAACATCTCCGCTCTCCAAAGTTCCTTTCAAAAGGGGAGTTGTTTTCAATCCCGCAGGCCGCCATTGCCCATGTGCTTTGAGTCGGAGAAGAAAGGCGTGTCTCCACCTCGTCATAAGAGGGAAGGAGTGAACCAGCCCTAACAGCCAATCAGCACCGTGGTGAGCGACCCGGTAGGCGTGCCCTCGGAGCCGGCGGCTTGATTTCGCCCGAGGTGATAAAAGCGACTGTAAGGGACTGCTTTACGAGATGACTTGGGAGATGACTTGGGAGATGACCTGGGAGATGAGCAAAGAGGCGGCACCAAGAGGAGCGGTGAGATGCGAAACGCTCCAAGCCAAAGAGGAGAGGTACTCGGCAAGGAAACCAGCTTTGGAGAGACGCGCTGAAAGGAGGGAGACGGCTCCACCACAAGAAGAGGAGCAGGTGTGCCGAACCAGCGCGTGACGTCTACCGCAGCGGATACGCGACGGAGGGTTTTCCCGCCAAAACCGCGAGGAATTGAGAGCTGCTGCCTCCCGACTTTGCCTCCCTCTCAGGCAATCCACCTCAAGCCCTACCTGCCTGCAATATCCCCTGTGTAAGTGTGAACGTCCTGTCCTGCTCGTTGTCTTGGGGTTAAGTAAAAATGAATAGTGTAAGTTAACGATTCGCTGTGTTACTGCTTCTTCCATCCATTGCTTGTGTGTGTATAATAAATCTGTTCTTCCTCCGTATTCTTCCTCTTCTTCTTTTTCATTCTCTTTCGGTCGCTTTAGAGGTTTCCCGATTGAATATCTGTGGGGCGATCTGGTCAACGTCGGGTGGAATCGGGTTCTAATCGGGGAGTAACTGTTCGGACGCGGTTAAATACACCACCGCTCGGTCAATATAACATCTAAAGCCGCGTCAGTAACAATTGGTGTCGAGGAGTTGGATTCGGACCTGGGACTAAATTTGTTAGGCCCAAATTTTGGAACACCAATTGTACTATTAGAGTAACAATTGGTGTCGAGGAGTTGGATTCGGACCTGGGACTAAATTTGTTAGGCCCAAATTTTGGAACACCAATTGTACTATTAGAGTAACAATTGGTGTCGAGGAGTTGGATTCGGACCTGGGACTAAATTTGTTAGGCCCAAATTTTGGAACACCAATTGTACTATTAGAGTAACAATTGGTGTCGAGGAGGGAGATCAGACCCGAAATCGGACCCGAAGCGCGCTTAACGCGCTCAAAATTACAAGCTGCCGAAATTTATTTTGTTTTATAAAGCAAAACCCGAATTTTGAGATCGCGCCATGGACAATCAAGGCGATCGGATGTCGGTGGGGGAAATAGACGGGTTAGGGGTAACCCAGGACTTAGGGAAAGAAAGGGAGGAGGGGAGCAATGAGGAGGCGGTTGAGGGAGTATCAGACGCACAAAATGGCGCCTCGCACATAGCTACGGCGGCCGCACCCGCTGCACAAGTGGGAGGGATGGCCCAAATGCAGGCCCTCATGGAGCAATTTATGGCGCAAATGCAAGCGTCCCTCAAACTGCAGAGTGAGCAATTGGGGGTAATGGGGAACCGGATGGATGCTCAGGGTGAGCGATTGGAGGGCCAAATGGGGGTAATGGGGAACCGGATGGATGCTCAGGGTGAGCGATTGGAGGGCCAAATGGGGGTAATGAGGGACGAAGCGAGGGGTACTGGTGAGGGGTTAGACAAGAAATTTGGGAAGTTAGACAATAATTTTGAGGGGTTAGACAAGAAATTTGGGAAGTTAGACAATAATTTTGAGGGGTTAGACAACGGGATAAAAGAGGTGAAAAATGGGTTAATGGGGTTAGAAAATAGGATGGAGGACAAATTGCGGGAAATAGGGGAACAATCTGCCAGGGAAATCAAACAAATGGGAGAGCAGATAGAGGAGGTGAAAATCGGGGTAGAAACCAAACTGGATGCTCAGAGGGATGAATTGGGACAGATGAGGGTGGCATCTACAAAAGAGATGGAGGAAATACGACGAGGGGTAAGTGAGGAGGTTTCGGGGCTACGCGAGGAGGTAAAGCGAGGTGAGAAGCGTATGGAGAAAGAGGTGAGAAATAATACGGCTAAGTTACAAGGGGGAATAGAATATCTGACGAAGGGAGTAGAACAGCTGACAGTCGGACAAAGGGAACTAGCGGACCAAGTGGAAAAGAACACTGCAATCATCGGGGGTTTGAAAGCGACACAAAAGGACATTAAAAACGAATTAATAGCAACACAAAAGGAATGTCAGATGGTACATGAGGGGTTGACGAAGAAGTTGGAGGAGGTGACAGAAGTGATGGAGACGAAGGACCGAGAGGTGAGGACGCACATCGAAACGGTTAAGGTGGCGTTAGAGGAAGAGATAGAGGGGGCGCACCGGGAGATGAAGGAGGTAAAGGAAAAATTAGAGGAGGTGGAAGAGGGGGTGAGTGAAATTAAGAAGAGACGGAGGGAAACTAAGAGGGAGATAAAGGAGGAAGTCATGGAATATGTACAAGGTCTGTGTTCAAATCATGATGAGGTGCTCACTAACCAAATAAAAAGTTTGCAGGTGGCAGAGGAGGTGCGACGACGAAGTACGGAGGTGAGTGGCAATGTATATTATGTGAGGAAAGCTTCAGTTGGCTTGGGGGTTGCTTTGGATCCGGGTGTTCGTGAAAGGCCGTTGGTGAAGTGTGGGACAGGTCTGGTGTGCGAAAAAAGAGGTGTGCGAGAATGTCCGACCATGGGGTGTGTGAGGAAAAAGTGCACGCCGAGGAGTGAGTGTGCCGTCAAGAGTGAGTCGGTCGAAGCGCGTGTGCGAGGGAGCACAGGGAAGCGCGGTGTGGTGAGTGTTACGGAGGAAGTAACGAAAAAGTGTGCGCGGGAGGATGCGCGAGAAAGGTGTGTAACGGACGGGTGCATGAGGAAAGAGTGTGCTGTCGAGAGTAAGGGTGAGTGCGCGACCGAGAGTGGAGGTGAGAGTAGTGAGAGTGACAAGGAGCGTGAGTTGGTTGTGACAGGTGAGCGAGGATGTACACCTGGAATGGAAGGATGCACACCTGGAATGGTAGAGCGTGAGTGGGAATGCACGCTGGAATTGGTAGTGAGGCACGTGGTTGGGTGTGCGGGTGAGAGCACACCTGTGATTGTCACAAAGGAGGTGACCGAGAAAGGGGCGCGAAGAGGTGTGTTGGTGAGGTGTGCGAGCGACGAATGTGTGCCAAGGTGTTCGGTGGTCAGGTGTGTGACCAAGTCGGTGAGCGGAATGAGTGTACCGAGGTGTGTAAGGAAAGGTACGAGGAGAATGGGAACAGCTGCATGTATGAGCAAGAAAGGGGTAGCGTATGCTTGTAAGCATCCAGGGGAGGCGTCGACGGTAACCGGGTTAAAGGTTAGAACGACTTATAGCCGAATCGGGCCCTCGGTGCGCGTCGGGCAGCTTCGCGTGCCGCGAGGACCAGCGGGGATCCGAACCACGGCGGTTTCGAAAGAACCGCCGTACGCGACCCACGCTGTTGTCCTCGCTTGGAACGGCCGCGTCCGGGCTCCACTAGGCGGAGCGGGCAGCCGGATAGGAAGGGTCGTTATGGCGACCACGTTTTGTTGAGACGTGCCGGCAGGTCGAGATCGGGACATTGGATGGCTCCACGCCGAGGTGGTGCGTGGGATCTCGGCCCGGGTAAGCCCCCGCCCCTGCCCCGAATGCGGGACGCATCCAGCCGCCGGCACAAAAGAATCCGCGTTCATTGCTCGGCTGTACGAAGCCGGGCTGTAGACGTGAATTGGCGCACCGAGAGGATGTAATAAGTAGACGGGTGATGGTGATAGTGATCGTGATTTAAAACGAAATTTAGAAAAGTGAGTAGAATTGGCAGTAAATGGAAAATTTTTGAATTGGTTGGAATTTGGACGAGCAAAATTGATAGAGAGACCCCCGATGTGGTGGGATGGCAAATCCACCATCCCTCACAGAGTGGGGCAAAGGAGCTATAGATTATGGGGTGTATGGCAGTGAAAACTAGCCCGGGTGGGTTAGGATATTGATAGGGATCTAGCGAAGATGACAGTAGGTAACGTTAAGGTTAGTTAGTGACTGATACCTGTAGTGGGGACGCAGGTAGATTAGTGTGGATTATAATGACGTGGGAGCGCAATAGTTTAAAGGGACGACTGGGAAGCGCAAGTTTCAGAGGGGAGTAGTTAGCTGAGATGATGCCGTGTGTGAGAGGATTGAACAGGTGTGATTGAACAGGTGTGATTGAACAGGTGTGATTGCACAGGTGTGCAACTGAACAGGTGTGTGGAGCAGTGTATGAGGGAGTAGTGGTGATTGCGTGTTGTGTTGACCAAATGGTCCAGGAAGAAAGGAGGGTGCAGGTGGCACCAGGTGTGAGGGCACAGGTGTGCAACAACAGGTGTATGTGGCTGTGTGGAATAAATGGTAGTGTGGAATATCTGGAGTATTGGAATGGATGGTCGTGGAGTGAGAATGGTGGAAATTGTGGAGTGGAGTGGATGGTGCGAAGGTGTGAATGGGGGAAGAGTGGACCCCCATCACGGATACCCGGGGCGGGTAGTGTAAGTGTTAGGTAGAGGGTACAGGTAAATTGTGGTTGGATATTGGCATCTGTGGTGCGGGTGAAAGAATGGTCTTTGGATGGGTGCATTAGTGTTGTGGAAATGGCTGGGCGTGTAGCCTGTTAGTGTGTGTAGTTGGTTTGGGCACTCCACCACTGTGAGGATGTCGGCCAGGTGAGGCCGCAGGTGGGCTCTGGGAGCCGGTAGTAGTTGTTGTGGATGGGGCCCGAGGATCCGGAGGACGGACCCGGGTAGCCCAGTGCCAGAGGGCACCATGGGGTGACAGAGCCAGGAGGGGCTGTCCCCAGTTAGTTAGGTTAGGGTGAGGAGCTAGGTAAGCTCGGGTGGCAACTACAGTGGTGGAGGTGTGCAGGTGGGTAGACCTGTTGGGAGAGCTAGACGTCGCAGCCCAGAAATTGTGCGAGAGCACCGGGAGATGAATCGGGGGAGTGAGACCCCAAATTGAGAAGCACCACAGTTTGGTCAATGGGAATTGGTTTTTAGAACCCATAGTGTAAGTTGGCCAATGGATTGGCAGGGAAAGACCCCGGGTAGTGTAAAGTGTGTTAAAGTCATTTAGAAAATAGTTAGGATGAAGGATCTCCTCGCACCATCTGCATCCACTCACCTGAGGTGACAGGTACTCCACACCATGCCATGTTTTGATTATTTTTTATGATGCAAATGTTTGGATTGTGAGACGCATCATGACGTGGGTGTGACATTGTGCGTAATTCCATCTCTCCCTCCTTATGAGGATTGATGATGAATTGGTGATGGCAAATTTTGAAGTAGAGGGATTGTGGTGACGAATTTGGTATCGGGGAAATATGGGGAAGACGTGACAGTAGTGACGAATTGGTAATGTGTAGATTTTGTACATATGGGGTAAGGGCAAGGGTAGGGTAGGTGACAGGGGGGTGACGTACGGTAGGGACGAGCTTTCTCACTTCGCCCTCCGTACGCATTTCGCCTTGCATTGCCTTATTGACGTGTACCCTTGTGACCTTACCCCTCGCTCAATTGTCTTTCTTTTGTCTCCCACATGACCTGTGCGCCATTGGGTGCCGAGGGGAGCGTGCGTGAGGTGGCCATTGTGCGCCCGAGATTCCCAGAACCAGCATGCATTGCGTTGATGTACCACTTTATGGACCGCTGTTCTGCGGCCAAGTACCACTTGATGGACCCCAGGTTCTGGGGCAGGGCACCTCTGTTGGAGACCGGCCATAGTGGCCAGGGAATCTTGCTTGCGGACCTCGGTAAGGTGGCACCTATGCCAAACAGGTGGACCACCCTTAGTTGGCCCCTGAGGCCCAAATAAAAACGAACACAAGTTGTGCTTTTTATTATGTCCAAATAGGCCGCATGAAGCCAGAAGACGTCGGGAAGAACATCGGCCCAGCAGAGAAAGTGAAGACCACCACCAGTTGTTTTGTTGTGTTTATTAAGAACCATGGTGACTGCGCACCGAGTGGTGCTTTTGGTGCTTTGTGGTGCTTGTGGTGTTTTTGGTGCTTTTGGGTGCTTTGGTGGTATTGGTACTGGTGCATCGATGCAATGCGTGCTGTCTCCTCCCTCCCAACAGGAATTTCTTTCTCTTGTTCCCTAAAAAAAACAAAAAAAACACAGGTCCTGGGTTGCATTGTAAATAAGAAATCACGTCATTGTAAATAATGCTCCCCACCGTAAATGTATAGTTTGAGAATAATTCCGTAATTCGGTTAGCTGTGGGCTTGAGTCTGTTAGACAGGGTGCAATGCAATAGGGGGACATACTTATTTGTGTTTTAAGATTGTCACACTCAGGGTCAGGTTAATTGTAGAGGGAATTACACCTACGTGTCACACTCAGTTAAAGTTTAGTAGGCCCGAGCACGGGCCTGAAGAAAGGAGGGTGCAGTGTAACGAATGTGGAAACGTTACAATGTGAACGTTACAAAAGTATGGTAACACCCTGTTAATGTAAATAATGGTCGCAGCCGGCCTCCTAGTTAATTCCATGAAACTTACACGCAGGTCACGATATATCTTTTAAATAGTGTATTTCCTTATTCCATGTAGGCTAAATATGTGTTTCCCACTAGATTGACTTTGCATTGTATCAAACAAAATAAGCGTAGGCCCTTCCAATTTCCCCAAACATCTCCGCTCTCCAAAGTTCCTTTCAAAAGGGGAGTTGTTTTCAATCCCGCAGGCCGCCATTGCCCATGTGCTTTGAGTCGGAGAAGAAAGGCGTGTCTCCACCTCGTCATAAGAGGGAAGGAGTGAACCAGCCCTAACAGACAATCAGCACCGCGGTGAGCGACCCGGTAGGCGTGCCCTCGGAGCCGGCGGCTTGATTTCGCCCGAGGTGATAAAAGCGACTGTAAGGGACTGCTTTACGAGATGACTTGGGAGATGACCTGGGAGATGAGCAAAGAGGCGGCACCAAGAGGAGCGGTGAGATGCGAAACGCTCCAAGCCAAAGAGGAGAGGTACTCGGCAAGGAAACCAGCTTTGGAGAGACGCGCTGAAAGGAGGGAGACGGCTCCACCACAAGAAGAGGAGCAGGTGTGCCGAACCAGCGCGTGACGTCTACCGCAGCGGATACGCGACGGAGGGTTTTCCCGCCAAAACCGCGAGGAATTGAGAGCTGCTGCCTCCCGACTTTGCCTCCCTCTCAGGCAATCCACCCCAAGCCCTACCTGCCTGCAATATCCCCTGTGTAAGTGTGAACGTCCTGTCCTGCTCGTTGTCTTGGGGTTAAGTAAAAATGAATAGTGTAAGTTAACGATTCGCTGTGTTACTGCTTCTTCCATCCATTGCTTGTGTGTGTATAATAAATCTGTTCTTCCTCCGTATTCTTCTTCTTCTTTTTCATTCTCTTTCGGTCGCTTTAGAGGTTTCCCGATTGAATATCTGTGGGGCGATCTGGTCAACGTCGGGTGGAATCGGGTTCTAATCGGGGAGTAACTGTTCGGACGCGGTTAAATACACCACCGCTCGGTCAATATAACATCTAAAGCCGCGTCAGTAACAATATATTTCAATGGTAATGATACCATACAATGTCAATGATACAATCAAGGATATATTCCCCGAGCAATCTACCCTCCACAATTCACACTCAACAATCAATCCCCTAGATGATTAAGATGGCCATCTTATATACGTGTGTCCCCTTTTGTACTCACGACCCACTTTGGTCTCTGTCCCTCACAATGTCTCTGGGCCCCTCCTGACCAAGATGATGGTCGGCTTCGCCGCACTCGGGCGGTTGAACGAACCCCGGGTGGACGTTTTCCCACCGGGCATGTATCGTACCGGGAACCAAGGTTGCAGCCCCCTCTTGGCCACGCGAAGCGGGTACTGTACAGCAGGCAAATTCCACACGCCGCTTGCAACGCGTGTTAGGCCCCAACGTGCGACCCGTACGCGTCTTTGTAGACGGTGCCGCGAACGGTGCCAGACGCTGGGTCGGTGCATGGCCCCCACGGCAGCTTGACGTCTCCACCGGGCGGGTACCCGTCCCGGGAACTCCTCTCGCCAGACAGCTGGGGAACGCCGCTTTTCCACACGGCTCAATGTCGATCCCACCTCTCGTCGGAGCGGGGCGAGGAAGAAGAATCTTCGTCGCTTCTTCCGACCTCGTGTCTTTCTTCTTCCGTTTCCGGTCTCTTTTTCCAGAAGGGCTCCTGACCCTCCAACCACAACAACCCTTAATCGACTACACATTGATAAGCACAGACCTGAATAGTAATTCACATACATTCCCCTAAATATGTAACAACGCGAAGTATTGACATGGGCATTGAGGAAATTAGAAGTTTTTTTTTTTTTGTATACTGAATCGAGGCTCGTGAAAGAGCTAACATTTACTTCACAAACAAATCAACCAGACAAACAAAATATATAAAAAGAGGGAGCGGAAGACAAGATGGGGAGAGAAGGGGAAGCACACAAACACAACATTTGAGAGCAGGGATAAGTGTGGGAGGGAGAGGGCTTGGGGGGAGGAGGTGTGGGAAGGGGGCGGGGGGGGGAGAGGTATAAAACACAAGGAGACCAAGGACTTCCAGGACAGAAGTTGGTATTTCAAAAAAGTGTAGGATTTGGGGTGAAATTAATGGGGTTAGAAATGATCAAGGTTTTGGATGGGGGAAGATAAGAGATGGTGGTGAACAGCTGTTTTAAAGACCTGGAGGGTGGAGTGGGATTGAAGAGAGTGAGGGAGTTTGTTCCAGAGGCGGGAGAAAAGAGGAATGAAGGAGTGAAGGTGAGCAGAAAGTCTTGATTTTGGCAGTTTATCCATAAGAGAGTTGCAGGCAGATCTTGTGCGACCTGTCGGAATATTTGGGGGACAGAGCCCAGAGAGAGCTGGGGGGGGCAAGGCCAGAGAGGAGTCGCTAGAAGACGGCAGTGGAGGAATGGTTGATCAGAGTAGTGATGGCAATGTACAAGAGAGCGCGCACAGCTGTAAGGATGAAGGACGGGAACAGTGGTGAGTTTGAGGTGAAGGTGGGAGTGCATCAGCGGTCGGTACTAAGTCCACTACTATTTGTAGCTGTGATGGAGGTGCTGGCTCAGAACGTAAAGGAGGGTTTACCATGGGAGTTGTTGTATGCAGATGATCTGGTGTTAATTGCGGAAAGTATGGATGGACTGAAGGAAAAGATGAACAATTGGAAGGAATGTATGGAGACAAAAGGTCTGAAGGTGAATGTAGGAAAGATGAAGGTGTTGGCAAGTGGTAAAGCATGTGGTGAGGTGGAAAGAACTGGGAAGTGGCCATGTGCTGTGTGCAGGAAGGGTGTCGGAGTGAACTCCATTCAATGCACAATGTGCGCTGAGTGGGTTCATCAAAAATGTAGTGGTCTAAGTGGGTCATTAACCAGTGTGGCAGCTACATTCAAATGTAAGGTGTGCACAGAGGGAGCTGCAGATGGAGGTAATGTTGAGTTGGATCTTGGAGACGGCGTGAAGCTGGAAGGTGTGAAAACATTTTGCTACCTCGGACCCATGCTGAATGGAGAAGGTGGATCAGACACGGCAACGGTTGCTAGAGTGAGATGTGCATGGAAGAAGTTTCGGGAACTGAGTGGCGTGCTGATGAGGAGGGAAGTGTCGTTGAAGCTGAAGGGAAAGGTGTATGCTGCATGTGTGAGAAGTGTTATGATTTATGGCAGCGAAACATGCGTCGTGAATGTAGAGCAGCAACGAAGGGTGGAAATGCGAATGGTTCGGTGGATGTGCGGAGTATCGTTGACAGAGAGGAAGACAAATGATGAATTGCGAAAGATGATGGGAATAGAGCCTGTGATTGATGCTGTGAAGAGGAACAGGTTGAGATGGTTTGGTCATGTGTTGAGGAAGGATGAAAGTGACTGGTTGAGAAGAGTGATGGAAATGAATGTAGAAGGAAGTAGAGGACGGGGAAGACCGAGAAAGACTTGGCTAAAGATGGTGGAAGAAGAAATGCGGGCAAGGGGGTTAACAAGGAGAGATGCAGAAAATAGGGCAAAATGGAGAAGATTGTCATGGGGACCGCAAGGCTAACCCCCGCTCTAGCAGGGAAAATGGCCTTAAAATGCATGTTGTTGTTGTTGTTGCTCCCCCACGCGTATTATCCGCCATTTGATTGAACGCCTCAGAGTAACAGCTCATTTGGTCATCCGTGCTACTGCTACTCTACGGTGTTCACCACACAAGGGAGTCATGCCACAACTGGTGTCAGGAGTTTGGGATTCGAACCTAGCAGACACTCGGTTTGAAGGTTGGGAGTTTGACACCCGCTGGGTGCAAATTGCGCCCAGCATTCGGATTAAATTTTTTTCATAGTACTGGGGTGTCAAATTTTGTAGTTTACTGGGGTGTACGAGGCGCGACATCGCGATTTGGAAAAATGTAAAAAAAATTTTTTTTCCCTCTGAGGTAAAAATACGCGGGCGGGAGAACTGCTTTCTCATTGCAGATGGCGGAAGCGAGTGAGATAGCCGAGTGGGTTAGGGAGTACGGAGACTTTGGAAGTGAGCCTGGGATAGAGGGGTATGAGAATATAGTTGGAACTTCCTCCGTCCAATTTCTTTGTTCAATGAGCATGAGCGAGCCTGGTGTTGGGCTAGCGGCTAGGGTGCCAGCTTAGGATCCTAGGATCCTGGGTTCGAATCCCGGTCGATCGCTGAATTAATGCCAGGGGGGCTGACTCAGCCTGTTCATCCTTCCGAGGTCGGCAAATTGAGTATCAGTTCACTGGTAATTCCCTGTTTGTCGTAAAAAAGGTTTGGCGGCAGGAAGGGCATCCGGCCGTAAAACATTGCTTCAAAAAGGGGACCAAAAAACAACAACAACCACGGTCCCCGAAAAAGGCCAACCCCCGCTTTGCGGGGGGAAATGGCCTCTAAAGGTGGTTTTTTTTTTTAATGAGCATGAGCCCACCCATCTCACCTATGGGGGAGACGGGAACAATGGGAACGGCCGCGATACCCGACCAGGTCTTGCTACAAATGATAATGGAACAAATAATGGGATTGAATAGATTGAGGGATTAGATGAAGGCGCAGGGTGAACAATTGAGGGGAGATATGAAGGGAATGAACGAAAGATTGGAAAACAAAATTGAGGGAATGAATGACAAAATGGATGCCCAGAGTGAACAAATGAGGGGAATGAAAATGGGAATTAAAGGGAGATATGAAGGGAATGAGTGACAAAATGACGGAAATAAAAGAGGATGTTAATAAAAATGGGAAACAGATGGGAGGAATGAGTGACAAAATTGATGGTTGGATTGATGGATTAAAGGAAGAACAAAAGAATGATTTACTTGGGGCACAGGAGAATCCATGGGTGGCAGAATTTGAATCAAAACGGGGGGAGTTGACAGTTGGAATGGAAGTGTGAATCCCAAGCTGATGTGCTTTGGGTGCAGGAGAGGGAAAATTTAGATACGGCATATTTGGAGGTAAATGGGGAGTGTCTTGAGGTAAATGGGGAAAACTCAAATTTAAAAGGGGAATGTTTGTTAACTGAGGAAGACCTGGAATGCTATCGGCTGGTGTGGATGCCGCAATGCAACAACAGCGTGACGAATTTGGAATTGTGCAGCACCACAGTGGTTGTGCGGAGAAACGGGGTAACAATATTGGAGGCCCATGTTACAGAACCGGAGCGTGTGTTTATGGATGAAGACCTGTTGGGGCGGCAATTGATTGGGGTTGATAAGATTAATGATTTGACCCAGCGGCTGGACACCTGTGACAGTACCATTGAGGAGGAGGTTGCTCAGGTCCAACAGGGTTTGGAAGTTGAGGTGAGTCGGTTCGTTGATGAGATTAATGTGACCGAGGGGACTCTCACCATGGACAACAATTGGGTACAAGAGGCTCCGAAAGTGCATACCCAGCAGAGGGGGGGGGGGGGGTGGTGTTTTGGCTCTGAGCTGGATTTGGACATGGAAGAGTCGGGAGATAGAGCCTCGGAAAAACTGGTCCCCATAGTAAATTTGGAGCAGCTGCAGGGAGAGGCAGAGCAACCTGAGAAGGGGTTTGTTACCTGAAGCTGCGGTCATTGGGCACACAAGGTAAAATTCTTAAAAGAAAATTGAAATTTAAATGAGAATTTAATTTGGAGCAGCCTTGTAGGGAATTGGTTCCCGGGCTGCGGAATTCGTACCAGGAGAGGTCATGGGGGACTCATGTCACGTGTAAACGTGACTCGGTCACGGCCTCATGTAAAAGTTGCCCCTTTGGAAATTGGTTTGTGCCAGCCAGCTGGGAGGCTGTGCTGGCGAGATTTGGATGTGGGGTCCGACCATGGGTGTCATGGTATGCGGCGTCACCATGCCTAGATCAAAAGAGCTCTCTGAGGCATTCAGAAAGAAGGTTATAGATGCCTACGAGTCTGGGAAGGGATTTAAAAAGATCTCCAAACAATTTGAAATCAATCATTTGACTGTCCGGAAGATCATCTACAAGTGGAGAAGATTCCAAACTGCCAGCTTGTTCAGGCCAGGCCGCCCCAGCAAGTTCAGCCCGAGAGTAGACCGCAAGATGCTGAAAGAAGTCTCTAAGAACCCCAGAATGTCATCACGGGACCTACAGGTAGCTCTTGCCACTGTTGATGTCAAAGTGCACGAGTCTACCATTAGAAAGAGGCTGCACAAATTTGATGTACATGGGAGGTGTGCCAGGAGGAAACCTTTTCTGTCCAGAAAGAACATTAGGGCAAGACTAAATAAAGTTTGCCAATGAACACCTAGGCAAAGACCAGCACTTCTGGAACAATGTGCTCTGGACAGATGAGTCAAAGGTCGAGCTATTTGGCCACAGTACCAGAAGCTTTGTTTGGCGAAAACCAAAGACAGCATTTGACCACAAGAACCTGATACCAACTGTAAAGCATGGTGGTGGAAATATTATGGTTTGGGGCAGCTTTGCTGCATCAGGGCCTGGGCAGCTCACCATCATAGAATCCACGATGAATTCTTCATTGTACCAGAGGGTGCTTGAGGATAATGTGATGCCATCTGTCAGAAAGTTGAAGCTCAACCGAAGGTGGACCTTGCAACATGACAATGACCCAAAACATAACAGTAAATCCACCAAGGAATGGCTGAAAAGAAAGAAATGGAGGGTTCTGGAATGGCCAAGTCAAAGCCCGGATCTAAATCCCATCGAGATGTTGTGGGGGGATTTGAAATGAGCTGTGCATGCAAGAAACCCCTCAAACATCGCACAGCTGAAAGAATTCTGCATGGAGGAGTGGGCAAAAATTTCTCCCAGTCGATGTGAGAGACTGATAGACAGTTATAAGAAACGCCTACTTGAGGTTGTTTCTGCCAAAGGGGGCCATATCACCTATTAGAGCCAAGGGTGTACTTACTTTTTCCACATGCGAAATTTTGCATTTATGTTTATTTAAATTACACAATGGACAACAAAATGTAAATGTTTCATGATATTTGTTATATTATATCACCTTTATCTGTCAATATTGTTGAAATCAAGATCAAATAGCTGTATGTTGAAATATGTTGAAAAAGTCAAAACTTTACATGGGGTGTACTTACTTTTTCACTTGACTGTATATGCTTGACATATATTGATCCTATGATTGCTAATTCTCTTTCAGATATTGCTGGTGTTCGATTCAGATTAAACTCACCTTCTGAGACCTGTTGTAGATCTGATTATTTTACAACAATTGTTATTTTGCTGAATGTGTTTTTCCCCATCTCTTTCGGGCAAGAGTTTGAATTGGCATCATCTTGTGCGTTTGTCTTGTGGTCAATTACAAATCCACAGAAGACAAGCAAAATTTGTGCTCGGAATATACAGACTTGGCATTTAATATGGAATATTTTTTTTTTCTTGACTTGGGTTTACTTTCTGAACTCAGTATATCAATCTGGTGAGTTTCTTTTACCCTTCGGTGATGTCTTTGTTGAAAGAACCATGTCACTGATTGTCTTCCGCAGCAAGAAGTCAATAACAGGATTATATCACAGGTGGCGTGCCAAAATGTAAGGCCAGGTACATTTGACGATTGGCTTCACAATCGGGTATATAAGGGTTGTTGCGTTCTGTATTAGTGGAAAACAACTGCTGCACGTCTACAAAAGTTATTGCCGCTTCCTCTGGAGATGGTCCGTCAACTTGACAATGCTGTTTGTCATGGAGTGGTGGCTTTACGAAATTCTGGCATGAAACAGCGTGCTATTGCTCGGAAGTATGGCATCACTCAAGGTCAGGTGTCAAAGATCCTGAAACGAAATGCTCAGAGGGGTGTCCCTACTCCAATACTGAGGCCAGGACGTCCACGCAGAACCACAAGGAGAGATGATTGCCAGCTGCACCGGTTAGTCTGCAATGGCCGTACCTAGTCAACTAATCGGCTTAGCGCTGAGTGGCAGCAACTGACAAATGTGCCTGTATCCAGAAGGCTAGTCAACCAACGACTGGTTCAAGCAGGCTATCATGAAAGGCGTCCCCTGAGAAAGCCACGCCTGACCAGACAACACAGCCAGCGCCGATTGCAGTGGGCCAGAGAGCACCGTCAATGGCAGCCAGGACACTGGAATCACGTGACCTTCAGTGACGAGTCTAGATTCATGGTCTATCGTCAAGATGGCCGCGTCCGAGTGCACAGACAAGTGCATGAAGCCCACAAAGAAGACTGTGTAGTGCCAAGAGTCCAAGCTGGAGGTGGTGGGGTGACCGTTTGGGCTGCTTTTCATGCAGGGGGCAAAACTGAGCTGGTTGTTCTGAATGGAAACCTGAACCAGTTCAAGTACAGGGTCATTCTGGAAGAAACATTGCTTCCATTTGCTCGTGCAGCCTTTCGAGGAAACTTTGTCTTCCAAGATGACAATGCACGGCCTCATCATGCTCGCATGATCCAACACTTTCTTGCTGACCGTGGTGTAGAGCATATGGAGTGGCCTGCCATGTCCCCGGATATGAATCCGATAGAGAACTTGTGGGCAGAATTAATGCGTCAAATCGACAACTTGGACCAGCAGCCTTCCTCTGTGCGTGAATTGCAGCAGACTATTGTCACTGCATGGCAAGCGATTCCTGTCCAAACCTTGGCAAATCTCGTGAACAGCATGCCTCGACATGTACGTGCTCTACTGAATGCTCGTGGGGATTACACGAAGTACTGAACTGTAATTTTACTGTCCGTAATCCCAGTCATAATTTAGCTTTTGTTTTTATTGAAATTTTTTATGGCTAATGTGCAAAATAAAGAGATACTCCTGGAAAACGTACAGAAGTTTAACACAGTACTGTCCGTGAATTGAGGTCGATATCAGTTTACATCACTTTCAAGGATCAATTAATTTTCTTCGAAATGTCAAATGTGGTTTTTGTTTCTTTTAAAGGTCACATTAACAAAATCTAGAATAATTTCAACATAATTCCAATGAACTTTTGGTTCTAAGTCATCTTGAAAAGTAAGTTCACCCCCACAAAAAAAATATTCCATATTAAATGCCAAGTCTGTATACCAGGGGCAGTCAATAAGTAACCTTTAAATATTTTTCAAAACTTGTTTATTTCATGTACGTGTGTAACAACTGTGTTATTTTTCAACATAATCTCCATTGTATTCAACGCGTTTTTTCCAGCACTTTACTAAGGCATGGATTCCTGTCGAAAAAATATATTTTGGCTGCTTGTGTAGCCATTCGTGCACCGCCTCTTGGCCCTCTTCGGTGGATCGGAAAGTGGTTCCACCAAGTGCCTCTTTAAGTGGCTCAAAGATGTGGTAATCCGAAGAGGCGAGGTCTGGCGAGCAGGGTGGATGAGGAAGACAATGAAATTGCAGGTCCTCGATTGTTGCAGCTGTAGCACGGGCAGTATGGGGCCGAGCATTGTCATGCTACAGCAAAACACCAGTAGTGAGTAGTCCACGACGTTTTGAGCTGATTGCTGGTTTCAGATGATTTTTAAGGAGGTCGCAATATGATGCTCTGGTGACTGTGGTCCCTCTGGGCTGGTAATGCTCTACAAGTGGGCCTCGGCTGTCCCAGAAGAGCGTCAGCATCACTTTTCCAGTGGACGGCTGTGTGCGGAATTTTTTGGGCTTCGGTAAAGTTGAATGGCGCTACTCTTTGATTTCCCTCTTTGTTTCTGGCTGAAAGTAGTGGACCCATCTTTCATCCCCAGTCACTACGCGCTGCAAGAAAGCGTCGCCTTCTGCTTCGTAACATCGCAGAAGTTCTTCACATGCGTCCACTCGCCGTTTTTTCAGTTCGGGTGTGAGTTGTCTAGGCACCCACCTTGCAGACACTTTGAGGAACCCCAGCACGTTGTGAATGATATGGTGTGCTGAACCATGGCTAATGTTCAATTTGGAGACCACCTCATCCAGCGTCATGTGACGGTTTTCCCTAAGCACGCGCTCAACTCCTGCAACCATTTCTAGTGTGTCGGCTGTGTGAGGCCGGCCCGAGCAAGCAGGGTCTGCCACATTGGCACAAATTATATTTGTTGTGTTGTGACTAAAGTTTGTTCACGGAATTAAAACAAATCCGGGTCTAAGGGGGGTTACGAAGGTTTAAAGTGAGTCCAGCTTTGACCCCCCAAAATAGGAATTTCCTTTTTCCTTTGAAACTACACACACAATTCTGATGAAACTTCACAACCTTCATCACCTGTGATGTACCAAAGTTTGTTCACGGCATTAGAAAAATTGGGGTCTGAGGAGGTATATGGGTTTGGGTGAGGGGTTGGGGAGGGGCGGGGGGGATGCCCCCAAAATAGGTATTTTTTTGTTTGTTTGTTTGAAGTCTTATGATAATGTGAATATGATTCTATATGCTGCCCTGTCTTCTGGAACCATTGAAATTGATTTAAAATACCCTTAGTTGGTGCAGTATACTGTTTATTCTACCAGGTGAGGGCCAGGGGCGTTGCCCCTATGTTTAATGTTACATTGACACACTCATCTTATTTGAGGAACTCTTTATTTGCATTTGCCAAAAATACAATCTCACATAATAACAGGAAAAGAATGATCCATCACAAACCCCCAAATTGAAAGCACCCCCAAAGAGTATTGCTCCCAGCATGCAAGGTTCAAGTCTGATGTCGAGACCACACTGAGTGGTCTTCAAGCAAAGAAAATCTCATGAATATTATGTGTTAAACAACCAGGTAATGAGTGCTGAATATGTGAATAAAGAGTTTGTTTTAAGTGCTGAGGTTTGCACAAAATGTTGGTAATGAGTGGTGGGGTTGACAGGATAGATGAGAGGTTTGTGTACCTTCTTTAGAGCTGTGCTGCCTGGGCTTGAACCTGGACCCAGCTATATAAGCAGTCATCAATGTGTGTGCCGTCAATTGGAGGGAGGTTAAGCCAGGAGACCCGTCGGCCAGCACCGTTTGTAAGCGAACGCTCAATATCTCATGGGCAATGGTGTCGCAGTCGCGAAGATTAGGTGATCGTTATATCTCGGGCACACTTGTTCAATTCCAAGTTCCTGCCCTGACTGACCGCTGGCAAGGCAATAGCAACCCACCGAGCATTACATTTTCCCAGGGAGTACTTTGGCAATCGAATGGTGATGCTTGCTCTGTCGAGAGTGTGGTACATTTGAATGATTCCATGAGTGGTGAATGTGTGCAGGACGTCGGCATCATGTTGCATTCAGGGTCAGAAGTCATCTTTCGTCACATTCGAGGTCAGAGGAGTCACCACTGGAAGAAACGAGTTGAGAGGTGTTGGACCAACACTTTTCAACTTATTTCATCCAGTGCCTTAAGAGTGCAAAAGATACAGAGCACGTATGTAAATTGGCTAACTAGTTTCTAATTCTTGAAGCACGAAATCTGAGGATTATTGCTTCAGCTGAATAACAGTTGCATGTGAAAGTACTTTTTTAAACATGCTAAGGTTTTTCTATTCGGGTTATTCATGCAATATTGCAATGAGTTTTACAATGACAAGAAGCAAGACAATGCAACAAAGAGGTAAAATTATTTTGCATGCCAACCCTTTTTTTTCATTTCGTCGAGCAGGAAGCGGTGACATTATTTCAAGGGGATGAGAGAGAAAATCTGCAACTTCTTTAACAGCCCTGGTGTTCTGCTGACAACGGTATAGCCCCTCACGCTCCCAGAAGAAGCAATCGACCACCAAGGAAACATTGTTGTCGTGAATGGAACTTGCACTATATTGAGCCTCCTCATGCTGAGTCTTTCGCTGGTGATTCAGAATCACGAGGATAGTCTTTTGACCTGCATGTCAATGAAATAGAAAACAGCAAGCATATCAGAGCAGGACAAATGCAACACTGAGGAGGGAGCACACACAATACAGCATGGGTAACTCATAAACAACCACTGAGTACAATTTTTGGGTACAGTAATATACTATACAGTCATGGTAGAGGGATGCAGAGGTGTGAAAGCATCTATCTATAATTCCAGTAATCTCTGTCTGTACGTTTGTACGTTTGTACGTCTGTTTGTCTGTGACCGCTGTTTCTCGACAACCACGGGTCCGATATACTTTTAACTTGCCAGGTATATTGCTGGGGACCCGAGGATGTGCCTTTTCAAGGTTTCATATTAATCGGACAATTACTTACCGAGCTATGTCCAAAAAACGATTCAACCAATCAGAGAGCAGCGAACGATCGCGTGTGCCGAACGTGGCGGACACACTCTGCCTCGGATGGCACATTTGAGAGCGTATTCATTTATTTCACGTTTGCAAACTATGTTGGCGTTAAACTATGTTTTAAAACTAATAAAACCGAATTTGCGATTCATTCGCTTTCCTGCGCGTTTGTGCACGCGATGGCGATTTCTTTACCAAACTCCGGAAGCCGTTCGCTTTGGACCAAACCATTGCATGTAAATAGAGGGGGGGGATTGTCACCGTACTCGCAAGCCGTTCGCTTTGGACCAAACCATTTCATGTAAATAGAGGGGGGGGATATAATTTTAGATATAGATATAGTACGGGCAATGCCCTAGTATAAGAAATGAGGGAGTGGTGTTGAAAGAGTGTGCATTGCAGCTCCAATGTCCACAGTTAGTGCAGACACAGTTAAGGTTCAATTGCCTTTTTAAAAAAGTTCAAAAATGGATTTTGTTACAATATCAACGTTGTAGCGGTTTTCAAAATTATTCTTTGCAACTTTGAGGCTCATAGAAGAGCAAGGTGACTGATTGTAGGAACTGACGGTGAGGCAGCGGGGAAACTGTTCGACACAATAAGCAAGTGAATATAATGAACAGCAAAAGAAAAGTGGAGGAAACAAGGCAAACAAGAATAGCAAGAGAGAGAGAGAGAGAGGGAGATACATGGAAAAAATAATAACTAGAGCGATACTCGGTAGAGAGCATACCTCCGCGAGGCTGAACAGTTTATGTTTTGTGCCCCACTGATCGGCTGGATCTGGATTCGGACTTGTACCAAAATCGAATCGGCTTTTTCATGTCACCAAGCCAACTCATGCACCAAGTTTAGTCATAACTCGACCATAACTTTTAAAAATATCATGTTATATATCGCTTTTAGCCCGATCTCTTAATGGTGAAGAATCACTTGATAATTAAATAATTCTCGTATCCGAATCCATATTCAGGTCTTCACCAAAATCTAATCATTTCGGCCTTGTGTTACGTGGTCCTCCCGGTGACTACCTGGTCTCGGTGACCCCCGGACCGTGAGAGGAACTCCGCCAGAAAGATTTATTATGTATGCGCTTTCGTAACGCAATCAATATGAATTCCAACCAAGAAAAAACCCCACACCAAGGATCCGGAATAATCAAGGATATATTCCCCGAGCAATCAACCATCAACAATCAGCAATCAATAGTACAAAGATGTAAACTCATCTACATTAACTCTAAGATGGCCATCTTATACATTCCTTACATGAGCCCACTCCCGACTCCCTCCGTGGGCCAATGTCTCTCACAATGTCTCCGTACTCCTGTAGTTCGATCTCCACACGTGGGCGGTTGAACGGACCCTTCCTGACGTGCTTTCACCGGGCACGTCCCGTACCGGGAACAACGGCTGCAGCGCGCACCTCCTGGCCAAGCAAAGCGGGTAATGTAAAGCAGGCAAAGCAACACGTGGCTTGCCCAGCGCTCGCGGCCCAAGGTGCGACCCGTACGCGGCCTGGTAGACGGCGAGGCGAACTGTGCCAGCTGCTTGGTTCCGTGCACGAACCCACAGTGACTTGACGTGTCAAAGGGTAGTTACATGTCCCGGTAACTCCTCTCGCCAGACGGGCTTTGAAACGCCGATTCTCTTACGTTGCTCAATCGATACCGCTCGCGTCCGAGCTTGGCGAGGAAGAAGAAGAATCGTCGCGTCTCCAGGACCTCGTGTCTTTTCTTCTTCCGTTTCCAGTCTCCTCTTCCTCAGAAGGGCTCCTGACCCTTTAATCACAACAACCTTTAATCGACTACACATTGATAAGCAAAGCCCTGAATAGTAATTCACATACATTCACATAAATATGTAACATTCCCCTCCCCCCCTTCAAGAAAGAAAGTTTGAACCCAGCGAAAACTTTCTTTGCCGGCCAACTTGGATAAACAAACCAGATAACTCACCCCCCCCCCCCAAATCATCCGTTCCCCCCGGGCACAGTCATCACTTAAAAATAAAGCAACAAAATTTCACACCATCCCCTACATTAATTCCCTCTGGACCAAGCGTCAACCACTTCTAGTTTCTCTTGAATGACGGTTAAGAGGTGGTGACCCAAAGCCCCCAAATTTAAACCTCTCTCTAGCACTTTTTCGGGAGGCCCAGCGGAGTATTCCTACATGGACGCCTTAAGGAATGTGGAGTTCACGGTTAGTCGCGGGGAGGAAAGTTCATTACATGGACGCCTTTAAGAACGTGGAGTTCGCGGTTAGTCCGTGCAGGAAAGTTCACTACCTGGACGCCTTTAAGAACGTGGTGTTCACGGTTAGTCCGTGTAGGAGCCTCGGCTCGGCGGCTCCCCCGTATATAGTGCTTCAACTTCTCCAGACTCCTAACAGTTACGGTGGGACCCCTTGTCCCAGCCGTTACCTGACTGGCGGTCTCCTTCTCGGCCAGTGCTCTGACCTTCATTCGGGAGGTGCCGTAACTCTGGGAGCCTCCATAGTAATATCGGCTGCTGCCAACCCCAAAACTCCTGCCAAGTGGTCCTCTTCTGTAGGCCTCTCGACGCCTACGAAATGCCTTCCCTACTGTTATGGTCCGACCCTCCAAATCCTTACCATTCCAATTCTTCTCTGCCTCTCTGGCGTCTCTTGTGCTTGCAAACGTGACAAAGCCGAACCCTCTTGACCGTTGCGTTTCCCTGTCTTTTACCACCCGCACTTCCACCAGCGGCCCATATCTGTTGAAGACAGAGGTCAGAACTTCTTCCTCTGTGTTGAAGTTCAGTCCCCCTACAAATAACTTGGAACTTTTGTCGCCATCCCGAGCTGGTGGGGTGTTATTTTCCCTGCTGTGCTCTTTACCAACCCTCGGGTTACCATAAATTTGCCCCCCGGCCAAATCATTCCCAATAATCACAGATATTCCCTCTACAGGAAGCGTGGCTTGTAAACCGACGGTGACCGGTCCTGACACCAAATCGGATTCCAAATGGATGACATGAAGTGGGGCACTAACACAGCCACCGATCCCTTGTAACCGAACACTATCACCAGTTGCGGTACTCTTTGACAATGGCAAAATGCCTTCAAGCATTAAGGATTGATGGGCTCCTGTGTCCCTCAAAACCCTAACCGGTCTTGGGTTATTCAAGTCTCCCTTGAGTGAGACCAACCCCTCATAAATAAATGGTTGGTAACTCTTCTGTGGGCAATTTCTTACGCTTGCCATCGCATTCGGAGTGGTAATAGTCGGACTCCGCTCTGGGTCTTCCCTTTTCATGAGGTAACAACTGGACATCAAGTGTCCAGGTTTCTTGCAAAAAGCGCAAGTAGGCCCGGAGGAAAAACTCGTGGTCTGCCTCGGGCCCCCCGAAAAATCAGTTTGTCTTGGGCCAGCAGCCCTCTGATTTCGAACAGGTGGGGTATCGCGTTGTCCCCATAATCCTCTTGAGGCCGCCGCCATGTATTGTCGTTCTCCGCACCTGCTGTTCTCCACCTCCCCTGCGGAGATCTAGGCGAGGAGTTAGGTTCGTGGACCCCTATCCGGTGTGTTAAGGCATAATCATCTGCCATGGTGGCTGCGTCCCACAACTTCGGTACTTTCTTTTCCTGCAGGTACACTTTGATGTCCTCGTGGACACACTGTTGAAACTCCTCCACCAGCATCAGGTCACGCAATGCTTCGAAGTCGTTCCCGACTCCTTTTGACTCACACCACCGATCAAACATGTTTTCTTTCACTCTGGCAAACTCCACATGGGTCTCACTCTCCCTCTTCCTG
The DNA here is from genome assembly GCF_964187855.1 of Myxine glutinosa. Lineage (NCBI taxonomy): Eukaryota > Metazoa > Chordata > Myxini > Myxiniformes > Myxinidae > Myxine > Myxine glutinosa. Next base: position 226,306,038 of record NC_136262.1, read on the forward strand.
GCATTCCTGAATTTTTGCCGGTAAGCTTCCGGAACCAACTCATAGGCTTTGAGGATGTGCTTCTTCAATACCTCATAATCTGCACATTGGTCCATTGGTAGCGCCGAATAAATCTCTTGAGCTTTACCCACCAGCACACTTTGCACTAGTATGGTCCAGGCCTCCTCCGGCCAGTTTAACTGTCGAGCCACTTTCTCAAAGTGTGGAAAAAATTTAGCGACTTCCTTTTCACTGAAGGGTGGAACCAGCCTCACATGTCTGCCCACATCCCAGGTGTTCTGGCTAGGTGTCGACCCCGTCAGCAAGGGTGGTCCCTCTCCCCGTTCTCTCATTAACTCCAGCTCCTTGAATTTAATTTCTTGCTGAAGCTCCATGTCACGTTCCTTTAATTCCCTTTCCGCTTTTCTCTCCTCTGCTTCGAGTTCCCTTGCAGCTCTCCTCTCCTCTGCTTCTGCTTTCCTTTCCTCTGTTTTCATCCTTTCTAACCTTTCCTGGAGTTCTCGTTCCACTCTCCTTTCTTCTTCTGCTCTTTCCTTTTCTGCTTTCCTTTCTTCTTCTGCTAACCTTTCCTGGAGTTCTCGTTCCACTCTCCTTTCCTCTGCTTGTTTCTCTTCTCTCCTCTCTTCTGCTTTCCTTTCTTCTTCTTTTAACCTTTCCTGGAGTTCTCGTTCCACTCTCCTTTCCTCTGCTTGTTTCTCTTCTCTCCTCTCTTCTGCTTTCCTTTCTTCTTCTGCTCTTTCCTTTTCTGCTTTCCTTTCTTCTTCTGCTCTTTCCTTTTCTGCTTTCCTTTCTTCTTCTTTGATCCGTTCCTGGCTCCGTAATTGCAACTCCAGTTTCCGGAGCTCAACGTCTTCTGGTTCTTCGGGTAGCCACTGCCAGGCTAACTCGTCCCATGTTCCTAATCCCACCATAGACTGTATCACCGTGGTCTGCAACTCTGCCTTCCTCAAATTAGTTCGGACCTCCAAGTTAAAATGTTTGGCCAATTTCAAGAGGTCCGACTTTAGTAACGCTCGGAACTGTGCCTCACTCGGGGTTACCGCAAAGTTCTGTGCCACAAACGCCATGGTGCCTATCGTTAACACCTGTTAACCTTCACCCAAGACTTTACCCCACTTTCCCCAAAAATTTACCAATTAATACTTAATTAATAAGTTTTAATTAATAAAAATATTATTTTATTATTTTATACAATTTTAGATCCCGGACGTAGACCCAATTGCGAATCCGCAAATCGTAATTTGGACGAGCCCCCAATTCTGTTACGTGGTCCTCCCGGTGACTACCTGGTCTCGGTGACCCCCGGACCGTGAGAGGAACTCCGCCAGAAAGATTTATTATGTATGCGCTTTCGTAACGCAATCAATATGAATTCCAACAAAGAAAAAACCCCACACCAAGGATCCGGAATAATCAAGGATATATTCCCCGAGCAATCAACCATCAACAATCAGCAATCAATAGTACAAAGATGTAAACTCATCTACATTAACTCTAAGATGGCCATCTTATACATTCCTCACGTGAGCCCCACTCCCGACTCCCTCCGTGGGCCAATGTCTCTCACAATGTCTCCGTACTCCTGTAGTTCGATCTCCGCACGTGGGCGGTTGAACGGACCCTTCCTGACGTGCTTTCACCGGGCACGTCCCGTACCGGGAACAACGGCTGCAGCGCGCACCTCCTGGCCAAGCAAAGCGGGTAATGTAAAGCAGGCAAAGCAACACGCGGCTTGCCCAGTGCGCGCGGCTCAAGGTGCGACCCATACGCGGCCTGGTAGACGGCGAGGCGAACTGTGCCAGCTGCTTGGTTCCGTGCACGAACCCACAGTGACTTGACGTGTCAAAGGGTAGTTACACGTCCCGGTAACTCCTCTCGCCAGACGGGCTTTGAAACGCCGATTCTCTTACGTTGCTCAATCGATACCGCTCGCGTCCGAGCTTGGCGAGGAAGAAGAAGAATCGTCGCGTCTCCAGGACCTCGTGTCTTTTCTTCTTCCGTTTCCGGTCTCCTTTTCCTCAGAAGGGCTCCTGACCCTTTAATCACAACAACCTTTAATCGACTACACATTGATAAGCAAAGCCCCGAATAGTAATTCACATACATTCACATAAATATGTAACACTTGTCACACACGCTACATCTCTGACAAATTTCGTCCGAATCCATCCACAAATTTTTGAGGTATTTTGTTCACAGACAAACAAACAGACAGACAGGGGTGAAAACATAACTTCCATCCACCTTCGGTGGTGGAAGTAATCAAAGAAATGCAATAGCTTCCTAAATATCAGAAATATGGAATCAATCATTAATCAATAAATATAAAGTATATGAGAGGAGGTCTGGTAAGATGGCCGAGGGGTCTGCACTCTCGCATTTAAGCTGTCTTGCCCACGCTCTAATCTCCTCTCAGCTATAAACAGTCATCCTGGTGTTTCACAGGCAGTGTGATTCATGGACGTTGAACGAGGCGAAGCGTGTCTCTGATTCCAAACGGCTCTGTCCCCCGACAACTGCCGACATCAGATGGTTGGCGTTAAATATTCCACGGTGTCCTTCACGAAGAATAGGTGAACTATCGCGGACACCATGAGCAAATTGCAAATTCCTGCCTTAACTACTGATGGGAAGGAAATGGCAATCCACTCAGTGTGGCCTTTGCCAGGAAACTGCTTTGGCAGAACATCAGAACTAGCATTCAGATCAGACGAAGAGAGGAGCTCAGCTCTGTTGACAAATAAAGCGAATGCCATTGATGGCTTGTGAAGACTTCATTCTGCTTCCTCATCTGCAATCATGCGCACCTGAAATATCTCAGACAACATTTCCAATTTTTATAATAAAACAAAATTATAATACATTGCACTCACCTTTGTACGTGTCAAGAGCAGCATTAGCATCAGTGCCAACCCGAGTTGAAGTGACACAGAAGAGGAGGAGTGGAAGTTTCGAAGAGGCAGGTGATGTGGCACCATTATTGGACTCTTCAGGGTTTGGAAATATTTCAGAACACTGCACATCATACTTTTTCAGCGTCTGTTGAAGGTCCTGAATGAATGTTGTTTCTGCATTGTTGCTGCAACCATAAACGGCATACTGCAATATGATACTCTCTGGGTTGGAGGAAGAGAATGAGCGAAAGGAAAATTTTTTAATGACTGTGTGTTGATGTAACAACAACAACAAAAAAATGATGGAGAAAATACAGCTGAAAACATCTTAGAGTGTTAGAGATCAACTCAAGCAAAGAGGTATTTTGGCTTTACCTGGTAGGCTACACTTTAAAGAGGGAGATGGGATGTAATGGTAATGGAGTCGAGGATGCGCGGTGACGAGTCTCTTATTCCCAGACAGTGCATTTTTGTGGACTTCTGTCCACTGCCAGACAATATCTCTGTGAGTCAGTTATTTGAGAGGATGGCAGTGGTCGCTTGGCTTTGGCAAAAACTTGCTGATGTACGTACCACATCCGATGGAGGGACGTACTGTCTGTCAGCGTAGGCATCTCTGCTACAGCTTCCCCGCACTTTCTGAGGGTTAGGCTTCACTCCCTCCTTCTTAAATAAATGCTCTAAAAAGAAGTCTTGGGTCTGACGCAGTTTCACTTTCTCAGGACTTAAACACAACCCTTTTGGTCTGGGGAAAAAAAAAAGGATCAACTTCTGATCATTGACGGCCAATGCTTCCTCATCCGGTTTTCCTCAACTGGACAACAGAATGTCATCATGAAACTTCTTACAGCTGGGTCGGCCCCCTACGCTCGAATCAACTCACCTCTTAAATTCTTCAGGCACAAATTTAATTTGAAATGGCATCCTCAACCAATGGCAATGACCGCATGGTGTATTGAAGTTTGACAGATACGAACTTGGCTCATCTAAATGCACATACCATAACCCAATTTTTAAGTCGCTTTGTTCTTCTGCTGTTCTTTGTTCTTTTGCTGTCTCAACATTGGATGGAGGTCCTCAATGCCAAACAGGAAATCAGAGCTTTCTCCCTTGACATATCACTTGCCTTTGATATGGTCTGGCATCCTGCTCTGCACACCAAACTCTCCTATGGTATCCATGAAAATCTCCACGCATGGCTTGCGGACTTCCTCTCTGGTCGTAGTCATCATGTGGCCCTGAATGCATTTCTCTCATCTCCCCTTCCTGTTCAGGCTGGAGTTCCCCAAGGCAGTGTTCTGGGTCCTGTGCTTTTTTTTGGTCTTCATCAATGATCTCTCCGACTCTCAGGAAAATCCTCTCTATCTCTTTGCTGATGACTCCACTCTCTGCCGCTCCATTCCTCATCCCTCAGATCGGCAGTCTGCAGCCTCCTCAATCTCTGCAGACCTGGACAAAAGCACAGACTGGTCAAACAAGTGGAACATGTCTTTCAATCCTGACAAATCTCACACTCTCACTATGTCTCTCCAAAAAGACCGACTGGACAACCCTCCCATCTACTTTCTCAACAATCCTCTCCAAGAAGTTCTGTCGCTCAAGCTTTTGGGTCTCACTATCTGCCATGATCTTTCCTGGGAAAAACAACATTTCCAAGCTGGCCTCCAAAGCCAGTCGCCGACTGGGCATCCTCCGTCGTGCGAAGTCCTTTCTTGGCACACCTGAGGTCCTCACCACATACAAGGCTTTCATCCATACCTCAAATGAATACTGTTCTCCCCTCTGGGCTGGTGCTCCTGCCTCACACCTAGCTCGGCTTCACGATGTTGAAACCAAAGCTTTCAGAATCATTGGAATCTCCCACGATGAAGCCGATTGTGAGGGCGTTTCACTCACTCACCGCAGGCAGGTATGTGGTCTTTCTGTCTTCTAACGACTCCTCTCCGGCCTAGCTCCCCCAGCCCTAGCTGTGCTCTATGCCCCAAATATTCCTGCAGGTCGCACAATATCTGCCAGCCACCCTATTCTGTGGAAATTGCCAAAATCATGACTCTCTGCTCACCTTCACTCTTTCGTTCCTCTTTACTCTCACCTCTGGAACAAACTCCCTCACTCTCTTCAATCCCTCTCCTCCCTCCAGGTCTTTAAAATAGGTGTTCACCACCATCTCTTATCTTCCCCCATTCAAAAGCTTGATCTTTTCTACCCCCGTTTATTCACTCCAGATCCACTTTTTTGAAATTCCAACTTTTTCCCTGGAAGTCCTAGCAGTGTCCATGTGTTTTATACCTCTCCCACCCCCCCCCCCCTCTTCCCATGCCTCGATCCCCCAAGCCCTCTCCCTCCCACAGATCTCCCGATGTCCCTGTTCTCTGCTGTTGTACTTGTGTGCTTCCCTCTCTCTTCCCATCTTGTCTCCCGCCCCTTTATTATGTGGTGTATGTGTCAGTTTTTTTTTTCGTGATTAATGTTATCTCTTGCACGAGCCTCGATCTTGTATACAAAAAAAAGAAAGAAAAAAGTGTAATGTGCTGAAAATACGTGCATTCCGCAAATACGGCAGGATATCATCAATGACCGGCATTGGCATCAGATGTTTATGATTGGCATCATCAGGACTCAGCATGATAGCAGCGTTAAGGTGTTTCAGAGCAATGATCGTCCTCGACTTCCCTGTCGATGGCTTTATCACAGTTGCCATACTGTTCACCCACAAGGTTGCCATTGTTACCGGTGTGACGATGTCCAGCTCTTCCAAATGACTGCGTCTCGGCGTCTTCCCTGTCCATCAAATTTCGTCTGAATCTGTCAACAACTTTTTGAGATAGCCTCTTCACAAACAGATAGACACGGGTGAAGACATAACCTCTGTCCACTTCCCGTTGACAAAAATGCTTGAGGTAACAAAATGGCTTGAGGTCTGGCTTGAGGTAACAAATGCATGCAACACTTTTAATATGACTGCCGCTTTAAGGTTAATTTTTTTCCACAATCTTGATTTGTAATGATATTTACCTTCCTTCGATGGCATCGTTACTTTCTCGATTGTGTTGTCTGTAGAATGGATTCTTCTCCACACACAAAATTAGTCGCGAATGATGGAAGGCAGGTACAGACACGAACTCCAGGTAGCGCAGGAACTCGTCACGGCTCAAAACTTACGCTTTCTCACCTATAATAGCCGGTCAATCAAAACAACATCTTTCGCATTTTAACACAGCATGGGATGCGTTTTGCAAAGTGTCAGAGCAATGTTAAAGCGAAAGAAACCTAACAAACTGAAACAACACCTACCTGTGTAACTTGTTTAGGTCTTGGTATTTTTGATAACTCCCAAAGCTGCGCGCCCTGTATGAGTTGGTAACCACCCACCTTTGCTCGGTTCATGTGTTCATTTCAGAGTGAGCGATTCGAAAATAAAATGAATGCTCAGAGTAATAAAATGGACACAATGAGTGATCGGTTGGAAGGAAAGATAGGGGGGTTGAATAAATAAATGAATGCCCAGAGTGATCAAATTTATGAATGGACGAGTGAGTTGAAGGAAGGACGAAAGAATGGTCCCGATGTGGCAAAGGAGAAGCCAAGGGTGGCAGAAATTCAATCTGAACGGGGGGAGTTAACTGGGACAATGGAAGAGTGTGCGGCCCATGCTGATGTGCATGGGGCTCAGGAGCTGGGAATGGCAATTGAAGTAAATGGGGAAGTTAGGGAAGGAAATGGGGAATGTGAAAATTTTAATGGGGAATGTGAAAATTTTAATGGGGAATGTTTCCCACATGGATGCCTGGAGGGTTGTCAGGGCTGGGTGGATGCCCCAACACATCAACAGGGGGATGGATTTGAATCCTTGCTGTGCCAGGGTGGTGGTTCAAAGCAACAGGGGGTAAGAGTATTGGAGGTCCGTGTGGTGGAACCGGACCAGGTATTTATTGATCAAGGCCTGTGGGGGCCGCAAATGACGATTGATGGGGATGTAAATGATGTGACACAGCGGTTGGGGACCTGGGACAGTACCATGGAGGACAAGTTTGACCAGGCCCAAAGGAGCTTGGGGTAGGGGTGAGTCGGTCCAAGGAGCAGTTGGGTACAGGGTACATTGGGTACAGGATGTACAGGAGGCTCCGAAATTGCATACCCAGCAGGGGGAGTGTTTTGGCTCCGAGCTGGATTTGGACTTGGAGAGTCGGGAGATCGAGTCTCAATCGATTTGGTCCCCGTAGGGAATTTGGAACTGCTGCAGGGAGGGGCAGAACAACCTGAGGGGGTTGTTACCTGCAGCTGTGGTTATTGGACACATGAGGCTAAAATTTTTAAAAGGAAAAATAAAGTTAAATTGCAATGGGAATTGGATTTGGAGCAGCCTTGGTGGGAGTTGGTCCCTGGGCTGCGGAATGTGGACCAGGAGAGGTCATTGGGGATGGCCTCGGGCAAAAGTTGCCCCTTTCGAAATTTGGTAATGCCAACCAGCTGGGGGCTGGGCTGGCAAGATTTGGATGTGGGGTCAAACCATGGGTCTCATGGTACTACTTGGGCCCCACGGTGGGTCTGGTGGAGTGTGGTGTCCCTTGTCCATCGGGGCGCCGCCCGAGTAGGTGGCTCGGACCGGCAGGCTCACTGGACCCTGGTGGGGGTTAAGACCTCCAGGGGGTCCGAGGTGGTTTCTCAGGCCTAGGATGGCATATTATGAGGACCACTTGGGGGAGGTGTTGTGGGTCGTGCTTTGGTGGTGGCATCGCGGAGGGCCAACTTGGGCCTGATGTGGTGACCACCCGGGCATGTGGCCTGACACCCTCTCCCTGAGACTCTGGGACAGCCAGCATGTGGTGACCTGCCATGCTGTGCTGGTCTATGGACGTGGGTCAAACCGCATGGACAGGGATGGACATAGCCTGCCGGACAACCATTGGGGCATCTGTGGAACATGATGGGGTAAGAGTGATCTTCCACAGATGTTCCATTATGATTTGTGGACTCTCGGCTTGGGAAGAGAGCCATGGGAGTGTGAATGGGAATTTTTAACGTGCCGAGCATATGGGCCATGCTCGGCTGGCATGTGTATGGAAAAGCACCCTTCTTTGGTGAGATTAGTAAAATGTGAAAAATGTTTGGCACGGGTAATCTGAGGTTAGATGCAAATTTAAGGGTGAATTTTGTGAAGAGAAATGGTGGACACTGCACAGTGGCACCATTATTGATCCAGGTGTGTTTAGACCAGAGTGTTGGAGGCTGTGATAAAAATTGACAGGGTAGCAGGACACAGTTTGCAACTGCTTGCGGGGGCGATTGCGCCAATATTTGGGATGCGGGGTTGTAGGGATGTAGTTGAGTATTCTGAGGGTCAACGTGGTGCTATGGGTGTCCGAGGTGTGTGGATCATGTCTTCTGGGTGAGTCTGCTGGTGGAGCATGGCTGTCGACTGGACCTTGGCATGGTCAAGTGTGGGTGGGCACTGGGGGCTGCAGTTGTGTGGACTGGGGGATGAGGGCGGCGAAGGTGACGTGAGGGGAATGCCATGCATTGCGACCGTCTCCCCGAGGACCGAGGTTGTGAGTGCGGTAGTGTTGTTGGCAGCAGGTGCTCACCACATTGGCCAGCTGGGGCTGGTGCAGCCGTGTCCCTCTCAGAGGGGGGGGGAAGGATGTATGGTGGGTCGCACCCTCATGGACACTCATGGGCCATGTTGGTGTTTCGGCTGCTCAGCTTGTCCCGATGACCCTTGCACGGTGGAGATGCGGATCTGTCGTAGCCACATGAAAATGTGTCGTGATAATCACCGTTGGATGTGGATCCACATACCTGCCAGTACAGTGGGGAGAAAAGTGGAATTTGGTGAGTTTGGTCGGCCCAATGGGATAAATTTGGGGATTGTGAGGGTGGATGGCACTTTTGGACTTGACCAACCTGCAACTACCTGCACTTGAGGTAAGTGCTGGGATGTGTACTGTCCCAGGCTTCAGGACTTGCTTGTTAAATTGGGGACAGGTAATTTGGAGTTGGGGGCGGGTGAGAGTGATGACATGGTCGGTGAGGGGGATGGAATGTGTGCCACACAGTGACTTGTGGGAGGCATTTGTTTATGTGTCGAGGTTTGGTGTTTTTATGTGGTCGTGAGGTTGGAGTTCGGATTATGGATGAGTGGTGATTATTGAGAGTTTTGAAATGTGCTTTTGGAAATGTGTTGGTTAAATGTGAATGGGATTTCACATGAAGCAGGCCATGGCAACTCTTGTAACACCTTTTGAACCATCTCTGGAAATGTGTTTGAGAATTGAAAGGCAGGGGGGGGGGGCAGGGGGGGAGGAAATGTATTTTGGGGATTTTGCGGGTGGGGAAGGTGTGTGTGTCCACAGGTACAGATCAAGCTCTGAGGAGCGATGCCTGCGACCCCCTCTGCAGCAATTACCCCTGGCAGCCAGTGGTATCTGGAAACTGGAGCTCGTCGGTGGAGGGTCTGTTTGGGCGCCCTGGGGTGGAAGACTCCCGGCGACCCGTGTAGCTGCACTGAAGCAGGAGGCCACGGAGCCTGGTGTGTGGAGACCCCCACCGGCGGCGTAACAGCGGAAAGGGCTGTTTGACTGTCACGGGCCAAGAGGTGAAGGGGGGGGGGGGGGGCAATGAATTTGTAAGTCGAGTGACTTGTGTTTGGACTGTGGGCACCACAGCCTTAAGCGCCCCCACCATCTTGATTGTGCGGTACCTCCCCGCTCCCTAGTAGAAATGAACGCACACACAAATATGACATCTATGCCATGGCCCTGCAGGGGGGGTGGAATGAGTGCTTGGTAATGATTTAGTCTCGTAATGATTTTTGGAATGAGAATGAATGGTTATGGGTTTGTGTTAAATGAATGTGGGTGAAATCCACAGAGCCACGTCACTCACCTGTAACACCAGGACAGGGCCCGCGGAAATTTATGGGTGCATTGGGATGGCCCCGCAGGTAAGGTTGCATCTTGTGGCATCCACCGGGGGACGCGGTCTGTCGGAAGGGGTTTGTACAAATGTTTTATTAGAGTTTTGAGTTTTTGCAAGTTAAGGTTAAGTTTGTGGGTAAGTTAGATTTTGAGTGCTTGTTGTTTGTTTTCTCCCTCCGCAGGAACAACGAATCGAAATGACTGTAAATATTTGAAATGCATGATTGTTAAGGGGATTAGCATGTTAAGGAGAACAGGTAGGTAGCTCCAGCTCACTTCCCACAGCCCTCCTGATTTATTCCATAGGCGAATTAAGTGTGAGACAGTAAGTGTTAAGACTGGAATGGTAGCGCCTGCAGTGAACCTTGCAGGGGCTACGGTTCCAGGGGAGTGGGGATGGGGGGGGGGGGGGTGCTGTGTTATGAATTTTGGTGTAGAGGAATATCTAGATCCAGGTAGATCTGCATAGGTAGGTGTCCGGCTGTCGTGATAGGGAACCTCACAGGTAATAAGTTCTGTGTAGCCCGTATGTCGGAGTAAGTGCGTATCTGTGTCCCCGCCACGAGGGGGTGGGGCATGGTAACTAGAATTAGGGAATATGCTAACTCCATTGTGTGTCGTTCCCTCTGTGAGCATCCCAGTGTCCCTTATGGCAACACACTCCCATAGACACTTAGATAGGCCTTTAGTGCACCACATTAATTAAATCCCCTCCCTTAGAATAAAACAAACCGGAGAGACAAGCAGGCAGCGGCCGCCGCGCAGTGGTACACCATGGCTTTCACGCATTGACCGGGCAGGCTGGGAGCCACGTCCAGGAGGACCCTTGATTGGCCAGGGGTAGGGGCGAGCAACAAGCAGGGCACCGATTGGCAGAGTAGGGGAGGGCGAGTGATTGGTCAACAGAAGGGCAGAGAGCTTCCCCGTGATTTGAGGCTAAAGAAGGACTTGTGGTTGGCCACCGACGGATGGCATGACCAGGGGGCGGGAGGCGCTCGGCTAATGGGAGGACGCCAATGCGTTGGGAAGATTCGGGAAGGTGACAAGCGACAGACACGTTGGAGGAAAAGGACTGGACGTCAGAAGATCACGAGTAAAACCGCTTGCTAGCCGGCATTTTGCCCTTCTTCTCTCTTTTCTTCCTTTGGCCATCTCGTTTTGGATCCATCCTGCCCGGACCTCCCTTCTGCCCTTGCTTTTCGTTCCCGGTTGGAGTTCGTTTGGAAAGACGTTGGAGCGCTGACAATTATCTTCCCCGGCGTTCACGTGCGGACGGCGAGCGCACGGGCTGCAACAGCCAGAGACCATTGCACGATCGCTCGCTTGGCACGAGAGGCCTGGTGAATGGGGGGGGGGGGGGGGGTCTGGTGAAACGCCAGCAGATGGGACCGAGCGGTTCGCGCTGACCAGAGCCGCGTCGGATGGTGCCTGATCGACCTGACGCTACACTGCCAGACACAGATAAGACACACCACATTTCACAAACACGACGAGACATTTATTTTATTCAATCTCCCATTGCTTGTATCCGAAGTGTGAGTAGGGACGTCACAACCTAGAATTTAGTTCTATCACTGCGTTTCCCTGTCCCGATATTTATTTTGAATAAACCCTTCTATTATTTTCCCTTTCATTCCAAATCCCGTGTTCGTGTGAGATTAATTTGCAGGGTTGAAGACTGCTCGGATCACGTCAGGTAAATTCCTGCTTCTTCCTCTTCCCCTTCTTCCTCTCGTGCTTGCATAGTCAAATCCGCAATTGATCGTTGCCTCAAAGAGTTAAAGCTCGTTCAGGCTATCCGCAATCCTACGGTCTTAACCGTGGGCATTCGCGCGACAATATATATTCTGTGAATACTCCTGCTAGTGTATATATATATATATATACTGAATCGAGGCTCGTGAAAGAGCTGACAACCGCGAGGGAAAGACAGCACAGGGGTCCACGAGGGAACGACAGCACAGGGGGACAGCGAGGGAAAGACAGCACAGGGGGACCGTGAGGGAAAGACAGCACAGGGGGACCGCGAGGGAAAGACAGCACAGGGGGACCCTGAGGGAAAGACAGCACAGGGGGACCGTGAGGGAAAGACAGCACAGGGGGGCCGTGAGGGAAAGACAGCACAGGGGGACCGTGAGGGAAAGACAGCACAGGGGGACCATGAGGGAAAGACAGCACAGGGGGACCGTGAGGGAAAGACAGCACAGGGGGACCGTGAGGGAAAGACAGCACAGGGGGACCGCGAGGGAAAGACAGCACAGGGGGACCGCGAGGGAAAGAAAGCACAGGGGGACCGCGAGGGAAAGACAGCACAGGGGGACCATGAGGGAAAGACAAAGACAGCACAGGGGGACTGTAACGTATTATTCTGACTTGTATTTGCATTGTTGTTGTGGTTTATCGGACGCGCTTATTCGTCAGACACGAGTGAATCATCACCGCGTCAATAAACGCGCTTTCCGCTTCCGGCACGATGGAGTCTGCTTGAGTTCGTTACATGGTGTCAGAAGTTCGTTGATATTCACGCCATAAGCCGCCTTTCGTCTCCATAAATATGGCATCTCCGAACTTTGATCATCCCTCGATCGACTGGGAGAGTCTGGATCTCTACCAGGAGTTTTGCCGGTTCAGAAATCACGTCAGTTTTGTCTTGTCAGGGCTGCTCGCAGACATAACGAAGCCTCGTCAGGCAGGATGGCTCGGAACGTGGATCGGCGAACAAGGTCGTCAAATCTACCAAACTCTATCTTGGGAGGAAGGAGAGAAAGACGACCCGCAGGAAGTGCTGAACAAATTCCAGAACTATGTGCAGCCCAGAAAGAACAAAAGAGTTGCCAGACACCGACTGAAACAAAGGCGCCAGCGGAGTGGTGAGTCTTTTGATCATTTCATAAAAGATCTGAGGATAATTCTCATGGATTGCGATTACCAAGACCCAGACGACATAATCGTCGATTGCATCATTGATGGCAGCCATGATAAGAGGGTCCAAGAGAAATTACTCGATAGGGGTGAGGAGCTCTCACTAGCTAAAGCTATAGAAATTTGCCAACAGCTAGAGCTCTCGCAGAAACATATGAGAATAGTCCGAGATGAAGATGCTCTCATCTCAGCCCTCAGATCTGAAAACGAACGAACTCAGCACCAGACTCAACGTTGTAAGAGCAAGCCTGATAGGCATACACAAGCCACCGAGCTATTCAAAGCTGAGAATCGGTTTCGGAATGACGGTCCCTGCAGCAAATGTGGCCAGTCAGTGCACAGGCAAGCCAAGTGTCCAGCAATTAATTCTAGTTGCTCCTACTGCAAGAAGCCTGGTCACTGGTTTGCGGCGTGTCGGAAGAGACTGCGCGACCTAAAGTCCCTTGATGAGGAGACCAGTCTAGATCATGTAGATCTTCCTCAAGAACTCGTCAAGGAATCTGAAATTTTAAGGATCTCCGCTCTACAACCAAGCATCAATACGGCTACTCATGACAAGTGGGCACAGACCGTCACGTTGCTGGGTCAGCCTACTCGGTTCCGGATTGACACGGGTGCAAGGTGCAACACACTAACACTCAACGACTACCAGTTAGTCCAGCACCTCGCAGGCGATCTACAATCGTCGCATAAATTTCTTAAAACATACTCGAACCATACTATCCATCCTGTCGGTACCGTGACACTCCCTCTCTCTCACAAAAACAAGACCGTCGTTAGAGCCAGTTTTGAGGTCATTGACCTCGATCAGGAGAATGTAATGTCAGGCGCTACCTCGGAAGCCCTAGGCCTCATTGTCAAGCTCGATAAGTTGTCTCTTGTTCAGCCTCTAGTCAATGTGTCTCAGGAAGCTGTAATCTCTGAGTTTCCAGAAGTTGCCAAGACAACTGGAACTCTTCCCGGAACTTATCGGATCAAGCTTGTAGAAGGGTCACAGGGAGTAGTTCACGCTCCTCGCAGACAGCCTGCAGCATTGAGAGAGCAAATAGTTGACAAGCTACAAGAGATGGTCACCGAAGGTCACATCGCGAAGGTAGAACGACCGACTGAGTGGGTGAGTTCCATGGTAGTAGCTCTTCGCAACGGCAAAGTCCGCATCTGTATAGACCCCAAAGACTTAAACAAGTGCACAAAACGTGAGCACTACCCAATGAGAACTGTTCAGGAAGTTTTAGCTCAAATCCCTGGAGCCAAAGTATTTTCTGTGCTTGACGCCCGCAGTGGGTTCATGCAAATTCGCCTTGACGAGCCTTCTTCATTCTTGACCACGTTCAATACACCTGTAGGGAGATACCGCTGGCTGCGTCTCCCTTATGGATTGAGGTGCTCGCCGGAGATATTCCAGCGAATCATGGACCAGATGCTAGAAGGGATAGAATGGGTAACAGCGGTAATGGATGACATTTTAGTTGCTGGTCGTGACATCACCCACCACGACTGTGTACTGAAGCGAGTTATGCAACGAGCTACAAGTTATAACCTGCAACTAAACTTCCGAAAATGCCTCATCCGGCGAACCTCAGTCCCTTATGTAGGCCACCTGCTTACTGCAGAAGGAGTGCTACCAGATCCATTCAAGACGAAGGCAGTTGAGAAAATGCCACGTCCAACAGACAAACAAGGCGTCAAGCGTTTCCTTGGATTCGTTCAGTATTTAGGGAAGTTTATCCCCAACCTAAGTGACACAAGCAAGCCTCTCCGTGATCTCTGCAAGGCGGACGTGGAGTTCTCCTGGCAGTCAGCTCAGGAGCTGTCCTTCAAGAAGCTGAAGCAAGCATGTATTTCGGCCCCGGTCCTTCAGTACTACGATGTAAGTCAGCCAGTTGAAATACAAGCCGATGCCAGCCAAAACGCTGTAGGAGCCTGTTTGCTCCAGAATGGCAACCCTATAGCGTTCACATCACGCAGTATGACCGATACTGAGTGTCGCTACGCTATGATTGAGAAGGAAATGCTCTCAATCGTCCATGCAACAGAAGCATTTCACTACTATATCTTTGGAAAATCAGTAGTGGTATATAATGACCATAAACCCCTTGAGGAAATCTTCAAGAAGCCTCTCCTATCTTCTCCCATGCGTTTACAGCGTATGTTGCTCAAGCTTCAACGGTATGACTTGGAGGTTAACTACTGCCGTGGTTCTGAGATGGTGCTCCCCGACACATTGTCCCGTGCACCTCTACCGGACACCGACTCAGAAGCTGGGAAAGACCTTGAGCCTGTGAACATGTTCCAGTTCCTTGCGATCACGAGTGGGAAATACCTCGAAATCCAGGAAGCTACTCTGAGTCAAATGAGCCTTCTCTGCGGTGTCATTGCAAGTGGATGGCCTGACTCCCGAAAGGAAGTCCCAGCACAGGTCCGTCCGTACTTTGACTCCAGAACGCAATTGGCAGTCTCAGACAGTGTTGTCTACAAAGGCATGCGCCTTGTCATCCCGCCAAGCCTCAGACCCAGAATGCTGAGCTTGATTCATGAATCGCACCTCGGAGTGAACAAGTGTAAGCAGCGTGCTCGCGAGGTCATGTATTGGCCCTCAATGAACTCTGACATCGAAGAAACTGTACGGAATTGTTGCAAGTGTGCAGAGTATCAAAGCGCTCAGCAACGGGAGCCTCTCTTGCCGACTTACACGCCTGATCTTCCATTCATCGAAGTTGGAAGCGACGTTTTTGACTTCGAATCAAAGCAGTATTTGCTCACGGTCGATTATTACTCCAAGTTTGTGGAGGTGGATTGCCTCAAGGACATTACAGCTCGCTCTGTAATCGAAGCTCTCAAGCAGCAGTTTTGTCGACATGGTATTCCAGAGAAGCTGCGAAGCGATTCCGGAAGTCAGTACACGTCAGAGGAATTTTCTCAGTTTTGCAAAGAATATGGCATAACTCACGACATTGTGTCCCCCAAGCACCAACGTGCCAATGGAGAGGCAGAAAGAGCGATCCAGACAGTGAAAAGGCTCTGGAAGAAGTCAGCAGATAAGTACTTAGCCCTGCTAGACTACCACACCACTCCACTGGAAGGAATAAACTTGTCCCCGGCTCAGCTCCTAATGGGAAGACGCCCCAGAAACACACTGCCTTGCAACCGCACTCTTCTCATGCCTGCGCGGTATGACCATCACCTTGTGAGATCACGCCTTGACACACAGAAGGAGAAACAAAAATACTATCATGACAAGCCATCTATGTCAGATTTGCCACCGCTCCAGCCGGGAGACAGTGTTAGGATGTTGCCAAACCCGGAGGCCAGGCATTGGATTCCGGCTGTAGTTGAGGCGCGCCACAACAGCCCCCGGTCATATTTGCTGAGGACCCCAAACAATGTGTACCGGCGTAACAGGCTCCATCTCCGCAGAGTACCTCATTCAGCCAATGTTGGCCCGGTGGGAAGTCAGCCACTCTCTCGCTTTTACTCTTCCCAGGACATGAGGGACTTCCCTGATCCCACCACTCAACAGGACACCCCAGTGGGGAACTGCTGCAAGTCCCCAAGTCCAAGTGAGCAAGCATCTGAATCCCAAAGTCTCCCAACAGTGTCATCGCCTCGAGCCACTGCATCTCCCAGAAATACCAAGTTCATCACAAGGAGCGGCAGAGCGGTTAACCCTCCCAGACGTCTGGATCTTTAAATTTAAATCAATTGATTCACGTGATCTGAATGTGATGCTGTTTGTTAATTAATTCAGTGTAAGTTTTACTTTATAGAGTTATTTGCTTTGCTGGTTTCCTTTAAAGTGGCTTCCTTGAAAGAAAGGAGGATGTAACGTATTATTCTGACTTGTATTTGCATTGTTGTTGTGGTTTATCGGACGCGCTTATTCGTCAGACACGAGTGAATCATCACCGCGTCAATAAACGCGCTTTCCGCTTCCGGCACGATGGAGTCTGCTTGAGTTCGTTACAGGGACCGTGAGGGAAAGACAGCACAGGGGGACCGTGAGGGAATGACAGCACAGGGGGACCGCGAGGGAAAGACAGCACAGGGGGACGGTGAGGGAAAGACAAAGACAGCACAGGGGGACCGTGAGGGAAAGACAGCACAGGGGGACCGTGAGGGAAAGACAGCACAGGGGGACCGTGAGGGAAAGACAGCACAGGGGGACCGCGAGGCAAAGACAGCACAGGGGGACCGCGAGGGAAAGACAGCACAGGGGGACCGCGAGGGAAAGACAGCACAGGGGGACCGCGAGGGAAAGACAGCACAGGGGGACCGCGAGGGAAAGACAGCACAGGGGGACTGCGAGGGAAAGACAGCACAGGGGGACCGCGAGGGAAAGACAGCACAGGGGGACCGCGAGGGAAAGACAGCACAGGGGGACCGCGAGGGAAAGACAGCACAGGGGGACCGCGAGGGAAAGACAGCACAGGGGGACCGCGAGGGAAAGACAGCACAGGGGGACCGCGAGGGAAAGACAGCACAGGGGGACCGCGAGGGAAAGACAGCACAGGGGGACCGCGAGGGAAAGACAGCACAGGGGGACCGCGAGGGAAAGACAGCACAGGGGGACCGCGAGGGAAAGACAGCACAGGGGGACCGCGAGGGAAAGACAGCACAGGGGGACCGCGAGGGAAAGACAGCACAGGGGGACCGCGAGGGAAAGACAGCACAGGGGGACCATGAGGGAAAGACAGCACAGGGGGACCGCGAGGGAAAGACAGCACAGGGGGACCGCGAGGGAAAGACAGCACAGGGGGACCACGAGGGAAAGACAGCACAGGGGGACCGTGAGGGAAAGACAGCACAGGGGGACCGCGAGGGAAAGACAGCACAGGGGGACCGCGAGGGAAAGACAGCACAGGGGGACCGCGAGGGAAAGACAGCACAGGGGGACCGCGAGGGAAAGACAGCACAGGGGGACCGCGAGGGAAAGACAGCACAGGGGGACCGCGAGGGAAAGACAGCACAGGGGACCGTGAGGGAAAGACAAAGACAGCACAGGGGGACCGCGAGGGAAAGACAGCACAGGGGGACCGTGAAGGAAAGACAGCACAGGGGGACCGTGAGGGAAAGACAGCACAGGGGGACCTTGAGGGAAAGACAGCACAGGGGGACCGCGAGGGAAAGACAGCACAGGGGGACCGCGAGGGAAAGACAGCACAGGGGGACCACGAGGGAAAGACAGCACAGGGGGACCGCGAGGGAAAGTCAGCACAGGGGGACCGCGAGGGAAAGACAGCACAGGGGGACCGCGAGGGACAGACAGCACAGGGGGACCGCGAGGGAAAGACAGCACAGGGGGACCGCGAGGGAAAGACAGCACAGGGGGACCGCGAGGGAAAGACAGCACAGGGGGACCGTGAGGGAAAGACAGCACAGGGGGACCGCGAGGGAAAGACAGCACAGGGGGACCGCGAGGGAAAGACAGCACAGGGGGACCGCGAGGGAAAGACAGCACAGGGGGACCGTGAGGGAAAGACAGCACAGGGGGACCGCGAGGGAAAGACAGCACAGGGGGACCGTGAGGGAAAGACAGCACAGGCGGACCGTGAGGGAAAGACATCACAGGGGGACCGTGAGGGAAAGACAGCACAGGGGGGCCGTGAGGGAAAGACAGCACAGGGGGACCGTGAGGGAAAGACAGCACAGGGGGACCATGAGGGAAAGACAGTACAGGGGGACCGTGAGGGAAAGACAGCACAGGGGGACCGTGAGGGAAAGACAGCACAGGGGGACCGCGAGGGAAAGACAGCACAGGGGGACCACGAGGGAAAGAAAGCACAGGGGGACCGCAAGGGAAAGACAGCACAGGGGGACCGCGAGGGAAAGAAAGCACAGGGGGACCGCGAGGGAAAGACAGCACAGGGGGATCGCGAGGGAAAGACAGCACAGGGGGACCACGAGGGAAAGACAGCACAGGGGGACCGCGAGGGAAAGACAGCACAGGAGGACCGTGAGGGAAAGACAGCACAGGGAGACCGCGAGGGAAAGACAGCACAGGGGGACCGTGAGGGAAAGACAGCACAGGGGGACCGTGAGGGAAAGACAGCACAGGGGGACCGCGAGGCAAAGACAGCACAGGGGGACCACGAGGGAAAGACAGCACAGGGGGACCGCGAGGGAAAGACAGCACAGGGGGACCGCGAGGGAAAGACAGCACAGGGGGACTGCGAGGGAAAGACAGCACAGGGGGACCACGAGGGAAAGACAGCACAGGGGGACCGTGAGGGAAAGACAGCACAGGGGGACCGCGAGGGAAAGACAGCACAGGGGGACCCTGAGGGAAAGGCAGCACAGGGGGACCGTGAGGGAAAGACAGCACAGGGGGACCGTGAGGGAAAGACAGCACAGGGGGACCGTGAGGGAAAGACAGCACAGGGGGACCGCGAGGGAAAGACAGCACAGGGGGACCGCGAGGGAAAGACAGCACAGGGGGACCATGAGGGAAAGACAAAGACAGCACAGGGGGACCGTGAGGGAAAGACAGCACAGGGGGACCGTGAGGGAATGACAGCACAGGGGGCCCGCGAGGGAAAGACAGCACAGGGGGACGGTGAGGGAAAGACAAAGACAGCACAGGGGGACCGTGAGGGAAAGACAGCACAGGGGGACCGTGAGGAAAAGACAGCACAGGGGGACCGTGAGGGAAAGACAGCACAGGGGGGCCGCGAGGCAAAGACAGCACAGGGGGACCGCGAGGGAAAGACAGCACAGGGGGACCGCGAGGGAAAGACAGCACAGGGGGACCGCGAGGGAAAGACAGCACAGGGGGACCGCGAGGGAAAGACAGCACAGGGGGACCGCGAGGGAAAGACAGCACAGGGGGACCGCGAGGGAAAGACAGCACAGGGGGACCACGAGGGAAAGACAGCACAGGGGGACCGCGAGGGAAAGACAGCACAGGGGGACCGCGAGGGAAAGACAGCACAGGGGGACCGCGAGGGAAAGACAGCACAGGGGGACCGCGAGGGAAAGACAGCACAGGGGGACCGCGAGGGAAAGACAGCACAGGGGGACCGCGAGGGAAAGACAGCACAGGGGGACCGCGAGGGAAAGACAAAGACAGCACAGGGGGACCGTGAGGGAAAGACAGCACAGGGGGACCGTGAGGGAAAGACAGCACAGGGGGACCGTGAGGGAAAGACAGCACAGGGGGACCGCGAGGCAAAGACAGCACAGGGGGACCGCGAGGGAAAGACAGCACAGGGGGACCGCGAGGGAAAGACAGCACAGGGGGACCGCGAGGGAAAGACAGCACAGGGGGACCGCGAGGGAAAGACAGCACAGGGGGACCGCGAGGGAAAGACAGCACAGGGGGACCGCGAGGGAAAGACAGCACAGGGGGACCGCGAGGGAAAGACAGCACAGGGGGACCGCGAGGGAAAGACAGCACAGGGGGACCGTGAGGGAAAGACAGCACAGGGGGACCGCGAGGGAAAGACAGCACAGGGGGACCGCGAGGGAAAGACAGCACAGGGGGACCGCGAGGGAAAGACAGCACAGGGGGACCGCGAGGGAAAGACAGCACAGGGGGACCGCGAGGGAAAGACAGCACAGGGGGACCGCGAGGGAAAGACAGCACAGGGGACCGTGAGGGAAAGACAAAGACAGCACAGGGGGACCGCGAGGGAAAGACAGCACAGGGGGACCGTGAAGGAAAGACAGCACAGGGGGACCGTGAGGGAAAGACAGCACAGGGGGACCTTGAGGGAAAGACAGCACAGGGGGACCGCGAGGGAAAGACAGCACAGGGGGACCGCGAGGGAAAGACAGCACAGGGGGACCACGAGGGAAAGACAGCACAGGGGGACCGCGAGGGAAAGTCAGCACAGGGGGACCGCGAGGGAAAGACAGCACAGGGGGACCGCGAGGGACAGACAGCACAGGGGGACCGCGAGGGAAAGACAGCACAGGGGGACCGCGAGGGAAAGACAGCACAGGGGGACCGCGAGGGAAAGACAGCACAGGGGGACCGCGAGGGAAAGACAGCACAGGGGGACCGCGAGGGAAAGACAGCACAGGGGGACCGCGAGGGAAAGACAGCACAGGGGGACCGCGAGGGAAAGACAGCACAGGGGGACCGTGAGGGAAAGACAGCACAGGGGGACCGCGAGGGAAAGACAGCACAGGGGGACCGTGAGGGAAAGACAGCACAGGCGGACCGTGAGGGAAAGACATCACAGGGGGACCGTGAGGGAAAGACAGCACAGGGGGGCCGTGAGGGAAAGACAGCACAGGGGGACCGTGAGGGAAAGACAGCACAGGGGGACCATGAGGGAAAGACAGTACAGGGGGACCGTGAGGGAAAGACAGCACAGGGGGACCGTGAGGGAAAGACAGCACAGGGGGACCGCGAGGGAAAGACAGCACAGGGGGACCGCGAGGGAAAGAAAGCACAGGGGGACCGCAAGGGAAAGACAGCACAGGGGGACCGCGAGGGAAAGAAAGCACAGGGGGACCGCGAGGGAAAGACAGCACAGGGGGATCGCGAGGGAAAGACAGCACAGGGGGACCACGAGGGAAAGACAGCACAGGGGGACCGCGAGGGAAAGACAGCACAGGAGGACCGTGAGGGAAAGACAGCACAGGGAGACCGCGAGGGAAAGACAGCACAGGGGGACCGTGAGGGAAAGACAAAGACAGCACAGGGGGACCGTGAGGGAAAGACAGCACAGGGGGCCGTGAAGGAAAGACAGCACAGGGGGACCGTGAGGGAAAGACAGCACAGGGGGACCGTGAGGGAAAGACAGCACAGGGGGACCGCGAGGCAAAGACAGCACAGGGGGACCGCGAGGGAAAGACAGCACAGGGGGACCGCGAGGGAAAGACAGCACAGGGGGACCGCGAGGGAAAGACAGCACAGGGGGACCGCGAGGGAAAGACAGCACAGGGGGACCCCGAGGGAAAGACAGCACAGGGGGACCGCGAGGGAAAGACAGCACAGGGGGACCGTGAGGGAAAGACAGCACAGGGGGACCGCGAGGGAAAGACAGCACAGGGGGACCGTGAAGGAAAGACAGCACAGGGGGACCATGAGGGAAAGACAGCACAGGGGGACCGTGAGGGAAAGACAGCACAGGGGGACCGCGAGGCAAAGACAGCACAGGGGGACCGCGAGGGAAAGACAGCACAGGGGGACCGCGAGGGAAAGACAGCACAGGGGGACCGCGAGGGAAAGACAGCACAGGGGGACTGCGAGGGAAAGACAGCACAGGGGGACCACGAGGGAAAGACAGCACAGGGGGACCGTGAGGGAAAGACAGCACAGGGGGACCGCGAGGGAAAGACAGCACAGGGGGACCCTGAGGGAAAGGCAGCACAGGGGGACCGTGAGGGAAAGACAGCACAGGGGGACCGTGAGGGAAAGACAGCACAGGGGGACCGTGAGGGAAAGACAGCACAGGGGGACCGCGAGGGAAAGACAGCACAGGGGGACCGTGAGGGAAAGACAGCACAGGGGGACCGTGAGGGAAAGACAGCACAGGGGGACCGTGAGGGAAAGACAGCACAGGGGGACCGTGAGGGAAAGACAGTACAGGGGGACCGTGAGGGAAAGACAGAACAGGGCGACCGTGAGGGAAAGACAGCACAGGGGGACCGTGAGGGAAAGACAGCACAGGGGGACCGCGAGGGAAAGACAGCACAGGGGGACCGCGAGGGAAAGACAGCACAGGCGGACCGCGAGGGAAAGACAGCACAGGGGGACCGCGAGGGAAAGACAGCACAGGGGGACCGTGAGGGAAAGACAGCACAGGGGGACCGTGAGGGAAAGACAGCACAGGGGGACCGTGAGGGAAAGACAGCATAGGGGGACCGTGAGGGAAAGACAGCACAGGGGGACCGCGAGGGAAAGACAGCACAGGGGGACCGCTAGGGAAAGACAGCACAGGGGGACTGCGAGGGAAAGACAGCACAGGGGGACTGCGAGGGAAAGACAGCACAGGGGGACTGCGAGGGAAAGACAGCACAGGGGGACTGCGAGGGAAAGACAGCACAGGGGGACCGCGAGGGAAAGACAGCACAGGGGGACCGTGAGGGAAAGACAGCACAGGGGGACCGCGAGGGAAAGACAGCACAGGGGGACCCCGAGGGAAAGACAGCACAGGGGGACCGCGAGGGAAAGACAGCACAGGGGGACCGCGAGGGAAAGACAGCACAGGGGGACCGCGAGGGAAAGACAGCACAGGGGGACCGTGAAGGAAAGACAGCACAGGGGGACCGTGAGGGAAAGACAGCACAGGGGGACCATGAGGGAAAGACAGCACAGGGGGACCGCGAGGCAAAGACAGCACAGGGGGACCGCGAGGGAAAGACAGCACAGGGGGACCGCGAGGGAAAGACAGCACAGGGGGACCGCGAGGGAAAGACAGCACAGGGGGACCGCGAGGGAAAGACAGCACAGGGGGACCGCGAGGGAAAGACAGCACAGGGGGACCACGAGGGAAAGACAGCACAGGGGGACCGCGAGGGAAAGACAGCACAGGGGGACCCTGAGGGAAAGACAGCACAGGGGGACCGTGAGGGAAAGACAGCACAGGGGGACCGCGAGGGAAAGACAGCACAGGGGGACCCTGAGGGAAAGACAGCACAGGGGGACCGTGAGGGAAAGACAGCACAGGGGGGCCGTGAGGGAAAGACAGCACAGGGGGACCGTGAGGGAAAGACAGCACAGGGGGACCATGAGGGAAAGACAGCACAGGGGGACCGTGAGGGAAAGACAGCACAGGGGGACCGTGAGGGAAAGACAGCACAGGGGGATCGTGAGGGAAAGACAGCACAGGGGGACCGCGAGGGAAAGAAAGCACAGGGGGACCGTGAGGGAAAGACAGCACAGGGGGACCATGAGGGAAAGACAAAGACAGCACAGGGGGACCGTGAGGGAAAGACAGCACAGGGGGACCGTGAGGGAATGACAGCACAGGGGGACCGCGAGGGAAAGACAGCACAGGGGGACGGTGAGGGAAAGACAAAGACAGCACAGGGGGACCGTGAGGGAAAGACAGCACAGGGGGACCGTGAGGGAAAGACAGCACAGGGGGACCATGAGGGAAAGACAGCACAGGGGGACCGCGAGGGAAAGACAGCACAGGGGGACCGTGAGGGAAAGACAGCACAGGGGGACCGCGAGGGAAAGACAGCACAGGGGGCCCGCGAGGGAAAGACAGCACAGGGGGACCGCGAGGGAAAGACAGCACAGGGGGACCGCGAGGGAAAGACAGCACAAGGGGACCGCGAGGGAAAGACAGCACAGGGGGACCGCGAGGGAAAGACAGAACAGGGGGACCGCGAGGGAAAGACAGCACAGGGGGACCGCGAGGGAAAGACAGCACAGGGGGACCGCGAGGGAAAGACAGCACAGGGGGACCGCGAGGGAAAGACAGCACAGGGGGACCGCGAGGGAAAGACAGCACAGGGGGACCGCGAGGGAAAGACAGCACAGGGGGACCGCGAGGGAAAGACAGCACAGGGGGACCGCGAGGGAAAGACAGCACAGGGGGACCGCGAGGGAAAGACAGCACAGGGGGACCGCGAGGGAAAGACAGCACAGGGGGACCGCGAGGGAAAGACAGCACAGGGGGGCTGTGAGGGAAAGACAGCACAGGGGGACCGTGACGGAAAGACAGCACAGGGGGACCGCGAGGGAAAGACAGCACAGGGGGACTGCGAGGGAAAGACAGCACAGGGGGACCGTGAGGGAAAGACAGCACATGGGGACCATGAGGGAAAGACAGCACAGGGGGACCGTGAGGGAAAGACAGCACAGGGGGACCGTGAGGGAAAGACAGCACAGGGGGACCGTGAGGGAAAGACAGCACAGGGGGACCACGAGGGAAAGACAGCACAGGGGGACCGCGAGGGAAAGAAAGCACAGGGGGACCGCGAGGGAAAGACAGCACAGGGGGACCGCGAGGGAAAGACAGCACAGGGGGACCGCGAGGGAAAGACAGCACAGGGGGACCGTGAGGGAAAGACAGCACAGGGGGACCGCGAGGGAAAGACAGCACAGGGGGACCGCGAGGGAAAGACAGCACAGGGGGACCGCGAGGGAAAGACAGCACAGGGGGACCGCGAGGGAAAGACAGCACAGGGGGGCCACGAGGGAAAGACAGCACAGGGGGACCGCGAGGGAAAGACAGCACAGGGGGACCGCGAGGGAAAGACAGCACAGGGGGACCGCGAGGGAAAGACAGCACAGGGGGACCGTGAGGGAAAGACAGCACAGGGGGACCGTGAGGGAATGACAGCACAGGGGGACCGTGAAGGAAAGACAGCACAGGGGGACCGCGAGGGAAAGACAGCACAGGGGGACCATGAGGGAAAGACAGCACAGGGGGACCGCGAGGGAAAGACAGCACAGGGGGACCGTGAGGGAAAGACAGCACAGGGGGACCGTGAGGGAAAGACAGCACAGGGGGACCGCGAGGGAAAGACAGCACAGGGGGACCGTGAGGGAAAGACAGCACAGGGGGACCATGAGGGAAAGACAGCACAGGGGGACCGTGAGGGAAAGACAGCACAGGGGGACCGTGAGGGAAAGACAGTACAGGGGGACCGTGAGGGAAAGACAGAACAGGGGGACCGTGAGGGAAAGACAGCACAGGGGGACCGTGAGGGAAAGACAGCACAGGGGGACCGCGAGGGAAAGACAGCACAGGCGGACCGCGAGGGAAAGACAGCACAGGGGGACCGCGAGGGAAAGACAGCACAGGAGGACCGTGAGGGAAAGACAGCACAGGAGGACCGTGAGGGAAAGACAGCATAGGGGGACCGTGAGGGAAAGACAGCATAGGGGGACCGTGAGGGAAAGACAGCACAGGGGGACCGCAAGGGAAAGACAGCACAGGGGGACCGCTAGGGAAAGACAGCACAGGGGGACTGCGAGGGAAAGACAGCACAGGGGGACTGCGAGGGAAAGACAGCACAGGGGGACTGCGAGGGAAAGACAGCACAGGGGGACTGCGAGGGAAAGACAGCACAGGGGGACTGCGAGGGAAAGACAGCACAGGGGGACTGCGAGGGAAAGACAGCACAGGGGGACCGCGAGGGAAAGACAGCACAGGGGGACCGCGAGGGAAAATATATATATATATATATATATATATATTGTTACGGACACGGCTAGGATGTTGTTTGCCGAGCGGATGGCCGCCGCGCCCGAACAGTTACCCCGACTAACCCGATTCCTGAACGTTGGCCAAAATCGCGCCACAGATATTCAATCGGGAAAACACTAAAGCGAAGGATGTGAAGAAGAAGAAGACAGAAGTAGGGAATACGGATATAATTTATTTGCTATTTACAACTAAAAGAAACCAAGGAAGAAGGAAGGATAATAAAATAATTTACAGAAGAAATCAGAGACACAGTGAAAATCGCTAGCTTATCTAAACAGGCTTAATTAATACCCTGGGACAAGACACACAGAACAAACTCACGTACACGAATGGGGAAATTGCAGGCAGGAATGACAGGAGGTGGGTGGCTGGAGGGGGAGGAAGGCATGGAGCTGGGTGGAGCTTGATCCCCCACGGGACGTCGTGCTGGACCTCGACGGCCGCCGATGCCACCGATCCTGTCGTGTGCGCGGGGTAACGGGTCGGAGCTGCTTGGTGGAGCCAACGCTGCTGGTGCGGGGTCTGGCGTGACGGGTTCTCTCTCCCTCTCTCACAAACTCCAGGACTCTTTCTCTCTTTGCTTCGCTTCGCCCCTTCTCTCCTCTCTCTTTCTTAGTCCAACCCAGTCCAACTCTTAGTCCAACAACAACTTCTCTCTTGCTTTCGCGTGCGCTCTATATAGCGCCTCAGGCGATCAAGCCGCTGGTGTCCAGGACACGCCCATCGGTCAGCTCGCCTCGGCCCTGATTGGTCGGCACGGCCCTCTGGCTCCGCCCTTGATGACGATGGGCGGGCACGCCCAGGAGTCGGCAGCTCCTCCCCTTCTTCTCCGAGCCGACCTCGTGGCGAATGGAGTCGCAGAGGGAACAGTTGGCAATTGTTGGAAGGGGAAGGTGAAGGGAATCTACTCTTATTTGACTTGGTGCAATGGAGTATTTCAATTAATGGAAGACACAGCCTTACACTAATACACATAATAAGGATATAACTACTGAGCAGGGATATATGGTGTCCCTCGTGTATGTTTTATGGAATTAACTACGGGAACGCCCTTTGACCTTTATACACAGACTGGAGGCAGGAGGGTCCAGAATAAAGCAATAATAAAAAAAACACAATAAAAAACACAATCCTCATATCCACAACACTGCACCCTCCTCCTCTTAGGCACTTCCCGGGCCTCTTACCTTAACTTTTAGTGTGGCACGTAGGTGTAGTTCCCTCTACTTTTAACCTGACCCTGAGTGCGACAGTTTTAAAACATAAATAAATGTGTCCCGCTGCTCCATTGCACCCTGCCTAACAGACTCACGCCCACAGCTAACCGAATTGCGGAATTGTCGTCAAACTATACATTTACGGTGGGGGCGCATGATTTACAATGACTACTTTATTTACAAACCGCAACCCAGGACCTGTGATCGTTCTTTTGGGGGGGAGACAGTCTGTCCTGCATCGATGCACCATGAAAGCACCCAAAAATGCACCAAAGCACCCTCAAGCACAAATCGGTGCACAGTCACTACAATTCTCAATAAAAATAACCAAACAAACCCTGCTGGTGGTCTCTTGCTCTTCGGCTCCCTCTGCTGGTTTATGCTATTTTCCTGATGTTGTCATCT
The DNA here is from genome assembly GCF_964187855.1 of Myxine glutinosa. Taxonomy (NCBI): domain Eukaryota; kingdom Metazoa; phylum Chordata; class Myxini; order Myxiniformes; family Myxinidae; genus Myxine; species Myxine glutinosa. The sequence goes on from NC_136262.1 coordinate 226,333,508, forward strand.
TCTTTGCTGGCGGCCTATTTGCACATAAAATAAAATGCACCAACCGTGTCCGTTGTTATTTATTTCGGGCCCACAGGGCCGACTAGTGTGGTTCACCTGTGGGGCATCGGTGCCCTGTGGCCAAGGTCCGCCAGCAAGATCTCAGGCCTTCATGGCCGTTTCCAGCAGAGGGGCCATGCCCCAACCCATGGGGTCCATAAGTGGTGCTCGGCCACAGACATGTGGTCCATAAGGTGGTGCATCGATGCAGACAGCTGTGGTTCCGGAAGTTTCGGGCGCACAATGGCCGACTCACGCAAGCTCCCCTCGGCGCCCAGTGGCGCACATTCCTCATGTGGGAGACAAGGGGGGGAAAAGACAGATGAGCGAGGGGTAAGGTCTCAAGGGTACACATCAAACAAGGCAATGCAAGGCGAGGTGCGTATGGAGATGGAGCGAAGAAAAGCTCGTCCCTACCATACGTCACCCCCCCTGTCACCTACTCTACCCTTGCCCTTACCCCATATTTACAACAATCTACACATTTACAAATTCGTCACTACTGTCACGTCTTCCCCATATTTCCCCTATACCAAATTCGTCTCCACAATCCCTCTAACCAAAATTTGCCATCACCCAATTCATCATCAATCCTCATAAGGAGGAAGAGATGGAACATCAGCACAATGTCACACCCACGTCATGATGCGTCTCTCATTCCAAACATTTGCATCAAAAATAATAAAAACAACCATGGCATGGTGTGGAGTACCATCGTTACCTCAGGTGAGTGGATGTGGATGGTGCGAGGAGATTTCAATCCTAACTATCCTCTAAATGACTTTAACACACTTTACACTACCCGGGGTCTTTCCCTGCAAAACCATTGGCAATCTTACTCTATGTGGTTTTAAAAACCAAATTCCCATTGACCAAACTGTGATGCTTCTCAATTTGGGGTCTCACTCCCCCGATTCATCTCCCTGTGCCCTTGCACAATTTCAGGACTGGGGCGTGTAGCTCTCCCAGCAGGCCTACCCACCTGCACACCTCCACCACTGTAGTTGCCTCCGAGCTTACCTGCTCCTTACCTAACCTATCTAACTGAGGAAGGCCTCTCCTGGCTCTGTCACCCCACTCGGTGCCCTCTGGCACTGGGCTACCCAGGTCCGTCCTCCGGATCCTCGGGCCCCATCCACAACAACTACCGGCTCCCAGAGTCCACCTGCGGCCTCACCTGGCCGACATCCTGACAGTGGTGGAGTGTCAACCAACTACACACACTAACAGGCTACATGCCCAGCCATTTCCACAACATTAATGCACCCATTCAATCACCATTCTTCCACTACGCACCACAGATGCCAATATCCAACCACAATTTACCTATACCCTCTACCTAACACTTACACTACCCTCCCCGGGTATTCGTGATGGGGTCCATCCTCCTTTCCCCCATCCACACCTCCGCACCATCCACTCCACTCCACAGTTTCCATCATACTCACTCCACGACCATCCATTCCCATACTCCATATATTCCATACTCCATATATTCCACACAACCATTCTCCATACACCTGCAGTTGCACACCTGTGCAATCTCACCTGGTGCCACCTGCACCCTCCTTGGTCCCTGGACCATTTGGTCAACACAATGCACAATCACCTTCTCTCACTCATACACTGCTCCACACACCTGTTCAGTTGCACACCTGTGCAATCACACCTGTTCTTCACACACGGCATCATCTGAACTACCTGTTGCCCTGCTAACTTAGTGCTCCCCCGTCTTCCCTTTAAACTAAGCACATACCACGTCATTATCATCCAAACTAATCTACCTGCGTCCCCACTACAGGTATCATTGTCACTACCTAACCTTAACGTGACCTAAGGTCATCTTCTAGGTCCCTACACACTATATCCTAACCCTCCCGGGCTAGTTTTCACTGCCAAACCCCATAAAACTAGTGCTCCTTTGCCCCCGCTGTGAGAGATGGCAAAGTTGCCATCCCACCACATCGGGCATCTTCCACTACCAATAATGCACACCAAATTCCAGATAATTAAAAATTTGCCAATCACTACCCATCATCTGCCAATCATCACTCTGCCAATCCTTTGCCAATCATCACTCTGCCAATCCTTTGCCAATCATCAAATTTTGCTTTTTCTAATTTCGTGTCCAAAACACTATCCTCATCATTACAGTCTACTCACTAGAGCCTCTCGGTGCGCCAATTCATTTCCAAAGCTCGGCTTCGTAAAGCCGAGCAATGAATACGGGTGGTTCGTTGCCAGCGGATGGGTCCGTCCGGCATTCGGTGCAGGGAAGGCGGTCTACTCGGCCGGAGCTTCCACGCACCATCGGGGCACGGGACCATCCGATGCCCCAATCTCGGCCGTCCGGAGCGCGGCAACCACAAGGGGTCGCTGTGTCGGCCCTTCCAACCGGACCGCCCGCTCCGCCTGGCGGAGCTCGGATGCGACCGTTCCGAGCGAGGCCCAGCGTGGATCGCGTACGGCGGTTCTTTCAAAACCGCCGTGGTTCAGATCCCCGCTGGGCCTCGCAACACGCGAAGCCCGGCACGCACCGAGGGCCCGATTCGGCTAAACGTCGTTCTAACCGCTAACCCGGTTAGCGTCGATGCTCCATTCGCATGCTTACACCCCGCAGCCCGTTCCTTGCTCATACATCCAGCCGTCTCCATGCTCTTTGTCATTGCACATTCCCTGGCACCCCCAGGTACACTCATTCCGCTGATAGACTTTGTCACACACCTGACCACCGCACACCTTTGCACACACTCGTCGTTCGCACACCTCACCAACACACCTCTTCGCGCCCCCTCCTCGGTCACCTCCTCTGTGACAACCACAGGTGTGCTCTCACTTGCACACCCAACCACGTGCCTCACTACCAATTCCAGTGTGCATTCCCACACACGCTCTACCATTCCAGGTGTGCATCCTTCCATTCCAGGTGTACATCCTCTCTCACCTGCCACAACCCACTCACGCTCCGTGTCACTCTTACCACATTCACCACCACTCTTGACGGCGCACTCTTTCCTCATGCACTCCTCTGTTACACACTTTTCTCATGCATCCTCTTGCGCACACTCTCCCGTTACACCCTCCGTAACACTCACCACAGGTGTGCATTCTCCCTTACTCTTGACGGCACACTCTTTCCTCATGCACTCCTCTGTTACACACCTTTCTCGCGCATCCTCTTGCGCACACTCTCCCGTTGCACCCTCTGTAACACTCACCACAGGTGTGCATTCTCCCTTACTCTTGACAGCGCACTCTTTCCCCATGCACCCGTCCGTTACACACCTTTCTCGTGCATCCTCTTGCGCACACTCTCCCGTTACACCCTCCGTAACACTCACCACAGGTGTGCATTCTCTCATTACATCCTCTGTAACACTCCCCACTCCGCGCTTCCATGTGCCTCCTCGCACACGCGCTACGACCAACTCATTCTCGACAGCACACTCACTCCTTGGCGCGCACTTTTTCCTCACACACCCCAGAGTCGGACATTCTCGCACAGCTCCTCCTTCGCACTCCGTACCTGTCGCACACTTCACCAACGGCCTCTCACGAACACCCGGATCCAAATCAACCCCCAAGCCGACTGAAGCTTTCCTCACATCATATACATTTCCGAATATTTCGCCACTCACCTTGGCACCTCGTCTCCGCACCTCCTTCGCCACCTGCAAACTCTTTATTTGGTTAGTGAGCATATATTCATGATTTGAACACAGACCTTGCACATACTCCATCACTTCCTCCCTTATCTCCTTTTTAGTTTCCCTCCGTCTCTTCTTAATTTCACTCACCCCCTCTTCCACCTCCTCTAATTTTTCCTTTACCGCCTTCATCTCCTGGTGCGCCCCCTCTATTTCGTCCTCTAACGCTACCTTGACCGTTTATATGTGCGTCCTCACCTCCCGGTCCTTTGTCTCCATTACTTCTGTCACCTTGTCCAACCTCGTTGTCAGTCCCTCACGTACCATCTGACATTCCCTCTTCGTCGCTATCAAGTCGTCTTTTAGTTCTTTTTGTGTCGCCTTTAACCCTCCTAGTACCGCAGTGTTCCTTTGTACCTGCTCCACTAACTCCGTCTGTCCCACCGTCAGCTGTTCCACCTCCTGCGTCAGGTCCTCTATGCCCCCTTGTAACCTAGCCGTATTATTCCTCACCTCTTTCTCCATACGCCTCTCACCTCGCTTTACCTCCTCGCTTACACCTCGTCTTATTTCCTCCTTCATTTCTCCCATGTCTTTAGTAGATGCCGCCCTCATCTGCTCTAATTCATCCCTCTGAGCATCCAGTTTAGTGTCTAACCCGATTTTCACCTCCTCTATCCGGTTCCCCATTTGTTTGATTTCCCGGGCGGATTGCTCCCCTATCTCCCGCAATTTGCCTTCCATCTTATCTTCCAGCCCCGTTAACCCATTCTTCACCTCTTTTATCCCGTTGTCTAACCCCTCAAATTTATTTCCCATATTGTTTAACCCGTCTCTTAATTGTTCACTATTCCTTTCCATCATTTGTCCCATTTCTCTGCTTTCCGCCCTTGATTTATCCATCTTTTCATCTATTTCCTTACTTTGCACCACGAAGCATGCCCTGATTTGCGCCATAAAGAGGTCCAATTTCCCCAGTGCCGCGGACTCGGCTGCCGCAACGCCGCTATTTTGTGCCTCTGCAACCACGGGCGCGGCTAAATCTGGTGCCGCTACACCCACGTGCGCGAGGACGCCATTTTGCGCGCCTGACACCTCCTCAACCACCTCCTCATTGTTCTCCTCCATTTCTTCCCTCTGATCCTGGGTTACCCCTAACCCCTCTTCTAGTTCCCCCACCGGCATCCGATCGCCTTGACTATCCATGGCACGACTCAATTTGGGATTTTAAAAACTAAATCTTGGCCGCTCCAAATTTTGACCAAATTTTTTCTTGATGTTTTAAAAATTTGGTTCGGGCCTCGTATCTAACGCCCAGACACCAATTGTTATGGACACGGCTAGGATATTGTTTGCTGAGCGGATGGCCGCCGCGCCCGAACAGTTACCCCGACTAACCCGATTCCTGAACGTTGGCGAAAATCGCGCCACAGATATTCAATTGGGGAAAAGACTAAAGCGAAGGATGTGACGGGTCTGGCGTGACGGGTTCTCTCTCCCTCTCTCACAAACTCCAGGACTCTTTCTCTCTTTGCTTCGCTTCGCCCCTTCTGTCCTCTCTCTTTCTTAGTCCAACCCAGTCCAACTCTTAGTCCAACAACAACTTCTCTCTTGCTTTCGCGCGCGCTCTATATAGCGCCTCAGGCGATCAAGCCACTGGTGTCCAGGACACGCCCATCGGTCAGCTCGCATCGGCCCTGATTGGTCGGCACGGCCCTCTGGCTCCGCCCTTGATGACGATGGGCGGGCACGCCCAGGAGTCGGCAGCTCCTCCCCCTTCTTCTCCGAGCCGACCTCGTGGCGAATGGAGTCGCGGAGGGAACAGTTGGCAATTGTTGGAAGGGGAAGGTGAAGGGAATCTACTCTTATTTGACTTGGTGCAATGGAGTATTTCAATTAATGGAAGACACAGCCTTACACTAATACACATAATAAGGATATAACTACTGAACAGGGATATATGGTGTCCTTCGTGTATGTTTTATGGAATTAACTACGGGAACGCCCTTTGACCTTTATACACAGACTGGAGGCAGGAGGGTCCAGAATAAAGTGATAATAAAAAAAACACAATAAAAAACACAATCCTCATATCCACAACAATATATATATATATATATATATATATATATATATATATATATATATATATATATATATATATATATATATATATATATATATATATATATATATATATATATATATATGTATATATATATATATATATGTATATATATATATATATATATATATATATATATATATATATATATAATATATTTATTTATATATATATATATATATATATATATATAATATATTTATTTATATATATATATATATATATATATATATATATATATATATATATATATATATATATATATATACAGTATATATATATATATATATATATATATATGTCAAGTAGTAGATTTGTTATTGCCTAAAGTTCAGTTATAGACGTTGGTTGCTAATGTGTTATGATTTAAATGTTGTCTAAAAATGCTATTTTCATAAAGTTAATAAAGGGTTTTTGCTTCGTTTTGGATGAGGAAAGGCTCGCTGAGGTCATGCTGGACAAATTGTATACGTGTGCTTTTTCGAGGCTGGTCGTAAAACCACGCTCACATGCGCGTGATTTTGTGTAACGCAAGTAGAATGATTAGATTGCAGACATAAACCTATTGTTTTTACCATATATATTTTGTACTAATCACAGCAACGCATGACTCTGTATAAACATGCTTTGAATTACTCATGTGAACCCATATATTTGCTCTGGGCTTATCTGGCCAAGCATGCACTCTTTGTGAGTTACATTTCTGTTTTCTCGGAGCCCAGAGAAACATTTGGTCCGAATGATAAGGAAGGGCTGACTCCCCCGAATGACAGAGCGGATGACGGTGGGGGCTTGGCCCACCGGGGAGGAACCTCTCCCAGTTTTGTTTGTTCCCTCGGAGATTTCCTGATAAAACGTGTCCCTATATAAATGGACTGGGAATCAATGTGTTTTCAGGAAGGCTTGACGTGGCATGAGACTGGCTCTTGCTGTAGATGTCTTGGCTTCTTCCGGATCTGTATAAGTTGGTTTTTAATTAAAAAGCTGCGTCATTTTTCAGGCTATTTGTGGACTTCTTTTCCAAACGAAGAGCTGATTCTTCACAGATGGTACCAGGAGTGGGGTCAGCACCGGACGACGGGAAACGGAGCCCGAGGGACAGGAGGAAGGCTGCCTGAGGCGCGCCGGCACGCGGATTTGATTAAAGGTGGGAGTTGTTTTATATCAGAGGGCTATTATTCCAAACTCGTACCTTCCTCCCTCGAGCGGGTTCAGTCTCCTTGTCTTCCGCGTTGCCTGCACTCGAACAGAAATTGTAAGTAAAGGCTCATTTTAGGCCTCAGAATGACGTAGCTTTGTTAAAGCCAGGATAAACAAGTAAGGACTTAACAGTAAGCTTAAAGTTACAGTTAGCACCAGGAGGGGAAAATGAGGTCGGACAGCCATATAGGCTGAAGCCAGGTGGCCAAGATTTTTCCAGGAAGGAACAGCCCAGAGACAAGATGGGGTATGCCATTGCATGCCAGGGAACGAAGGGCTGTGGCTAACTTAGATAGAAGGCCATAGGAACATAGAGGTCCAGATAGAAACAGGCCAGGACCTGGTGGACAAGAGAAAATAAATAAGCTCACAGGAAATGGGCCAGGTGGCCACAGGGTGAGAAGGACAGGAATGGTTTTTGAAATATTGAAATTTTAAGCATTGCAGCTATAGTTATTGAAGCTACAGGACAGAGGACAATTAAGTAAGCAGTTAAACAAGTAAATCAGCGGTTGATGCCGCTGGACCAGATACCAGACCAAGACCCCCCACCCCCCCAAGACCTGAGCTCAGTCCCGGGGCTCTAGGCAACACCCCAACACCCCCCACCCTGCCTTCCCTTTTTCACCTCAACCCACCCCGTCCAACCCGTCCCAAAAAATCCTTTTCCTTGAATGAGAGACGTAACATGAATGAGCAAAGACTGTTTGGGAGTGGCTGGAGAAAGGCATGATTTGAGTCGATCTGAGTTTCGCGCGAAGTCTGGGAGACTTCTATGAGTATATGAATGAGGAATGAATGTATATTGGGATGTTAATTGACGTGTGTATCTGGCCAATGTATCTGTCTGTATGACATATGCAAAGCAGAGGGTTTCGGTGTGAAGCTTTGTAAGTGGTCTGCTCGACATGGGGGAAATTCAGGCCGGGAATGTCCATTTTAGCGTCTATCCGAGAGAACAGGCGAGGTCCTGAACTGAGTCCGGATTTTCATCTGTTTGGGAGTTGTTTGGGAAGCGAATTGATATAAATCGGGTCAGGAAAGCACTCGGAGTGCCCTTGTCGACCTACTGTTGATATGAAACGGTTTCTTGGAGATGGTTGCAGGATGGGCTGCTTTGTCTTTCGAGCGGCAGTCGGACGGAGGTTTGGAGTTTGTGGAACTGGAGGTTCAGAGTTTGGGTCGAAGTGTGTGTTTTACTTGAATTGAAGAGTTCATTCAATGGCAGATATTGTGGATTGTATGTGTGGGATGTATCGCTGAGGCAGCTCACCTTTGGAATTGGTGTCATATAGTGCATTTTGGGTCAGAGAGGTGGAGCGTCGGAGATCCTGTTTTTTGCGATGTTTACGAGCTAGGGATGAGTTCTGACAGCTCAATGTTCTGACAGCTCACTACATGTCAGGTCGCAGATTTGTTATGACAGCTTTTCGCACTTTGTTATGACAGCCGACTGCATGTCCCAACGTGAGGTAAACCCCGCCGTGAACGCGAATAGAGCGGCGTGCAGGGAGTGTTGGGATTCGTGTGGAGGCACGAGGGTGCGCGCCAAGACGGGGGGCGGCGTGGCGTCGTCGCGTTGAGATGGTTGTGCCAGGTCGATCGGCGATCTCTGAATTTAAATCGGATTTTTGTCATGTGTGTTGTGAAATTTACGTCTATCCGAGAATCCTGGCGATGTTCGTTTAATTAAAGTGTGGTACAAACCTGTGTTTCCGCCGTGCGGCTCCGTGGAAGTTTGAGTAGAGTTATTGTGTGTTCAGACAGGAGCCGAGCGAGCCGCGAGTCACGGGTGTGCTGTATGAGATTTGCTCAGAGTGCCGGCGATAACTCGCCCACTCTCAGAGGAGGATGTGTGCCCAAATGCATTGTGGGTCATTTCGACTTTGCTGGATGTCGGACGTTCATGTCAGACGAGCCATGTCGGAATAGTGGCCGGCTGCGACATATATGCCAGGCAATGTCACAGGACGAATACGTTATTTAAGATGGATTTATATGGATGGATGGACTTATAAGATGGATTTTTATTTAAGATGGATTTATAAGATGGATAGATGGATGGATTTATTTAAGATAAAGCGCTGGTTACCCCAATTCGAAGTTTGACCTTTTAAAGTTTAGTTGACCTTTGTTCGAGATTTGTAAGGGAAAGAGGTCGGAGATAATTCACTAACCTTGGAAGAACGACAGGCGGAGTCAGTCTACAGGGTGTTGCTTTAACGACAGGATATATAGGACTTAAATCTGGAGAATATCGGGACATTATATTGTGGGTAAAACCAAAATCATGTACATAATTAGTGGACAGAGAATATCGAGTTTTTTGTTGTTGTGGAAGCGTCAGGTACAGTACGCTTGGAATTTAATTTAACCGGGCCGAGTACAGTAACGTGTTCGATCGAGCTGTGGGGATTTGAGATGGATTTGAGTCACGTTAAATGGAGGACATTTGGGAGGATGAAGAGATGCAAGTAACGTGGATTAAATTGTGGTATCACGAGTTGGGTGCCAGAGATATTGTGGTTATTATAACTCACTGATTATAGGGGGCGCCGGGCGCACCGAGTACAGATCGGGTTGCATGATGGAGCACGCATGCATGGATTTTGGCTTTGCGAGGCTCCGGATAGAAATTGGCATTTCGATGCTGTGGATTATATTGTGCCTGCCCGGAAAGGTGATGTCCTGTGCTGGGGCTGGCGACATGCCTCTGTTATTTGTCTGTCTGTCGGTCTGATTGTAAGTCTTTGGTACTGGGAGGGCTAATTGAGTGCTTAGGCGTCATTGTTCCATGGAGGCAGGAGCTGTGAGTCACAAAAGGTAAATGTAACACAGAGAGATGGACAGGACAACAATGGAGTTTATATGGACGGGTTTGGGGCAGTTTCAATCTGACGATTACAGAGTGCTTTGTCCGTTCACGAAACATGTAAAATTCATGGAGTTGAAGTGGTTTGCAAGAAGGTAGCAGAGTCAGTACTGGGATGCAACTTCGTCCAGGGGTTTTGGTCCAGCCTGCAAGGAGTCCAGGGGCTTGTTTCAGGGCTGGGTCGCCAAAAACGGGATGCTGTGCCCATCTGGATGTAAAATTATCCATCAAGGAAGGGGTGATGAAAAGTTATTTGTTTTAGTGTGAAGTAGGTTGGTTGCTTATTTGTCACAGTAAGATGAGAGTTGTGTTTTTAAGCTTGGTCTTTGAATGAATTGTTGCTTGGAATGTGTTGATTGGAAAAGTGATTTCTGATCGCTGATCCGATCTGGTTTTGAATTGTTTGATTTAATTTTGAGTTGATTGGAGGTAATAAGGATTTGTGTTGATTTCCTGATTTGAGTTCATCTGGAAACAAAGACAGATGGGATTAATGTGTATATCAGGAACAATTTGGAAAAGAAATATGGATATATGACATTACTAAAATATAACCAAGCAATTGAGAGTTCTTGGGTTAATGGGATATAAATAAATGCATCTACAAGTTGATGGTTTATAAAAATTTAGTTCTGGATGATACTTAAACGATGAACAATGTTGGCAATATACAAAGAATGTGACTTGTTTTTTGGGGGGAAACATGTGGTTTAAAATTGGTTGGCTAAGTTTTAAAGATGGAGATGTTTCGCAGAACTCTTATGATTATTTATATGAGTGGTGGACTATTCCATGGAGAAGCATGGTATGGTATAAAAATAAAGAGGGAGTATCCAGGAAAAGGATGTTCAAGTGAACTTTGTGCTGTGAAAAGAATGTCGAGTTAATGGAAGTGTTTTGTTCGATTAAATTTGTTCAATTTGTGTTCAAATGACCATCGATGTTGGGGGCAAAGTTATGGGTGGATTTGGTGAGTGGTTGTGGGCAAACGAAGATTAATTTAGATTTATCATAGTTAAGTTCGAGGAAGTTGATTTGAAGCCAGAATTTCATTTGGATGCCAGAAAGGAGAAAGGAGATGCTGAAAGCCAGAAAGGAGATGCTGTTGTCTACTCTGAATGACAGGTGGTGGTATCCAGGGCGCTGAGGAGTTTTGTTCACGCTGTAAAGTTTGTTTATTTATTTGTTTATTTAGTTTGTTTATTGTAGAGAAGAGTGCTTTTGGGATTCCGGAGCCAGAGTGGATAATTTGAGAGTAGTAGGTGGTCCATGTGAAGCTTGGGAGTGAACTGATTTGGGTTTAATAGGCACAAGCTGGTCTAAACAGGGTGAGGAGGATGGCGTGATTGATGATGTCAAAGGAGGCGTTGAGGTGAGGAGGATGAAAATGTTGAGGTTGCCGGCATCAGAGGAGAGAAAAGGTCGCTGGTGATTTTGAGGAGAGCAGTTTCAGTACTGTGGCTGGAGCAGAATCCGGATTGGGATGTTTCATACAGGTTATTGGCAGAGTGGTGATGTTTGAGTTGAGTGGCCACAGCACGTTCCAAAACTTTTGACAGAAAGGGTAGATTGGAGATGGGTCTGAAGTTATTTAGGGTGTCAGGGTTTAGTCCAGGGTTTTTCCAGAATGGGGGTGAAGTTTCACGAGTTTTTGGGGAAATCGGTATGTGAAGCTGGATTAAGTTGGAACTGCTTGATGAGCCATGGAGATGGATTGGGTTTTGTTGTTGGTTGTCTGGGAGTTCGGTTGTTGCATTGCCAAAGGTTTCTGTGTGGTGGACACACTGGTTGGCTGTTGTCTTGTGTGACGTGGGTGGAGATGTATGTGGCTGTGTGTGGCTGCCTGGAGTCGGGAAGACGGCTACAGTGGTTGATATTGGTTGTGGATCGTCCGGGGTGCTTCGATTTGCATAGGGGGTGAAGATTGGGATATTACATTATTTTAAGTAAGTATTGGTATGAGTAATTACATAAGTAATTATGAGTTATTATGAGTATTAGTTATGAGTAAGTGATTATTTTAGTAAACTTACATGTTTCGCTGTGTTGTGGATCTGGGGACAAGCTAGTTTGATGGGTACCCTGGGGTCTTCGGCGTGTCTATGTGTTTGGCTATCTGTTACACCGGACTCTTGAATGGGTTTCATGAGACGAATTTCAGATATAACAGTGAGAATCTATTTTGAGCGAATCACAGTGGGTGAGGAAAACATTGTGTGTGACCAGACACCAGAACTGACCAGAATTGAAATTGGAAGTAAACCAGGTTATTTCTATTATTTGTTTATTCGTGAAAATAAATAAATAATAGGGGGAGGTTAATGGAGGTTAATGGTGGTTTGTTTGTGTTAATGGAGGTTAATGGTGGTTTGTTTGTGTTAATTCTAGTTGAAACTCTCGCTGAAGTAATTTTCGTTTATTTTTATTTTTTGATTCGATTTGAGAGTTGAGAGGATTGATTTTTTATTAATTTTATAATTTTATTTTTATTGATGTTGGAAACAGGTAATGGGATGCTGAGAGAAGGATTGAATTTAATTTGAATTGGACTGGATTAAATGGGATTGAATTTAAAAATTGAATATTGGATAAAATTGGATCCACTTGAGGAAAAGTGGATTGGGAGGTTGGAGAGAAGGTGTTCTATGGGGCTATGGATTGGATGAATTGAGTCTATGGGGTGGAGACCTGTGGACCAGGCGTTCCCAGGAGACTTGTGGACCAGGTGTTCCACCAGAGGAAAAAGACCAGGTGTTCGTGGAGCACTTCACCTGCAAGAACGCCTTGGAACCAAGGTGGAAGGGACCAGTCCAGGTGTTGCTGAATACACCAACGGCAGTCTTTTGCGAGGGCAAGACTTCGTGGATCCACGCCACGCACTGTAAGTTGGCCATACAAGCACCAGACACTACACCACAGCAACCACAGTAAGGATGGGCCTAATCATAGGTACAATACTATTGATAGCGACAGCAGCTAGGGGAAACTCCGATTCCAATAGATGCGAAAACGAAACCCGACACCTCACCGTAACATGGGGACAAAGAGTATCACTACCATGTTTCGAACAGAAAGCCCTGCACACAAATTGGGTGAACATAAATTGGCTAGCACTGTCGGCAGGGCCTGGACGCGTTGGCATGATACTACAAAAGCAACGAGAGTTCCGGGAAGACGGGCAAGCTAGCATTAAGACCTTGGCCCAACCAGGATACCAATGGGGAACCCCTGATTTTAAGCTACAAACACGCACGCGCCTAGAGAAAGGCATGACTATGCAGGTCCGGTGCAGCGTCTGGACCCCTGGCGCGGCCGGTGGCGAAAGGAACTACATACCATGCATCGAATACATACTCACGCCACAACCCCAGAATAAGGCCCCAAAGAAGGGTGAAAACACATATTGGAAAGTGGCCAGGGAAGTGGCAACAATTCAAAATAGGACACACTGCTGGTCGTGCATGCGCTTTCCCCAAGCAGGCACCACAGGAATACACATGATAGTGCTACCTCTGTCCCTCAATGACCTCTGCTCACAACCTATCGATTCCCCATGTTTAGTCACCACGCTGGAAAGAGAAGGGGTTGACAACGGCAAGAGTTGCAATCGACAATTTAATTATCGCCCGTCAATGATTGCCCATGTGGCCGAGAGGCCTGCCCCCGTCTGGGTCAAACCACAGAAAGGGAGGGTCTGCCTCCAGGGTTCCGGCCACTTGCGTATGGGAGAATCAGAATGCGCCTACACTCTCCCCGGGAAGCTGGGACAAGGGAGCTCGGGGATTACATTACGAATAGTACTGCAAGATAAACGCAACCACAACATAACGGCTATAACATTCTCTAGGGGGGTTAGTAGGATTAATGGGGTGGTAAAGGGACTCCAGTGCTTATCCACCCACCTGGTCCCACCCCATGGGACAATGTTTATATGCGGCGACAAGGCTTACCCCTATTTACCAAATAATTGGGGGGGCACATGTTATCTGGGTTCAGTTCTTCCTGACGTTGAGATACTGGATGAGCTAGACCCAAAGTCCTTGGACAGGCGTTATAAGAGGTCAGTCATGAACGAAGATGGAACCACTAAACTACACGGGAGTCTATGGGAAAAGGTGTTTGGTTTCTTCTTCCCAGGAGCGGGCACAGTCATGGATAGTTTCCGGATAGATAAATTGGCTTTGGCCCTAGAAAAGGTGGCAAACGACACCGCTACGGCTCATGACATACTATTGGATCGATCGGATCGCGCGCGAAAATTCTTATACATTTAGCTGGCTCACTGACTGGTTCCAGGGATGGACGGGCACCATAGTGAAGTGGTTATTGACCGCACTGGCTGTGATAATCGGGGTAGTAATTTGGGGGGCACTAATGAAATCTCTAGTCCTCCTCTGTATGAGAAAGTATTTTACAGGATGGAAAGTGAAGAAGCCGCCGACAACGACTATGGCTCTGACCACAGAGGCCGTCGACCTGAACGGGTCCTTCAACAAGGCAGTTGCGACCGGCGCTCCAGAAAATTGCATTGAATTTTGTAATGACTGTGATACTTGTGCGGATCCCATGTGGGAACTGGCTGCTGCCTGTAACGGTGTATGTAATGACTGTGATACTTGTGCGGATCCCATGTGGGAACTGGCTGCTGCCTGTAACGGTGTATGTGATGACTGTGATACTTGTGCTATAAACCCCTTGCGTGTACTGGCTAACGCTGCTTATGTATTACAAGCTGACAGCTGCACGCCCCCTTTAAACCCAACTATGGATCTGATTGCGACGCTGGGTCTGGCGGTCGAGGGACCCGACGTGGATATCCTAGACCCGCAAGCCGACCAGGCGCCCAAGGGAGACTTTGACATAAAGGAAGTCCCTCTCTTTTCTCCAAATGTTTTAAGTTCAAATGCTTCAAGTGAATCGGATTTTTACGCTCTGTACCCTGACCAGGAAATTGAGACACAAGATACTGACAATACTATGTATTCCCCAGAACAGCAGCACGTGAGGGACCTCATGGGCATGATCGTTGATTAACTTCGAAGATCTGCAAGGACTGGGTCTGCAAAGGGTGGGGGGAGCAAGTTCCGCAGGGGAGGTGGTGGCCCTCTGGCGGAGCAGAACCTCATCTGGACCAGACACCTTCGTTGTGGATCCGAAACGTTAATGGACTTTCATGTTCTGAGCCCTCAGGCTCCGAGCACGCACCACACGACACGTTCGCCAAATGCACGGGCGAGGCGCTTTGGGCGCACGATATGCCCTTGGGAGATACCCGCATTACACAATTATTTTTTCAATACCCGCATTACACAATTATTTTTCAATAAAGCCCGATGTGGCACGTTGTCTCTTAAGATACTTTGTCTCGACGAGACAAGAGGAAGGAATGTCAAGTAGTAGATTTGTTATTGCCTAAAGTTCAGTTATAGACGTTGGTTGCTAATGTGTTATGATTTAAATGTTGTCTAAAAATGCTATTTTCATAAAGTTAATAAAGGGTTTTTGCTTCGTTTTGGATGAGGAAAGGCTCGCTGAGGTCATGCTGGACAAATTGTATACGTGTGCTTTTTCGAGGCTGGTCGTAAAACCACGCTCACATGCGCGTGATTTTGTGTAACGCAAGTAGAATGATTAGATTGCAGACATAAACCTATTGTTTTTACCATATATATTTTGTACTAATCACAGCAACGCATGACTCTGTATAAACATGCTTTGAATTACTCATGTGAACCCATATATTTGCTCTGGGCTTATCTGGCCAAGCATGCACTCTTTGTGAGTTACATTTCTGTTTTCTCGGAGCCCAGAGAAACATTTGGTCCGAATGATAAGGAAGGGCTGACTCCCCCGAATGACAGAGCGGATGACGGTGGGGGCTTGGCCCACCGGGGAGGAACCTCTCCCAGTTTTGTTTGTTCCCTCGGAGATTTCCTGATAAAACGTGTCCCTATATAAATGGACTGGGAATCAATGTGTTTTCAGGAAGGCTTGACGTGGCATGAGACTGGCTCTTGCTGTAGATGTCTTGGCTTCTTCCGGATCTGTATAAGTTGGTTTTTAATAAAGCTGCGTCATTTTTCAGGCTATTTGTGGACTTCCTTTGCAAACGAAGAGCTGATTCTTCACACATATATATATATATATATATATATATATATATATATATATATATATATATATATATATATATATCTTACTATAATTCACCAAATGTCCATCTGTCTGTTCGAAGGTACCGTAAAAACTGCTGAACCGATCGCAAAGATATTTTGGGTGGGTAATCCTGGGACCTTGGGAGTAAAATAGGCTATTTAGTTTTCCCAATTTCAGCTTTGGTCTCCAGCATTCTCAAGTTTGGACTCCTGCATAACATTCGCGTTCGCATAACGTTCATTGTGACGATGTTCTCATTGTGACGATCTTACTATAATTCACCAAATGTCCGTCTGTCTGTCTGTCCGAAGGTACCGTAAAAACTGCTGAACCGATCGCAAAGATATTTTGGGTGGGTAATTCTGGGATCTCCAGGAGTAAAATAGGCTATTTAGTTTTCCCAATTTCAGCTTTGGTCTCCAGAATTCTTAGGTTTGGACTCCCGCATAACATTCGCGTTCGCATAACGTTCATTGTGATGATGTTCTTATTGTGACAATGTTGTGACGATGTATGTGTTCATGGTCGTGTTTGACGTGACGGTGTGAATGGAATTTCGTTATGTTTTTCGTTTCGTAATCTTTTAATGAACGTTTAATGTTTAATGAACGTTTAATGCCCTTCGATGTCCGGGACCGCACTTGCGCTACACTGGACAGGCTAGCGTGTACCTTGCACTTCGCCGTCAGGCTCGGGTAAACCGCTGAGCCCCATCCGTGATGGGGACTGGGGCTTGAGACAGTGTCCCAGGAACGAGGAATTCCCAGTAAGCGCGAGTCATCAGTTCGCGTTGATTAAGTCCCTGCCGTTTGTACACACCGCCAGTCACTACTACCGATCGGACGGTTTGATGAGATCCTCAGATCAGCCCCTGCATGGGCCGTTCTCGGCTCGTGCCGGTGCGCCAAAAAGACGAGCGAACTTGACTGTCTAGACTAGAGGAAGTAAAATTCGTAACAAGGTTTCCATTGGTGAACCTGCGGAAGGATCATTATCGGGACAACATGAGAGCGAGCGAGACGCGAGACGTACGTGGTACGTGATCGTCCATGTACTGTTTAGCCATGTACTGTTTAGATTTTGATGATTTGCGTGTCATATGATTCAACGGATGTTTATATGAATCGTTTAAAAAAAAAGAAAGCCTTCATTGTCTGATATTTTACCTTTTCATTTGGGCTTCCCAATTGAAGCCCCGCCCGTAGGGCGGGTACCGTTGCTCGTATATATATTATACATGGTCTAGGTTCGTGGAAGAGGTCGGACACAGAACAGATCAGGTCACAATATAACAAAGGAAACAGCAGGAGAAAGTGGAAACACCAACAACAGGGCAGAGGGAGAAAGTGGATGGAGATGGACAAACAAGGGAAACAGGTAACGATGAGAGGTAGGGGAGAAAGCAAGCGGTGGACGAGATGGATAAACATAAGCAAAGTTCTGGGAGGAGTGGCGGTAGATTAACAGGTGTCCAAAAGATCATGGCTTTGGATGGGGTTGGGGTGGTGAACAGCTGTCCTGAAGACCTGGGGGGGGGGGGGGGGGGTTGGGGGGAAAGAATGAGATTGAAGAAAGTGTGGAAGGTGGTTCCACAGGTGGGAAAAAAAGAGGAATAAATGAGTGGAGGTGAGCAGTGGTTCTGGTTTTGCCAATTTCACGAGGAGGGGGTTCATGGTGGACCATGTGCAACCTGCAGAAACCTGGAGGGAGGGTGGGGAAGTGGGGAGAGGGTAGAGCATGGAGAGGGCAGTGGGTGCAAGACGGAAATGAGATGGGAAAAATGAGGCTGAAGAATACAGAGAGACCACCGACTTGTCGGCAATGCTGAAGTGATAGGCCCATAGACGTTGCTCAATATCAAGAGATTCGAGTGATCTTAAAATTCTGCAGAAGTCTCAATTCATCTTACAATAAATGAGGTTGAAAATTCATCACGTAATAATCATCAGTGTTTTTCTTTTTAATCAACATTTGCTTAAGCAGCAGAAGAATAGACACTGTATTAATGACAGTTCAGGAAAACCTGCTTCACACTAAAATAATATCCAATTTTTAGCTCACCTGCAACGAAGTTGAGGGGAGCTTATGCGATGGCGCATCGTCAGTCCCTCCGTAAACACTTGCAACTTCTTCTCTGAAACCGCTGATGGGATTGCGACCAAATTTGGCAGAAATGATATTTGTTGTGTTGTGCCTAAACTTTGTTCACGGAATCAAAACAAATCCGAGTCTAAGGGGGGTTACGAAGGTTCAAAGTGGGTCGGTCCAGGTTTGACCCCCCAAAATAGGAATTTCCTTTTTCCTCTGAAACTACACACACAAATCTGATGAAACTTCACAACCTTCATCACCTGTGACGTATCAAAGTTTGTTAATGGCATTAGAAAAATTGGGGTCTGAGGAGGTATACGGAGTTGGGTGAGGGGTTGGGGGGGGGGGGGGGGGTGGGAGGGTTGCCCCCAAAATAGGTTTTTTGTTTGTTTGTTTGTTTAAAGTCTTATCATAATGTGAATATGATTCTACATGCTGCTCTGTCTTCTCGCAACCATTGAAATTGGTTAAAATACCTTGAGTCAGCGGTATTTAGTATATTTACTGTTTATTCTGTTTAAACTGAACACTGTTTATTCTACCAGGTGAGGGCCAGGGGCGGTGCCCCTATGTTTAATGTTACATTGACACAATCATCTTATTTGAGGAACTCTTTATTTGCATTTGCCAAAAATACAATCTCACATAATAACAGGAAAAGAATGATCCATCACAAACCCCCAAATTGAAAGCACCCCCAAATAGTATTGCTCCCAGCATGCAAGGTTCAAGTCTGACGTCGAGACCACACTGAGTGGTCTTCAAGCAAAGAAAATCTCATGAATATTATGTGTTAAACAACCAGGTAATGAGTTCTGCACATGTGAATAAAGAGTTTGTTTTAAGTGCTGAGGTTTGCACAAAATGTTGGTAATGAGTGGTGGGGTTGGCAGGATAGATGAGAGGTTTGTGTACCTTCCTCAGAGCTGTGCTGCCTGGGCTTGAACCTGGACCCAGCTATATAAGCAGTCATCAATGTGTGTGCCGTCAGTTGGAGGGAGGTTAAGCCAGGAGACCCGTCTGTTAGCACCGTTTGTAAGCGAACGCTCAATATCTCATGGGCAATGGTGTCGCAGTCGCGAAGATTAGGTGATCGTTATATCTCGGGCACACTTGTTCAATTCCAAGTTCCTGCCCTGAGTGACCGCTGGCAAGGCAATAGCAACCCACCGAGCATTACATTTTCCCAGGGAGTACTTTGGAAATCGAATGGTGATGCTTGCTCTGTCGAGAGTGTGGTACATTTGAATGATTCCATGAGTGGTGAATGTGTGCAGGACGTCGGCATCATGTTGCATTCAGGGTCAGAAGTCATCTTTTGTCACATTCGAGGTCAGAGGAGTCACCACTGGATGAAACGAGTTGAGAGGTGTTGGACCAACACTTTTCAACTTATTTCATCCAGTGCTTTAAGAGTGCAAAAGATACAGAGCACGTATGTAAATTGGCTAACTAGTTTCTAATTCTTGAAGCACGAAATCTGAGGATTATTGCTTCAGCTGAATAACAGTTGCATGTGAAAGTACTTTTTTAAACATGCTAAGGTTTTTCTATTCGGGTTATTCATGCAATATTGCAATGGGTATTACAATGACAAGAAGCAAGACAATGCAACAAAGAGGTAAAATTATTTTGCATGCCAACCCTTTTTTTTCATTTCGTCGAGCAGGAAGCGGTGACATTATTTGAAGGGGATGAGAGAGAAAATCTGCAACTTCTTCAACAGCCCTGGTGTTCTGCTGACAACGGTATAGCCCCTCACGCTCCCAGAAGAAGCAATCGACCACCAAGGAAACATTGTTGTCGTGAATGGAACTTGCACTATATTGAGCCTCCTCATGCTGAGTCTTTCGCTGGTGATTCAGAATCACGAGGATAGTCTTTTGACCTGCATGTCAATGAAGTAGAAAACAGCAAGCATATCAGAGCAGGACAAATGCAACACTGAGGAGGGAGCACACACAATACAGCATGGGTGACTCATAAACAACCACTGAGTACAATTTTTGGGTACAGTAATATACTATACAGTCATGGTAGAGGGATGCAGAGGTGTGAAAGCATATAAGAAATGAGGGAGTGGTGTTGAAAGAGTGTGCATTGCAGCTCCAATGTCCACAGTTAGTGCAGACACAGTTAAGGTTCAATTGCCTTTAAAAAAAAGTTCAAAAATGGATTTTGTTACAATATCAACGTTGTAGCGGTTTTCAAAATTATTCTTTGCAACTTTGAGGCTCATAGAAGAGCAAGGTGACTGATTGTAGGAACTGACGGTGAGGCAGCGGGGAAACTGTTCGACACAATAAGCAAGTGAATATAATGAACAGCAAAAGAAAAGTGGAGGAAACAAGGCAAACAAGAATAGCAAGAGAGAGAGAGAGAGAGAGGGAGATACATGGAAAAAATAATAACTAGAGCGATACTCGGTAGAGAGCATACCTCCGCGAGGCTGAACAGTTTATGTTTTGTGCCCCACTGATCGGCTGGATCTGGATTCGGACCTGTACCAAAATCGAATCGGCTTTTTCATGTCACCAAGCCAACTCATGCACCAAGTTTAGTCATAACTCGACCATAACTTTTAAAAATATCATGTTATATATCGCTTTTAGCCCGATCTCTTAATGGTGAAGAATCACTTGATAATTAAATAATTCTCGTATCCGAATCCATATTCAGGTCTTCACCAAAATCTAATCATTTCGGCCTTGTGTTACGTGGTCCTCCCGGTGACTACCTGGTCTCGGTGACCCCCGGACCGTGAGAGGAACTCCGCCAGAAAGATTTATTATGTATGCGCTTTCGTAACGCAATCAATATGAATTCCAACCAAGAAAAAACCCCACACCAAGGATCCGGAATAATCAAGGATATATTCCCCGAGCAATCAACCATCAACAATCAGCAATCAATAGTACAAAGATGTAAACTCATCTACATTAACTCTAAGATGGCCATCTTATACATTCCTCACGTGAGCCCACTCCCAACTCCCTCCGTTGGCCAATGTCTCTCACAATGTCTCCGTACTCCTGTAGTTCGATCTCCGCACGTGGGCGGTTGAACGGACCCTTCCTGACGTGCTTTCACCGGGCACGTCCCGTACCGGGAACAACGGCTGCAGCGCGCACCTCCTGGCCAAGCAAAGCGGGTAATGTAAAGCAGGCAAAGCAACACGTGGCTTGCCCAGCGCGCGCGGCCCAAGGTGCGACCCGTACGCGGCCTGGTAGACGGCGAGGCGAACTGTGCCAGCTGCTTGGTTCCGTGCACGAACCCACAGTGACTTGACGTGTCAAAGGGTAGTTACACGTCCCGGTAACTCCTCTCGCCAGACGGGCTTTGAAACGCCGATTCTCTTACGTTGCTCAATCGATACCGCTCGCGTCCGAGCTTGGCGAGGAAGAAGAAGAATCGTCGCGTCTCCAGGACCTCGTGTCTTTTCTTCTTCCGTTTCCGGTCTCCTTTTCCTCAGAAGGGCTCCTGACCCTTTAATCACAACAACCTTTAATCGACTACACATTGATAAGCAAAGCCCTGAATAGTAATTCACATACATTCACATAAATATGTAACACTCCCCCCCTTCAAGAAAGAAAGTTTGAACCCAGCGAAAACTTTCTTTGCCGGCCAACTTGGATAAACAAACCAGATAACTCACCCCCCCCCCCCCAAATCATCCGTTCCCCCCGGGCACAGTCATCACTTAAAAATAAAGCAACAAAATTTCACACCATCCCCTACATTAATTCCCTCTGGACCAAGCGTCAACCACTTCTAGTTTCTCTTGAATGACGGTTAAGAGGTGGTGACCCAAAGCCCCCAAATTTAAACCTCTCTCTAGCACTTTTTCGGGAGGCCCAGCGGAGTATTCCTACATGGACGCCTTAAGGAATGTGGAGTTCACGGTTAGTCCGGGGAGGAAAGTTCATTACATGGACGCCTTTAAGAACGTGGAGTTCACGGTTAGTCCGTGCAGGAAAGTTCACAACCTGGACGCCTTTAAGAACGTGGCGTTCACGGTTAGTCCGTGTAGGAGCCTCGGCTCGGCGGCTCCCCCGTATATAGTGCTTCAACTTCTCCAGACTCCTAACAGTTACGGTGGGACCCCTTGTCCCAGCCGTTACCTGACTGGCGGTCTCCTTCTCGGCCAGTGCTCTGACCTTCATTCTTTCGGGAGGTGCCGTAACTCTGGGAGCCTCCATAGTAATATCGGCTGCTGCCAACCCCAAAACTCCTGCCAAGTGGTCCTCTTCTGTAGGCCTCTCGACGCCTATGAAATGCCTTCCCTACTGTTATGGTCCGACCCTCCAAATCCTTACCATTCCAATTCTTCTCTGTCTCTCTGGCGTCTCTTGTGCTTGCAAACGTGACAAAGCCGAACCCTCTTGACCGTTGCGTTTCCCTGTCTTTTACCACCCGCACTTCCACCAGCGGCCCATATCTGTTGAAGACAGAGGTCAGAACTTCTTCCTCTGTGTTGAAGTTCAGTCCCCCTACAAATAACTTGGAACTTTTGTCGCCATCCCGAGCTGGTGGGGTGTTATTTTCCCTGCTGTGCTCTTTACCAACCCTCGGGTTACCATAAATTTGCCCCCCGGCCAAATCATTCCCAATAATCACAGATATTCCCTCTACAGGAAGCGTGGCTTGTAAACCGACGGTGACCGGTCCTGACACCAAATCGGATTCCAAATGGATGACATGAAGTGGGGCACTAACACAGCCACCGATCCCTTGTAACCGAACACTATTACCAGTTGCGGTACTCTTTGACAATGGCAAAATGCCTTCAAGCATTAAGGATTGATGGGCTCCTGTGTCCCTCAAAACCCTAACCGGTCTTGGGTTAGTCAAGTCTCCCTTGAGTGAGACCAACCCCTCATAAATAAATGGTTGGTAACTCTTCTGTGGGCAATTTCTTACGCTTGCCATCGCATTCGGAGTGGTAATAGTCGGACTCCGCTCTGGGTCTTCCCTTTTCATGAGGTAACAACTGGACATCAAGTGTCCAGGTTTCTTGCAAAAAGCGCAAGTAGGCCCGGAGGAAAAACTCGTGGTCTGCCTCGGGCCCCCCGAAAAATAAGTTTGTCTTGGGCCCGCAGCCCTTTGATTTCGAACAGGTGGGGTATCCGCGTTGTCCCCATAATCCCCTCGAGGCCGCCGCCATGTATTGTCGTTCTCCGCACCTGCTGTTCTCCACCTCCCCTGCGGAGATCTAGGCGAGGAGTTAGGTTCGTGGACCCCTATCCGGTGTGTTAAGGCATAATCATCTGCCATGGTGGCTGCGTCCCACAACTTCGGTACTTTCTTTTCCTGCAGGTACACTTTGATGTCCTCGTGGACACACTGTTGAAACTCCTCCACCAGCATCAGGTCACGCAATGCTTCGAAGTCGTTCCCGACTCCTTTTGAGTCACACCACCGATCAAACATGTTTTCTTTCACTCTGGCAAACTCCACATGGGTCTCACTCTCCCTCTTCCTGGCATTCCTGAATTTTTGCCGGTAAGCTTCCGGAACCAACTCATAGGCTTTGAGGATGTGCTTCTTCAATACCTCATAATCTGCACATTGGTCCATTGGTAGCGCCGAATAAATCTCTTGAGCTTTACCCACCAGCACACTTTGCACTAGTATGGTCCAGGCCTCCTCCGGCCAGTTTAACTGTCGAGCCACTTTCTCAAAGTGTGGAAAAAATTTAGCGACTTCCTTTTCACTGAAGGGTGGAACCAGCCTCACATGTCTGCCCACATCCCAGGTGTTCTGGCTAGGTGTCGACCCCGTCAGCAAGGGTGGTCCCTCTCCCCGTTCTCTCATTAACTCCAGCTCCTTGAATTTAATTTCTTGCTGAAGCTCCATGTCACGTTCCTTTAATTCCCTTTCCGCTTTTCTCTCCTCTGCTTCGAGTTCCCTTGCAGCTCTCCTCTCCTCTGCTTCTGCTTTCCTTTCCTCTGTTTTCATCCTTTCTAACCTTTCCTGGAGTTCTCGTTCCACTCTCCTTTCTTCTTCTGCTCTTTCCTTTTCTGCTTTCCTTTCTTCTTCTGCTAACCTTTCCTGGAGTTCTCGTTCCACTCTCCTTTCCTCTGCTTGTTTCTCTTCTCTCCTCTCTTCTGCTTTCCTTTCTTCTTCTTTTAACCTTTCCTGGAGTTCTCGTTCCACTCTCCTTTCCTCTGCTTGTTTCTCTTCTCTCCTCTCTTCTGCTTTCCTTTCTTCTTCTGCTCTTTCCTTTTCTGCTTTCCTTTCTTCTTCTGCTCTTTCCTTTTCTGCTTTCCTTTCTTCTTCTTTGATCCGTTCCTGGCTCCGTAATTGCAACTCCAGTTTCCGGAGCTCAACGTCTTCTGGTTCTTTGGGTAGCCACTGCCAGGCTAACTCGTCCCATGTTCCTAATCCCACCATAGACTGTATCACCGTGGTCTGCAACTCTGCCTTCCTCAAATTAGTTCGGACCTCCAAGTTAAAATGTTTGGCCAATTTCAAGAGGTCCGACTTTAGTAACGCTCGGAACTGTGCCTCACTCGGGGTTACCGCAAAGTTCTGTGCCACAAACGCCATGGTGCCTATCGTTAACACCTGTTAACCTTCACCCAAGACTTTACCCCACTTTCCCCAAAAATTTACCAATTAATACTTAATTAATAAGTTTTAATTAATAAAAATATTATTTTATTATTTTATACAATTTTAGATCCCGGACGTAGACCCAATTGCGAATCCGCAAATCGTAATTTGGATGAGCCCCCAATTCTGTTACGTGGTCCTCCCGGTGACTACCTGGTCTCGGTGACCCCCGGACCGTGAGAGGAACTCCGCCAGAAAGATTTATTATGTATGCGCTTTCGTAACGCAATCAATATGAATTCCAACCAAGAAAAAACCCCACACCAAGGATCCGGAATAATCAAGGATATATTCCCCGAGCAATCAACCATCAACAATCAGCAATCAATAGTACAAAGATGTAAACTCATCTACATTAACTCTAAGATGGCCATCTTATACATTCCTCACGTGAGCCCCACTCCCGACTCCCTCCGTGGGCCAATGTCTCTCACAATGTCTCCGTACTCCTGTAGTTCGATCTCCGCACGTGGGCGGTTGAACGGACCCTTCCTGACGTGCTTTCACCGGGCACGTCCCGTACCGGGAACAACGGCTGCAGCGCGCACCTCCTGGCCAAGCAAAGCGGGTAATGTAAAGCAGGCAAAGCAACACGCGGCTTGCCCAGTGCACGCGGCCCAAGGCGCGACCCGTACGCGGCCTGGTAGACGGCGAGGCGAACTGTGCCAGCTGCTTGGTTCCGTGCACGAACCCACAGTGACTTGACGTGTCAAAGGGTAGTTACACGTCCCGGTAACTCCTCTCGCCAGACGGGCTTTGAAACGCCGATTCTCTTACGTTGCTCAATCGATACCGCTTGCGTCCGAGCTTGGCGAGGAAGAAGAAGAATCGTCGCGTCTCCAGGACCTCGTGTCTTTTCTTCTTCCGTTTCCGGTCTCCTTTTCCTCAGAAGGGCTCCTGACCCTTTAATCACAACAACCTTTAATCGACTACACATTGATAAGCAAAGCCCCGAATAGTAATTCACATACATTCACATAAATATGTAACACTTGTCACGCACGCTACATCTCTGACAAATTTCGTCCGAATCCATCCACAAATTTTTGAGGTATTTTGTTCACAGACAAACAAACAGACAGACAGGGGTGAAAACATAACTTCCATCCACCTTCGGTGGTGGAAGTAATCAAAGAAATGCAATAGCTTCCTAAATATCAGAAATATGGAATCAATCATTAATCAATAAATATAAAGTATATGAGAGGAGGTCTGGTAAGATGGCCGAGGGGTCTGCACTCTCGCATTTAAGCTGTCTTGCCCACGCTCTAATCTCATCTCAGCTATAAACAGTCGTCCTGGTGTTTCACAGGCAGTGTGATTCATGGACGTTGAACGAGGCGAAGCGTGTCTCTGATTCCAAACGGCTCTGTCCCCCGACAACTGCCGACATCAGATGGTTGGCGTTAAATATTCCACGGTGTCCTTCACGAAGAATAGGTGAACTATCGCGGACACCATGAGCAAATTGCAAATTCCTGCCCTAACTACTGATGGGAAGGAAATGGCAAACCACTCAGTGTGGCCTTTGCCAGGAAACTGCTTTGGCAGAACATCAGAACTAGCATTCAGATCAGACTATGAGAGGAGCTGAGCTCTGTTGACAAATAAAGCGAATGCCATTGATGGCTTGTGAAGACTTCATTCTGCTTCCTCATCTGCAATCATGCGCACCTGAAATATCTCAGACAACATTTCCAATTTTTATAATAAAACAAAATTATAATACATTGCACTCACCTTTGTACGTGTCAAGAGCAGCTTTAGCATCAGTGCCAACCCGAGTTGAAGTGACACAGAAGAGGAGGAGTGGAAGTTTCGAAGAGGCAGGTGATGTGGCACCATTATTGGACTCTTCAGGGTTTGGAAATATTTCAGAACACTGCACATCATACTTTTTCAGCGTCTGTTGAAGGTCCTGAATGAATGTTGTTTCTGCATTGTTGCTGCAACCATAAACGGCATACTGCAATATGATACTCTCTGGGTTGGAGGAAGAGAATGAGCGAAAGGAAAATTTTTTAATGACTGTGTGTTGATGTAACAACAACAAAAAAAAAATGATGGAGAAAATACAGCTGAAGACATCTTAGAGTGTTAGAGATCAACTCAAGCAAAGAGGTATTTTGGCTTTACCTGGTAGGCTACACATTAAAGAGGGAGATGGGATGTAATGGTAATGGAGTCGAGGATGCGCGGTGACGAGTCTCTTGTTCCCAGACAGTGCATTTTTGTGGACTTCTGTCCACTGCCAGACAATATCTCTGTGAGTCAGTTATTTGAGAGGATGGCAGTGGTCGCTTGGCTTTGGCAAAAACTTGCTGATGTACGTACCACATCCGATGGAGGGACGTACTGTCTGTCAGCGTAGGCATCTCTGCTACAGCTTCCCTGCACTTTCTGAGGGTCAGGCTTCACTCCCTCCTTCTTAAATAAATGCTCTAAAAAGAAGTCTTGGGTCTGACGCAGTTTCACTTTCTCAGGACTTAAACACAACCCTTTTGGTCTGGGGAAAAAAAAAAGGATCAACTTCTGATCATTGACGGCCAATGCTTCCTCATCCGGTTTTCCTCAGCTGGACAACAGAATGTCATCATGAAACTTCTTACAGCTGGGTCGGCCCCCTACGCTCGAATCAACTCACCTCTTAAATTCTTCAGGCACAAATTTAATTTGAAATGGCATCCTCAACCAATGGCAATGACTGCATGGTGTATTGAAGTTTGACAGATACGAACTTGGCTCATCTAAATGCACATACTATAACCCAATTTTTAAGTCGCTTTGTTCTTCTGCTGTTCTTTGTTCTTTTGCTGTCTCAACATTGGATGGAGGTCCTCAATGCCAAACAGGAAATCAGAGCTTTCTCCCTTGACATATCACTTGCCTTTGATATGGTCTGGCATCCTGCTCTGCTCACCAAACTCTCCTATGGTATCCATGAAAATCTCCACGCATGGCTTGCGGACTTCCTCTCTGGTCGTAGTCAACGTGTGGCCCTGAATGCATTTCTCTCATCTCCCCTTCCTGTTCAGGCTGGAGTTCCCCAAGGCAGTGTTCTGGGTCCTGTGCTTTTTTTTGGTCTTCATCAATGATCTCTCCGACTCTCAGGAAAATCCTCTCTATCTCTTTGCTGATGACTCCACTCTCTGCCGCTCCATTCCTCATCCCTCAGATCGGCAGTCTGCAGCCTCCTCAATCTCTGCAGACCTGGACAAAAGCACAGACTGGTCAAACAAGTGGAACATGTCTTTCAATCCTGACAAATCTCACACTCTCACTATGTCTCTCCAAAAAGACCGACTGGACAACCCTCCCATCTACTTTCTCAACAATCCTCTCCAAGAAGTTCTGTCGCTCAAGCTTTTGGGTCTCACTATCTGCCATGATCTTTCCTGGGAAAAACAACATTTCCAAGCTGGCCTCCAAAGCCAGTCGCCGACTGGGCATCCTCCGTCGTGCGAAGTCCTTTCTTGGCACACCTGAGGTCCTCACCACATACAAGGCTTTCATCCATACCTCAAATGAATACTGTTCTCCCCTCTGGGCTGGTGGTCCTGCCTCACACCTAGCTCGGCTTCACGATGTTGAAACCAAAGCTTTCAGAATCATTGGAATCTCCCACGATGAAGCCGATTGTGAGGGCGTTTCACTCACTCACCGCAGGCAGGTATGTGGTGTTTCTGTCTTCTAACGACTCCTCTCCGGCCTAGCTCCCCCAGCCCTAGCTGTGCTCTATGCCCCAAATATTCCTGCAGGTCGCACAATATCTGCCAGCCACCCTATTCTGTGGAAATTGCCAAAATCACGACTCTCTGCTCACCTTCACTCTTTCGTTCCTCTTTACTCTCGCCTCTGGAACAAACTCCCTCACTCTCTTCAATCCCTCTCCTCCCTCCAGGTCTTTAAAATAGGTGTTCACCACCATCTCTTATCTTCCCCCATTCAAAAGCTTGATCTTTTCTACCCCCGTTTATTCACTCCAGATCCACTTTTTTGAAATTCCAACTTTTTCCCTGGAAGTCCTAGCAGTGTCCATGTGTTTTATACCTCTCCCACCCCCCCCCCTCTTCCCATGCCTCGATCCCCCAAGCCCTCTCCCTCCCACAGATCTCCCGATGTCCCTGTTCTCTGCTGTTGTACTTGTGTGCTTCCCTCTCTCTTCCCATCTTGTCTCCCGCCCCTTTATTATGTGGTGTATGTGTCAGTTTTTTTTTTCGTGATTAATGTTATCTCTTGCACGAGCCTCGATCTTGTATACAAAAAAAAGAAAGAAAAAAGTGTAATGTGCTGAAAATACGTGCATTCCGCAAATACGGCAGGATATCATCAATGACCGGCATTGGCATCAGATGTTTATGATTGGCATCATCAGGACTCAGCATGATAGCAGCGTTAAGGTGTTTCAGAGCAATGATCGTCCTCGACTTCCCTGTCGATGGCTTTATCACAGTTGCCATACTGTTCACCCACAAGGTTGCCATTGTTACCGGTGTGACGATGTCCAGCTCTTCCAAATGACTGCGTCTCGGCGTCTTCCCTGTCCATCAAATTTCGTCTGAATCTGTCAACAACTTTTTGAGATAGCCTCTTCACAAACAGATAGACACGGGTGAAGACATAACCTCTGTCCACTTCCCGTTGACAAAAATGCTTGAGGTAACAAAATGGCTTGAGGTCTGGCTTGAGGTAACAAATGCATGCAACACTTTTAATATGACTGCCGCTTTAAGGTTAATTTTTTTCCACAATCTTGATTTGTAATGATATTTACCTTCCTTCGATGGCATCGTTACTTTCTCGATTGTGTTGTCTGTAGAATGGATTCTTCTCCACACACAAAATTAGTCGCGAATGATGGAAGGCAGGTACAGACACGAACTCCAGGTAGCGCAGGAACTCGTCACGGCTCAAAACTTACGCTTTCTCACCTATAATAGCCGGTCAATCAAAACAACATCTTTCGCATTTTAACACAGCATGGGATGCGTTTTGCAAAGTGTCAGAGCAATGTTAAAGCGAAAGAAACCTAACAAACTGAAACAACACCTACCTGTGTAACTTGTTTAGGTCTTGGTATTTTTGATAACTCCCAAAGCTGCACGCCCTGTATGAGTTGGTAACCACCCACCTTTGCTCGGTTCATGTGTTCATTTCAGAGTGAGCGATTCGAAAATAAAATGAATGCTCAGAGTAATAAAATGGACACAATGAGTGATCGGTTGGAAGGAAAGATAGGGGGGTTGAATAAATAAATAAATGCCCAGAGTGATCAAATTTATGAATGGACGAGTGAGTTGAAGGAAGGACGAAAGAATGGTCCCGATGTGGCAAAGGAGAAGCCAAGGGTGGCAGAAATTCAATCTGAACGGGGGGAGTTAACTGGGACAATGGAAGAGTGTGCGGCCCATGCTGATGTGCATGGGGCTCAGGAGCTGGGAATGGCAATTGAAGTAAATGGGGAAGTTAGGGAAGGAAATGGGGAATGTGAAAATTTTAATGGGGAATGTGAAAATTTTAATGGGGAATGTTTCCCACATGGATGCCTGGAGGGTTGTCAGGGCTGGGTGGATGCCCCAACACATCAACAGGGGGATGGATTTGAATCCTTGCTGTGCCAGGGTGGTGGTTCAAAGCAACAGGGGGTAAGAGTATTGGAGGTCCGTGTGGTGGAACCGGACCAGGTATTTATTGATCAAGGCCTGTGGGGGCCGCAAATGACGATTGATGGGGATGTAAATGATGTGACACAGCGGTTGGGGACCTGGGACAGTACCATGGAGGACAAGTTTGACCAGGCCCAAAGGAGCTTGGGGTAGGGGTGAGTCGGTCCAAGGAGCAGTTGGGTACAGGGTACATTGGGTACAGGATGTACAGGAGGCTCCGAAATTGCATACCCAGCAGGGGGAGTGTTTTGGCTCCGAGCTGGATTTGGACTTGGAGAGTCGGGAGATCGAGACTCAATCGATTTGGTCCCCGTAGGGAATTTGGAACTGCTGCAGGGAGGGGCAGAACAACCTGAGGGGGTTGTTACCTGCAGCTGTGGTTATTGGACACATGAGGCTAAAATTTTTTAAAGGAAAAATAAAGTTAAATTGCAATGGGAATTGGATTTGGAGCAGCCTTGGTGGGAGTTGGTCCCTGGGCTGCGGAATGTGGACCAGGAGAGGTCATTGGGGATGGCCTCGGGCAAAAGTTGCCCCTTTCGAAATTTGGTAATGCCAACCAGCTGGGGGCTGGGCTGGCAAGATTTGGATGTGGGGTCAAACCATGGGTCTCATGGTACTACTTGGGCCCCACGGTGGGTCTGTGGAGTGTGGTGTCCCTTGTCCATCGGGGCTCCGCCCGAGTAGGTGGCTCGGACCGGCAGGCTCACTGGACCCTGGTGGGGGTTAAGACCTCCAGGGGGTCCGAGGTGGTTTCTCAGGCCTAGGATGGCATATTATGAGGACCACTTGGGGGAGGTGTTGTGGGTCGTGCTTTGGTGGTGGCATCGCGGAGGGCCAACTTGGGCCTGATGTGGTGACCACCCGGGCATGTGGCCTGACACCCTCTCCCTGAGACTCTGGGACAGCCAGCATGTGGTGACCTGCCATGCTGTGCTGGTCTATGGACGTGGGTCAAACCGCATGGACAGGGATGGACATAGCCTGCCGGACAACCATTGGGGCATCTGTGGAACATGATGGGGTAAGAGTGATCTTCCACAGATGTTCCATTATGATTTGTGGACTCTCGGCTTGGGAAGAGAGCCATGGGAGTGTGAATGGGAATTTTTAACGTGCCGAGCATATGGGCCATGCTCGGCTGGCATGTGTATGGAAAAGCACCCTTCTTTGGTGAGATTAGTAAAATGTGAAAAATGTTTGGCACGGGTAATCTGAGGTTAGATGCAAATTTAAGGGTGAATTTTGTGAAGAGAAATGGTGGACACTGCACAGTGGCACCATTATTGATCCAGGTGTGTTTAGACCAGAGTGTTGGAGGCTGTGATAAAAATTGACAGGGTAGCAGGACACAGTTTGCAACTGCTTGCGGGGGCGATTGCGCCAATATTTGGGACGCGGGGTTGTAGGGATGTAGTTGAGTATTCTGAGGGTCAACGTGGTGCTATGGGTGTCCGAGGTGTGTGGATCATGTCTTCTGGGTGAGTCTGCTGGTGGAGCATGGCTGTCGACTGGACCTTGGCATGGTCAAGTGTGGGTGGGCACTGGGGGCTGCAGTTGTGTGGACTGGGGGATGAGGGCGGCGAAGGTGACGTGAGGGGAATGCCATGCATTGCGACCGTCTCCCCGAGGACCGAGGTTGTGAGTGCGGTAGTGTTGTTGGCAGCAGGTGCTCACCACATTGGCCAGCTGGGGCTGGTGCAGCCGTGTCCCTCTCAGAGGGGGGGGAAGGATGTATGGTGGGTCGCACCCTCATGGACACTCATGGGCCATGTTGGTGTTTCGGCTGCTCAGCTTGTCCCGATGACCCTTGCACGGTGGAGATGCGGATCTGTCGTAGCCACATGTAAATGTGTCATGATAATCACCGTTGGATGTGGATCCACATACCTGCCAGTACAGTGGGGAGAAAAGTGGAATTTGGTGAGTTTGGTCGGCCCAATGGGATAAATTTGGGGATTGTGAGGGTGGATGGCACTTTTGGACTTGACCAACCTGCAACTACCTGCACTTGAGGTAAGTGCTGGGATGTGTACTGTCCCAGGCTTCAGGACTTGCTTGTTAAATTGGGGACAGGTAATTTGGAGTTGGGGGCGGGTGAGAGTGATGACATGGTCGGTGAGGGGGATGGAATGTGTGCCACACAGTGACTTGTGGGAGGCATTTGTTTATGTGTCGAGGTTTGGTGTTTTTATGTGGTCGTGAGGTTGGAGTTCGGATTATGGATGAGTGGTGATTATTGAGAGTTTTGAAATGTGCTTTTGGAAATGTGTTGGTTAAATGTGAATGGGATTTCACATGAAGCAGGCCATGACAACTCTTGTAACACCTTTTGAACCATCTCTGGAAATGTGTTTGAGAATTGAAAGGCAGGGGGGGGGGCAGGGGGGGAGGAAATGTATTTTGGGGATTTTGCGGGTGGGGAAGGTGTGTGTGTCCACAGGTACAGATCAAGCTCTGAGGAGCGATGCCTGCGACCCCCTCTGCAGCAATTACCCCTGGCAGCCAGTGGTATCTGGAAACTGGAGCTCGTCGGTGGAGGGTCTGTTTGGGCGCCCTGGGGTGGAAGACTCCCGGCGACCCGTGTAGCTGCGCTGAAGCAGGAGGCCACGGAGCCTGGTGTGTGGAGACCCCCACCGGCGGCGTAACAGCGGAAAGGGCTGTTTGACTGTCATGGGCCAAGAGGTGAAGGGGGGGGGGGGGGGGGGCAATGAATTTGTAAGTCGAGTGACTTGTGTTTGGACTGTGGGCACCACAGCCTTAAGCGCCCCCACCATCTTGATTGTGCGGTACCTCCCCGCTCCCTAGTAGAAATGAACGCACACACAAATATGACATCTATGCCATGGCCCTGCAGGGGGGGTGGGGGGGGGGGGGGTGGAATGAGTGCTTGGTAATGATTTAGTCTCGTAATGATTTTTGGAATGAGAATGAATGGTTATGGGTTTGTGTTAAATGAATGTGGGTGAAATCCACAGAGCCACGTCACTCACCTGTAACACCAGGACAGGGCCCGAGGAAATTTATGGGTGCATTGGGATGGCCCCGCAGGTAAGGTTGCATCTTGTGGCATCCACCGGGGGACGCGGTCTGTCGGAAGGGGTTTGTACAAATGTTTTATTAGAGTTTTGAGTTTTTGCAAGTTAAGGTTAAGTTTGTGGGTAAGTTAGATTTTGAGTGCTTGTTGTTTGTTTTCTCCCTCCGCAGGAACAACAAATCGAAATGACTGTAAATATTTGAAATGCATGATTGTTAAGGGGATTAGCATGTTAAGGAGAACAGGTAGGTAGTTCCAGCTCACTTCCCACAGCCCTCCTGATTTATTCCATAGGCGAATTAAGTGTGAGACAGTAAGTGTTAAGACTGGAATGGTAGCGCCTGCAGTGAACCTTGCAGGGGCTACGGTTCCAGGGGAGTGGGGATGGGGGGGGGGGGGTGCTGTGTTATGAATTTTGGTGTAGAGGAATATCTAGATCCAGGTAGATCTGCATAGGTAGGTGTCCGGCTGTCGTGATAGGGAACCTCACTGGTAATAAGTTCTGTGTAGCCCGTATGTCGGAGTAAGTGCGTATCTGTGTCCCCGCCACGAGGGGGCGGGGCATCGTAACTAGAATTAGGGAATATGCTAACTCCATTGTGTGTCGTTCCCTCTGTGAGCATCCCAGTGTCCCTTATGGCAACACACTCCCATAGACACTTAGATAGGCCTTTAGTGCACCACATTAATTAAATCCCCTCCCTTAGAATAAAACAAACCGGAGAGACAAGCAGGCAGCGGCCGCGCAGTGGTACACCATGGCTTTCACGCATTGACCGGGCAGGCTGGGAGCCACGTCCAGGAGGACCCTTGATTGGCCAGGGGTAGGGTCGAGCAACAAGCAGGGCACCGATTGGCAGAGTAGGGGAGGGCGAGTGATTGGTCAACAGAAGGGCAGAGAGCTTCCCCGTGATTTGAGGCTAAAGAAGGACTTGTGGTTGGCCACCGACGGATGGCATGACCAGGGGGCGGGAGGCGCTCGGCTAATGGGAGGACGCCAATGCGTTGGGAAGATTCGGGAAGGTGACAAGCGACAGACACGTTGGAGGAAAAGGACTGGACGTCAGAAGATCACGAGTAAAACCGCTTGCGAGCCGGCATTTTGCCCTTCTTCTCTCTTTTCTTCCTTTGGCCATCTCGTTTTGGATCCATCCTGCCCGGACCTCCCTTCTGCCCTTGCTTTTCGTTCCCGGTTGGAGTTCGTTTGGAAAGACGTTGGAGCGCTGACAATTATCTTCCCCGGCGTTCACGTGCGGACGGCGAGCGCACGGGCTGCAACAGCCAGAGACCATTGCACGATCGCTCGCTTGGCACGAGAGGCCTGGTGGGGTGGGGGGGGTGAAACGCCAGCAGACGGGACCGAGCGGTTCGCGCTGACCAGAGCCGCGTCGGATGGTGCCTGATCGACCTGACGCTACACTGCCAGACACAGATAAGACACACCACATTTCACAAACACGACGAGACATTTATTTTATTCAATCTCCCATTGCTTGTATCCGAAGTGTGAGTAGGGACGTCACAACCTAGAATTTAGTTCTATCACTGCATTTCCCTGTCCCGATATTTATTTTGAATAAACCCTTCTATTATTTTCCCTTTCATTCCAAATCCCGTGTTCGTGTGAGATTAATTTGCAGGGTTTAAGACTGCTCGGATCACGTCAGGTAAATTCCTGCTTCTTCCTCTTCCCCTTCTTCCTCTCGTGCTTGCATAGTCAAATCCGCAATTGATCGTCGCCTCAAAGAGTTAAAGCTCGTTCAGGCTATCCGCAATCCTACGGTCTTAACCGTGGGCATTCGCGCGACAATATATATTCTGTGAATACTCCTGCTAGTATATATATATATATATACTGAATCGAGGCTCGTGAAAGAGCTGACAACCGCGAGGGAAAGACAGCACAGGGGTCCACGAGGGAAAGACAGCCCAGGGGGACCACGAGGGAAAGACAGCACAGGGGGACCGCGAGGGAAAGACAGCACAGGGGGACCGTGAGGGAAAGACAAAGACAGCACAGGGGGACCGTGAGGGAAAGACAGCACAGGGGGACCGTGAGGGAAAGACAGCACAGGGGGACCGTGAGGGAAAGACAGCACAGGGGGACCGCGAGGGAAAGACAGCACAGGGGGACCGCGAGGCAAAGACAGCACAGGGGGACCGCGAGGGAAAGACAGCACAGGGGGACCGTGAGGGAAAGACAGCACAGGGGGACCGCGAGGGAAAGACAGCACAGGGGGACCATGAGGGAAAGACAGCACAGGGGGACCGCGAGGGAAAGACAGCACAGGGGGACCGCGAGGGAAAGACAGCACAGGGGGACCGCAAGGGAAAGACAGCACAGGGGGACCGCGAGGGAAAGACAGCACAGGGGGACCGCGAGGGAAAGACAGCACAGGGGGACCACGAGGGAAAGACAGCACAGGGGGACCGCGAGGGAAAGACAGCACAGGGGGACCGCGAGGGAAAGACAGCACAGGGGGACCGCGAGGGAAAGACAGCACAGGGGGACCGCGAGGGAAAGACAGCACAGGGGGACCGCGAGGGAAAGACAGCACAGGGGGACCGCGAGGGAAAGACAGCACAGGGGGACCGCGAGGGAAAGACAGCACAGGGGGACCGCGAGGGAAAGACAGCACAGGGGGACCGCGAGGGAAAGACAGCACAGGGGGACCGCGAGGGAAAGACAGCACAGGGGGACCACGAGGGAAAGACAGCACAGGGGGACCGCGAGGGAAAGACAGCACAGGGGGACCACGAGGGAAAGACAGCACAGGGGGACCGCGAGGGAAAGACAGCACAGGGGGACCGTGAGCGAAAGACAAAGACAGCACAGGGGGACCGTGAGGGAAAGACAGCACAGGGGGACCGTGAAGGAAAGACAGCACAGGGGGACCGTGAGGGAAAGACAGCACAGTGGGACCGTGAGGGAAAGACATCACAGGGGGACCGCGAGGCAAAGACAGCACAGGGGGACCGCGAGGGAAAGACAGCACAGGGGGACCGCGAGGGAAAGACAGCACAGGGGGACCGCGAGGGAAAGACAGCACAGGGGGACTGCGAGGGAAAGACAGCACAGGGGGACCGCGAGGGAAAGAAAGCACAGGGGGACCGCGAGGGAAAGACAGCACAGGGGGACCGCGAGGGAAAGACAGCACAGGGGGACCGCGAGGGAAAGACAGCACAGGGGGACCGCGAGGGAAAGACAGCACAGGGGGACCGCGAGGGAAAGACAGCACAGTGGGACCGCAAGGGAAAGACAGCACAGGGGGACCGCGAGGGAAAGACAGCACAGGGGGACCGCGAGGGAAAGACAGCACAGGGGGACCGCGAGGGAAAGACAGCACAGGGGGACCGCGAGGGAAAGACAGCACAGGGGGACCACGAGGGAAAGACAGCACAGCGGGACCGCGAGGGAAAGACAGCACAGGGGGACCGCGAGGGAAAGACAGCACAGGGGGACCGCAAGGGAAAGACAGCACAGGGGGACCGCGAGGGAAAGACAGCACAGGGGGACCGCGAGGGAAAGACAGCACAGGGGGACCGCGAGGGAAAGACAGCACAGGGGGACCGCGAGGGAAAGACAGCACAGGGGGACCGCGAGGGAAAGACAGCACAGGGGGACCGCGAGGGAAAGACAGCACAGGGGGACCGCGAGGGAAAGTCAGCACAGGGGGACCGCGAGGGAAAGACAGCACAGGGGGGCCGCGAGGGAAAGACAGCACAGGGGGACCGCGAGGGAAAGACAGCACAGGGGGACCGCGAGGGAAAGACAGCACAGGGGGACCGCGAGGGAAAGACAGCACAGGGGGACCGCGAGGGAAAGACAGCACAGGGGGACCGCGAGGGAAAGACAGCACAGGGGGACCGCGAGGGAAAGACAGCACAGGGGGACCATGAGGGAAAGACAGCACAGGGGGACCGTGAGGGAAAGACAGCACAGGGGGGCCGTGAGGGAAAGACAGCACAGGGGGACCGTGAGGGAAAGACAGCACAGGGGGACCGTGAGGGAAAGACAGCACAGGGGGACCGTGAGGGAAAGACAGCACAGGGGGACCGTGAGGGAAAGACAGCACAGGGGGACCGCGAGGGAAAGACAGCACAGGGGGACCGCGAGGGAAAGAAAGCACAGGGGGACCGCGAGGGGAAGACAGCACAGGGGGACCGCGAGGGAAAGACAGCACAGGGGGACCGCGAGGGAAAGACAGCACAGGGGGACCGCGAGGGAAAGACAGCACAGGGGGACCGCGAGGGAAAGACAGCACAGGGGGACCGCGAGGGAAAGACAGCACAGGGGGACCGCGAGGGAAAGACAGCACAGGGGGACCGCGAGGGAAAGACAGCACAGGGGGACCGCGAGGGAAAGACAGCACAGGGGGACCGCGAGGGAAAGACAGCACAGGGGGACCGCGAGGGAAAGACAGCACAGGGGGACCGCGAGGGAAAGACAGCACAGGGGGACCGCGAGGGAAAGACAGCACAGGGGGACCGCGAGGGAAAGACAGCACAGGGGGACCGCGAGGGAAAGACAGCACAGGGGGACCGCGAGGGAAAGACAGCACAGGGGGACCGCGAGGGAAAGACAGCACAGGGGGACCGTGAGGGAAAGACAGCACAGGGGGACCGTGAGGGAAAGACAGCACAGGGGGACCGCGAGGGAAAGACAGCACAGGGGGACCGCGAGGGAAAGAAAGCACAGGGGGACCGCGAGGGAAAGACAGCACAGGGGGACCATGAGGGAAAGACAAAGACAGCACAGGGGGACCGTGAGGGAAAGACAGCACAGGGGGACCGTGAGGGAAAGACAGCACAGGGGGACCGTGAGGGAAAGACAGCACAGGGGGATGGTGAGGGAAAGACAAAGACAGCACAGGGGGACCGTGAGGGAAAGACAGCACAGGGGGACCGTGAGGGAAAGACAGCACAGGGGGACCGTGAGGGAAAGACAGCACAGGGGGACCGCGAGGCAAAGACAGCACAGGGGGACCGCAAGGGAAAGACAGCACAGGGGGACCGCGAGGGAAAGACAGCACAGGGGGACCGCGAGCGAAAGACAGCACAGGGGGACCGCGAGGGAAAGACAGCACAGGGGGACCGCGAGGGAAAGACAGCACAGGGGGACCGCGAGGGAAAGACAGCACAGGGGGACCGCGAGGGAAAGACAGCACAGGGGGACCGCGAGGGAAAGACAGCACAGGGGGACCGCGAGGGAAAGACAGCACAGGGGGACCGCGAGGGAAAGACAGCACAGGGGGACCGCGAGGGAAAGACAGCACAGGGGGACCGCGAGGGAAAGACAGCACAGGGGGACCGTGAGGGAAAGACAGCACAGGGGGACCGCGAGGGAAAGACAGCACATGGGGACCGCGAGGGAAAGACAGCACAGGGGGACCGCGAGGGAAAGACAGCACAGGGGGACCGCGAGGGAAAGACAGCACAGGGGGACCGCGAGGGAAAGACAGCACAGGGGGACCGCGAGGGAAAGACAGCACAGGGGGACTGCGAGGGAAAGACAGCACAGGGGGACCGCGAGGGAAAGACAGCACAGGGGGACCGCGAGGGAAAGACAGCACAGGGGGACCACGAGGGAAAGACAGCACAGGGGGACCGTGAGGGAAAGACAGCACAGGGGGACCGCGAGGGAAAGACAGCATAGGGGGGCCGCGAGGGAAAGACAGCACAGGGGGACCGCGAGGGAAAGACAGCACAGGGGGACCGCGAGGGAAAGACAGCACAGGGGGACCGCGAGGGAAAGACAGCACAGGGGGACCATGAGGGAAAGACAGCACATGGGGACCATGAGGGAAAGACAGCACAGGGGGACCGTGAGGGAAAGACAACACAGGGGGACCGTGAGGGAAAGACAGCACAGGGGGACCGCGAGGGAAAGACAGCACAGGGGGACCGCGAGGGAAAGAAAGCACAGGGGGACCGTGAGGGAAAGACAGCACAGGGGGACCGCGAGGGAAAGACAGCACAGGGGGACCGCGAGGGAAAGACAGCACAGGGGGACCGCGAGGGAAAGACAGCACAGGGGGACCGCGAGGGAAAGACAGCACAGGGGGACCGCGAGGGAAAGACAGCACAGGGGGACCGCAAGGGAAAGACAGCACAGGGGGACCGCGAGGGAAAGACAGCACAGGGGGGCCGTGAGGGAAAGACAGCACAGGGGGACCGCGAGGGAAAGACAGCACAGGGGGACCACGAGGGAAAGACAGCACAGGGGGACCGCGAGGGAAAGACAGTACAGGGGGACCGTGAGGGAAAGACAGCACAGGGGGACCGTGAGGGAAAGACAGCACAGGGGGACCGCGAGGGAAAGACAGCACAGGGGGACCGTGAAGGAAAGACAGCACAGGGGGACCGCGAGGGAAAGCCTTCACAGGGGGACCATGAGGGAAAGACAGCACAGGGGGACCGCGAGGGAAAGACAGCACAGGGGGACCGCGAGGGAAAGACAGCACAGGGGGACCGCGAGGGAAAGACAGCACAGGCGGACCGCGAGGGAAAGACAGCACAGGGGGACCGTGAGGGAAAGACAGCACAGGGGGACCGTGAGGGAAAGACAGCACTGGGGGACCGTGAGGGAAAGACAGCACAGGGGGACCATGAGGGAAAGACAGTACAGGGGGACCGTGAGGGAAAGACAGTACAGGGGGACCGTGAGGGAAAGACAGCACAGGGGGACCGTGAGGGAAAGACAGCACAGGGGGACCGCGAGGGAAAGACAGCACAGGGGGACCGCGAGGGAAAGACAGCACAGGCGGACCGCGAGGGAAAGACAGCACAGGGGGACCGCGAGGGAAAGACAGCACAGGGGGACCGTGAGGGAAAGACAGCACAGGGGGACCGTGAGGGAAAGACAGCACAGGGGGACCGTGAGGGAAAGACAGCACAGGGGGACCGTTAGGGAAAGACAGCACAGGGGGACCGCTAGGGAAAGACAGCACAGGGGGACCGCGAGGGAAAGACAGCACAGGGGGACTGCGAGGGAAAGACAGCACAGGGGGACTGTGAGGGAAAGACAGCACAGGGGGACTGCGAGGGAAAGACAGCACAGGGGGACTGCGAGGGAAAGACAGCACAGGGGGACTGCGAGGGAAAGACAGCACAGGGGGACCGCGAGGGAAAGACAGCACAGGGGGACCGCGAGGGAAAATATATATATATCTATATATATATATATATGTATATATATATTGTTACGGACACGGCTAGGATGTTGTTTGCTGAGCGGATGGCCGCCGCGCCAGAACAGTTACCCCGACTAACCCGATTCCGAACGTTGGCCAAAATCGCGCCACAGATATTCACTCGAGAAAACACTAAAGCGAAGGATGTGAAGAAGAAGAAGACAGAAGTAGGGAATACGGATATAATTTATTTGCTATTTACAACTAAAAGAAACCAAGGAAGAAGGAAGGATAATAAAATAATTTACAGAAGAAATCAGAGACACAGTGAAAATGGCTAGCTTATCTAAACAGGCTTAATTAATACCCTGGGACAAGACACACAGAACAAACTCACGTACACGAATGGGGAAATTGCAGGCAGGAATGGCAGGAGGTGGGTGGCTGGAGG
The DNA here is from genome assembly GCF_964187855.1 of Myxine glutinosa. Classification (NCBI taxonomy): domain Eukaryota; kingdom Metazoa; phylum Chordata; class Myxini; order Myxiniformes; family Myxinidae; genus Myxine; species Myxine glutinosa. The sequence continues at coordinate 226,374,543 of NC_136262.1, forward strand.
GGGAGGAAGGCATGGAGCTGGGTGGAGCTTGATCCCGCACGGGACGTCGTGCTGGACCTCGACGGCCGCCGATGCCACCGATCCTGTCGTGTGCGCGGGGTAACGGGTCGGAGCTGCTTGGTGGAGCCAACGCTGCTGGTGGGGGGTCTGGCGTGACGGGTTCTCTCTCCCTCTCTCACAAACTCCAGGACTCTTTCTCTCTTTGCTTCGCTTCGCCGCTTCTCTCCTCTCTCTTTCTTAGTCCAACCCAGTCCAACTCTTAGTCCAACAACAACTTCTCTCTTGCTTTCGCGTGCGCTCTATATAGCGCCTCAGGCGATCAAGCCGCTGGTGTCCAGGACACGCCCATCGGTCAGCTCGCCTCGGCCCTGATTGGTCGGCACGGCCCTCTGGCTCCGCCCTTGATGACGATGGGCGGGCACGCCCAGGAGTCGGCAGCTCCTCCCCTTCTTCTCCGAGCCGACCTCGTGGCGAATGGAGTCGCGGAGGGAACAGTTGGCAATTGTTGGAAGGGGAAGGTGAAGGGAATCTACTCTTATTTGACTTGGTGCAATGGAGTATTTCAATTAATGGAAGACACAGCCTTACACTAATACACATAATAAGGATATAACTACTGAGCAGGGATATATGGTGTCCCTCGTGTATGTTTTATGGAATTAACTACGGGAACGCCCTTTGACCTTTATACACAGACTGGAGGCAGGAGGGTCCAGAATAAAGCAATAATAAAAAAAACACAATAAAAAACACAATCCTCATATCCACAACACTGCACCCTCCTCCCCTTAGGCACGTCCCGGGCCTCTTACCTTAACTTTTAGTGTGGCACGTAGGTGTAGTTCCCTCTACATTTAACCTGACCCTGAGTGTGACAGTTTTAAAACATAAATAAATATATCCCGCTGCTCCATTGCACCCTACCTAACAGACTCACGCCCACAGCTAATCGACTTGCGGAATTGTCGTCAAACTATACATTTACGGTGGGGGTGCATGATTTACAATGACTACTTTATTTACAAACCGCAACCCAGGACCTGTGATCGTTCTTTTGGGGGGGGAGACAGTCTGTCCTGCATCGATGCACCATGAAAGCACCCAAAAATGCACCAAAGCACCCTCAAGCACCAATCGGTGCACAGTCACTACAATTCTCAATAAAAATAACCAAACAAACCCTGCTGGTGGTCTCTTGCTCTTCGGCTCCCTCTGCTGGTTTATGCTATTTTCCTGATGTTGTCATCTTCTTTGCTGGCGGCCTATTTGCACATAAAATAAAATGCACCAACCGTGTCCGTTGTTATTTATTTCGGGCCCACAGGGCCGACTAGTGTGGTTCATCTGTGGGGCATCGGTGCCCTGTGGCCAAGGTCCGCCAGCAAGATCTCGGGCCTTCATGGCCGTTTCCAGCAGAGGGGCCATGCCCCAACCCATGGGGTCCATAAGTGGTGCTCGGCCACAGACATGTGGTCCATAAGGTGGTGCATCGATGCAGACAGCTGTGGTTCCGGAAGATTCGGGCGCACAATGGCGGACTCACGCAAGCTCCCCTCGGCGCCCAGTGGCGCACAGTCCTCATGTGGGAGACAAGGGGGGGAAAAGACAGATGAGCGAGGGGTAAGGTCTCAAGGGTACACATCAAACAAGGCAATGCAAGGTGAGGTGCGTATGGAGACGGAGCGAAGAAAAGCTCGTCCCTACCGTACGTCACCCCCCCTGTCACCTACTCTACCCTAGCCCTTACCCCATATTTACAACAATCTACACATTTACAAATTCGTCACTACTGTCACGTCTTCCCCATATTTCCCCTATACCAAATTCGTCTCCACAATCCCTCTAACCAAAATTTGCCATCACCCAATTCATCATCAATCCTCATAAGGAGGAAGAGATGGAACATCAGCACAATGTCACACCCACGTCATGATGCGTCTCTCATTCCAAACATTTGCATCAAAAATAATAAAAACAACCATGGCATGGTGTGGAGTACCATCGTTACCTCAGGTGAGTGGATGTAGATGGTGCGAGGAGACTTCAATCCTAACTATCCTCTAAATGACTTTAACACACTTTACACTACCCGGGGTCTTTCCCTGCAAAACCATTGGCAATCTTACTCTATGTGGTTTTAAAAACCAAATTCCCATTGACCAAACTGTGGTGCTTCTCAATTTGGGGTCTCACTCCCCCGACAGTGGTGGAGTGTCAACCAACTACACACACTAACAGGCTACATGCCCAGCCATTTCCACAACATTAATGCACCCATTCAATCACCATTCTTCCACTACGCACCACAGATGCCAATATCCAACCACAATTTACCTATACCCTCTACCTAACACTTACACTACCCTCCCCGGGTATTCGTGATGGGGTCCATCCTCCTTTCCCCCATCCACACCTCTGCACCAACCACTCCACTCCACAGTTTTCATCATACTCACTCCACGACCATCCATTCCCATACTCCATATATTCCATACTCCATATATTCCACACAACCATTCTCCATACACCTGCAGTTGCACACCTGTGCAATCTCACCTGGTGCCACCTGCACCCTCCTTGGTCCCTGGACCATTTGGTCAACACAACGCACAATCACCTTCTCTCACTCATACACTGCTCCACACACCTGTTCAGTTGCACACCTGTGCAATCACACCTGTTCCTCACACACGGCATCATCTGAACTACCTGTTGCCCTGCTAACTTAGTGCTCCCCCGTCTTCCCTTTAAACTTAGCACATACCACGTCATTATCATCCAAACTAATCTACCTGCGTCCCCACTACAGGTATCATTGTCACTACCTAACCTTAACGTGACCTAAGGTCATCTTCTAGGTCCCTACACACTATATCCTAACCCTCCCGGGCTCGTTTTCACTGCCAAACCCCATAAAACTAGTGCTCCTTTGCCCCCGCTGTGAGAGATGGCAAAGTTGCCATCCCACCACATCGTGCATCTTCCACTACCAATTTTGCACACCAAATTCCAGATAATTAAAAATTTGCCAATCACTACCCATCATCTGCCAATCATCACTCTGCCAATCCTTTGCCAATCATCACTCTGCCAATCCTTTGCCAATCATCAAATTTTGCTTTTTCTAATTTCGTGTCCAAAACACTATCCTCATCATTACAGTCTTCTCACTAGAGCCTCTCGGTGCGCCAATTCATTTCCAAAGCTCGGCTTCGTAAAGCCGAGCAATGAATACGGGTGGTTCGTTGCCAGCGGATGGGTCCGTCCGGCATTCGGTGCAGGGAAGGCGGTCTACTCGGCCCGAGCTTCCACGCACCATCGGGGCACGGGACCATCCGATGCCCCAATCTCGGCCGGCCGGAGCGCGGCAACCACAAGGGGTCGCTGTGTCGGCCCTTCCAACCGGACCGCCCGCTCCGCCTGGCGGAGCTCGGATGCGACCGTTCCGAGCGAGGCCCAGCGTGGATCGCGTACGGCGGTTCTTTCGAAACCGCCGTGGTTCGGATCCCCGCTGGTCCTCGCGGCACGCGAAGCCCGGCACGCACCGAGGGCCCGATTCGGCTAAACGTCGTTCTAACCGCTAACCCGGTTAGCATCGATGCTCCATTCGCATGCTTACACCCCGAAGACACACGTACACACACTTACACACATACACAGTTCCTTGCTCATACATCCAGCCGTCTCCATGCTCTTTGTCATTGCACCTTCCCTGGCACCCCCAGGTACACTCATTCCGCTGACAGACTTTGTCACACACCTGACCACCGCACACCTTTGCACACACTCGTCGTTCGCACACCTCACCAACACACCTCTTCGTGCCCCCTCCTCGGTCACCTCCTCTGTGACAACCACAGGTGTGCTCTCACTTGCACACCCAACCACATTCCTCACTACCAATTCCAGTGTGCATTCCCACACACGCTCTACCATTCCAGGTGTGCATCCTTCCATTCCAGGTGTACATCCTCTCTCACCTGCCACAACCCACTCACGCTCCGTGTCACTCTTACCACTTTCACCACCACTCTTGACGGCGCACTCTTTCCTCATGCACTCCTCTGTTACACACTTTTCTCGCGCATCCTCTTGCGCACACTCTCCCGTTACACCCTCCGTAACACTCACCACAGGTGTGCATTCTCCCTTACTCTTGACGGCACACTCTTTCCTCATGCACTCCTCTGTTACACACCTTTCTTGCGCATCCTCTTGCGCACACTCTCCCGTTGCACCCTCCGTAACACTCTCCACAGGTGTGCATTCTCCCTTACTCTTGATGGTGCACTCTTTCCTCATGCACCCGTCCGTTACACACCTTTCTCGCGCATCCTCTTGCGCACACTCTCCCGTTACACCCTCTGTAACACTCACCACAGGTGTGCATTCTCCCTTACTCTTGACAGCGCACTCTTTCCCCATGCACCCGTCCGTTACACACCTTTCTCGTGCATCCTCTTGCGCACACTCTCCCGTTACACCCTCCGTAACACTCACCACAGGTGTGCATTCTCTCGTTACATCCTCTGTAACACTCCCCACTCCGCGCTTCCATGTGCCTCCTCGCACACGCGCTACGACCAACTCACTCTCGACAGCACACTCACTCCTTGGCGCGCACTTTTTCCTCACACACCCCAGAGTCGGACATCCTCGCACAGCTCCTCCTTCGCACTCCGTACCTGTCGCACACTTCACCAACGGCCTCTCACGAACACCCGGATCCAAATCAACCCCCAAGCCGACTGAAGCTTTCCTCACATCATATACATTTCCGAATATTTCGCCACTCACCTTGGCACCTCGTCTCCACACCTCCTTCGCCACCTGCAAACTCTTTATTTGGTTAGTGAGCATATATTCATGATTTGAACACAGACCTTGCACATACTCCATCACTTCCTCCCTTATCTCCTTTTTAGTTTCCCTCCGTCTCTTCTTAATTTCACTCACCCCCTCTTCCACCTCCTCTAATTTTTCCTTTACCGCCTTCATCTCCCGGTGCGCCCCCTCTATTTCGTCCTCTAACGCTACCTTGACCGTTTATATGTGCGTCCTCACCTCCCGGTCCTTTGTCTCCATTACTTCTGTCACCTTGTCCAACCTCGTTGTCAGTCCCTCACGTACCATCTGACATTCCCTCTTCGTCGCTATCAAGTCGTCTTTTAGTTCTTTTTGTGTCGCCTTTAACCCTCCTAGTACCGCAGTGTTCCTTTGTACCTGCTCCACTAACTCCGTCTGTCCCACCGTCAGCTGTTCCACCTCCTGCGTCAGGTCCTCTATGCCCCCTTGTAACCTAGCCGTATTATTCCTCACCTCTTTCTCCATACGCCTCTCACCTCGCTTTACCTCCTCACTTACACCTCGTCTTATTTCCTCCTTCATTTCTCCCATCTCTTTAGTAGATGCCGCCCTCATCTGCTCTAATTCATCCCTCTGAGCATCCAGTTTAGTGTCTAACCCGATTTTCACCTCCTCTATCCGGTTCCCCATTTGTTTGATTTCCCGGGCGGATTGCTCCCCTATCTCCCGCAATTTGCCTTCCATCTTATCTTCTAGCCCCGTTAACCCATTCTTCACCTCTTTTATCCCGTTGTCTAACCCCTCAAATTTATTTCCCATATTGTTTAACCCGTCTCTTAATTGTTCACTATTCCTTTCCATCATTTGTCCCATTTCTCTGCTTTCCGCCCTTGATTTATCCATCTTTTCATCTATTTCCTTACTTTGCACCACGAAGCATGCCCTGATTTGCGCCATAAAGAGGTCCAATTTCCCCAGTGCCGCAGACTCGGCTGCCGCAACGCCGCTATTTTGTGCCTCTGCAACCACGGGCGTGGCTAAATCTGGTGCCGCTACACCCACGTGCGTGAGGGCGCCATTTTGCGCGCCTGACACCTCCTCAACCACCTCCTCATTGTTCTCCTCCATTTCTTCCCTCTGATCCTGGGTTACCGCTAACCCCTCTTCTAGTTCCCCCACCGGCATCTGATCGCCTTGACTATCCATGGCACGACTCAATTTGGGATTTTAAAAACTAAATCTTGGCCGCTCCAAATTTTGACCAAATTTTTTCTTGATGTTTTAAAAATTTGGTTCGGGCCTCGTATCTAACTCCCAGACACCAATTGTTACGGACACGGCTAGGATGTTGTTTGCTGAGCGGATGGCCGCCGCGCCCGAACAGTTACCCCGACTAACCAGATTCCTGAACGTTGGCGAAAATCGCGCCACAGATATTCAATTGGGGAAAAGACTAAAGCGAAGGATGTGACGGGTCTGGCGTGACGGGTTCTCTCTCCCTCTCTCAGAAACTCCAGGACTCTTTCTCTCTTTGCTTCGCTTCGCCCCTTCTCTCCTCTCTCTTTCTTAGTCCAACCCAGTCCAACTCTTAGTCCAACAACAACTTCTCTCTTGCTTTCGCGCGCGCTCTATATAGCGCCTCAGGCGATCAAGCCGCTGGTGTCCAGGACACGCCCATCGGTCAGCTCGCATCGGCCCTGATTGGTCGGCACGGCCCTCTGGCTCCGCCCTTGATGACGATGGGCGGGCACGCCCAGGAGTCGGCAGCTCCTCCCCCTTCTTCTCCGAGCCGACCTCGTGGCGAATGGAGTCGCGGAGGGAACAGTTGGCAATTGTTGGAAGGGGAAGGTGAAGGGAATCTACTCTTATTTGACTTGGTGCAATGGCGTATTTCAATTAATGGAAGACACAGCCTTACACTAATACACATAATAAGGATATAACTACTGAACAGGGATATATGGTGTCCTTCGTGTATGTTTTATGGAATTAACTACGGGAACGCCCTTTGACCTTTATACACAGACTGGAGGCAGGAGGGTCCAGAATAAAGCAATAATAAAAAAAACACAATAAAAAACACAATCCTCATATCCACAACAATATATATATATATATATATATTGTTGCGAATATGGAAATTGGCCTCCATATCCGCTTGTAAATATTCCCCTATTTCCCCCAATACTCCCCAACTATCCCCAATCCCCCATTCCCTAGTCCCATTGCCTGTAAATAACACTCTGTAGAACCGACCTTCCCCTTTTTCCCCCATTAAATGTCGTGCCCAGGTCCACCGCATCACACGTAGACAACTTTCGGACATCTTGCTAGTTATTCTTAGTCTATGTCAGTTAAGGACTCGTTTCCATTAATTCTGACTCTTCGTTGCACCAGAATGTGATTATATGGCACCAGTAGTGAGTTTAGGACCTTTCCCATACCTCCTTCCATCTTCTTCCCCAAACAACAACAACTACAGCTACAACAACAACTACAACCACGGCGCGCGGGGGGAGTGTGCGTCCTCCCACCAGCTCGGTTAGCCGCCATGACCATGCGCTCCACGGGGTTACCACGAAGGGGCTGGCTGTCAGCTCCTCGTCAAGGGCGGAGCCTGGTAAACCCCCCGCACGCACCCAATGAGAAGCAACGTGCCGATTCCACGAGGCGGAGCTAACGAGCCGAGGGCGTGTCACTCCCCGCCGGATATACGAAGCGACTCACCGGATGTGAGGTCAGATGCGCCCCCAGCTTGAAGAAGAGCAAGTCACTACCTCGAGCGCTGTGAGACCTCCCGCATCTCTGGACCGGACCGAGTCGATTCTGTCCCTGAGCCCAGGTGCACCTGGAGCCATCGATCCTGCCTTTCCTAGCCATCAATCCCCGTGTGAGTCAGCCTTTTGTCCCGTTTATCTGTCGTCTGTTGGGGTTAATATAAGATTGTGTCTAAGTGCTTGTCTTTCTATGCTGTACCTCTCGTCCCTGTAATCTGACCTTCCGAACGAATATAATCTCCTCCGGAGGTCTTGAGAACCGTATCCATGGTGTCGTGTCATTTTAATCCCAGCCGTGTGTCTTTTCCTTCATTGACCTAGCGTAGCGCGATTAGTCAACGTTCGGGTATAATCGGGTAACTTGTGCAGACGTGGTCATACCAAACCGCTCGGTAAATAACATCTAAGCCACGTCAATAACAATTGGTGTCGAGGAGTGGAATTCGGACCCGGGACTAAATTTATTAGGCCCAAATTTGTAGTAGAGTCGATTCGGAGCGCGTTTCCCGCGCGAAATTATAACGGCGAAATTTGAATTTGTTATACGGAAATAAAAACCCGAATTTTGAAAGTCGCGCTATGGCAGACCAAGACAGCTGGGGTCCGGTAGTGGAGAGTGAGGCAGGGTCGGTCCAGGACCAAATTGAGGGACATGAGGAGAGCGAAGCAGTGAGGGTAGCAGACGCACAAAATAGCGTCGTTGCGCCCGACGTTGCGGGCGCGCAAAATGGCGCCTCGCAAGAGCGCGCGGTAGCCGAGCCCGCTGTATCAACGGGCTTTAACATGCAGCCGATTGACATGCAGGCCCTCATTGCGCAGCTACAGGCAGCTGTACAGATGAGTATGGGGAGCCAAATTGAGCGATTGGGTGAGCGGTTGGGAAACCAAATTGTGGGAATGAGGGCTGATAGTGAGCGATTGGAGGGCCAAATGGGGGTAATGGGAAACCAAATGGGGGTAATGAGGGACGAAGCGAGGGGTACTGGTGAGGGATTAGACAATAATTTTAGGGGATTAGACAATAATTTTAAGGGATTAGACGAGAAATTTGGGAAATTAGACAATAGATTAGGGGAAATACAGGAGGGGTTAATGGGGGTAGAAAACAGAATGGCCGCTCAAGAGAATCAAATGGAAGGGATGCAAAAGGGGTTAGAGGGGGTAGAAAATAGAATGGCTGCCCAGGAGAATCAGATAGAGGGAGTGAAAAATGGGTTAGAGGGGTTAGAAAACAGTATGGAAGGCAAATTGAGGGACATGAGGGACCAAGCGGAAAGGGAAGTTAACCAAATGGGGCAGCCGATAGAGGGGGTCAGAATGGGGGTAGAAACTAAACTGGATGCTCACAGGGAGGAAATGGAGCAGATGAGGGTGGCATCTGGGCAGGAGATGCAAGTGATGGGAGAGGAGATCAGAAGAGGAGTGAGTGAGGAGGTCGGAGGAGTGCGCGAGGAGGTGAGGCACTGTAAGGAGCGCATGGAGAAGGAGGTGAGAAAGGGGACTGTAAAATTGCAAGGGGGTATAGAGGAGTTGACGCTGGGAGTAGAACAACTGACAGTGGGACAAAAGGAGTTGGGGGACCAGGTAAAGAAGAACACAGCAGTAATAGAGGGTTTAAAATCGACACAGAAGGAGATGAAAAAGGACGTAGGGGTAATTAAAAAAGAGTGTCAGACGGTACATGAGGACCTGACGAGGAAAATGGACAAGGTGGTAGAGGTGATGGAGGTTAAAGAGCGGGAGGTGCGGGAGCACATAGAAAAAAATAGAGTGGAGTTAGAGGATGAGCTTGAGGAGACGTACCGGGGAATGAAAGAGGTGAAGCAGAAACTAGAAGAAGTGGAAGAAGGGATGAGCGAAATTAAGAAGCGACGGAGAGGGGATAAGAAAGAAATAAAAGAGGAGATAAAAGAATTGGTCCAAAGTCTGTGTTCGGATCGTAATGATGTGCTCATTAACCGGATGAGGGATTCGCAGGTGATGGAGGAGAAGCGAAGAGGAAGAGGACCCGGTGTAAGTGGTGACCAATATGGTCGTGCGTATGATGCGCCAGGGGATTTAAGAAGCTTGGGGGTCGAGATGGACCCGGGTGTTCGTGAGAGGCCGTTGGTGAAGTGTGCGACAGGTCTGGTGTGCGAAAGAGGAGGTGTGCGAGAAAGTCCGACTCTGGGGTGTGTGAGGAAAAAGTGCGTGCCAAGGAGTGAGGGTGCTGGCGAGAGTGAGTCGGTCGTAGCGCGTGTGCGAGGGAGCACATGGAAGCGTGGTGTGGTGAGTGTTACAGAGGGTGTGACGGGAGAGTGTGCGCGAGAAAGGTGTGTGACGGACAGGTGCATGGGGAAAGAGTGCGCTGTCAAAGGCAAGGAAGAATGCACACCTGTGGTGAGTGTTACAGAGGGTGTAACGGGAGAGTGTGCACGAGAAAGGTGTGTGACGGACAGGTGCACGAGGAAAGAGTGCGCTGTCAAGAGTAAGGGTGAGTGCGCTGTCAAGAATGGAGGTGAGAGTATTGAGAGTGACAAGGAGAGTGAGTTGGTTGTGACAGGTGAGCGAGGATGTACACCTGGGATGGAAGGATGCACACCTGGAATGGTAGAGCGTGAGTGGGAATGCACGCTGGAGTTGGTGGTGAGGCACGTGGTTGGGTATGCGAATGAGGGCACACCTGTGATTGTCACAGAGGAGGTGACCGAGGAGGGGGCGCGAAGCGGTGTGTTGGTGAGGTGTGCTACTAACGAATGTGTGCCACAGTGTTCGGTGGTCAGGTGTGTGACCAAGGCTGTGAGTGGAATGAGGGTACCTGGGTGTGTAAGGAAAGGTACGAGGAGCATGGGCACGGCTGGATGTGTGAGCAAGGAACGGGCTGCGGGGTGTAAGCGTCCAGGTGAAGCATCGACGTTAGACGGGGTAGAGTTTAGAACGACTTATAGCCGAATCGGGCCCTCGGTGCGTGCCGGGCCTCGCTTTGAACGGCCGCGTCCGTGCTCCACTAGGCGGAGCTGGCAGCCCGATAGAAAGGGTCGTCATGGCGACCACTTTTTGTTGAGGCATTCCGGCAGGTCGAGATCGAGCCATGGGATGGCTCCACGCCGAGGGGGTGCGTGGGATCTCGGCCCGGGTAAGCCCCCGTCCCTGCCCCGAATGCCGGACGCATCCAGCGGCCGGCACAAAACAACCAGCATCCATTGCTTGGCTTTACGAAGCCGGGCTTTGGACAGGAATTGGCGCACCGAGAGGCATTAGTGAGTAGACTGGGTGATGAGGTTAGTGTTTTGGCCCCAAAATTAGAGAAAAACAAAATTTGATGATTGGCAAAGGATTGGCAGTAGTGATTGGCAGATGATGGGTAGTGATTGGCAAATTTTTAATTTGTTGAAATTTGATGTGCAAAATTGGTAGTGAGAGACCCCCGATGTGGTAGGTTGGCATCCCTGCCACCCTTCCCATATGGGGGGCAAAGGAGCACTAGCTTATGGGGTGTATGGCAGTGAAAACTAGCCCGGGTGGGTTAGGATATTGTGTGTAGGGACCTAGAAGATGACCTTAGGTGACGTTAAGGTTAGTTAGTGACTGATACCTGTAGTGGGGACGCAGGTAGTTTAGTGTGGATGATAATGACGTGGGAGCGCAATAGTTTAAAGGGGCGACTGGGAAGCGCAAGTTTCAGAAGGGAGTAGTAAGCTGAGATGATGCCGTGTGTGTGAGAATTGAACAGGTGTGATTGCACAGGTGTGCAACTGGACAGGTGTGTGGAGCAGTGTGTGAGTAGTGAGTGTTGTGGATCAGCGCGAATGCGCTTGGGGAGAGAAGGGTGCAGGTGGCACCAGGTGTGAGAGCACAGGTGTGGAAGTACAGGTGTGTGGAGAGAGTTGGAGTAAGTGGTACGGAGTGGTGTGCATGGTGCGAAGGTGTGGATGGGGGAAGAGTGGACCCTTTTCACGAGTACCCGGGGCGGGTAGTGTAAGTGTTAGGTAGAGGGTACAGGTAAATTGTGGTTGGATATTGGCATTTGTGGTGCGGTTGCAGAATGGAATTGTGGATGGGTGCATTAGTGTTGTGGAAATGGCTGGGTGTGTAGCCTGTTAGTGTGTGTAGTTGGTTGGGCACTCCACCACTGTGAGGATGTCGGCCAGGTGAGGCCGCAGGTGGGCTCTGGGAGCCGGTAGTTGTGAGTGGGTGCCTGAGGATCCCGGGTGTGGATCGGGCAGCCCAGTGCCAGAGAGGGCACCGAGTGGGGAGAGCGCCAGAGGGCCTTCCCCAGGTAGTTAGGTTAGGGTAAGGAGCAGGTAAGCTCGGAGGCAACTGCAGTGGTGGAGGTGCGCAGGTGGGTAGACCCACTGGGAGAGGTACACGCCACAGCCCAGAAATTGTGCGAGGGCACCGGGAGATGAATCGGGGGAGTGAGACCCCAAATTGAAGAGCACCACAGTTTGGCCAATGGGAATTGGTTTTTAGAACCCATAGGGTAAGAGGGCCAATGGTTTGGCCGGAGAAAGACCCCGGGTAGTGTAAAGTTGTTAAAGTCATTTAGGAAATAGTTAGGATTGAAGAGCCTGTCGCACCATACGCAGCCACTTACCTGTGGTGATGATGATGACTCCACACCTGTGTTTTCTTTGTTTTGTTGCAGGAAATGAAATTGCTGTGTGGATTTGTGAGACGCATCACGACGTGGATGAGACATTGGGGTGATCCCATCTCTCCCTCCTTAGGAGGGACTGATGATGAATTGGTGATGGCAAATTATGATGTTGAGTTGGAGATGGCAAATTTTGAGGAAAGTTGAAAATAGCAAATTTGATTGGTTAGGAGGGAGAGAAGACGAATTTGGTTTATGGGAGGAACGGGGAAGACAGTAGGGATGTTTGTTGATTTGTAAAGTAGATGTTTATGGGTAGTGTTGTGTTTTGTGGATACAGTAAGGGGTAAGGGAGGGGCCATGTAGGTTACCTGGTGGGGGGGGGGGGGGGCGTACGGTAGGAACGTACCTGTCTCACCTGGTTCCCATGTGCCCCCAGTGTGCATTACCTTGCATTGCGTGCACTTTTGCGCCCTTACCACCTTACTCACTTGTCTTTTCTTTTGTCTCCCACCTCCGAGGATCTGGCTTTGGGGTAGAGAGAGAGGAGAGAGAGGTGCTGGCTTCGCAGTTGTGGGCCTGCACTTTCGCTGCTTGCTGCTTGGATCGATACACCATATGGACCGCAATGTTTGTGGCCACCCACAATGGACCGCAGCTCTTTTGCGGCCAAGCACCACCCGTGGAAGGACCTATGGGTCAACGTGGCACCTATGCCAAACAGGTGAACCACTAACAGTTGGCCCCCTGACGGCCACAATAAAGAAATGGACGCGGTTGGCGCCTTTCTTTATTTTTAAAAAGAAGTAAGAAGGCCAAGTGCACCACACGAAGGCAAGACCAGCGGCAGAACATCGGCCGGCTGCGACACCACACAATGATTTATAAACACTTTATTGGTGCACCGGATGGTGCTCACTGTGTGATGGGGTGGTGCTTGATGCTTGGAAGGGGTGCTCTGCACATTATTAAAGGCCGTAGGCCACAGAGCACTCGTGGGTTGGTGTATCGATGCTAGCATGCGTGCTCTCTCTATGCATAACATCTGCATGTGTTCCTCCAAAAACAGGTCCTGGATCGTAGTGTAAATATCAGCGTAGTCTTGTGTAAATAATGCTCCCTACCGGCTGTATGTTTAGTTTGAGGATTCTTTCCGGATTCGGTTATCCTGTGGGTGTGTTTCTGTGAGGAGAAGGGTGCAACGTCGCAGGGGGACATATTTACTCATTTGTGAATATCTGTAAAACTGTCGCACTCAGGGTAGAGTTAATAGTAGAGGGAACTACATTGCGTGCCACACTAAAGTAGGTAAAAATTTATCGGGTCGGGACGCCCCGAGGGTAGAGAAGGGTGCAATGTTGCGAATATGGAAATTGGCCTCCATATCCGCTTGTAAAAATTCCCCTATTTCCCCCAATACTCCCCAACTATCCCCAATCCCCCATTCCCTAGTCCCATTGCCTGTAAATAACACTCTGTAGAACCGACCTTCCCCTTTTTCCCCCATTAAATGTCGTGCCCAGGTCCACCGCATCACACGTAGACAACTTTCGGACATCTTGCTAGTTATTCTTAGTCTATGTCAGTTAAGGACTCGTTTCCATTAATTCTGACTCTTCGTTGCACCAGAATGTGATTATATGGCACCAGTAGTGAGTTTAGGACCTTTCCCATACCTCCTTCCATCTTCTTCCCCAAACAACAACAACTACAGCTACAACAACAACTACAACCACGGCGCGCGGGGGGAGTGTGCGTCCTCCCACCAGCTCGGTTAGCCGCCATGACCATGCGCTCCACGGGGTTACCACGAAGGGGCTGGCTGTCAGCTCCTCGTCAAGGGCGGAGCCTGGTAAACCCCCCGCACGCACCCAATGAGAAGCAACGTGCCGATTCCACGAGGCGGAGCTAACGAGCCGAGGGCGTGTCACTCCCCGCCGGATATACGAAGCGACTCACCGGATGTGAGGTCAGATGCGCCCCCAGCTTGAAGAAGAGCAAGTCACTACCTCGAGCGCTGTGAGACCTCCCGCATCTCTGGACCGGACCGAGTCGATTCTGTCCCTGAGCCCAGGTGCACCTGGAGCCATCGATCCTGCCTTTCCTAGCCATCAATCCCCGTGTGAGTCAGCCTTTTGTCCCGTTTATCTGTCGTCTGTTGGGGTTAATATAAGATTGTGTCTAAGTGCTTGTCTTTCTATGCTGTACCTCTCGTCCCTGTAATCTGACCTTCCGAACGAATATAATCTCCTCCGGAGGTCTTGAGAACCGTATCCATGGTGTCGTGTCATTTTAATCCCAGCCGTGTGTCTTTTCCTTCATTGACCTAGCGTAGCGCGATTAGTCAACGTTCGGGTATAATCGGGTAACTTGTGCAGACGTGGTCATACCAAACCGCTCGGTAAATAACATCTAAGCCACGTCTGTAACAATATATATATATATATATATATATATATATTGTGAGAAACCACCGGTGAAACCACCTGTTCTCACCCAGATTTGGTGCCCCGCCCACCGCGTGACGTGGCCTCCTTGGAGCCTCACGCGATCGGGAGGCGATTCGGCACGTGATTGGTGGAGGGTCGGAGAGCGCGGTCGCCATCTTATGCGACGCACACGGCTCGAAGGCTCCGAGTGGGAATATCATAAAGGGCTTTCCTTGAAGCCTCACGACAGCCGAGTTGGGCTGGTCGATTACCGTTCTGTATTTTACGAGCGAGTAACTCCAGAAGAGAACGAGTGATTCCCGGCTTCGTGTTGGAGCTACTGGCCGACCGTTCCTGCCGGCCTTGTGCGGTATTCCATCCTGGTATCCTCCGAGTCCCGGAGCTCGTCGATTGGAGCCGCGAGTGATCTTACCTGCGTCCTGTTGGAGCGTCTGTTGCCGACAGTTCCTGCAGGCTTGTGCAGTGTATTCCATTTTGTTACCTTTCATGGTTTTTGTGATCGAGCCAATAAATAATCGTGCCTTACCCCTAGAAGGCCGATTAAAACACAATTGGGTTTATTGAGTTCTCTTTGTTCACTTCGTGGACTGCTTGAAGCCCGGACATTCACGTCCGTATTCCGTGCTGGGATACATCCCACAGACGGGATCGCGACAATATATATATATATATATACATATATATATATATATATATATATATGTATATATCTTACTATAATTCACCAAATGTCCATCTGTCTGTCCGAAGGTACCGTAAAAACTGCTGAACCGATCGCAAAGATATTTTGGGTGGGTAATCCTGGGACCTTGGGAGTAAAATAGGCTATTTAGTTTTCCCAATTTCAGCTTTGGTCTCCAGCATTCTCACGTTTGGACTCCTGCATAACATTCGCGTTCGCATAACGTTCATTGTGACGATGTTCTCATTGTGACGATCTTACTATAATTCACCAAATGTCCGTCTGTCTGTCTGTCCGAAGGTACCGTAAAAACTGCTGAACCAATCGCAAAGATATTTTGGGTGGGTAATCCTGGGATCTCCAGGAGTAAAATAGGCTATTTAGTTTTCCCAATTTCAGCTTTGGTCTCCAGCATTCTCAGGTTTGGACTCCCGCATAACATTTGCGTTCGCATAACGTTCATTGTGACGATGTTCTCATTGTGACGATCTTACTATAATTCACCAAATGTCCGTCTGTCTGTCCGAAGGTACCGTAAAAACTGCTGAACCGATCACAAAGATATTTTGGATGGGTAATTCTGGGATCTCCAGGAGTAAAATAGGCTATTTAGTTTTCCCAATTTCAGCTTTGGTCTCCAGAATTCTTAGGTGTGGACTCCCGCATAACATTCGCGTTCGCATAACGTTCATTGTGATGAAGTTCTTATTGTGACAATGTTGTGACGATGTATGTGTTCACGGTCGTGTTTGACGTGACGGTGTGAATGGAATTTCGTTATGTTTTTCGTTTCGTAATCTTTTAATGAACGTTTAATGTTTAATGAACGTTTAATGCCCTTCGATGTCCGGGACCGCACGTGCGCTACACTGGACAGGCTAGCGTGTACCTTGCACTTCGCCGTCAGGCTCGGGTAAACCGCTGAGCCCCATCCGTGATGGGGACTGGGGCTTGAGACAGTGTCCCAGGAACGAGGAATTCCCAGTTAGCGCGAGTCATCAGTTCGCGTTGATTAAGTCCCTGCCGTTTGTACACACCGCCCGTCGCTACTACCGATCGGACGGTTTGGTGAGATCCTCGGATCAGCACATGCACGGGCCGTTCTTGGCTCGTGCCGGTGCGCCAAAAAGACGAGCGAACTTGACTGTCTAGACTAGAGGAAGTAAAATTCGTAACAAGGTTTCCATTGGTGAACCTGCAGAAGGATCATTATCGGGACAACATGAGAGCGAGCGAGACGCGAGACGTACGTGGTACGTGATCGTCCATGTACTGTTTAGCCATGTACTGTTTAGATTTTGATGATTTGCGTGTCATATGATTCAACGGATGTTTATATGAATCGTTTAAAAAAAAAGAAAGCCTTCATTGTCTGATATTTTACCTTTTCATTTGGGCTTCCCAATTGAAGCCCCGCCCGTAGGGCGGGTACCGTTGCTCGTATATATATTATACATGGTCTAGGTTCGTGGAAGAGGTCGGACACAGAACAGATCAGGTCACAATATAACAAAGGAAACAGCAGGAGAAAGTGGAAACACCAACAACAGGGCAGAGGGAGAAAGTGGATGGAGATGGACAAACAAGGGAAACAGGTAACGATGAGAGGTAGGGGAGAAAGCAAGCGGTGGACGAGATGGATAAACATAAGCAAAGTTCTGGGAGGAGTGGCGGTAGATTAACAGGTGTCCAAAAGATCATGGCTTTGGATGGGGTTGGGGTGGTGAACAGCTGTCCTGAAGACCTGGGGGGGGGGGGGGGGTTGGGGGGAAAGAATGAGATTGAAGAAAGTGTGGAAGGTGGTTCCACAGGTGGGAAAAAAAGAGGAATAAATGAGTGGAGGTGAGCAGTGGTTCTGGTTTTGCCAATTTCACGAGGAGGGGGTTCATGGTGGACCATGTGCAACCTGCAGAAACCTGGAGGGAGGGTGGGGAAGTGGGGAGAGGGTAGAGCATGGAGAGGGCAGTGGGTGCAAGACGGAAATGAGATGGGAAAAATGAGGCTGAAGAATACAGAGAGACCACCGACTTGTCGGCAATGCTGAAGTGATAGGCCCATAGACGTTGCTCAATATCAAGAGATTCGAGTGATCTTAAAATTCTGCAGAAGTCTCAATTCATCTTACAATAAATGAGGTTGAAAATTCATCACGTAATAATCATCAGTGATTTTCTTTTTAATCAACATTTGCTTAAACAGCAGAAGAATAGACACTGTATTAATGACAGTTCAGGAAAACCTGCTTCACACTAAAAGAATATCCAATTTTTAGCTCACCTGCAACGAAGTTGAGGGGAGCTTATGCGATGGCGCATCGTCCGTCCGTCAGTCCCTCCGTAAACACTTGCAACTTCTTCTCTGAAACCGCTGATGGGATTGCGACCAAATTTGGCAGAAATGATATTTGTTGTGTTGTGCCTAAACTTTGTTCACGGAATCAAAACAAATCCGAGTCTAAGGGGGGTTACGAAGGTTCAAAGTGGGTCCAGGTTTGACCCCCCAAAATTGGAATTTCCTTTTTCCTCTGAAACTACACACACAAATCTGATGAAACTTCACAACCTTCATCACCTGTGACGTATCAAAGTTTGTTAATGGCATTAGAAAAATTGGGGTCTGAGGAGGTATACGGAGTTGGGTGAGGGGTTGGGGGGGGGGGGGTGGGAGGGTTGCCCCCAAAATAGGTTTTTTGTTTGTTTGTTTGTTTAAAGTCTTATCATAATGTGAATATGATTCTACATGCTGCTCTGTCTTCTCGCAACCATTGAAATTGGTTAAAATACCTTGAGTCAGCGGTATTTAGTATATTTACTGTTTATTCTGTTTAAACTGCTCCTCCCCCTTCTTCTCCGAGCCGACCTCGTGGCGAATGGAGTCGCGGAGGGAACAGTTGGCAATTGTTGGAAGGGGAAGGTGAAGGGAATCTACTCTTATTTGACTTGGTGCAATGGAGTATTTCAATTAATGGAAGACACAGCCTTACACTAATACACATAATAAGGATATAACTACTGAACAGGGATATATGGTGTCCTTCGTGTATGTTTTATGGAATTAACTACGGGAACGCCCTTTGACCTTTATACACAGACTGGAGGCAGGAGGGTCCAGAATAAAGCAATAATAAAAAAAACACAATAAAAAACACAATCCTCATATCCACAACAATATATATATATATATATATATATATATATATATATATATATATATATATATATATATATATATATTGTTGCGGATATGGGATTTGGCCTCCATCCATATCCGCTTGTAAATATTCCCCTATTTCCCCAATACTCCCCAACTATCCCCAATCCCCCATTCCCTAGTCCCATTGTCTGTAAACAACACTCTGTAGAACCGACCTTCCCCTTTTCCCCCATTAAATGTCGTGCCCAGGTTCACCGCATCTCAGGTAGACAACTATAGGACATCTTGCTAGTTATTCTTAGTCTATGTCAGTTAAGGACTCGTTTCCATTAATTCTGACTCTTCGTTGCACCAGAATGTGATTGTATGGCACCAGTAGTGAGTTTAGGACCTCCCAATACCTCCCCACAACCTCATCTCCGCATCCTCCCATCATCTCATGGAACTACAACAACAACAACAACAGCGTGCGGGGAGTGGGCGTCCTCACTCCGGCTTGGTTAGCCGCCATTGCCCATGTGCTCCGACGGGGTTACCACGAAGGGGCTGACTGTCAGCTCCTCGTCAAGGGCGGAGCCCGGTAACCCCCCCGCACCCAATAAGAAGCGGCGGGCCGATTCCATCTGGGGCGGAGCTAACGAGCCGAGGGCGTGTCACTCCCCGCTGGATATACGCAGCCACTTACCGGAGGTGACGTCAGATGCGCCCCCAGCTTGGAGAGAGAAGTCGCCACCTCCGAGCGCTGAGAGACCTCCCTGCATCTTTTGGACCGCGCTTTATCCTGTCCCTGAGCCAAGGTGCACCTTGTGCTATCCATCGACTACCAGCCCTTCCTTGCCATCAATCCCTGTGTGAGTCAGTCTTGTCCCGTTTATCTGTGGTCTGTCGGGGCTAATCTAAGACCGTGTTTAAGTGCCCACCTTCCTATGCTGTACCTCTTGTCCTTGTAATCTAAAACGTTCTGCATACAAATATTATAACCTCCTCCGGAGGTCTTGAGAACTGTACCCCTGGTGTCGTGTCATTTAACCCA
Organism: Myxine glutinosa; assembly: GCF_964187855.1. Lineage (NCBI taxonomy): Eukaryota > Metazoa > Chordata > Myxini > Myxiniformes > Myxinidae > Myxine > Myxine glutinosa. Next base: position 226,394,020 of record NC_136262.1, read on the forward strand.
GCCGTTGTGTCCTTTCCTTAATTGATTTAGCATAGCGCGATTTGGCCAATGTTCGAGTGTAATCGGGTAAACTGTGCAGACGCGGTCATACCAAACCGCTCGGTAAACTAACATCCAAAACCGCGTCTGTAACATTTGGTGTCGAGGAGTTGGATTCGGACCTGGGACTAAATTTGTTAGGCCCAAATTTTGGACACCAATTGTACTATTAGAGTAACATTTGGTGTCGGGAAGTGGGATTCGATCCGGAGCGCGTTTCACGCGCTCGAAATTATAACGGCGAAATTTGATTGTGTTTTACAAAAAAAAAAAAAAAAACCCGAATTTTGAAAGTCGCGCTATGGCAGACCAAGACGGCTGGGTTCCGGTAGAGGAGAGTGAGGCAGGGTCGATCCAGGACCAAAATGAGGGACATGAGGAGAGCGAAGCAGTGAGGGTAGCAGAGTCGCAAAATGGCGTCCTTGCGCACGAGGTTGCGGGCGCGCAAAATGGCGCCTCGCACATAGCTACGGCGGCCGCACCCGCTGCACAAGTGGGAGGGTGGCCCAAATGCAGGCCCTCATGGAGCAATTTATGGCGCAAATGCAGGCGTCCCTCAACCTGCAGAAGGACGATATGAGGGCTAATAGTCAGCAATTGGGGAATCGGATGGATGCTCAGAGTGAGCAAATGAGGGCTGATAGTGAGCAAATGAGGGCTGATAGTGAGCGATTGGGTGAGCGATTGGAGGGCCAAATGGGGGTAATGAGGGACGAAGCGAGGGGTACCGGTGAGGCGTTAGACAATGGGATAAAAGAGGTAAAGAATGGGTTAATGGGGGTAGAAAACAGAATGGCCGCTCAAGAGAATCAAATGGAAGGGATGCAAAAGGGGTTAGAGGGGTTAGAAAACAGGATGGAAGGCAAATTGAGGGACATGAGGGACCAAGCGGAAAGGGAAGTTAAACAAATGGGGCAGCAGATAGAGGGGGTTAGAATGGGGGTAGAAACCAAACTGGATGCTCACAGGGAGGAAATGGAGCAGATGAGGGTGGCATCTGGGCAGGAGATGCAAGTGATGGGAGAAGAGATCAGAAGAGGTGTGAGTGGGGAGGTCGGAGGAGTGCGCGAGGAGGTGAGGCACTGTAAGGAGCGCATGGAGAAGGAGGTGAGAAAGGGGACTGTAAAATTGCAAGGTGGTATAGAGGAGTTGACGCTGGGAGTAGAACAGCTGACGGAGGGACAAAAAGGACTAACGGACCAGGTAAAGAAGAACACAGCGGTAATAGGAGGGTTAAAAGCGACACAAAATGACCTAAAAAATGACTTGGTAGCGACGAAGAGGGAATGTCAGATGGTACGTGAGGGACTGACAACGAGGTTGGACGAGGTGATAGAGGTAATGGAGACGAAGGACCGGCAAGTGAGGACGCACATGGAAACGGTCAAGGTAGCCTTAGAGGACGAGCTGAGGAGACGTACCGGGACATAAAAGAGGTGAAGCAGAAATTAGAAGAGGTGGAAGAAGGGGTGAGCGAAATTAAGAAGCGACGGAGAGAGGATAAGAAAGAGATAAAAGAGGAAATAAAAGAATTGGTCCAAAGTCTGTGTTTGGATCATGATGATGTGCTCATTAACCGGATGAGGGATTCGCAGGTGATGGAGGAGAAGCGAAGAGGAAGAGGACCCGGTGTAAGTGGTGACCAATATGGTCGTGCGTATGATGCGCCAGGGGATTTAAGAAGCTTGGGGGTCGAGATGGACCCGGGTGTTCGTGAGAGGCCGTTGGTGAAGTGTGCGACAGGTCTGGTGTGCGAAAAAGGAGGTGTGCGAGAAAGTCCGACTCTGGGGTGTGTGAGGAAAAAGTGTGTGCCAAGGAGTGAGGGTGCTGGCGAGAGTGAGTCGGTCGTAGCGCGTGTGCGAGGGAGCACATGGAAGCGCGGTGTGGTAAGTGTTACAGAGGGTGTGACGGGAGAGTGTGCGCAGGAGTGTGCGCGAGAAAGGTGTGTGACGGACAGGTGCATGGGGAAAGAGTGCGCTGTCAAAGGCAAGGAAGAATGCACGCCTGTGGTGAGTGTTACAGAGGGTGTAACGGGAGAGTGTGCGCGAGAAAGGTGTGTAACGGGAGAGTGTGTGCGAGAAAGGTGTGTAACGGACAGGTGCATGAGGAAAGAGTGCGCTGTCGGGAGTAAGGGTGAGTGCGTTGTCAAGAGTGGAGGTGAGAGTAGTGAGAGTGACAAGGAGCGTGAGTTGGTTGTGACAGGTGAGCGAGGATGTACACCTGGAATGGAAGGATGCACACCTGGAATGGTAGAGCGTGAGTGGGAATGCACGCTGGAATTGGTAGTGAGGCACGTGGTTGGGTGTGCGAGTGAGAGCACACCTGTGATTGTCACAGAGGAGGTGACAGAGGAGGGGGCGCGAAGAGGTGTGTTGGTGAGGTGTGCGACCAACGAATGTGTGCCAAAGTGTTCGGTGGTCAGGTGTGTGACCAAGGCTGTGAGTGGAATGAGTGTACCTGGGTGTGTAAGGAAAGGTACGAGGAGCATGGGAACGGCTGGATGTGTGAGCAAGGAACGGGCTGCGGGGTGTAAGCATGCAGGTGAAGCATCGACGTTAAACGGGTTAGCGGTTAGAGTGACTTTTAGCCGAATCGGGCCATCGGTGCGTGCTGGGCCTCGCTTTGAACGGCCGCGTCCGTGCTCCACGAGGCGGAGCGGGCGGCTGGATAGGAAGGGTCGTCATGGCGACCACTTTTTGTTGAGGCATTCCGGCAGGTCGAGATCGGGCCATGGGATGGCTCCGTGCCGAGATGGTGCGAGGGATCTCGGCCCGGGTAAACCTCCTGCCCTGCACCGAATGCGGGACGTGTCCAGCCGCTGGCACAACACAACCCGCATTCATGGCTTGGCTTTACGAAGCCGGGCTTTGGACAGGAATTGGCGCACCGAGAGGCATTAGTAAGTAGACTGTAATGACGAGGATAGTGTTTTGGCTCCAAAATTAGAGAAAAACAAAATTTGATGATTGGCAAAGGATTGGCAGTAATGATTGGCAGATGATGGGTAGTGATTGGCAAATTTTTGATTTGTTGAAATTTGATGTGCAAAATTGGTAGTGAGCGATGGGCCCGGTGGGTAAGGGTGGCATCCCTGCCACCCTTCCCATGTGGGGCAAATGCGCAATAGTTTATGGGGTGATGGCAGTGAAAACTAGCCCGGGTGGGTTAGGTTATATTGTTAGGGATCTAGCGAAGATGACATTAGGTAACGTTAAGGTTAGTTAGTGACTGATACCTGTAGTGGGGACGCAGGTAGATTAGGGTGGATGATAATGACGAGGGAGCGCAATAGTTTAAAGGGACGACTGGGAAGCGCAAGTTTCAGAGGGGAGTAGTTAGATGAGATGATGCTGTGTGAGAACTGAACAGGTGTGTGGAGCAGTGTGGAGCAGTGAGTGTTGTGGATCAGCGCGAATGCGCTTGGGGAGAGAAGGGTGCAGGTGGCACCAGGTGTGAGAGCACAGGTGTGCAAGTACAGGTGTGTGGAATATATGGAGCAGAGAATGAGTGGTGTGGAGAGAGTTGGAGTAAGTGGTATGGAGTGGTGTGCATGGTGCGAAGGTGTGAATGGGGGAAGAGTGGACCCCTTTCACGAGTACCCGGGCGGGTAGTGTAAGTGTTAGGTAGAGGGTACAGGTAAATTGTGGTTGGATATTGGCATCTGTGGTGCGAGGTGAAAGAATGGTATTTGGATGGGTGCATTAGTGTTGTGGAAATGGCTGGGCGTGTAGCCTGTTAGTGTGTGTAGTTGGTTTGGGCACTCCACCACTGTGAGGATGTCGGCCAGGTGAGGCCGCAGGTGGGCTCTGGGAGCCGTTAGTGTCAGTGGGGCCCGAGGATCCGGAGGACGGACCCGGGTAGCCCAGTGCCAGAGAGGGCACCGAGTGGGGAGAGCGCCAGAGGGCCTTCCCCAGGTAGTTAGGTTAGGGTAAGGAGCAGGTAAGCTCGGAGGCAACTGCAGTGGTGGAGGTGTGCAGGTGGGTAGACCTGCTGGGAGAGTTACACGTCACAGCCCAGAAATTGTGCGAGAGCACCGAGTGTTGAATCGGGGGAGTGAGACCCCAAATTGAAAAGCACCACAGTTTGTGAATGGGAATTGGTTTTTAGAACCCATAGTGTAAGTTGGCCAATGGATTGGCAGGGAAAGACCCCGGGTAATGTAAAGTTGTAAAAGTCATTTAGGAAATAGTTAGGATTGATGAACCTGTCGCACCATATGCAGCCACTTACCTGTGGTGATGATGATGACTCCACACCTGTGTTTTCTTTTGTTCTGTGTTGCAGGAAATGAGAATTGCTGTGAGGATTTGTGAGACGCATCACGACGTGGATGAGACATTGGGGTGATTCCATCTCTCCCTCCTTAGGAGGGACTGATGATGAATTGGTGATGGCAAATTTTGATGTTGAGTTGGAGATGGCAAATTGTGATGAGAGTTGGAAATGGCAAATTTGATTGGTTAGGAGGGAGAGAAGACGAATTTGGTTTATGGGAGGAACGGGGAAGACAGTAGGGACGTTTGTTGTTTTGTAAAGTACATGTTTATGGGTAGTGTTGTGTTGTGTGGATACAGTAAGGGGTAAGGGGGGGGGGGCAATGTAGGTTACCTGGTGGGGGGGGGGGGGCATACGGTAGGAACGTACCTGTCTCACCTGGTTCCCATGTGCCCCCAGTGTGCATTACCTTATGTTGCGTGCACTTTTGCGCCCTTACCACCTTACTCACTTGTCTTCTTCTTTTGTCTCCCACCTCCGAGGATCTGGCTTTGGGGCAGAGAGAGAGGAGAGAGAGGTGCTGGCTCCGCAGTTGTGGGCCTGCACTTTCGCTGCTTGCTGCCGGGATCGATACACCATATGGACCGCAGTTCTCTTGCGGGCAAGCACCACCCGTGGATGGACCTATTGGTCAACGTGGCACCTATGCCATACAGGTGAACCACTTATAGTTGGCCCCCTGACGGCCACAATTTAGAAATGGACGCGGTTGGCGCCTTTCTTTATTTTTGAAGGAAGCCAGAACACCAAGTGGGCTCCAAGGCAAGACCAGCGGCAGAACATCGGCCGGCTGCGACACCACCGGTGACTATAAACACTTTATTGGTGCACCGGATGGTGCTGACTGTGTGATGGGGTGGTGCTTTTGGTGCTTGAACGGGGTGCTCTGCACATTATTAAAGGCCGTAAGGCCACAGAGCACTCGTGGGTTGGTGTATCGATGCTGGCATGCGTGCTCTCTCTATGCATAACATCTGCATGTGTTCCTCCAAAAACAGGTCCTGGATCGTAGTGTAAATATCAGTGTAGTCTTGTATAAATGATTCTCCCTACCGGCTGTATGTTTAGTTTGAGGATTCTTTCCGCGATTCGGTTATCCTGTGGGTGTGTTTCTGTGAGGAGAAGGGTGCAACGTCGCAGGGGGACATATTTACTCATTTGTGAACATCTGTAAAACTGTCGCACTCAGGGTAGAGTTAATAGTAGAGGAAACTACATCTGAGTGCCACACTAACGTAGGTAAAGATTTATCGGGTCGGGACGCCCCGAGGTAGAGAAGGGTGCAATGTTGCGGATATGGGATTTGGCCTCCATCCATATCCGCTTGTAAATATTCCCCTATTTCCCCAATACTCCCCAACTATCCCCAATCCCCCATTCCCTAGTCCCATTGTCTGTAAACAACACTCTGTAGAACCGACCTTCCCCTTTTTCCCCCATTAAATGTCGTGCCCAGGTTCACCGCATCTCACGTAGACAACTATAGGACATCTTGCTAGTTATTCTTAGTCTATGTCAGTTAAGGACGCGTTTCCATTAATTCTGACTCTTCGTTGCACCAGAATGTGATTGTATGGCACCAGTAGTGAGTTTAGGACCTCCCAGTACCTCCCCACAACCTCATCTCCGCATCCTCCCATCATCTCATGGAACTACAACAACAACAACAACAGCGTGCGGGGAGTGGGCGTCCTCACTCCGGCTTGGTTAGCCGCCATTGCCCATGTGCTCCGACGGGGTTACCACGAAGGGGCTGACTGTCAGCTCCTCGTCAAGGGCGGAGCCCGGTAACCCCCCCGCACCCAATAAGAAGCGGCGGGCCGATTCCATCTGGGGCGGAGCTAACGAGCCGAGGGCGTGTCACTCCCCGCTGGATATACGCAGCCACTTACCGGAGGTGACGTCAGATGCGCCCCCAGCTTGGAGAGAGAAGTCGCCACCTCCGAGCACTGAGAGACCTCCCTGCATCTTTTGGACCGCGCTTTATCCTGTCCCTGAGCCAAGGTGCACCTTGTGCTATCCATCGACTACCAGCCCTTCCTTGCCATCAATCCCTGTGTGAGTCAGTCTTGTCCCGTTTATCTGTGGTCTGTCGGGGCTAATCTAAGACCGTGTTTAAGTGCCCACCTTCCTATGCTGTACCTCTTGTCCTTGTAATCTAAAACGTTCTGCATACAAATATTATAACCTCCTCCGGAGGTCTTGAGAACTGTACCCCTGGTGTCGTGTCATTTAACCCAGCCGTTGTGTCCTTTCCTTAATTGATTTAGCATAGCGCGATTTGGCCAACGTTCGAGTGTAATCGGGTAAACTGTGCAGACACGGTCATACCAAACCGCTCGGTAAACTAACATCCAAAACCGCGTCTGTAACAATATATATATATATATATATATATATATATATATCTATATATATATATATATATATATATATATATATATATTGTTGCGGATATGAGATTGGCCTCCATCCATATCCGCTTGTAAATATTCCCCTATTTCCCCAATACTTCCCAACTATCCCCAATCCCTCATTCCCTAGTCCCATTTTCTGTAAACAACACTCTGTAGACCCGACCTTACCCCTATTTCCCCCATTAAATGTCGCATCCAGGTCCACCGCATCTCACGTAGACAACTATAGGACATCTTGCTAGTTATTCTTAGTCTATGTCAGTTAAGGACTCGTTTCCATTAATTCTGACTCTTCGTTGCACCAGAATGTGATTGTATGGCACCGTTAGAAAGTTTAGGACCTCCCAATACCTCCCCGCAGCTCTTCCTCATGGTACAACAACAACAACAACAACAACAGCGGCGGCGGCGCGGGGAGTGTGCGTCCTCACTCTGGCTTGGTTAGCCGCCATTGAACATGTGCTCCGACGGGGTTACCACGCAGGGGCTCGCTGTCAGCTCCTCGTCAAGGGCGGAGCCCGGTAACCCCCCCGCATCCAATAGAAGCGGCGGACCGATTCCATCTGGGGCGGAGCTAACGAGCCGAGGGCGTGTCACTCCCCGCTGAGCATGCGCAGAAAGAGGGAGGTGACGTCAGATGCGCCCACACCACGGAGAGAGAAGACGCCACCTCCAAGCGCTGAATACCTCCCCGCATCTCTGGACCGGACCGCGTTTGATTCTGCCCCTGAGCCAAGGTGCACCTTGTGCTATCGACTGCCTGCCCTTCCTTGCCATCAATCCCTGTGTAAGTCAGTCTTGTCCCGTTTGTCTGTGGTCTGTCGGGGATAAGATAAGACTGTGTCTAAGTGCCCATCTTTTCTGTGCTTTACCTCTCACTGTGTAATCTACCCGTTTCTGCATCACCAATATTATATCCTCCTCCGGAGGTCTTGAGAACTGTACCCCTTGTGTCGTTGCATTTATCCCAGCCGTTGTGTCCTTTCCTTCATTGATTTAGCATAGCACGACTTGGTCAACGTCGAGTGGAATCGGGCGGGATAGGGTTCTAATCGGGGAGTAACTGTGCGGATGCGGTAATACCAAACTGCTCGGTAAACTAACATCTAAAACCGCGTCTGTAACAATTGGTGTCGGGGAGTGAGATCGGACCCGAAGCGCGGTTCACGCGCTCGAAATTATTAACGGCGAAATTTGATTGTGTTTTACAAAAATAAAAACCCGAATTTTGAAAGTCGCGCTATGGCAGATCAAGACGGCTGGGTTCCGATAGAGGAGAGTGAGGCAGGTTCGATCCAGGACCAAATTGAGGGACAAGAGGAGAGCGAAGCAGTGAGGGTGGCAGGTTCGCAAAATAGCGTCGTCGCGCACGAGGTTACGGGCGCGCAAAATGGCGCCTCGCACATGGCCACGGCGACCGCGCCCGCGACCGTAGTAGCGCCACCGGTGGATTTGAACCTTTTTTTATGCAAATGAAGGCCCTTATGGACAAGAATAATGAAGAAATGGAAAACAGAATGATGGGGGCCCTTATGGGACAAATGGGAGACCAAATTGGAGGTTTGAAAAACAGTATGGGGGCAATGAGGGACGAATTGGGGGGCGACATGGGGGCCAATAGCCAACGGTTAGAACAAAGGATGGGGTCCAATAGCGAGAAATTGAGGAAGGACATGGGGGCCCAGATCGGAGGGTTAGGGAGTAGAATAGAGGGATTAGACAATAGATTAGGGGAAATACAGGAGGGGTTAATGGGGGTAGAAAACAGAATGGCCGCTCAAGAGAATCAAATGGAAGGGATGCAAAAGGGGTTAGAGGGGTTAGAAAACAGTATGGAAGGCAAATTGAGGGACATGAGGGACCAGGCAGAAAGGGAAGTTAAACAAATGGGGCAGCAGATAGAGGGGGTCAGAATGGGGGTAGAAACTAAATTGGATGCTCACAGGGAGGAAATGGAGCAGATGAGGGTGGCATCTGGGCAGGAGATGCAAGTGATGGGAGAAGAGATCAGAAGAGGTTTGAGTGAGGAGGTCGGAGGAGTGCGCGAGGAGGTGAGGCACTGTAAGGAGCGCATGCAGAAGGAGGTGAGAAAGGGGACTGTAAAATTGCAAGGTGGTATAGAGGAGTTGACGCTGGGAGTAGAACAACTGACAGTGGGACAAAAGGAGTTGGGGGACCAGGTAAAGAAGAACACAGCGGTAATAGAGGGTTTAAAATCGACACAGAAGGAGATGAAAAAGGACGTAGGGGTAATTAAAAAAGAGTGTCAGACGGTACATGAGGACCTGACGAGGAAAATGGACAAGGTGGTAGAGGTGATGGAGGTTAAAGAGCGGGAGGTGCGGGAGCACATAGAAAAAAATAAAGTGGAGTTAGAAGAAGAACTTAAAGGGGTGCACGAGGAGATGAAGGAGGTGAAGCAGAAATTAGAAGAAGTGGAAGAAGGGGTGAGCGAAATTAAGAAGCGACGGAGAGAGGATAAGAAAGAGATAAAGGAGGAAGTAAAAGAATTGGTCCAAAGTCTGTGTTCGGATCGTGATGATGTGCTCATTAACCGGATGAGGGATTCGCAGGTGATGGAGGAGAAGCGAAGAGAAAGAGGACCCGGTGTAAGTGGTGACCAATATGGTCGTGCGTATGATGCGCCAGGTGATTTAATAAGCTTGGGGGTCGAGATAGACCCGGATGTTCGTGAGAGGCCAAGAGTGAGGTGTATGGCTGGTCCGGAGGGTATGGAACGAGAGGTGCGAGGTGTGGGTGAGCAAGGTTGTGGTGGTATGGAATGGGTAGCGGGTTGCGGAAGTGTGACCCATGCATCGACACCAACAGGGGTAGTTGTTAGAGAACAGGGGAGGCATGAGAGCCCCTTGGGGGTAATGTACTGTGGGGGCCCGGCCGGTTCGGCCCCGCGCTGACCCCGCAAGGGGCGATGCACGGGGTCCGGCAGGCGGGCAACGACTCGCATACGAGGTGGTCCCACAAGGTCCCACTCGCGCCGTATGACGGCAAGAGTGATCTACGCGCGTACCTGGCGCAGTTTGACTGTGTGTGTAAGGGCAACGGTTGGGGTAAGGACGAAGGTGGAGTACACCTGGTGGCCGCATTGCGCGGCGCGGCGGCGGAGGTGCTGACAGCATTACCAGCGGGTGCTCTCACCCTGCCAGCCCTCCGCGACGCCCTAATTAATCGATTCGGCATTGAACAGCAGAGCGAGCTTGTTAAAGCTCAGCTCGCGCTGCGAAAACGCAAGCCCCAGGAAGCCATCGGGGAACTTGCCCACGACATTCGCCGCGCAGTGGGGATCGCACATGCTAGCATGGCAGCGGATTCCCGGGAAAGCCTGGCGCTGGACCATTTTATCCAGGCCCTCCCGGATATTGAGCTCCGGCAACAGCTCGCCATGTGGCGCCCGCAGACTCTGAGCCAGGCGGCTGACGCTGCGGCCCGTTGGGAAGCAGCGAGGCCCCTGGCCCGGGGGAGCGAGCGTCACGCAATGGCGGTCTGCCAGGTGGGACCTCCGATGGAGGGCGGACCCCTTAGGGGGCCCGCCCCCGACGTGAGTCCTGACCTGGCGGGCATGGTCCGGAGGCTGGTGGACCAGCGCCTGGCGGGACCTGGACCATGGCAGGCGGCCCCGGAGGTGGCCCGCGGTGGACCACGAGCGGGTAATCCAATTCGGACCTTCAGGGGGGGAAATTTGGAATTCCGGAGACAAGCACCTTATCAGGTGAGGTGCTATACTTGCAACCGTCTGGGTCACCTGGCGCGGCACTGTCGAGCCACGCGCCGGGATGATCCCCGGCGGTTGAGGTCCTCAACTCCGCCCAGGGGGGAGTGGGTTAGCCGACCCCAGGCACCCCCCCGCCAGACCCCGGGAAACTAGAAGGTGTCGGGCACGTAGGGCGGTGTTCGGCAGAAGAGGATGGAGGAGAGCCCTTATTGACGCGACAGGTCATTTATTGTGGCCAAATTGGAACCGGTAGCCTGACAATCAGATGCAAAATTGCCGGCGTGGGGGTAGACGCCGTAGTGGACACAGGAGCTAGCGCCACGATCATCAGTCCTGTGGTCCTTGATTCGAGCGCAGGTGGCTGGGATAAGATCCAGCGCCTGCAAAATTATAGTTTGCAACTTGCTACCGGGGTAACGGCCCCGATCATAGGGCGTGGTTCTGTGACCCTCAAGTTAGGGTCGGTAAGGAGGGAGATAGATGTTTGGGTGGCGGAGGTGTGCGACCCATGTTTAATAGGGTTGGATTTGTTGACTGCCAGCGGTTGTAAAATCGACTTGTGCCGGGGGATCCTGCAGGTGGGAGTAGAAGAGCTGCCGTTAGGGGGAGTGAGCACGGCCGAGAGAGCGGAGCTGGAGGCTTCCGAGACCGTGACCATTCCCCCAAGGGCCGAGGCGATAGTGCCGGCCCGGTGGGCAGCTCGCCCAACATGGCAGGAGTCCTGCGGCCTGGTCGAACCGGTGGCAGCGCAGTCCATACCGGGTTTAATCGTGGGCCGCACCCTTGTAAAAACGGACGGACCGGTAGTGGCCGTCTGAGTAATAAATATAAGTACAGAACCACGCACTATAGTAAGGGGCACGAGGGTAGCTGGCTGCACCCCAGTTGAGGAAGTCGCGACAGTGAGGGGCGAGAACGCGCAGCCGAGCCGGCCCCGGGGGGAGCCTTCAATAAGAAGTAGGAATTGGCCCGATCCCATTTGCGAGATGGTAAATCGTAGTAGCGTAGAGTTGGGAGGTACCCAGAGGGAGGCCTTACACAAACTGGTTGGGTCCCATTTGGACCTCTTCTCCCTGTCCACTGAGGATATTGGACGTACGGGCCTGGTGAAACATCAGATCCACACCGGTGAGGCCCGGCCTATTCGTCAGGCCGCCCGACGGCTCCCTTGGAGCAAGAGGGCGGAAGCTGACGAGCAGGTTGAAAAAATGCTCGACGCAGGCGTGATCGAGCCCTCGGGAAGTCCTTGGATGTCACCTGTTGTGCTGGTCAAAAAGAAGGATGGGACCACGCGGTTCTGCATGGACTATCGCCAGCTAAACAACGTGACACTCAAGGACTCATATCCCCTGCCAAGGATTGATGACACCCTCGATGCCGTTGCGGGCTCAAATTGGTTCTCAACTTATGTCTTTCAATCCTGACAAATCTCACACTCTTACTATGTCTCTCCGAAAAGATCGACTGGACAACCCTCCCATCTACTTTCTCAACAATCCTCTCCAAGAAGTTCTGTCGCTCAAGATTTTGGGTCTCACTATCTGCCATGATCTTTCTTGGGAAAACCACATTTCCAAGCTGGCCTCCAAAGCCAGTCGCCGACTGGGCATCCTCCGTCGTGCGAAGTCCTTCCTCGGCACACCTGAGCTCCTCACCACATACAAGGCTTTCATCCGCAGCTCAATGGAATACTGTTCTCCCCTATGGGCCGGTGCTCCTGCCTCACACCTAGCTCGGCTTCACGCTGTTGAAACCAAAGCTTTCAGAATTATTGGAATCTCCTATCTATCCAAAATGAAGCTATCTCTGAGGGCCTTTCACTCACTCACCGCAGGCAGGTAGGTGGTCTTTCTGTCTTCTACCGACTCCTCTCCGGCCTTGCACCCCCAGCTCTCTCTGTGCTCTGTCCCCCAAATATTCCTACAGGTCGCACAAGATCTGCCAGCAACCCTCTGATGGTTAAACTGCCGAAATCTCGGCTCTCCGCTCACCTTCACTCTTTCATTCCTCTTTTCTCCCGCCTCTGGAACAAACTCCCTCACTCCCTTCAATCCCACTCCTCCCTCCAGGTCTTTAAAACAGCTGTTCACCACCATCTCTTATCTTCCCCCATCCAAAACCTTGATCTTTTCTACCCCCGCTAATTCACCCCAGATCCACCTTGTTTGAAATTCCAACTTCTTTCCTGGAAGTCCTGGCAGTGTCCATATGTTTTATACCTCTCCCACTGCCCCCTTCCCACGCCCCCCCCCCCAAAGCCCTCGCCCTCTCTCAGATCTCTCGATGTCTCCATGTCTCTCGGTCCCTGCTCTCAAATGTTGTGTTTGTGTCCTTCCCCCTCTCTCCCCATCTTGTCTACCGCTCCCTATGTTATATGTTTTATGTGTCGGTTTGTCTTTCTGTGTGATTAATGTTCGCTCTTTCACGAGCCTCGATCTTGTATACAAAAAAAAAAAAAAAAAAAAAAAAAAAAAAAGAAAACTTTGGACCTCAAGAGTGGGTATTGGCAGGTGGAGATGGATAGGGCAGGGAAGGAGAAAACGGCATTCTCCACAGGTAAGGGACTGTATCAGTTTACTGTGATGCCGTTTGGTTTGTGTAACGCCCCCGCCACCTTTGAAAGATTGATGGAGCATGTACTAGGCGGCATGCCATGGCAATCATGCCTGGTGTACCTGGATGACGTCCTAGTACATGCCAAAACGTTCCCCCAGGCAGTAGCTAATTTGGACCAGGTGTTCGGGTGCCTCAGACAGGCAGGGTTGAAGCTGAACCCGAGTAAGTGCACCTTGTTTGCCAAGGAGGTGGCCTATTTAGGCCACGTCATCGGTTGCGAGGGGGTAAAAACGGACCCAGACAAAATTAAAGCGGTAGAGGAGTGGCCCGCACCACGTACCATCAAAGAGGTGCGGGGATTTTTGGGAGTCTGCTCCTACTACCGGCGCTTTGTGGCGAAATTTGCGGAGTTGGCCCGTCCCCTCCACCGGCTTACGGAGAAGGGGACGCGATTTAATTGGACACGGGAGTGCCACGAGGCCTTCCAAAAATTGAAGGGGTGTCTAACATCCGCACCCCTTCTAGCTTACCCCACTAGCAACGGGGCATTTACCCTGGACACGGATGCGAGCCAGGAAGGATTGGGCGCAGTTTTGTCTCAGACACAGGAGGGCGTGGAGAGAGTGATTGGTTACTATAGTCGGGCCTTAAGTAGGCCCGAGCGAAATTATTGCGTCACTCGCAAAGAGTTATTGGCTATGCTGGCTGCCATGAACCATTTCCACCCGTACTTGTACGGGCGGAAATTTTTGGTTAGAACTGACCATTCCTCCTTGCAATGGCTCCTTCGGTTCAAGGAACCAGAGGGCCAAATTGCAAGGTGGTTGGAAAAGTTGCAGCAGTACGATTTTGATGTGGCCCATAGGGCCGGGAAGGCCCATGGTAATGCGGACGCACTCTCTCGGCGTCCTTGTCTGGGGGAAAACTGCAAATTTTGTGCGAGACACGACGAGAGGGAACAATTGGGCGATTCGGACCCGACCCTCGTTGTCCGGGCAACCCGGGTGAGAGGGCCAATTTTGCCACTAACCGCAGATGAGGAATTCGGAACGTTGGCTTGGAGCACGGCCCAGCAGGAGGATCCTGTTCTGGGGCCGGTGTTCCAATGGGTCAAATTGGGGCAAAGACCTAATGGGGAAGAGGTCACCCCCCTCGGGGCACAGACCAAGGCATATTGGGCTCAGTGGAAAACCCTGGAATTGAAGGATAACATCTTGTATCGCAAGTGGGTGGAGGTTCCCTCTGATAAAACTTCCTGGCTGGTGGTAGTCCCAAATAAATTTAAGACCGATATATTGCAACAGGTGCATGGTACCCGCCCCGGCGGCCATTTGGGCAGGACAAAGACGACATCGCAGGTACGCCGGAGGTTTTATTGGGTGAATATGGGGCGCAACATACAGGACTGGTGTCGGAGATGCGACGCCTGTACTGCCAAAAAGGGACCAGCACGGAGGATGAGGGCCCCCCTTCAATTACACCAGGTGGGGGCCCCCCTAGAGTGGGTGGCCATGGATATCCTAGGCCCACTACCCCGCACCCGCCTAGGTAATAAGTACATCCTCGTTGTGATGGACTACTTCACCAAGTGGCCGGAGGTCTACGCCCTCCCCAACCAAGAAGCAGGGGTGGTAGCGCAGGCCTTCGTGGAAGGATTTGTGTGCCGGCATGGGATTCCACAGGAGTTGCACACCGACCAGGGACGAAATTTTGAGAGCAAATTGCTAAAAGATGTGTGCAGTCTCCTGTCAATTCGGAAAACCAGAACAACGCCTTTAAGACCTCAATCTGACGGGATGGTGGAAAGATTCAACCGAACTTTAATCCAACAACTGGCACTGTTCACCGCCACCCGTCAGGATGACTGGGACGAACATCTCCCTTATTTGCTCATGGCCTACCGAACCAGCCAGCACGGGGCCACCGCATGCAGTCCAGCGTTGCTTATGTATGGGCGGGAGTTACGGGCTCCCGCCGACTTGCTATGCGGTCCCGTGCCAGACACAGTGGTTAACCCGCCGAGGGAGGGGTATGCACGTCACCGAGAGGAAGGCATGGAGCTAGTCCATGCCTTCGCCCGCCGCCAACTCCATCTGGCGGGGGAAAAGATGAAGCGCAGGTACGACCACCGGAGCCAGGGGAGTCAGTACACTCCGGGGATGAAGATTTGGTTCTTCAATCCCCGGAGGAGGAAGGGTAGGTGCCCGAAACTCACCTCTCCCTGGCAAGGCCCGGGGGTCGTCCTGTCGCAAGTCTGTGACGTGTTAGTAAAAATCAAAATGGGGCCACGAGCCCTCCCTCGGATCGTCCACGCCGACCGGATAAGGCCTTACACCGGCGAGCAGGCGCCCCCGTGGATTGCCTCGGCTTTAGATGCCGAGGCGGGACCCAGTACCTCTGAATATGGGGGGCTTATTAGTGCCAGAGGACTGGGGGATTGATGAGCGATGGGCCCGGTGGGTAAGGGTGGCATCCCTGCCACCCTTCCCATGGTGGGGCAAATGCACTAGATTATGGGGTTGATGGCAGTGAAAACTAGCCCGGGTGGGTTAGGATATCGTGTGTAGGGATCTAGCGAAGATGACATTAGGTAACGTTAAGGTTAGTTAGTGACTGATACCTGTAGTGGGGACGCAGGTAGATTAGCGTGGATGATAATGACGTGGGAGCGCAATAGTTTAAAGGGACGACTGGGAAGCGCAAGTTTCAGAGGGGAGTAGTTAGATGAGATGATGCTGTGTGAGAACTGAACAGGTGTGTGGAGCAGTGTGGAGCAGTGTATGAGTAGTGAGTGTTGTGGATCAGCGCGAATGCGCTTGGGGAGAGAAGGGTGCAGGTGGCACCAGGTGTGAGAGCACAGGTGTGCAAGTACAGGTGTGTGGAATACATGGAGTATTGGAATGAGTGGTGTGGAGAGAGTTGGAGTAAGTGGTACGGAGTGGTGTGCATGGTGCGAAGGTGTGGATGGGGGAAGAGTGGACCCCTTTCATGAGTACCCGGGGCGGGTAGTGTAAGTGTTAGGTAGAGGGTATAGGTAAATTGTGGTTGGATATTGGCATTTGTGGTGCGGTTGCAGAATGGTATTGTGGATGGGTGCATTAGTGTTGTGGAAATGGCTGGGCGTGTAGCCTGTTAGTGTGTGTAGTTGGTTTGGGCACTCCACCACTGTGAGGATGTCGGCCAGGTGAGGCCGCAGGTGGGCTCTGGGAGCCGTTAGTGTCAGTGGGTGCCTGAGGATCCCGGGTGTGGATCGGGCAGCCCGTGCCAGAGAGGGCACTGAGGGGGTGAGAGTGCGAGAGGACCTTCCCCAGTTAGTTAGGTTAGGGTGAGGAGCAGGTAAGCTCGGGTGGCACCTACAGTGGTGGAGGTGTGCAGCTGGGTAGACCTGCTGGGAGAGCTACACGTCACAGCCCAGAAATTGTGCGAGGGCACCGAGTGTTGAATCGGGGGAGTGAGACCCCAAATTGAGAAGCACCACAGTTTGGGCAATGGGAATTGGTTTTTAGAACCCATAGGTAAGTTGGCCAATGGATTGGCAGGGAAAGACCCCGGGTAATGTAAAGTTGTTAAAGTCATTTAGGAAATAGTTAGGATTGATGAACGTGTCGCACCATACGCAGCCACTTACCTGAGGTGATGATGATGACTCCACACCTGTGTTTTCTTTGTTTTGTGTTGCAGGAAGTAAGGATTGCTGTGTGGATTTGTGAGACGCATCACGACGTGGATAAGACATTGGGGTGATTCCATCTCTCCCTCCTTAGGAGGGACTGATGATGAATTGGTGATGGCAAATTTTGATGTTGAGTTGGAGATGGCAAATTTTGATGAGAGTTGGAAATGGCAAATTTGATTGGTTAGGAGGGAGAGAAGACGAATTTGGTTTATGGGAGGAACGGGGAAGACAGTAGGGACGTTTGTTGATGTGTAAAGTAGATGTTTATGGGTAGTGTTGTGTTTTGTGGATACAGTAAGGGGTAAGGGAGGGACAATGTAGGTTACCTGGTGGGGGGGGGGGGGGGGGTGCGTACGGTAGGAACGTACCTGTCTCACCTGGTTCCCATGTGCCCCTAGTGTGCATTACCTAATATTGCATGCACTTTTGCGCCCTTACCACCTTACTCACTTGTCTTTTCTTTTGTCTCCCACCTCCGAGGATCTGGCTTTGGGGCAGAGAGAGAGGAGAGAGAGGTGCTGGCTCCGCAGTTGTGGGCCTGCACTTTCGCTGCTTGCTGCCTGGATCGATACACCATATGGACCGCAATTTGTGTGGCCACCCACAATGGACCGCAGTTCTTTTGCGGGCAAGCACCACCCGTTGATGGACCTCTGGGTCAACGTGGCACCTATGCCATACAGGTGAACCACTTATAGTTGGCCCCCCTGACGGCCACAATTCAGAAATGGACGCGGTTGGCGCCTTTCTTTATTTTTAAAGAAGCAAGAAGGCCAAGTACACCACATGAAGGCAAGACCAGCGGCAGAACATCGGCCGGCTGCGACACCACCGGTGACTATGAACACTTTATTGGTGCACCGGATGGTGCTGACTGTGTGATGGGGTGGTGCTTTTGGTGCTTGGATGGGGTGCTCTGCACATTATTAAAGGCCGTAGGGCCACAGGGCACTCGTGGGTTGGTGTATCGATGCTGGCATGCGTGCTCTCTCTATGCATAACATCTGCATGTGTTCCTCCAAAAACAGGTCCTGGATCGTAGTGTAAATATCAGTGTAGTCTTGTATAAATGATGCTCCCTACCGGCTGTATGTTTAGTTTGAGGATTCTCTCCGCGATTCGGTTATCCTGTGGGTGTGTTTCTGTGAGGAGAAGGGTGCAACGTCGCAGGGGGACATATTTACTCATTTGTGAACATCTGTAAAACTGTCGCACTCAGGGTTGAGTTAATAGTAGAGGGAACTACATCTGAGTGCCACACTAAAGTAGGTAAAAATTTATCGGGTCGGGTCGCCCCGAGGTAGAGAAGGGTGCAATGTTGCGGATATGAGATTGGCCTCCATCCATATCCGCTTGTAAATATTCCCCTATTTCCCCAATACTTCCCAACTATCCCCAATCCCCCATTCCCTAGTCCCATTTTCTGTAAACAACACTCTGTAGACCCGACCTTCCCCCTATTTCCCCCATTAAATGTCGCATCCAGGTCCACCGCATCTCACGTAGACAACTATAGGACATCTTGCTAGTTATTCTTAGTCTATGTCAGTTAAGGACTCGTTTCCATTAATTCTGACTCTTCGTTGCACCAGAATGTGATTGTATGGCACCGTTAGAAAGTTTAGGACCTCCCAATACCTCCCCGCAGCTCTTCCTCATGGTACAACAACAACAACAACAGCGGCGGCGGCACGGGGAGTGTGCGTCCTCACTCCGGCTTGGTTAGCCGCCATTGAACATGTGCTCCGACGGGGTTACCACGCAGGGGCTCGCTGTCAGCTCCTCGTCAAGGGCGGAGCCCGGTAACCCCCCCGCATCCAATAGAAGCGGCGGACCGATTCCATCTGGGGCGGAGCTAACGAGCCGAGGGCGTGTCACTCCCCGCTGAGCATGCGCAGAAAGAGGGAGGTGACGTCAGATGTGCCCACACCACGGAGAGAGAAGACGCCACCTCCAAGCGCTGAATACCTCCCCACATCTCTGGACTGGACCGCGTTTGATTCTGCCCCTGAGCCAAGGTGCACCTTGTGCTATCGACTGCCTGCCCTTCCTTGCCATCAATCCCTGTGTAAGTCAGTCTTGTCCCGTTTGTCTGTGGTCTGTCGGGGATAAGATAAGACTGTGTCTAAGTGCCCATCTTTTCTGTGCTTTACCTCTTACCGTGTAATCTACCCGTTTCTGCATCACCAATATTATATCCTCCTCCGGAGATCTTGAGAACTGTACCCCTTGTGTCGTTGCATTTATCCCAGCCGTTGTGTCCTTTCCTTCATTGATTTAGCATAGCGCGACTTGGTCAACGTCGAGTGGAATCGGGCGGGATAGGGTTCTAATCGGGGAGTAACTGTGCGGACGCGGTAATACCAAACCGCTCGGTAAACTAACATCTAAAACCGCGTCTGTAACAATATATATATATATATATATATATAATATATCTATATACATATATATATATATATATATATATATATATATATATATATATATATATATATATATATATATATATATATATATATATATATATATATATATCTTACTATAGTTCACCAAATGTCCATCTGTCTGTTCGAAGGTACCGTAAAAACTGCTGAACCGATCGCAAAGATATTTTGGGTGGGTAATCCTGGGACCTTGGGAGTAAAATAGGCTATTTAGTTTTCCCAATTTCAGCTTTGGTCTCCAGCATTCTCAGGTTTGGACTCCTGCATAACATTCGCGTTCGCATAACGTTCATTGTGACGATGTTCTCATTGTGACGATCTTACTATAATTCACCAAATGTCCGTCTGTCTGTCTGTCCGAAGGTACCGTAAAAACTGCTGAACCGATCGCAAAGATATTTTGGGTGGGTAATCCTGGGATCTCCAGGAGTAAAATAGGCTATTTAGTTTTCCCAATTTCAGCTTTGGTCTCCAGCATTCTCAGGTTTGGACTCCCGCATAACATTTGCGTTCGCATAACGTTCATTGTGACGATGTTCTCATTGTGACGATCTTACTATAATTCACCAAATGTCCGTCTGTCTGTCCGAAGGTACCGTAAAAACTGCTGAACCGATCACAAAGATATTTTGGATGGGTAATTCTGGGATCTGCAGGAGTAAAATAGGCTATTTAGTTTTCCCAATTTCAGCTTTGGTCTCCAGAATTCTTAGGTTTGGACTCCCGCATAACATTCGCGTTCGCATAACGTTCATTGTGATGATGTTCTTATTGTGACAATGTTGTGACGATGTATGTGTTCACGGTCGTGTTTGACGTGACGGTGTGAATGGAATTTCTTTATGTTTTTCGTTTCGTAATCTTTTAATGAACGTTTAATGTTTAATGAACGTTTAATGCCCTTCGATGTCCGGGACCGCACGTGCGCTACACTGGACAGGCTAGCGTGTACCTTGCACTTCGCCGTCAGGCTCGGGTAAACCGCTGAGCCCTATCCGTGATGGGGACTGGGGCTTGAGACAGTGTCCCAGGAACGAGGAATTCCCAGTAAGCGCGAGTCATCAGTTCGCGTTGATTAAGTCCCTGCCGTTTGTACACCCCGCCCGTCGCAACTACCGATCGGACGGTTTGGTGAGATCCTCGGATCAGCACATGCACGGGCCGTTCTCGGCTCGTGCCGGTGCGCCAAAAAGACGAGCGAACTTGACTGTCTAGACTAGAGGAAGTAAAATTCGTAACAAGGTTTCCATTGGTGAACCTGCGGAAGGATCATTATCGGGACACAGAACAGATCAGGTCACAATATAACAAAGGAAACAGCAGGAGAAAGTGGAAACACCAACAACAGGGCAGAGGGAGAAAGTGGATGGAGATGGACAAACAAGGGAAACAGGTAACGATGAGAGGTAGGGGAGAAAGCAAGCGGTGGACGAGATGGATAAACATAAGCAAAGTTCTGGGAGGAGTGGCGGTAGATTAACAGGTGTCCAAAAGATCATGGCTTTGGATGGGGTTGGGGTGGTGAACAGCTGTCCTGAAGACCTGGGGGGGGGGGGGCGGGTTGGGGGGAAGAATGAGATTGAAGAAAGTGTGGAAGGTGGTTCCACAGGTGGGAAAAAAAGAGGAATAAATGAGTGGAGGTGAGCAGTGGTTCTGGTTTTGCCAATTTCACGAGGAGGGGGTTCATGGTGGACCATGTGCAACCTGCAGAAACCTGGAGGGAGGGTGGGGAAGTGGGGAGAGGGTAGAGCATGGAGAGGGCAGTGGGTGCAAGACGGAAATGAGATGGGAAAAATGAGGCTGAAGAATACAGAGAGACCACCGACTTGTCGGCAATGCTGAAGTGATAGGCCCATAGACGTTGCTCAATATCAAGAGATTCGAGTGATCTTAAAATTCTGCAGAAGTCTCAATTCATCTTACAATAAATGAGGTTGAAAATTCATCACGTAATAATCATCAGTGTTTTTCTTTTTAATCAACATTTGCTTAAACAGCAGAAGAATAGACACTGTATTAATGACAGTTCAGGAAAACCTGCTTCACACTAAAATAATATCCAATTTTTAGCTCACCTGCAACGAAGTTGAGGGGAGCTTATGCGATGGCGCATAGTCCGTCCGTCAGTCCCTCCGTAAACACTTGCAACTTCTTCTCTGAAACCGCTGATGGGATTGCGACCAAATTTGGCAGAAATGATATTTGTTGTGTTGTGCCTAAACTTTGTTCACGGAATCAAAACAAATCCGAGTCTAAGGGGGGTTACGAAGGTTCAAAGTGGGTCCAGGTTTGACCCCCCAAAATAGGAATTTCCTTTTTCCTCTGAAACTACACACACAAATCTGATGAAACTTCACAACCTTCATCACCTGTGACGTATCAAAGTTTGTTAATGGCATTAGAAAAATTGGGGTCTGAGGAGGTATACGGAGTTGGGTGAGGGTTTGGGGGGGGTGGGAGGGTTGCCCCCAAAATAGGTTTTTTGTTTGTTTGTTTGTTTAAAGTCTTATCATAATGTGAATATGATTCTACATGCTGCTCTGTCTTCTCGCAACCATTGAAATTGGTTAAAATACCTTGAGTCAGCGGTATTTAGTATATTTACTGTTTATTCTGTTTAAACTGTACACTGTTTATTCTACCAGGTGAGGGCCAGGGGCGGTGCCCCTATGTTTAATGTTACATTGACACAATCATCTTATTTGAGGAACTCTTTATTTGCATTTGCCAAAAATACAATCTCACATAATAACAGGAAAAGAATGATCCATCACAAACCCCCAAATTGAAAGCACCCCCAAATAGTATTGCTCCCAGCATGCAAGGTTCAAGTCTGACGTCGAGACCACACTGAGTGGTCTTCAAGCAAAGAAAATCTCATGAATATTATGTGTTAAACAACCAGGTAATGAGTTCTGCACATGTGAATAAAGAGTTTGTTTTAAGTGCTGAGGTTTGCACAAAATGTTGGTAATGAGTGGTGGGGTTGGCAGGATAGATGAGAGGTTTGTGTACCTTCCTCAGAGCTGTGGTGCCTGGGCTTGAACCTGGACCCAGCTATATAAGCAGTCATCAATGTGTGTGCCATCAGTTGGAGGGAGGTTAAGCCAGGAGACCCGTCTGTTAGCACCGTTTGTAAGCGAACGCTCAATATCTCATGGGCAATGGTGTCGCAGTCGCGAAGATTAGGTGATCGTTATATCTCGGGCACACTTGTTCAATTCCAAGTTCCTGCCCTGAGTGACCGCTGGCAAGGCAATAGCAACCCACCGAGCATTACATTTTCCCAGGGAGTACTTTGGAAATCGTATGGTGATGCTTGCTCTGTCGAGAGTGTGGTACATTTGAATGATTCCATGAGTGGTGAATGTGTGCAGGACGTCGGCATCATGTTGCATTCAGGGTCAGAAGTCATCTTTTGTCACATTCGAGGTCAGAAGAGTCACCACTGGATGAAACGAGTTGAGAGGTGTTGGACCAACACTTTTCAACTTATTTCATCCAGTGCTTTAAGAGTGCAAAAGATACAGAGCACGTATGTAAATTGGCTAACTAGTTTCTAATTCTTGAAGCACCAAATCTGAGGATTATTGCTTCAGCTGAATAACAGTTGCATGTGAAAGTACTTTTTTAAACATGCTAAGGTTTTTCTATTCGGGTTATTCATGCCATATTGCAATGGGTTTTACAATGACAAGAAGCAAGACAATGCAACAAAGAGGTAAAATTATTTTGCATGCCAACCCTTTTTTTTCATTTCGTCGAGCAGGAAGCGGTGACATTATTTCAAGGGGATGAGAGAGAAAATCTGCAACTTCTTTAACAGCCCTGGTGTTCTGCTGACAACGGTATAGCCCCTCACGCTCCCAGAAGAAGCAATCGACCACCAAGGAAACATTGTTGTCGTGAATGGAACTTGCACTATATTGAGCCTCCTCATGCTGAGTCTTTCGCTGTTGATTCAGAATCACGAGGATAGTCTTTTGACCTGCATGTCAATGAAATAGAAAACAGCAAGCATATCAGAGCAGGACAAATGCAACACTGAGGAGGGAGCACACACAATACAGCATGGGTGACTCATAAACAACCACTGAGTACAATTTTTGGGTACAGTAATATACTATACAGTCATGGTAGAGGGATGCGGAGGTGTGAACGCATATAAGAAATGAGGGAGTGGTGTTGAAAGAGTGTGCATTGCAGCTCCAATGTCCACAGTTAGTGCAGACACAGTTAAGGTTCAATTGCCTTTAAAAAAAAGTTCAAAAATGGATTTTGTTACAATATCAACGTTGTAGCGGTTTTCAAAATTATTCTTTGCAACTTTGAGGCTCATAGAAGAGCAAGGTGACTGATTGTAGGAACTGACGGTGAGGCAGCGGGGAAACTGTTCGACACAATAAGCAAGTGAATATAATGAACAGCAAAAGAAAAGTGGAGGAAACAAGGCAAACAAGAATAGCAAGAGAGAGAGAGAGAGAGGGAGATACATGGAAAAAATAATAACTAGAGCGATACTCGGTAGAGAGCATACCTCCGCGAGGCTGAACAGTTTATGTTTTGTGCCCCACTGATCGGCTGGATCTGGATTCTGACCTGTACCAAAATCGAATCGGCTTTTTCATGTCACCAAGCCAACTCATGCACCAAGTTTAGTCATAACTCGACCATAACTTTTAAAAATATCATGTTATATATCGCTTTTAGCCCGATCTCTTAATGGTGAAGAATCACTTGATAATTAAATAATTCTCGTATCCGAATCCATATTCAGGTCTTCACCAAAATCTAATCATTTCGGCCTTGTGTTATGTGGTCCTCCCGGTGACTACCTGGTCTCGGTGACCCCCGGACCGTGAGAGGAACTCCGCCAGAAAGATTTATTATGTATGCGCTTTCGTAACACAATCAATATGAATTCCAACCAAGAAAAAACCCCACACCAAGGATCCGGAATAATCAAGGATATATTCCCCGAGCAATCAACCATCAACAATCAGCAATCAATAGTACAAAGATGTAAACTCATCTACATTAACTCTAAGATGGCTATCTTATACATTCCTCACGTGAGCCCCACTCCTGACTCCCTCCGTGGGCCAATGTCTCTCACAATGTCTCCGTACTCCTGTAGTTCGATCTGCGCACGTGGGCGGTTGAACGGACCCTTCCTGACGTGCTTTCACTGGGCACGTCCCGTACCGGGAACAACGGCTGCAGGCGCACCTCCTGGCCAAGCAAAGCGGGTAATGTAAAATGTAAAGCAGGCAAAGCAACACGCGGCTTGCCCAGCGCGCGCGGCCCAAGGTGCGACACGTACGCGGCCTGGTAGATGGTGAGGCGAACTGTGCCAGCTGCTTGGTTCCGTGCACGAACCCACAGTGACTTGACGTGTCAAAGGGTAGTTACACGTCCCGGTAACTCCTCTCGCCAGACGGGCTTTGAAACGCCGATTCTCTTACGTTGCTCAATCGATACCGCTCGCGTCCGAGCTTGGCGAGGAAGAAGAAGAATCGTCGCGTCTCCAGGACCTCGTGTCTTTTCTTCTTCCGTTTCCGGTCTCCTTTTCCTCAGAAGGGCTCCTGACCCTTTAATCACAACAACCTTTAATCGACTACACATTGATAAGCAAAGCCCTGAATAGTAATTCACATACATTCACATAAATATGTAACACTTGTCACACACGCTACATCTCTGACAAATTTCGTCCGAATCCATCCACAAATTTTTGAGGTATTTTGTTCACAGACAAACAAACAGACAGACAGGGGTGAAAACATAACTTCCATCCACCTTCGGTGGTGGAAGTAATCAAAGAAATGCAATAGCTTCCTAAATATCAGAAATATGGAATCAATCATTAATCAATAAATATAAAGTATATGAGAGGAGGTCTGGTAAGATGGCCGAGGGGTCTGCACTCTCGCATTTAAGCTGTCTTGCCCACGCTCTAATCTCATCTCAGCTATAAACAGTCATCCTGGTGTTTCACAGGCAGTGTGATTCATGGACGTTGAACGAGGCGAAGCGTGTCTCTGATTCCAAACGGCTCTGTCCCCCGACAACTGCCGACATCAGATGGTTGGCGTTAAATATTCCACGGTGTCCTTCACGAAGAATAGGTGAACTATCGCGGACACCATGAGCAAATTGCAAATTCCTGACCTAACTACTGATGGGAAGGAAATGGCAAACCACTCAGTGTGGCCTTTGCCAGGAAACTGCTTTGGTAGAACATCAGAACTAGCATTCAGATCAGACTATGAGAGGAGCTGAGCTCTGTTGACAAATAAAGCGAATGCCATTGATGGCTTGTGAAGACTTCATTCTGCTTCCTCATCTGCAATCATGCGCACCTGAAATATCTCAGACAACATTTCCAATTTTTATAATAAAACAAAATTATAATACATTGCACTCACCTTCGTACGTGTCAAGAGCAGCTTTAGCATCAGTACCAACCCGAGTTGAAGTGACACAGAAGAGGAGGAGTGGAGTTTCGAAGAGGCAGGTGATGTGGCACCATTATTGGACTCTTCAGGGTTTGCAAATATTTCAGAACACTGCACATCATACTTTTTCAGCGTCTGTTGAAGGTCCTGAATGAATGTTGTTTCTGCATTGTTGCTGCAACCATAAACGGCATACTGCAATATGATACTCTCTGGGTTGGAGGAAGAGAATGAGCGAAAGGGAATTTTTTTAATGACTGTGTGTTGATGTAACAACAACAAAAAAAAAATGATGGAGAAAATACAGCTGAAGACATCTTAGAGTGTTAGAGATCAACTCAAGCAAAGAGGTATTTTGGCTTTACCTGGTAGGCTACACATTAAAGAGGGAGATGGGATGTAATGGTAATGGAGTCGAGGATGCGCGGTGACGAGTCTCTTGTTCCCAGACAGTGCATTTTTGTGGACTTCTGTCCACTGCCAGACAATATCTCTGTGAGTCAGTTATTTGAGAGGATGGCAGTGGTCGCTTGGCTTTGGCAAAAACTTGCTGATGTACGTACCACATCCGATGGAGGGACGTACTGTCTGTCAGCGTAGGCATCTCTGCTACAGCTTCCCTGCACTTTCTGAGGGTCAGGCTTCACTCCCTCCTTCTTAAATAAATGCTCTAAAAAGGAGTCTTGGGTCTGACGCAGTTTCACTTTCTCAGGACTTAAACACAACCCTTTTGGTCTGGGGGAAAAAAAAAGGATCAACTTCTGATCATTGACGGCCAATGCTTCCTCATCCGGTTTTCCTCAGCTGGACAACAGAATGTCATCATGAAACTTCTTACAGCTGGGTCGGCCCCCTACGCTCGAATCAACTCACCTCTTAAATTCTTCAGGCACAAATTTAATTTGAAATGGCATCCTCAACCAATGGCAATGACCGCATGGCGTATTGAAGTTTGACAGATACGAACTTGGCTCATCTAAATGCACATACCATAACCCAATTTTTAAGTCGCTTTGTTCTTCTGCTGTTCTTTGTTCTTTTGCTGTCTCAACATTGGATGGAGGTCCTCAATGCCAAACAGGAAATCAGAGCTTTCTCCCTTGACATATCACTTGCCTTTGATATGGTCTGGCATCCTGCTCTGCTCACCAAACTCTCCTATGGTATCCATGAAAATCTCCACGCATGGCTTGCGGACTTCCTCTCTGGTCGTAGTCAACGTGTGGCCCTGAATGCATTTCTCTCATCTCCCCTTCCTGTTCAGGCTGGAGTTCCCCAAGGCAGTGTTCTGGGTCCTGTGCTTTTTTTTGGTCTTCATCAATGATCTCTCCGACTCTCAGGAAAATCCTCTCTATCTCTTTGCTGATGACTCCACTCTCTGCCGCTCCATTCCTCATCCCTCAGATCGGCAGTCTGCAGCCTCCTCAATCTCTGCAGACCTGGACAAAAGCACAGACTGGTCAAACAAGTGGAACATGTCTTTCAATCCTGACAAATCTCACACTCTCACTATGTCTCTCCAAAAAGACCGACTGGACAACCCTCCCATCTACTTTCTCAACAATCCTCTCCAAGAAGTTCTGTCGCTCAAGCTTTTGGGTCTCACTATCTGCCATGATCTTTCCTGGGAAAAACAACATTTCCAAGCTGGCCTCCAAAGCCAGTCGCCGACTGGGCATCCTCCGTCGTGCGAAGTCCTTTCTTGGCACACCTGAGGTCCTCACCATAATACAAGGCTTTCATCCATACCTCAAATGAATACTGTTCTCCCCTCTGGGCTGGTGCTCCTGCCTCACACCTAGCTCGGCTTCACGATGTTGAAACCAAAGCTTTCAGAATCATTGGAATCTCCCACGATGAAGCCGATTGTGAGGGCGTTTCACTCACTCACCGCAGGCAGGTATGTGGTCTTTCTGTCTTCTAACGACTCCTCTCCGGCCTAGCTCCCCCAGCCCTAGCTGTGCTCTATGCCCCAAATATTCCTGCAGGTCGCACAATATCTGCCAGCCACCCTATTCTGTGGAAATTGCCAAAATCATGACTCTCTGCTCACCTTCACTCTTTCGTTCCTCTTTACTCTCACCTCTGGAACAAACTCCCTCACTCTCTTTAATCCCTCTCCTCCCTCCAGGTCTTTAAAACAGTTGTTCACCACCATCTCTTATCTTCCCCTATTCAAAACCTTGATCCTTTCTACCCCTGTTAATTCACTCCAGATCCACTTTTTTGAAATTCCAACTTTTTCCCTGGAAGTCCTAGCAGTGTCCATGTGTTTTATACCTCTCCCACCCCCCCACCCCCTCTTCCCATGCCTCGATCCCCCAAGCCCTCTCCCTCCCACAGATCTCCCGATGTCCCTGTTCTCTGCTGTTGTACTTGTGTGCTTCCCTCTCTCTTCCCATCTTGTCTCCCGCCCCTTTATTATGTGGTGTATGTGTCAGTTTTTTTTTTCGTGATTAATGTTATCTCTTGCACGAGCCTCGGTCTTGTATACAAAAAAAAGAAAGAAAAAAGTGTAATGTGCTGAAAATACGTGCATTCCGCAAATACGGCAGGATATCATCAATGACCGGCATTGGCATCAGATGTTTATGATTGGCATCATCAGGACTCAGCATGATAGCAGCGTTAAGGTGTTTCAGAGCAATGATCGTCCTCGACTTCCCTGTCGATGGCTTTATCACAGTTGCCATACTGTTCACCCACAAGGTTGCCATTGTTACCGGTGTGACGATGTCCAGCTCTTCCAAATGACTGCGTCTCGGCGTCTTCCCTGTCCATCAAATTTCGTCTGAATCTGTCAACAACTTTTTGAGATAGCCTCTTCACAAACAGATAGACACGGGTGAAGACATAACCTCTGTCCACTTCCCGTTGACAAAAATGCTTGAGGTAACAAAATGGCTTGAGGTCTGGCTTGAGGTAACAAATGCATGCAACACTTTTAATATGACTGCCGCTTTAAGGTTAATTTTTTTCCACAATCTTGATTTGTAATGATATTTACCTTCCTTCGATAGCATCGTTACTTTCTCGATTGTGTTGTCTGTAGAATGGATTCTTCTCCACACACAAAATTAGTCGCGAATGATGGAAGGCAGGTACAGACACGAACTCCAGGTAGCGCAGGAACTCGTCACGGCTCAAAACTTACGCTTTCTCACCTATAATAGCCGGTCAATCAAAACAACATCTTTCGCATTTTAACACAGCATGGGATGCGTTTTGCAAAGTGTCAGAGCAATGTTAAAGCGAAAGAAACCTAACAAACTGAAACAACACCTACCTGTGTAACTTGTTTAGGTCTTGGTATTTTTGATAACTCCCAAAGCTGCACGCCCTGTATGAGTTGGCACGCCCAAAAGATATTTCTACCAATAAGATGTGTGTATCGACGTTATCAATTCTGCTCGTTTCGTTTGTATCGACACATCCTTTTTATCGAGTTGTTGTGAGATTAGAAAAACAAAAAAAACACCGTCAAGCTCCTCCATGGGGCTCGACTTTGTATTTCAAAATCGCAACAAAATTCCATCCAGGAGAACCATCCTTGGAGCTGAATTGGTAAGAAGTTGTTACAATGTTGACATACATGTCACAGTCCTGTGTGCATGAAGTTGCACGTACGAACAATATTGTCCAGTTTCCGCTGACAAAGTCGCCGGAGGCATTATGCTTTTGGGTTGTCCGTCCGTCCTTCCGTCCGTCCGTCCTTCCGTCCGTCCGTGCAGGCTAAACCTCGTTTTTCTCAGCAACCACATGTTCGATTGAGACTAAACTTTCAGGGTAGGAGTGACTCCGATGCAGAATGTTTTATATCATAATTGTGATCTCATACGTCACGTGCTATGGTATCTTGGAATAAAAGAAAATAATAAATTATTTCTCGGAAACCGCTGAATGGAATTATTTGAAACTTGGCACATTGTCAACTACTCCCAATGGGGAACAAAAGCATGATAATGATGTCATCATAGGTGAAGTGGTATACCAGCCAAAATGTTTTAATCGAATTCCTTATCCTAAAAATCTGAAATTGCATGCACATGATCTATTACCCATTTGTATTGAAGTATTAAATTTATGACATCATAGGTCACATGGTTTGGCAGCCATATTGCATTGAAGGAAAATATTAAATAATTACATCTCTGAAACCGCTCACCCGATCAATGCAAAATTTTACAAATATCATCTAAGAGCACTGTTGCATATAGTTTGAAAATGATGATGCCATGCGTCACGTGGTTTGGTAGCCATCTTGGATAAAAAAACGAACCTTATCCGATCAACACGAAACTTCACAAACGTGATCCCCTACCCATACATATGAGTGATGGCATCTACCCGTTGTGGGACTATGCGGAGGCATACTCGCAACACAGTCGCATTGTTCTAGTTTTTGTAAATGCAGACATTCAAAACAGTCATATAATTTGACTCAATCCTGCAGTAACTAAGAATGAAACACCTTGAAGTTAGAAGCTGACAGGGTCTAGCAAAGCTTAATCAGACATGTTGTAAGCATTTAGGAAACATTCAGCCTTTACAAGATATGGTGAAGGAGCTGTGCTCCAACGCGAGTCGAAAGGATTGACGCGACCAAAGACGGAAATTCGTCCGAGTTGCTTTATTGCACGAATCAAACTCGGGTACTCTGAAAAGCCCGTTTATCGGGCAGCAATATATATACACATTTATGCCGGAGCGTTTGCCCGGGAAAAGCGAGACCGGGCATGCCCGGGTGTCAAGGGCGAGTCCTGGAAAGGCGAGTCTGGACCTGCCCGGGCGAGCTGGATGAGGCCTGGCAAGTCGAGAGCGGGCATGCCCGGGCATCCTGGACGAGCCCTGGAAAGGCGAGAGCGGGCATGCCCGGGCGTTCTGGGCGAGCCCTGGAAAGGCGAGAGCGGGCATGCCCGGACGCTCTGGGCGAGCCCTGGAAAGGCGAGAGCGGGCATGCCCGGGCGTTCTGGGCGAGCCCTGGAAAGGCGAGAGCGGGCATGCCCGGACGCTCTGGGCGAGCCCTGGAAAGGCGAGAGCGGGCATGCCCGGGAAAGACGAGACCGGGCGTGCCCGGGAGGTTCGGGCGAGCCTGGGAACAGCTGGTTCGGGCATGCCCGGGAGAGGCGCGTCTGGGCCCGTCCGGACGAGCCCGGCATGGCGATTGCGCCCTGGCCGCGTCCTGGCAGGTGCAAGGCGATTGTGTACACCCAGCGGTAACCGCTACACACGCCCCTCCAGAATCGACCTGCACCGGCAGGGTCAATTTAAGGGGGGTCCGGATGACCCGGCCGAAGCGACCCCTGGAGGGTCATGGGGGGGGGGGGGTCCGATGTGGTGGTGGGTGGGCGAGCGGGGGGAACTGTGGACGGGGGGCGGCCTCGCCGCGGAGGAAGGGCCAACCGTGGTGGTCGGTCGACGTCCATGTGCGCCGGTTTGAGGCGGTCCACAGAAATCCGGTCCGACCGGCCGCCGAAGTCGACGACGAAGGACTTGTCGCTCCGTCGCAGGACCCGGAAGGGCCCGTCGTATGGCGGCCGGAGTGGCCCCCGGTGTGCGTCATGACGCACAAAGACGTACTCCGCTGTGCTAGCGCCGGGGGGACGTAGGACTGGGGGCCACCGTGGCGGGACGTTGGCACGGGGGCAAATCGTCGTGCGGCATCCTGGAGGTCCGAGCGCTGGCGTGCGGCGGACCAGGGACTGGTAGCGTCGGGCACAAACTCGCCCGGGACGCGGAGCGGCTGGCCGTAGACGAGCTCGGCGTCGGACGCCCGGAGGTCCTCCTTGGGGGCCGTGCGGAGGCCCAAAAGGACCCACGGCAGCCGGTCGGCCCAACCGTGGTCCTGAAGGCCGGCCATGAGTGCGGCCTTCATGGAGCGGTGAAACCGCTCGCACAACCCGTTGGCTTGGGGGTGGTAGGCCGTGGTGCGGTGCAGAGTGACTCCCAACGAACGGGCGACCGCGCCCCAAAGTTCGGACGTGAACTGTGGGCCGCGGTTGGACAAGATGTCCGCCGGTGCGCCGAAGCGCGCGACCCAAGTGGCGATGAACGCCTGCGCCACGTCGGCGGTGGTGGTGGAGGTGAGGGGCACGGCCTCCGGCCACCTGGTGGTCCTGTCCACCATGGTGAGCAGGTGGGTGAACCCCCGCGATGGGGGCAGGGGACCCACCAGGTCCACGTGGACGTGGTCGAAACGCCATTCAGGCACGGCGAAAGGTGCCAGCGGGGCCTGGGTGTGGCGGTGGACCTGGGCCCGCTGGCAGGCCGTGCAGGCGTTGGCCCAGTCGCGGACGTTCCGTCGAAGGCCGTGCCAGACGAAACGCGCCGACACCAGCTTCTGAGAAGCTTTCCGGCCCGGGTGAGAAAGGCCGTGGATGGAGGCGAAGATGCGGCGCTGCCAGGTAACGGGCACGATGGGGCGAGGCTGGCCCTGGGAGACGTCGCAGAGCAGGACAGTGTCCGCGAAGGGGATGTCGGCCAGGCGGAGGCCCGTGTCCGCCGCCCGGAGGGCCTGCACCGAGGTGTCGGTGGTCTGGTCGGCCGACATGAGCGCGAAGTCCACGCCGAGGTGGACCGCGTTCGCGCTGGCCCGAGAAAGACAGTCGGCCACGGCGTTGTCTTTGCCGGCGACGTGCCGGATGTCCGTGGTGAATTCCGACACGGCGGAGAGGTGGCGCTGCTGGCGGGCCGACCACGGCTCCGTGACTTTGGCCATTGCGTAGACCAATGACTTGTGGTCGACGAAAGCCGTGAACGGGCGGCCCTCCAGGAGGTGTCGGAAATGGCGAACGGCCAGGAAGAGACCGAGGAGCTCGCGGTCGAACGTGCTGTATTTCAACTCGTTCGGCCAGAGTTGCCGGCTGAAAAAAGCGAGTGGCTGCCAAACCCCGTCCACCCATTGTTCATGGACGGCGCCCACCACATAGTTGGAGGCGTCCGTAGTGAGGGCGATGGGCGCGTTGAGCACCGGGTGAGCCAGCAGCGTTGCGTCGGCGAGGGCCCGCTTTGCGCTCGCGAATGCCGCGTCCATGGCCGCGGACCAGTCATGCTTGGCCGGCTTGCCCCGGAGGGCCTCGTAAAGGGGCCGCATGAGCTGAGCAGCGCAGGGCACGAATCGGTGATAAAAATTCACCATGCCGAGGAACTCTTGTAGGGCCTTGATGGAGCGGGGACGCGGGAACGTGGTGATGGCCTTGACCTTGGTCGGCAGCGGCATGGCCCCGGTCTTGGTGATGCGGTGGCCCAAAAAGTCAACGGTCGTCGTGCCGAAGTGGCATTTGACCGGGTTGACAATTAGGCCGTGCTCGCTGAGGCGACCGAACAGTGTTCGGAGGTGGAGGAGGTGCTCGGCGCGGGACGTGCTTGCGACGAGGATGTCGTCCAGATAGACGAAGAGAAACGGCAGGTCGCGCAGCACGCCGTCCATCAAGCGTTGGAACGCCTGGGCCGCGTTCTTGAGGCCAAATGGCATCCTCAAAAATTCGAACAGGCCGAACGGCGTGATGACGGCTGTCTTCGGGACGTCGGCCGGCTGGACAGGTACCTGGTGGTATCCCCGTATCAGGTCAATTTTTGAAAATATGACCCGTCCCGCCAAACAGGCGGAAAAGTCCTGGATGTGCGGGATCGGGTAGCTGTCGGGGGTGGTAGCGTCGTTGAGGCGGCGGTAGGCACCACACGGGCGCCATCCGCCCCCCGGCTTTGGCACGATGTGCAGTGGTGAGGCCCACGCGTTATCGGAGCGCCGCACGATGCCGAGGCGCTCCAACGCGTCGAACTCGGCCTTTGCCACGGCGAGCTTGGCCGGGTCGAGGCGGCGGGCCCTGGCGTAGACCGGCGGGCCCGTAGTGGGTATGTGGTGCTCGATCCCATGCTGCACTGCGACGGCCGAAAACGTCGGCCGCGTGAGGGCCGGGAATTCCGCGAGCAGGCGAACAAACTCGTTCGCCGTCGGGAGGGCGCATGCCAGTTCGGTCGGCGCGGAGCTGCTCATCATACACGCCAGGGAGCTGAAGGTCTCGGCGTTGACAAGGCGACGTCGTTTGACGTCGACCAGCAGCCCGTGCGCGCAGAGGAAGTCGGCGCCCAGCAAAGCCATGGGGACGCTGGCGGTCACAAAGGTCCACTGAAAGCGCTGGCTGCCGAAGCAGAGGGTGACGTCGCGCGGGCCGAAAATGCGTATGGCCGAGCCATTAGCAGCGACC
Organism: Myxine glutinosa; assembly: GCF_964187855.1. Taxonomy (NCBI): domain Eukaryota; kingdom Metazoa; phylum Chordata; class Myxini; order Myxiniformes; family Myxinidae; genus Myxine; species Myxine glutinosa. The sequence goes on from NC_136262.1 coordinate 226,427,825, forward strand.
AAAGAGGGGCCGCAAACGGCGTTCCGCCTGTCCTGCTCGGAGGCGGGTATGACGCTCAGTTGGGCGCCGGTGTCACAAAGGAAACACCGCCCGGACGCTTTGTCCCAAATAAAAAGCAAGTTGCCCGAGTGGCCGGCGCTCATGGCTGGTAATGAACGCCGGCCCGGCCGTTTCCCGACTTGCCGAAAGTGCACGGGGGTCGGCATGTGCGAGCCTTGTGTCCGAACCTGGCGTGGTAATAACACCACGCCTGGTCAGGTGGAGGCCCCGGCCATCATGTCGGAAGCGGTCGGCACGGCGTGGCGGCCGCCAGTTGCACCGGCAGTTCGGCCTCCAACCGCGCAGGGCGCTCGGGCGTCGTGGGCGTCGCCTCGGACGGCGGCGGGCTCCAGGTAGCCGCGCCGATGTGCTGGCCCGCCGAGGAGATCTTGTCGGCTTCCCTGGCGAGGGCGCGGGGATCTGTGATCGACGTGCCAGCCAGGGCGAGGCGTACCGGGTGAGGCAGCTGGCGAAGGAACAGCTCGCGGAACAGAAAATCCGGAGAGTGCTCACCGAGCAACGAGAGCATGTAGTCCATGCGCTCGGATGGGCGCGTGTCGCCGAGCTCGGGCAGGTCGAGCAGGCGCCGTGCGTGTGCCGCCGGTGAGAGGGCGAAAGCATCGAGGAGGAGCGTCTTAATCGCGTCATACTTGTCAGCAGCTGGCGGGCGCTCGAGGAGGCTCAGGGCGCGGGCCGCGGTGGCGGAGCCGAGCGCTGCCTCGACATGGTGGAAGCGGGTGTCGTCCGTGGTGATGCCTCGCAGGGCGAACTGGGAGTCCGCCTGGGCGAACCAAACAGCCGCGTGAGCCTCCCAGAAGGTAGGCAGCTTAAGAGCCACTGCCGTATCCATGTTCAGGGTCACCAATGAAGGAGCTGTGCTCCAACGCGAGTCGAAAGAATTGACGCGACCAAAGACGGAAATTCGTCCGAGTTGCTTTAATGCACGTATCAAACTCGGGTACTCTGAAAAGCCCGTTTATCGGGCAGCAATATATATACACATTTATGCCGGAGCGTTTGCCCGGGAAAAGCGAGACCGGGCATGCCCGGGTGTCAAGGGCGAGTCCTGGAAAGGCGAGTCTGGACCTGCCCGGGCGTGCTGGACGAGGCCTGGCAAGTCGAGAGCGGGCATGCCCGGGCGTCCTGGACGAGCCCTGGAAAGGCGAGAGCGGGCATGCCCGGGCGTTCTGGGCGAGCCCTGGAAAGGCGAGAGCGGGCATGCCCGGGAAAGACGAGACCGGGCGTGCCCGGGAGGTTCGGGCGAGCCCGGGAACAGCGAGTTCGGGCATGCCCGGGAGAGGCGCGTCTGGGCCCGTCCGGACGAGCCCGGCATGGCGATTGCGCCCTGGCCGCGTCCTGGCAGGTGCAAGGCGATTGTGTACACCCAGCGGTAACCGCTACAATGGTCAATGGTATCTAAAAATAAAGGACAAGTTTAATTTTTTTGAAAATTATTTTTAAGTATATTCTGTACACAGGTCTTTGAATGGAACATTCGTTTTCCTTTTAGTAGGTGACTTTAAAATGGTGAAACCGAGCAACCAAGTGCTGCAAATCCTCCAACGAATGAAGCTTGACTGCAGAAAATTTCTTTGCTTTGGAACTAACCAAGAATGCACAAGCGGGGAAACCTGTAAAACTTGAACCAAAGGACATGTGGGGGTTTGTGTACTGAATGGCAGAAGAGGAAGTAGGTAAGATTTTTTTTTATCACCTGAGCACTCGCAAAAGCAAATTTTAAAAATGCAGGAACACCTAAGATGTTGTGTTGGAATCACAATGCCATGAGAATCAGGTTACCAAGCATGACATTGTCAACGGGCACGCCCTAGTCCTTACCTGCCTTAAGTTTGGTGCAACACACCAACACCTCCACCACCGCTGCTGATTCTCTTTCAGTTTGCATTTCTGAGTTTTCCCCTTTTTTCTGCATTTTCTTCTGGGTTTTTTTTGTCAGTTTTTTTCTGAGTGTTTTTCTGTTTTGGAGTTTTTCTGAATTAATTGCAGTTTATTTCCTTAACACTCATCACCCAAGTTCATTTAATTATTTAAATTGACATAAAATCCCTCTACAGTAACGTTCAGTCTGCATCTTACTTTCATTATACAACCGCGAGAAGCGAAGTCGTTAATAATACTAATAATACTATTATTAATAGATTTAGTCGATCACGAGATTCCCTTAAAATCGCAGGGGCCCGACATAGTTATCCAATGTATGTTGGCCAGTAGGTGTAGTTATTAACAGAATCTTAAATATTTTGTTGCGTGTTATTTTTCACATTTATTTCCTACTGAAATCACACAATATAGTCATGTTTTTTACATGAGCGTTTCGTGCTTATTAGTTCTGTAAATATTGCTTTCATTTAACCGAGGGAAGAAACGTCATTTTCGACTCCCAGAATGCCATTGGAGAAAATGGCTTCCGTCTCTGTATGCATGTTGCGGGCTCATTGCAATGCTCTTGTTCGAATACCTCGTTTGACTTTAGGGTACGAATTTGACTTTAGCAGATTATTTACCAGAAAGGAACTTGTGTCGAGTGGCTGAATTAATTTCCGTATGTTTTGTTTGAAAACATCGCTGATGCCTCGGCCTTTGCGACCCAAAACGATGCTCTTGGTCTTGGTTTTTGACTTATTAATTTCGGCAAATTTAAGCACTTTTGCTATCTGATTTTCCAAATGTTACTTCGTTTATCCAGGTACATTTAACGTCGAAGTTTCTAAACATTGCGAGTATGTTACGTCATCATATTCATGACTTCAACAAGCCACTTACTTATTTATCTGCTTCCAATCTCAATAACTTCATTACCTCGGCCACTGAAGGTAGATGGAGGTTATGTTTTCACCCCTGTCTGCTTGTTTGTTTGTGGACGGATTCAGACGAATTTTGGTGGGGAAGTTGTGCATGTGACAAGGACGAAATTATTAGGTTTTGGTGAAGATTCGAATTCGAATATTAGAATCTTTTAAATGATTCTTCACCATTGAGAGATGGGGCTAAAAATGATACATACCAGGATATCTCAAAAAGTTTGGATGGATTCGGACGAAACTTGGTGGAGAGGTTGTGTTTGTGACGAGGAAGAATTGGTTCAATTTTGCTAAAGAGCGGAATCTTAATACGAGAAATGTTTAAAAATTTTAAAAGTGATTCTTCACCGTTGAGTGATAGGGCCAAAAATGATATATAGCATGATATTTCAAAAAGTTACAGGTGACTTGTGACAAAACTTGGTGGATGAATTTGGTGATAAGAATAAGCCGATTAGATTTTGGTTCAAGTCCGAATCCAGGTCTGGCCTCTTGCTATCGGTGGGATACAAAACGTAAACTGTTCACCCTGGCGGAGGTATGCGCTCTCCCGAGTGCTGTTCAAGTTAGTCACATTTTTAACCACGTGTATCTTGAAGACCAGTCACCTAGTCAATTTGTGCTTTCCTCTGGTGGTGGTGTTCGTGTGGGTGCAGACGTTTCACCAGAATGTTGGGAACAGCAACCCAAACGAGCAGCACCGACAAACTTGCTAACTGTGACTCGAATGTGGAAAATACCGCCTCTGCCGCGAGTCCTGAACTTGAGCTCAAAGCCGATGCAGGAGACAAAGCCTTGCTGGAAGAAAAGGTGAAACTTGAAGAACAACTGAAAGAAATGACGGTGAGGTGGAATAAAATGACATTCATGTCCTGCCTCCTTCAGCTTGCTCCTCATAGCTTGGTCTAGCCGAGCCCCTGGATCGAATTAGTCACTTCGCTGAACTCTTGCTGGTTGCTATGTCCTTCCGCAGATGTGGTGACCAAAACTGAATGCAATACTCGAGATGAGACCTCATTAAATTCATGTAACGCCAACACCACCTCTTTTGAAAAATAATGTACTCTCCTACAACAACAATCTAAAACCTTGCTAGCTTTACCTATAAGCTGTCTGGCATTGGCCTGTAGGCTTACCCCTGTATCTATTACCACCCATATCTGGGAAGGAAGCTTCAGTGATTCCTACACACTTCAGTTCCTGTAATTATGAATCTGGTTTGTGTGTGTCAGAGTGTGTGTTGAGATGAGGCCCCATTGCTGTTGTGGGTGCCGGGAAGCAAGTGCCACACCAGCTATTGCTACATGCATCCTGACCAACAGGAAATTCCCGCCACACATTAACCTGTCTGTGGTACACAAAACAGTTCTGGGGGTTGCCAGGATATTTTAATTTAAACAAGAATGATCACGCTGTGGTCCCAGCCTCCCCCGCCCCCAACCCTACCATGGTACCAGTAAAGGAAAGGGATATTATGCTCCTGTACGGAGCGGGAGCTAAAATGAGCCAAAATAGTGTAAAGATCCTCAACAATTATTTTTTGGACAAAAAGAATGCTAAATACATGTTTTAATGCAAGTTTACAGTTGACAACTCTTTTCTGAAAACATTGGCAACTTCACTTTCAACCCTGCAATATTTCCATGTGAAGTCCACTGTATTTTTTTTCCTCACCACTCTCAAATCGACTTCCAAATGCTAATAATCGATATACTGTTGGAATTTTAGGAGTAAAATCACATTCCTCTCCCATTTCCAAAAATGTAACGTTGAAGAGTTGCGTTTGAAGCAGTGTATAAATGGAATGTCGTACCACATGCTACAATTTTCCCCAATTTATTCTATGTCGTTTTCATAATGTAAGATGTGAATGAAAAAATTGTGACCATCATCGAGGTAAACAAAATAGTCATTGGTTAATGGCGTAACGTAATGCCACTGGAAACACCATTGCTTTAAGCATCATATAACTAGTTATTTGAAAGATTGTTGTCCCACTTTGACATCAAGAATTGTGTTCAACTGTGCTTCATTATTAGAGAAAGTTTGTTGAAGTGCCATTTCTCACCACAGGACCGCTATAAGAGAACGTTGGCCGACATGGAGAACTTGAGAATGAGGGCTCAAAAGATGGTGGACGAAGCAAAGTTGTACGGTACGTGGGTTTTGTTGGATCATTTGCATCAAAAAAGGTTTTTCTCTCTATTAATTGCATTTTAGGGTTGTTACACAATTTATTTTTGTAGACAGGCCTTTATGTACAACTTTATTTACAAAACTTCTCTTAAATCTGATATTAACCTTTAAAATCTGATAACATTCAGGATTTTTGATCCCAAGTTAATGAAACAAACTCTTTTGCAAATAGTAATCAATCAATTTTTTTTCTGGAATTTTAAATGCAAGATTTGGGACTTCTTAGTTTGGCATGAGATGGGAATTTGAAGGAGCATTTGCCAATTTTTTGTTATTGCCTTTTGAAATCCTGCAGCTACACATCCAATTTTTTTTTTGGCCTTAACCAAATGAAATAGGAATGCAAGAGGAATGTAAGTGAAACGAGACAGAGCATTTGACTGTCGTTTCACCAGGTGATTTTGATTATCTTCTGAAAACAAAATTTACAACCCTATTTAAAGCTGTGTGTGTGGTGTAATTACCTCGGCCACCAAATGAGGTTATGTTTTCCCCGGTCTGTCTGGTTGTTTGAATGTGAGCAAGACATCTCAAAAAGTTATGGATGGCTTTAGACAAAATTTGGTGGACAGGTTGAGTGTGGGACAAGAATGAATTGATTAGATTTTGGTGAAAATCCAGATCCAGATGCGAGAAGTCTAATGAAACAGAAAACCAAATACTACATTGGAGTCATCAGAAGAAATCCAAAAAAAGCAAAGATGGAGTCATCAGGAGGAACCTGGATAGGATTCAGTTTTCAGTTGCTACTCCTCTACCCTCAAACCCATCCAAGTGAACCTTACATTAAAAAAAAAAAATTCTGCAAGAATTCACTTGTCCAAAGACAGATAAAGAAAGAGAAAAATAAAGAAGAAGCAGAATTAGAATGAATAAAGAGAAATATGAAAAAGTAGAAAGAAATGTAAAAGGAACAAAGATCTCTAACTCCTATCCCAAGCTCCTTCCCCTAACTCCTCGTCCTCGTCCTAGCCCTAGCCCTAACTCCTAGCCTTAGAAAGATGTTGGGAAGAACCCAGATATTAGATTTCTGCAGTTCTTCCTCAGGAAAAAACACAGCAACAGTTACAAGCTACCAGAGGTCCATCAGCGGGGAACCGGAATCCGCACAGCATCAGGATATGGCACAATCGTACCACCGTTTAGAGGCCATTTTTCTAAACGGTGGTACGATTGTACCATATCCTGATGCTGTGCTTCATATGGTACAATCGTAATGAAACAGAAAACCAAATACTGCATTGGAGTCATCAGAAGGAACCCAAAAAAAGTAAAGAGCAAAGATTGAGTCATCAGGGAAACGTGGATGGGATTCGGGTTTCAGCCGCTACTCCACTACCCACAAAACCATCCAAGCGCAGCCAAGTGAGCCTTCCAGACAAAAAATAAATTCTGCCAGAATTCACTTCTCCAAAGACAGATAGAAAAAGAAAGAGAAAAATAAAGAAGAAGCAAGAATTAGAATGAATAAAGAGAAATATGAAAAAGTAGAAAGAAAGGTGAAAGGAACAAAGATCCCTAACTCCTAGCATTGGCTCCTTCCCTTAACGATTCTTCACCATTGAGAGATGGGGCCAAATTTATATGTAGTACGATATCTGAAAAAGTTTTGGACGAGTTGTGACAAAACTTGGTGAATGAGTTGGGTAGGTGACAACAATAAGATGATGAGATATAGGTTCAGGTGCAGATCTGGCGAATCAGTGGGATACAAAGTGGAAGCTGTTCAGCCTGGTTAGATCCAAGAATGCACAATATATATATATATTAAGGTAGATCTCTGACTCCCTCTGGAAAATCCCCTTTATTTATTTGCTGATGAATCCACCCTCTGCCATGACATTCCTCATCCTTTCAGACAGGCTGCAGCCTCTTCCCTCTTCAGACCTTGAAAAAAAATCACAAGCTGGTCAAGCACTTGGAATACATCTTTCCATCCCAACAAATCTCACACTGTTTCTCTCCGAATGGACCGTCTGGCAAACCCTCCTATATACTTTCTTAACAATCGTCTTGAAGAAGTTTAGTCATTCAAACTCCTAGGTCTCACTATCAGCCATGATCTTTCTTCAGCAAACCACATTTTAAAGTTGTCCTCCAAAGCCAGTCACCACTATGTATACAAATTTTGTTTAAAACAATAATCTGCACACATGCAGTCCCACAATAGCTTCACCCACCCCATTAAGAACAGGCAAGGCCTATATAATCTATATCAGGCAATGATTTCTGAAATGTGAATCGTTTCCACAGGTATTCAGAGCTTCTGCAAAGATTTACTGGAGGTGGCAGACATTCTGCAGGCAGCGACGACAAGTGTGCCACACGAGGCACTCGACAATGGCAATCCTCACCTCAAGGGGCTGCATGAAGGCCTGTGTCTTACTGAAAGCCAGCTCCAGAAGGTATTCACAAAGTATGGCCTTGCCGTTCTGAATCCTTTGGGGGCCCGCTTTGACCCTTACGAGCACGAGGCACTGTTCCATGCACCGGCCGAGGGTCGTGAGGGGGGCACAGTGGCCGTGGTCACGAAAATTGGTTACAAGCTCCATGGACGCACACTCCGGCCAGCCGTGGTCGGCGTGGTCAAAGCACCCTGAGGCATGTGGTAGTCTCCCTTGCCTTTTGCCATCTTATGGGAATTTAAAGAAGTACCGTAGTTAAATGGTGCAACTCTTCAGCTCTCTTCCAATACTGCTGCATGTCAGATTGGGTAAGGAAGATAGTTTAACTAGGAAGTGCTGTTTGCAGAAAGAATAAAATTTGGTTATGAGTTGGTGAGGTTTTTTTTTTTTCTCCACCAAAAGGAGGAGAGATTTAAATTTCATCAAGATTTTGTAGTTTTCATTTCTTTACCTACGTTTGATTTGGTTATTTTGTAAAACGTGAGCAATGTACACGTATGCATTACCAAAGCCCATCGGGTACCTGTCTTTATTTTTTTTGAAGATGTGGGAATGCGTTATTTATGGATCAATGATGGATGCATACAAGGAAAGTCTCAACTGCACAGAACTTTCCGGTGCTTTGATTACTTCCACCCAGCTTCTTGGAGGAATGGAAAAAGTGGTCCATGTGACCAAAGTGGAATTGGCTAAGGATCCTTTTTTAAAATTAATTCCTTTCGAAACAAATGTCCCAGTTCACTCTTGACAGGGTGGTGAATATGTAAAGAAAACTATCGTTGGAGTCTGGACCTGCTGTGTTTGTAGATGATTTTACTGCACATATTTAAGGCTTTGGTATTTGAGTTTATATGCCAAGAGGCAATTACTAGTTTTGAGATTGTTAATATTTATTTTGCTTAACAGATGAATGTTGAAATGTCTATCATGCACCTGCTCAGTCAGTGTTATTTCATGGTAGCTGCTTTCTACTAGTTTATTGGTAGAAGTGCAAGTGTTAAACGGATATTTTTCTTTTTAACAGCCGCAACAGACTATACCGTAGTTTGCAGATTGTTGTCCATGGGGAATGTTAAAGGAAGAAACAACAAAGTTCTGGGATCAAAGGTAAAATGAAAGTATGGCTGTTTTCAAAACTACCTGTAAACTTTCACGTACGTGTATTTTGGAAGTATTGGTGGTTTGTGTATAGATGCGTATGCATTCCACCATGGACATATTTAATCATCGTACTCGATGTACGAGTAATTACAAATTGTCCATTTAATGGCTGAACGCATGGCAAACCAATCCAATACGGACTAGTCGATGTTAACAAAAATCTAACGTTCATAATGGTTGAAAGACGTATTGCAATTTGATGTAAAACATTAAATTAAGTATCCAGTGTTTAATACCAACCTTTCCCATTTGACAACCGAAACGAGGTTTTCAGCGAAAAGTCATTTTGGCAATATCACTCAAGTTAGACGATCATTTCCAAACTTACTTCCTTTGTATCATTAAAGCTTATTATCAAACACGCTGCTCTTCTTTCAAAGTTCAGTTTTGATCCTCTGAAGCAGGTCATTTTGATCAACATGCTCAGTGTGACCGTACCAGTTTGCATCGGCAAGCATCACTGCATTCTTTGCTGCTACAACTGCCGTCTCCATGCAGCTCACAATCCATTCAAGGCCATTGAGGTAGTAGAGGCCATGGTGGAGCCTTATTGGTGGCAATTGCTTCCGAGAAGGATTGTAATGTGGGTATGCAAGCCAGTCGATATCCTGTTTAGAATGGTATGAACTAAATAGTGTGTGCAGCTCGACCTTTGTTAGAGCATGAGGTGAGAACACCTTCCAAACAACCATTTCACTTGGGTCTTGCTGGCTCATTCCCGATATGTTTACAGGTGTCAGCATTCCAATGCTGTTGAAGAACACCAAATCTGTTGAAGTGGTGAAAACTGCCGAAATTGGGAACTTGGTCTCGTAGTTGAAGTAGGAAGCGTTCACTGTGCCATGCACAAACGTGGCAAAGATTTGCTGATAAGAACCAGGAAAGTGTCCCACAAATGGTTCCACACCAGAAAAGGAGATAGGTGGATGGTCAGTGTGCAGTGGTGTGCACACAAACACCATGTCGTACACATCACGTGATTGGCCAGAAGCTGTCTCGTATATCACCTCGTACACATTTGCTTCACTGCCTGTGAAACAAGACCAGACACGCAAACTCGTCACCAGCAGTTGTCATTTATGTTATGTCACCAATTACTACATTATGCAGTAATTCAACATGTCCGGTCTGCAACAGCTCTGAACTTGACAAACCACCGTTGGGTCATCCTTACTATAATTCATGGAAAGTTGAATTTTCATTTCATTTATTTCCACAAACATAGTTTCATTTTTGATTGGTAAAAGGTGCTCAAAACTCTGTGCATCAAAAATTTCCCTTCTTTTGCTCATTTACCTTTCTTGCGTGGCCTCTTCTTGAAAGCGATTGAGGTAACTCGTGCAGTCAACAAGCGAGCCTTGGCTGCATACATAAGACTGAAACACATGAGCTTGTTTCCACCTTCGACTGACCATAGGCCTGATTGTGCTCCTGCTAAAGCAACTGCCCCTGCAAGACATGTTTTAGTGTAAATTCAAGATCAAGTGTAAATGTAAATTCAAGTGTAAATTCAGACAGACAATTCAAGATCACCATACAACATTCAAAAACCATGATGCCCACAAAAACAATGTACATTAGTGTAAAAGTGATTATATATATATATATATATATATATATATATATATATATATATATATATATATATATATATATATATATATATATACCCTGCATAGATAAAAATCCGCATATATATTGTCATGTCGGTGGGGTAGCGATATGTAGAGCCAGGTAGATCTGAATAGATAGCATGCTTCGTCTGTCACGGTAACGAATCTGACCTGTAATAAGTTTCATGTTTAGTCCGGTTTGTCGGGTTAAGATGTTTTCCCTGTGAACATACCAGGATGTTCGAGTGACAGGTAGTACAGGGATTAAAAGATAAAGCCCCTGTATGTCACACCTGGTAGCCAAACCTTTGTCCCTTTTGGCAATGCACACATTTAGACACTTAGTTCAGCTCTTTATTGCAACACTAAATAACTCCCTTCCCTGACAGTGACTATGGAAGAAAACAGACAGGAAACCAGGCCAGGACACCGCTGATGATGGCCGCCGCCAGTTACACCTCCAACAGGCCTAGGGACATCGAGTAGCACGTGCTATGACCACGCTACGAGCTATCACCATGCTGCGGTCCTGTGATTGGTCAGCGCGCTAGGCGCAAACCTCCAGCCAACAAGTGCGAGAGGCACGAAGCTGGAAGGTTCAGTGGAAGTCGCTGGTTGGTAGCGCGCCAAGGCTGATGTCACCGGCAAGGTTATATCAGCACGTGCCGAACGACATTTTAAGAGAGCACATCCAGTTCTTGTTTGCGCAGCCCTTCCTCTTGAACATCCGGCGCTTCATCTTGTGCAGCACGCTCTCTTCGTCTTGGCAGACCGATCGTGACTGGAGATCGACCTTGTGTGGAGATCGCTGGCGATGCTTTGGGCCGTGTGGTGCTTTTGGGGCGTTGGACGCGTGGTGCACAGTGCTTTGGAGCTTGTTGCACGGACCTCGTGAGCGGCAAGAGGCTTGGAGCGGGGCCTGGTGGCACGCGAGCGGGGCCGAGTTACACTGCAAGACGACGAGACCAGATAAGACCGCACGCCAAGTACACTACATAACGAACGTGTTATTTTCGTGATTCAGTCCCCTGTTTGTGTTTGAGGTCTGGTGTGTGGGATCCCAATTTAGGAGTTTTAGTTAATATCGTGTTTCCCTGTCCCGTCCTTTTATTTAATAAACCCTTGTATTATTTTCCCCTTTCATTCAAAAGCTTGTGTCCGTGTCGAGTTAATTTCCTTGCAGGATCGAAGCTGCAGTCGGCGCGCTCCAGGTAAGCTTTTATCGCAGCTCCCACTTTCCTTCTTCCTCCCGCGTCCATAATTGAGTCATTGTTTGGTCGTCGCCTCAATTAAAGCCGTTTTCGGTCCATCCGCGAGCCTCTGGTATTAACTGGAGGCTAAGCACGACAATATATATATATATATATATATTTCTGTCAGTTGATTGTTTGCCATTTGTATTACAGTGTACAAGAAGGTAGAAATAAATGAATGACATGTTTATCTCACCATTTATTTGGGGGAAAATTATTACGGAAGTGTACCAAGCTGTTTTACTTGCAATTTTCAATTTCTTTCTTTGGGGGCTCATGAAAGACCTTGTTTATCGTAAATAGCCTCATACCATTCAGGAATTGAAGGCTCAAATCATTGCAAAGTTTGAGGAAATTGATATCGAACTCTGCAAGCGTGTGTGCCACTCTGTGCCTGCTCGGCTGCAATTGTGCATCGATCACGAGGGAGGGCACTTTGAAAATTGCAAGTGAAACAGCTTGGTGCACTTCCGTAATAATTTTCCCCCGAATAAATGGAGAGATAAACATGTCATTCATTTATTTCTACCTTCTTGTACACTGCAATACAAATGGCAAACAAACAATCAACTGACAGAAATATATATATATATATATATAAACCGAAATCAGGCGATACTTTTGACTCACCCTGTATATACAGTCACATGAAAAAGTAAGTACACCCCATGTAAATATTTGACTTTTTCAACATATTTCAACATACAGCTATTTGATCTTCATTTCAATAATATTGATAGATAAAGGTGATATAATATAACAAATATCATGAAACATTTACATTTTGTAGTCCATTGTATAATTTAAATAAACAAATGCAAATTTTGCATGTGGAAAAAGTAAGTTCTGTTCAGCCGAATGTCAGAGTAAGGTGTATCTTCGTCCCCGTCACGAGGGGGCGGGGCATGTTAACTAGCTTAGGGCATAAGGATAAATTAGCCCTTGTAAGTCTTACCCTATGTGATTTATCCTTTGTCCTTTTTGGCACTGCACCACAGACACTAGTGAGGAAATGCCCATTAATCTATCTATAATTCCAGTAATCTCTGTGTGTTTGTTTGTACGTTTGTACGTTTGTACGTTTGTTTGTCTGTGACCGCTGTTTCTCGACAACCACGGGTCCGATATACTTTTAACTTGCCAGGTATATTGCTGGGGACCCGAGGATGTGCCTTTTCAAGGTTTCATATTAATCGGACAATTACTTACCGAGCTATGTCCAAAAAACGATTCAACCAATCAGAGAGCAGCGAACTATCGCGTGTGCCGAACGTGGCGGACACACTCTGCCTCGGATGGCACATTTGAGAGCGTATTCATTTATTTCACGTTTGCAAACTATGTTGGCGCTATGTTGGCGTTAAACTATGTTTTAAAACTAATAAAAACCCCGGGAGGATTGTCACTGTACTCGCACGAGCAGATGGCGGAAGTGCCTGACCGCCAAGTGAAGTCCGAGCAACTCGCGGTCGAAGGTACTGTAACGGCGTTCGGGCGGGCGAAGCTGCCGGCTAAAGAACGCCAGCGGTTGCCAAGCTCCGTTTTAAAACTAATTAAAACCCCGGGGGGATTGTCACTGTACTCGCAAGCCGTTCGCCGTTCGCTTTGGTGTTGCGAATGGACCAAAACATTTCATGCACCAAACCATTTCATGTAAAGCGTTCGCCGTTCGCTTTGGCGTTGCGAATGGACCAAAACATTTCATGTAAATAGAGGGGGGGATATAATTTTAGATATAGATATAGTACGGGCATGCCCTAGTTGCACTAAATAACAAGCGTTACGCCTAGGTCCCCCGTCGGTGAAGTGATGCGAGTTGACAAAGTGGAAGACGCAAGGCGGCCATCTTGGATTTTGACGTGGCGACCCAATTTTCAATAGCGTTCTTCCTTATGCCTAGATACACCTACACACCAGATTAGAAGTTGGTACCTCGCTTATTTTTCAAGATATTCCGCTCACAAGGTTCAGACATACATGGTGGTGGACATCTTGGATTTTGGCGTGGCGACCCAATTCTCAATAGGGGTCTTCCTTATGCCTAGATACACCCACACACCAGATTAGAAGTTGGTACTTCGCTTATTGTTCAAGATATTCCGCTCACAAGGTTCAGACATAATGGCGGTGGCCATCTTGGATTTTGACGTGGGTTGCATCCACACACCAAATTTGAATGCGGTCCTTCGCTTACGCACGCACGCACAGACGTGCCCCTTTCCATAGTCCCCCTTTCGCTCCGCGGTGCGACGGGGGACAATAACCATAAAACCAACCGGAAGCCAGTTCTGAGCACGGCCATTTGGACGCACCAGTTACATCGCCACGGAAGACAGGCAGGCTGAAGACATGCCATGATTGGCCAGGGCGGAGCAAGAAGCAACTCGCTATTGGGCGGGAGTTCAACGGGAAGGCTGGGGTAAGAAGGGACTTGTGATTGGCCAGGGCGGAGCAAGAAGCTACCCACTGATTGGTGGAAGGAAGGCCGAGGAGGAAGCGGAGCGCCGATTGGCAAGGACCACCGATGATGTCAGAGGCGAGCAAGAAGCGGCGCGCTGATTGGTGGAGAAGCGCTGATGACGTCATGACCCCGACGATAAAATAACTCTCGGATGGACATTTTCTCTCTTGCCCTGCTCTTGCCTTTCGCCCTTCACCTTGCCCTCGACAAACTCTTGCATCATCCTCTGTCCCTCGACATTCCTGCCTCTCGCTCACCCCTGGTCTTCGACACTCTTGCTGACACCATCCTTTGGCGTGCGAGGAGAACGGAGGCCTGACTATGTGCACGCGCGTCAAACGACGAGCGGTTTCGCGTCAAGACTGCGCGCTGGGGCCTGGGCGATTGCTGACGAGGCACCGATTTGAGTTGAGTGCCACAATTAAATTACACACCATTATTTTCCAGTTCTTTTATTCCCCATTTGTCCGTGTTATAAGTCTGGTGTGAAGGATCCCATAGGAATTTCGTTTTACCGTCGCGTTTTTCTTGTTATCGGATCGGCATCCGAAGTCCTTCCTCGGCACACCTGAGCTCCTCACCACATACAAGGCTTTCATCCGCAGCTCAATGGAATACTGTTCTCCCCTATGGGCTGGTGCTCCTGCCTCACACCTGGCTCGGCTTCACGCTGTTGAATCCAAAGCTTTCAAAATCATTGGAATCTCCCGCGATGAAGCTATCTCTGAGGGCCTTTCACTCACTCACCGCAGGCAGGTAGGTGGTCTTTCTGTCTTCTACCGACTCCTCTCCGGCCTTGCTCCCCCAGCTCTCTCTGTGCTCTGTCCCCCAAATATTCCTACAGGTCGCACAAGATCTGCCAGCAACCCTCTGATGGTTAAACTGCCGAAATCTCGGCTCTCTACTCACCTTCACTCTTTCATTCCTCTTTTCTCCCGCCTGTGGAACAAACTCCCACACTCCCTTCAATCCCTCTCCTCCCTCCAGGTCTTTAAAACAGCTGTTCACCACCATCTCTTATCTTCCCCCATCCATAACCTTGATCTTTTCTACCCCCACTAATTCACCCCAGATCCACCTTGTTTGAAATTCCAACTTATTTCCTGGAAATCCTGGCAGTGTCCATATGTTTATACCTCTCCCACCCCCCCCCCCCTTCACATGCCTCCCCCCCTTCACATGCCTCCCCCCCAAAGCCCTCTCCCTCCCACAGATCTCTCGATGTCTCCATGTCTCTCGGTCCCTGCTCTCAAATGTTGTGTTTGTGTCCTTCCCCCTCTCTCCCCATCTTGTCTACCGCTCCCGATGTTATTTGTTTTATGTGTCTGTTTGTCTTTCGGTGTGATTAATGTTCGCTCTTTCACGAGCCTCGATCTTGTATACAAAAAAAAAAAAAAAAAAAAAAATCTGTTTTAAAAAATCCTTTTGTTATTTTCCTTGTACATTTCTAAACCTATTTTCTGCAGGTTGAAGACTGCTCGGCAGTATCGCTCAGGTAAATGCTCCAGCATCCTCCCCCATCATCGATACAATCCGCATTTGAACATCGCCTTCGGAATTAAAGCTTGCTATTGGCCATTCGTGATCCTTGTGGTGTTCACCTGAGGGAATCACACGACAATATTATATATATATAAATGTACGGTGCATTCAGAAAGTAATCAGACCCCTTCACTTTTTTCACATTTTGTTATGTTGCAGGTTTATGCTGAAATCGTTTAAATTCTTTTTTTCCCCTCATCAATCAACACAATACCACATAATGACAAAGAGAAAACAGGATTTTAGAAAGTTTTGCAAGTTTATTAAAAAGAAAAAACTGAAATATCATTTACATAAGTATTCAGACCCTTTGTTATGACACTTGAAATTTAGCTCAGGTGCCTCCCATTTCTCTTGATCATATTTGAGATGTTTCTACACCTTAATTGGAGTCCATCTGTGGTAAATTCAATTGATTGGACATGATTTGGAAAGGCACACACCCGTCTATATAAGGTCTCACAGCTGACAATGCATATCAGAGCAAAAACCAAACCATGAGGTCGAAGGAACTGCCTGCAGGGCTCAGAGACAGGATTGTGTTGAGGCACAGATCTGGGGAAGCCTACAAAAAAATCTGCTGCATTGAAGGTTCCCAAGAGCACAGTGGCCTCCATAATTCTTAAATGGAAGAAGTTTGGAACAACCAGGAGTCTTCCTAGAGCTGGCCGCCCGGCCAAACTGAGCAATCGGGAGAGAAGGGCCTTGGTAAGAGAGGTGACCAAGAACCCGATGGTAACTCTGGCTGAGCTCCAGAGATCCTGTGTGGAGATGGGAGAACTTTCCAGAAGGACAACCATCACTGCAACACTCCACCGATCTGGGCTTTATAGCAGAGTGGCCAGACGGAAGCCTCTCCTCAGTGAAAGACACATGAAAGCCCACAGAATCTTGTTTCTCACAGTCTGAGAGTCCTTTCGGTGCTTTTTTGCAAACTCCAAGCGGGCTTTCATGTGTCTTTCACTGAGGAGAGGCTTCCGTCTGGCCACTCTGCCATAAAGCCCAGATCGGTGGAGTGTTGCAGTGATGGTTGTCCTTCTGGAAGTTTCTCCCATCTCCACACAGGATCTCTGGAGCTCAGCCAGAGCGACCATCGGGTTCTTGGTCACCTCTCTTACCAAGGCCCTTCTCCCCCGATTGCTCAATTTGGCTGGGCGGCCAGCTCGAGGAAGAGTCCTGGTTGTTCCAAACTTTTCATTTCAGAATTATGGAGGCCACTGTGCTCTTGGGAACCTTCAATGCCGCAGAATTTTTTTTTCTGGGCTTCCCCAGATCTGTGCCTCAACACAATCCTGTCTGTGAGCTCTGCAGGCAGTTCCTTCGACCTCATGGCTTGGTTTTTGCTCTGATATGCATCGCCAGCTGTGAGACCGTTCTAGACAGGTGTGTGCCTTCTCAAATCATGTCCAATCAATTGAATTTACCACAGGTGGACTCCAATCAAGGTGTAGAAACATCTCAAAGATGATCGAGAAATGGGAGGCACCTGAGCTAAATTTGAAGCGTCATCGCAAAGGGTCTGAATACTTATGTTAATGTGATATTTCAGTTTGTTTTTTTTAAAATAAATTTGCAAAACTTTCTAAAATCCTGTTTTCTCTTTGTCATTATGGGGTATTGAGTGTAGATGGATGAGGGAAAAAAATGAATTTAAACGATTTTAGCATAAGTCTGCAACATAACAAAATGTGAAAAAAATGTGAAGGTCTGAATACTTACTGAATGCACTGTATATATAAATATATATATATATATACAGTGCATTCAGTAAGTATTCAGACCTTCACATATATGTATGTATGTATGTATGTATGTATGTATATATATGTATATATATATATATATATATATATATAGTCATACCCCGTTTTACGCCATTTCGACCTACGTCAAATCCGACTTTACGCCACTCTGAGTAAATTTCAGTTCAGCGAACGTCATTTTGTGCGACTTTACGTCACTCCTACGGACGTGAAAAAAATTAATTTTTCCTTAAAAATATATTTAAAATAAATAAAATCGTACATAAATAAACAATTTAAAATACAATAAAAAGCACATTAAAAATAATTTAAAATGTACGTACAGTATACTGTACGTAGGCGTAGCTGATGGTTGTCATTCAAAACAGAGGCGACGTACAGTATTCCTTCACTGTGTCTGTGTTAGCCATGGGTCCGAAGAAGGATAGTGCTCGTGTTTCCAAGCGTAATGTGGTTACGATGGAAGATAAGTTAAATCTGATTAAAAGGTGTGAAAAAGTGTCGGTGATAGCGCATAGACCTTATCGCGAATCGGAATCGCAATGCGTCATGGGATCGGAAAAGGGGCAATAGCGCCGCCGGCGGTCACTGTCACTTTGACAGATTGCTTGTTTACATTGACACACTACGTGATCCTTGCCACTTTAAACTACTTTTCGGACTTTTTTACTGTGACAAATTAACTGTGAACTGTGATCATCTCATGAGCCAAGTATTTGCAAGCCAAGGACACCGTTGCAAAACTGAAAGCCGCCATTGCAGTTTGTAACAAGAAGCTTACTGTTTCGGACATAGCAAACTGTGATGAACTTGTGAAACTTTATACAGGTTTACCTAGTTATGACTTGTTTAAGTGGTTATTAGCAGAAGTATCCCCTCATGCACAGAACCTTCATTATTATAAGGGGAAATTATCAATGGAAGACAAGACCTGGCAAATAAACAATACTACAAAACTCGGAGTTAAGCGATCTCAATCTTGAGGATCAACTACTCATGACACTCATGAAGCTTCGGCTTAATCTTCGCGAGGAGGACCTCGCATTTCGCTTTGGATTAGGACAAAGCACCGTCTCCCAAGTTTTGTTCTCAAGTGTGCAGCCAATATAAGTCAAGACCTACTCTCAAGTGCCTTGTTGGTATTACACCTAGTGGAACAATTTCATACATTTCCAAACCTACAGGAGGAAACACGTCGGACAAAAAAATTGTAAAGATGACGAACATTGTAGACAAGTTCCAGCCCGGCGATATTTGTATGGCCGATCGAGGTTTCAACATTCAGGAACTGTTCTTGCATAAGCAGGTTGTTTCTCTTCTCCAATGGGAACCCCCCCTTTCCCTCAAATATTTCTTTAAATCCCCCCCTTCCCCCCCCCCTTCCCACGCCTCCTCCCCCCAAGCCCTCTCCCTCCCACACTTCTCCCTGCTCTCAAATGTTGTGGTTGTGTGCTTCCCCTTCTCTCCCCATCTTGTCTTCCGCTCCCTCTTTTTGTATATTTTGTTTGTCTGGTCGATTTGTTTGTTGATTTGTTTGTGAAATAAATGTTAGCTCTTTCACGAGCCTCGATTCGGTATTTCAGTATTTCAGATTCAGTATTAAAAAAAAAAAAAAAAAAAAAAAACGCTGGATTTTAATGCCAAAAAAAACGCTGAATTTCTTTCACATTAGCCATCTTCCTTTCCGTAAACACAGCGTCGATCGTAGACAGACGCTTCCTCTTCTGGGTTCGGGTTTACATTTGCCCCCTTTTTGATCCCATCATGCTTTGCGGTGGAGCGCCCTCTGTTGATGTTTACCAATTCGCGATAAGGTCTATGCCTTAGGGCTGCCACGGTCGACGGTATCGACCATCATTCATGATAGGGAACGTATTCTCGCATACGTCACTGAAAAAGCGCCACCGGATAAGACTGCTAAAAAATGTGTGTTTGTGTTCAGAAGAGACGCCATGTTTAAGGTGAATAACATAATCTTATTAATTTTATTTATTATTCTTTACAAATTCATTAATTAATTGTGTTCATTACTCATTAAAAAATATGACTAAAATGTGTTTTTAGTGTTCTTTAAGGTTTAGCGATAGTTATATACTTTCGCGAGTTATTTACTCTCGTTTTACGGTGTTTGTCATTTTAAGGCATTTTAAAGGCATTTTTAAGGCATTACGCCCGGTTTACGTCAAAAACCGAGTTACGTCACGGCTTATGGAACCAATTAATGACGTAGGCCGGGTTATTACTGTATATATATTTTGGCCCCCTCTCTCATTGGTGAAGAATCACTTAAAAATTATCGGATCTGGATCTTTACTAAAATATCATGTCTGTCACACACCCAACCTGTTCACCAAATTTTGTCAATCCGTCCATAACTTTGAGATATCCTGCTCACAGATAGACAGGGGTGAAAACACCCTCTGCCCACCTTGGGTGGTGGAGATAATGAAAGCACTAAAAACAAACTGGGATGAAAATCAGAATTGAGACGCATGCTGTGTACTCACCTACAAAAGCACTGATGTTTGTACCTTGGCCATAATTGGTACGTATCACTGGAGCCACAACCTCATCAATGAAGTGGCGTGATACACCCTGCTGCAGCAGCACCTCATCAAGGGGTTGTTTAAGGAGTTTGAGGAAGTCCTCTTGTCCGATGGCAAACAGGAGCTTTTCATTCGATGAAAAGGAATACCCACGAGATTGGCATTTGTAGATACTGGAAATGAAGTACAACATGACCATAAAAATCGACAAATCCTTTAAAAAGGATAACTTAAACTTAAACTTTAACTTTAACTTAAACTTTAACTTAAAGGATAAAGGATAAAGGATAAAGGATAAAAGGATAATAAAAAAAGAAAAAGGATAACTTAGATTGTGGGATATTAATGTCTGGCGATATGTTTGGTAACCAACACCACCAACTCTCAAGATTTAATGTGAATCAAAAAATAGGGAAAATGCCACTGGGCTCACCTGGTAGAACGAGGGAACCATTGGTAGGCGTGGGTGACGCACAAAATATGTACCGGAAAAAAAGTAAATACTTATTTTGGGGGTTAACCCCTGATTGTTTTGATGCCATGAACAACGTTTAGTAAATCATGGGTGAAGAAGGTTGTGGACAAGTTTCATGAAGAACATGTGTGTCGTTTCGGAGAAGAGAGTAAATATCTATTTGGGTGGGAGGGTGGGAGGGTGGGAGGGAGGGGGGGGGGATCAAACCCCTCGCAGATCCCCCTGGACCCTGATTTTTTTAATGCCGTGAACAAACTTTGGTACATCACAGTTGATGAAGGTTGCGGTAAAGTTTCATTGAAATTGTGCATGTGGTTTCGGAAGAGAAAGCAAATACCTATTTTATGGGGTACAAACGACCTCGCCTCACCCCCCTCGTGGACCCCCTTAATGAGCGCACATTTTGATACAGTAAACACACCTTTGTTAGGCATCAGATATGAACCCTCAAAATCGTGGGTTTGGTTCAAGCAATAGTGACTGAAATGTTTACTGACCGACACGCCGAGCGACTTACCTACGGATACCTACTTACCACTGCTCATTCCCATATTTAGCATGCCGGCCTGAAGTCCAAAGTCCATGTGAGCTAAACATGAAAGAATACCCAGATTTCTGAGATTACCCTTCTATTTTATCAAAGGACCAACATTTCACTTTTTGCACTTTATTCTCACGTATTTTTCCAAGTATTTTCGGTTTCTTTTAAAGACGTTGTGAACCATTTTTGTTAACAATCCTTTTCTCGTGCACACAATATACTTTATGGTGCCCTGTACACCGCCATTTATAGGGGTTTCTGCACATGTGAACCGAGCATTCTGGGATGGATTACGTCACTTCAAGTCACATGTTGCAAAACCGCCTTCTCAAAACAGGAATGTATTTGGCAAAATAAGCAAAATGTATCCATTGTTGTGAAAATAAGCCTTACCGTATAACACAATTCATGAATTAAGACGATTGCAAACATAATAAATAAATAAAGACATACAAACCTCATGAACCGATCGACGACATCTTCAACCCACAGCTGCATGCGAAGGTAACTGAATCCATAACGCCACAGAATGCGAAGAATATTTATGATGTACCAGTCACTTTCCACAAACACAAAGTCTGTACCATCGAAGATAGCAAATTTCTTTTCTGAAATCTTCTGTTGTTTGAGGCCTATGGGTAGTAACATGCACACATCAATAGCTGCCACTGCTGTTTAACCGGTTTTGATTTGTAAAATATACTCGAGATAAAACACACCTAAACTTTTAGCAATTTCCACCATATGTAGGTTCAAAGGATGAATAACAGATCCACCAGCCTCGTAGGCCTTGCCGTTGACGTCGATGGTGGCCAGCCGACCACCCACAGTGCCAGCTTCAAACACGTCGAGTGCAATATCAGGTCCAAATTCCTGCCTTGCGAAATAGGCTGCTGCGGAGCCTCCGATGCCAGCTCCCACCACCGCTGCATGGTGAAACAAAAAGGGATTCAAGGGTTGACGTCCTCATACAAAGTTCTACTGATACTGAAAAAAGAGCATTCTGATGTCTAGATGTGTGTACCTGCATGTTCTTTTGGCCCATAACTCAACTAAGTATTCCTTCGTTTTGTCACACGTTATTTAATTACGCTGCAGTAGCGCAAAACGGGGTTAATCAATCGGTTCCCCCAGCCCGTCTATCTGACGTCGGTCTATGATTGAGGAACTATGCAATTTCAATTGAATTATATATTTTGATCAATGTAGAACACAAATCACCGTGCCTGCACTTCCCCAGATCCTCAGTTTAGTAGTACTTGTGCAAAACTTTATGCCGCCTCAACCAATAAAATTTGCCGCATGCTCTGAGGGCGGAGAAACAGCGAGATTCAGACAAAAATGGCGGCTTGCAATCGGAAACTCAAAGCAAGAGTTGGAGACCCTTCCCATGTCCTTTTTCTCAAGATTGTGCAGGGTAAGACGTCCGAAGAACTATGTAGTTTGTAAATATGTCACTACATGGTTTGATTTGTGGAACATATCCAAGTGTGAAAACCTCTCCAATCAAGGTCAAGGTGAAACAGCTGCATCACCTTGTTGTGCCCCCCCCCGACAAGGCAGAAGACGGGACATTAAAATGAGCTCTGTCTGACCGGCCAATGATCATCCCCCCATGTATTTTTTGTGTACGTGATATTAAAAAAACCGTTGAACATTTAGCTTTCGCATTGAGGATATCTATTCCTCATGACATTATCACAACCTGATTGGATCGCGGCGGTGATTGGCTGAATTATGTTGCCATGGCAACCATCTCGGTACCTCGGCTTGTGGACGCGATATTTGACAAAGCGTTCAATATGTAGCTTTCATATTACACAGATCTATTCCTCATACCACCAAAAAGACGGGGGACCGAGAGTATCAGCTCCTTCTTGAGATGGGATTGATTAAATGTTGATCTGACATGGACTAAGTCTCAGACTCACCCTTGATCGTCAAACAAAACTCACCTTTGTTTCCATGGTTACCCACTGGAAGAGGTCCACAGGCCTCACTGGGAAACCACATCTTAAACAAAACAATATCTAAATATCTATAAAGCTCAGGTGACTTTTTGCTCCACCAAATAACAGCGAAACGGAGTTGAGTAAAAGGGTGAAAATCTACAGATGCTGTGATAAATAACGACCTCTGGCGGTTTGAATGTTTGAAAGAGAATAGACGTCTGGATCAATTTTTGAATTAAATTTAAATCTCGATTATTTTATATATAAACGCGAGTTGTGTGTGTGTCCAGTTTTTGTGTCCGCGTTTTATTCAGAGATGGCTGAACGAATCTTCATCAAACTTTCAGAGGTTCATCAGTGAGTGCCTGGGAG
The DNA here is from genome assembly GCF_964187855.1 of Myxine glutinosa. Taxonomy (NCBI): domain Eukaryota; kingdom Metazoa; phylum Chordata; class Myxini; order Myxiniformes; family Myxinidae; genus Myxine; species Myxine glutinosa. Next base: position 226,450,966 of record NC_136262.1, read on the forward strand.
TGTTTTAGGCAAAAAAAAACAAAAAAAAGAAAATGAAAAAAAGTTGTTTTTTTGGAGTAAAAAAATAAAATAAAATAAATAAATAAAAGAAATCAAACCGCCGAAGCCTTTTTAAATTAGACAGTTATATACAAGTACACATTTGCATAAATAAATACAAAACAATCAAACAATTCCGGAAGTGTACGAAGTTGGTAGTAGCCGGCGAAGTCGGTGTTGTGAATGAACGCGTATTATGTTGAAAAGCCAGATTTTTCTGGATCCTTTGAGAATTTCGAAGCTTTGACGCACCAAATCGCTCCATGGAGGCCGCCATCTTGCGGATGCGGAAGTATGCATAAAAACTGCGAAAAAGTTCAATAGGAGTTTGTTTCACCCGTCTTTGTTTGATTCACAATCTTACGCACCTCTAATTTGTAATTAAAATACTTTAAGACCAACTTCGTTCCCCGGGCCCGCACTGGCCCTGGTTATCTTCAACGAAAATCTTCACCAAACACCAGAACCAATGAGATTCGAGCATTTGAAAAAATATTTTAAAAAAGCTTTAAAAATTTCTTAAAATAGGCCCTGAGCTAACACATCGTATAGTTGCTTCCTTAAGCTTCTTGTGACATTTATTGTATGTAGGTATTGGGGAGGACTGTCTGCTCTTTTCTTTTACCAAGTCTTACCAGGTACGGTACCTACTACACCTACCTACTACCTAACCTACTGATGCCATAGTGATGGGTAAAATAGTGGCAAGAGGCTTTGCCGGCTCATTGCGGCTTTGCAGTCGGGTCGTATTATGGCTTCTTCTTCTTCCTGATCGGCAACACACAACTCAGAAACGTGAGCGACATTCACTCAGACCACTCCCCTTCCTCTCCTGCCCCCCCCACCCCCCACCCATCCCCTCCCCTTCCCACCTGCCCCCTCCCCTTCATCTTCCCCGCTCCCTTCCTCCCCCTCTGCCCCCCTCCCCTCCCTCCCATCCCCTCCCCTTCCCACCTGCCCCCTCCCCTTCATCTTCCCCGCTCCCTTCCTCCCCCTCTGCCCCCCCTCCCCTCCCTCCCCTCCCTCCCCTCCCCTCCACCTCCCTCCTCTCCACCTCCCCCCTGCCCTCCTCTCCCCTCCACCTCCCTCCCCCCACCTCTCCTCCCTCCCCCCACCTCTCCTCCCTCCCCCCACCTCTCCTCCCCCCCCCACCTCTCCTCCCCCCCCACCTCTCCTCCCCCCCCCACCTCTCCTCCCCCCCCCACCTCTCTCCTTCCCCCCCCCACCTCTCTCCTTCCCCCCCCCACCTCTCTCCTTCCCCCCCCCACCTCTCTCCTTCCCCCCCCCACCTCTCTCCTTCCCCCCCCCACCTCTCTCCTTCCCCCCCCCACCTCTCTCCTTCCCCCCCCCCACCTCTCTCCTTCCCCCCCCCACCTCTCTCCTTCCCCCCCCCCACCTCTCTCCTTCCCCCCCCCCACCTCTCTCCTTCCCCCCCCCCACCTCTCTCCTTCCCCCCCCCCACCTCTCTCCTTCCCCCCCCCACCTCTCTCCTTCCCCCCCCCCACCTCTCTCCTTCCCCCCCCCCACCTCTCTCCTTCCCCCCCCCACCTCTCTCCTTCCCCCCCCCACCTCTCTCCTTCCCCCCCCCACCTCTCTCCTTCCCCCCCCCACCTCTCTCCTTCCCCCCCCCCACCTCTCTCCTTCCCCCCCCCACCTCTCTCCTTCCCCCCCCCCACCTCTCTCCTCCCCCCCCACCTCTCTCCTCCCCCCCCCACCTCTCTCCTTCCCCCCCCCCCCACCTCTCTCCTTCCCCCCCCCCACCTCTCTCCTTCCCCCCCCCACCTCTCTCCTTCCCCCCCCCACCTCTCTCCTTCCCCCCCCCCACCTCTCTCCTTCCCCCCCCCACCTCTCTCCTTCCCCCCCCCCACCTCTCTCCTCCCCCCCCCACCTCTCTCCTCCCCCCCCACCTCTCTCCTTCCCCCCCCCCCACCTCTCTCCTTCCCCCCCCCCACCTCTCTCCTTCCCCCCCCCCCACCTCTCTCCTTCCCCCCCCCACCTCTCTCCTCCCCCCCCCCACCTCTCTCCTTCCCCCCCCCACCTCTCTCCTTCCCCCCCCCCCACCTCTCTCCTTCCCCCCCCCCCACCTCTCTCCTTCCCCCCCCCACCTCTCTCCTTCCCCCCCCCCACCTCTCTCCTCCCCCCCCCACCTCTCTCCTTCCCCCCCCCCACCTCTCTCCTTCCCCCCCCCACCTCTCTCCTTCCCCCCCCCCACCTCTCTCCTTCCCCCCCCCACCTCACTCCTCCTCCCCCCCCACCACCTCTCTCCTTCCCCCCCCCCCACCTCACTCCTCCTCCCCCCCCACCTCACTCCTCCCCTTCCCCCCCCTTCCTCCCCTCTCCCCCCCTTCCTCCCCTCTCCCCCCCCTTCCTCCCCTCCCCTTCCCCCCCCTCTCCCCTTCCCCCCCTCTCCCCTTCCCCCCCTCCCCCCCTCTCTCCCCTTCCCCCCCTCTCTCCCCTTCCCCCCCCTCTCTCCCCTTCCCCCCCCTCTCTCCCCTTCCCCCCCCTCTCTCCCCTTCCCCCCCCTCTCTCCCCTTCCCCCCCCTCTCTCCCCTTCCCCCCCCCTCTCCCCTTCCCCCCCCCTCTCCCCTTCCCCCCCCCTCTCCCCTTCCCCCCCCTCTCCCCTTCCCCCCCCCTCTCCCCTTCCCCCCCCTCTCCCCTTCCCCCCCCTCTCCCCTTCCCCCCCCTCTCCCCTTCCCCCCCCCCTCTCCCCTTCCCCCCCCCTCTCCCCTTCCCCCCCTCTCCCCTTCCCCCCCCTCTCCCCTTCCCCCCCCCTCTCCCCTTCCCCCCCTCTCCTCCCCTTCCTCTCCATCCCTCTCTCTCCTCTCCCTCCCTCCCTCTCCCCCTCTCCCTCCCTCCCTCTCCCTCCCTCTCCCTCCCTCCCTCTCCCTCCCTCTCCCTCCCTCTCCCTCCCTCCCTCTCCCTCCCTCCCTCTCCCTCCCTCTCCCTCTCCCTCCCTCTCTCTCCCTCCCCCTCCCCCTCCCCTCCTCCCCCTCCCCCTCCCCTCCCTCCCCCTCCCCTCCCCTCCCCCTCCCCCTCCCCTCCCTCCCCCTCCCTCTCCCTCCCCCTCCCCCTCCCTCCCCCTCCCCCTCCCTCCCCTCCCTCCCCCTCCCCCTCCCTCCCCTCCCTCCCTCTCTCTCTCCCCTCCCTCTCCCCCTCCCTTCCCCTCCCTCCCCTCCCTTCCCCTCCCCCTCCCTCCCCTCCCTCCCCTCCCTCCCCTCCCTCCCCCTCCCTCCCTCCCTCCTCCCCTCCCTCCCCTCCCTCCCTCTCCCCTCCCTCCCTCTCCTCTCCCTCCCTCTCCTCTCCCTCCCTCTCCCTCTCCTCTCCCTCCCTCTCCTCTCCCTCCCTCTCCCTCCCTCTCCTCTCCCTCTCCTCTCCCTCTCCCTCTCCTCTCCCTCTCCCTCTCCTCTACCCGGCAACGCCGGGTGCTTCTGCTCGTAATTGGATAAGCACAAGCTGTGTGCTCACATCGCAGCCATTGGTCATCTGGTTCGTTTACCGCTTCAATTCCGGTCTCCGTACCGACATTTTTGTGTATTCGAGTCGGGATTTCCTGAGCCTGAGGGCTCTCGGTACAGAGCGAATGTAAACCTGTACAGTAGAAGGTGAGAAACGCAGAGCGAGGCGAGGGAATGCCGTTTAACAAAAACAAAGGAGAAAAATTTCACAAACCAACTTTCCGTGGGGGAGGAAGTAACGTAGAACCTCCAACCAAGCTGCACAGCACGAGGCACACCCACACCATCACCACAGGTGCGGGAAGAGCCATGTTGCCGTAACACAGCTCGCAATGGGGCTCGACCCCTCAACTTCCTCTTCAATGAAAATGTATCTCAGACTCTGTACAAGCCATTTCTAATTTTCCTCAATACTGTATTTCATGCTCTTTTCAAACCACTTTTGTTTTTAACTGAATTATAAAGTATCTC
>NC_136262.1:226455130-226510130 GCF_964187855.1 Myxine glutinosa
AATACTGCTGTCCCCTCTGGGCTGGTGCTCCTGCCTCACACCTAGCCCCGCTTCACGCGGTTGAAACCAAAGCATTCAGAATCATTGGAATCTCCCGCGATGAAGCTGATTCTGAGGGCCTTTCTCTTTCTCACCGCAGGCAGGTAGGTGGTCTTTCTATCTTCTACCGACTCCTCTCCGGCCTTGCTCCCCCTGTTCTGTCTGTGCTCTGTCCCCCACATATTCCTGCAGGACGCACAAGATCTGCCAGCAACCCTCTTCTGGTGAAACTGTCAAAATCAAGACTCTCTGTTCACCTTCACTCCTTCATTCCCCTTTTCTCCCTCCTCTGGAACAAACTCCCTCGCTCTCTTCAATCCCTCTCCTCCCACCATGTCTTTAAAACAGCTGTTCACCCCCATCTCTTATCTGCTTGGAAAACCTCAAAAGGGCGGTGTTACATGAACCGTGGATGTGTAGGAGACATCTCAATTTATTTAAGTAGGGAAACTGGAGCTTAAGATTTTTTATGTGTCTTCACACGAGGGGCGAATCCAAAACCTTGATCTTTTCTACCCCCGTTAAAACACTCCAAAGTCCGCCTCTTTAAATCCACAACCTGTTTCCTGAAATTCCTAGAAGTGTTCCTTTGCTTTATGGGTGTACCTCTCCCTCCTTCCCCAGCCCTCCCTCTTCCACAGAGCTACCGACATCCCTGTTCTCTTCTGTTGTTGTGCTTGTGTGCTTCCCTCTCTCCCCCTCTTGTCTCCCGCTCCATTCATTGCATGTTTTGTGGGTCTGTGCATGTTTTCATATCCAATGTGTTAGCTCTGACACGAGCCTCGATTTTGTATACAAAACAAAACAAAAAAAAATCCGGACCAGAAGGCGACTTGACGGGCTCGAGCTTTGCTTTTTCCATGTCCCAATATGGCTTGCCGATGAGTGACAAGTTGGCTTTGTGGGATGACCATCCTTTTATGATGAATCCAGCTAAAGGCTGAAGAACGTTATCGTATGAGGTTGCAGAACGTAGGGTCTCTAGTCTGTGTTGGCTTACTGGGAACTGGGATATCAACTGGTACACCCTCATCTGCATGTCTTCGAATAAAACAATGGCAGTTGGCACAGCGCCCGTAGGAGCTCTGGAGAGAGTGTCCGGAATATACATTAGCTTGCCCAGCACATACTGCCACATTTGTATCCGACCAATGCCACCATATAATGAGCTGGACGAAAGTTCGAGATTAACTGTTTTTATTTCAGCATCCACCCAGTGATCATCAAATCCACCACCAACAACAACAACAACTCATAACTTATGTTAGAATAGGCCATTGAAAGGATCAGACTGTGCCTTACCATTCTGAATTCCCTATAATAAAATTTACTTCCGTGAGGATGTCGGAGGGGGAAGGAGGAGGGCAATATCGCACATTGCAAAAAACCCTTGGGGAATGGGGGGGGGGGGGGGGCATTGAAATCGCTACAACCTCCATCATGTGACCCTTAGTCCTCCTGTCACGTTTGGTTGCAATGGGATAAGTAACGACCAAATGAATTGCGGTCAAAAAATCAGTCAGACAGACAGACAGACACCAAATTGCATATATTTTAGTATGTGATTAGATTAGTTATTCGCGCCTGTTCTTTGTGTCCTTTACAACATCCTTAAAAACAGTAAGTTTCCTGTTTGGAATGATTTTCAATTTTGTTTGATTGCCAGACAGACATAACAGAGTAAAATTATTATCTATCTCGAACAGAGTAAAAAATTATCTCACTCCTCTCTCGAACCTGTCATATTCACAATCACCATGCCCTACTTTTACAAGGCTAAAACATAAACTTCTGGGAGAATGCAAGGCAGTGCTCCATTGCCTATACACCACCCAACAAAGGGAGGACTTTTCAGTTCCGCGGGTTCCTGTTAGTGTTTGTGAAATTAAGGTTAGTTTTCCCAAGTATGTGATTTCCCTTTGTCGCCTTTCCCTACGTTTTTACCTCTACTACAAGGCCGGCCATGCAAAATTTCCATTAAACCACCACAACCGCCGACAGTACCCGCACATTGCCGGTTGGCAAGTAAGCCACACCTTAATGAACACTCACGCCAAGCAAAGCCAGCAGGCTACGCCCCCAGAGTGGTACGAGCAGCATGGAGGAGCAGAGCCAGCAGGCCACACCCATGAGCTTGCGATTGGTCGCATCAGAGCAGAGAAGGTTATGGAGACGTTGGTGAAGAAGTGGTTCTCTCTTGGTGCTTGACGAGAAGGCTTGGCCATTTTTTGTGCCGCTTCACGGCTGGGTGTGCTCGCGTGATTTACCGGCGCCATCTTGGGGCGCTTCGACGCACGGTCCTATCGTTGACCGACCTCACCAGTTTCAACAGCCTCCAAATTCACAAAAGTATTTGCCTTCAAACAGCCTCCAAACTCACTCAAGTATCCGTTGGGACCCCAAAGCTGAGTGCTGGCCGGCTAAAATAAACATTTTATTTTATTCCATTTTCCCCTGTGTGTGTTGTATTTGCGACTGAGTGGAGACATCTCACAGTAGACAATATTAGTTTTACCTCAGCATTAATTTTTTTCTTTGATTTACTTTCATTAAATTCGTTGTGTTGCATTTTTCATTTGTTGTATTCGTTTACTTGTTGTGGGTTCCGGATTAAACCCGTGTGCTCTGTTCAGGTAAGCGCTTTGTTTCCTTCAACCAACAGGCCAACCGCCAATTTCGGCTACTCGCCTCGGAATTAAGGACCGTTCGGCTATTCGTCCAAGGCTGGTCTTCACTAGCTGCGGACAGGACAGTATGTTTAAATTTAAATCTCATAAGCCTTCGGGAATCGAACATATAGGGAATCAAAGATACATAAATTTATCCTAATTTCTCTGTTATTCCATAACTCATATTCTTGGAAATTTATGCAGTCAACCTCCAGACACCCTTGAATTGTATGTTAAAATATGATCATGATCAGGGGTCGGGAATCGAACCGAAATACATTTTTTCGCAATTTTCCCGTTATTCCTTGACTAACTTTCCTGATAATTTAAACACAACCTATGGGCACATATAAAACGTGTGCAATTTTTGAATCCGATCCGCCTTCGGGAATCGAACGTTTAGCATCGTTCCATGGTAGACACAGGCACACTAGCAAGATTCTCTTTTTAAAAGGTTTGGTCAGGCTCTGGCCTCAGTCTCATAAATGATGCTGTTCAATGGCTGTTTGTGTCAGGATAGTCAGCTGCAGTCCGCAGACGTGTGTTGTTTTTTTAATGGCGGTCTCCTCCACTGCAGATATGGTGTATACACGCATTTAATCAGAGCAGGCACATTTCAGCTGACTAATTATAAAGTAATTATAATGTTAAATTGTAATTATAAATCCAAAATAATTTCCATCCTCTTATGGTTACTCAGGTGCAATGCCAGCAGGGGGCGCTACATCATCAGGTATTCCGTTTTTCAAAAGGGATGGTCACCTGGTTTGCCTGAATGAAATGTGGATGTTAAAGATTCCTTGTTATATTCTGCAAGGATATACGTTCGTGCTAAAGATTACGGCCAGATTCTTAATTCGCTGTTTGAATCAATTTAATTATTTTGTTGAAGCACTTGCTTCACTGAAGCCCACCTTTCCTGGTCGACAGCCACCACTGTGATCCCTGTTAAGCTCTATAATTGCTGAGCCACCCCAGGAGAGATCACATGTGATCCACCACACTGACCCATTTATACCCTTGTGTTAGGGACAAACAAACAAGACGTCTTGTTCACAGTGATTGAGGAAATTCGAACGAAAATGTATTTTGATGCTCTTGGTGGTTCATCGATACTACGCTTTCAAAGTCTCATGTGGCCTGTTATTCCTCAAGCATGTGGAGCTTAGATCAGCAATGGCTGCTGAGGATGCCAAGAAGGAGAGTTCAATGTGGTTCCTTGTTTTTTTTTGAATGGCTCCTCTCATTGACCAAAACTTCAATAGCACATGGTTATTTATTTATTCGTATGCAGCCTGAGGCTGCTTTGCTGCATCATTTTTCTGGGGGAGCGGCTGTGCCGCCGATGCAATGCCCCCTTCCCAGCTTGCTAGTACTCATTTTGCCGACCTTGGAAGGTATGTATGGTACGTCTATAAAGTATGTACGATACAATTAGAATTTGAGTAGGTCTGTAAAATATGTGCAGTACAATTAGAATGCAAGTACATCTGTAAAATATTGTCATGTGGACGACTCTATTAAGACAGAGCGTCCACGGATAGCAATCGAGCTTAATGAGGTGTTTCCAATTAATGGCGGATGATACGCGAGCTGGGGGGTTTAGGGGAGAATGCCGCTTACTTTCACGGCCCCTCGCAGTCTTCAACCTGCAAATCAATTCAACCCGACATGGAGGTAAAATGTACAAAAGGAATATTTATTAACGGAACCCGAGAACAATGGACGCGACGATAAATAACTAAAACCTAGGTTGGGATCCCAGTCACAGACTACAAATACAAGACAATGGAAAGGAGAATAAAATAAAACGTTGTGTGGTGCGTTTGTGTTGACTTGTCTGTCTTGATGGTCCGGTCGGTCAGGCTCCATCAGACGTGGCTCTGGTGTTGGCGCGAACTGCTCGATCCATCTGCTGGCGTTCCACCGGCCCTCCGTGCGACTCAAACAGGTCGCGTGCAGCTCGCTCCTCCGGCCGTGCCCGGACTCGTCCACCGGAGTCGCCCCCTGGTCCGGAACCAAGATGAGAGGTCCGCCGGCACAGGAATGCGCAAGGGCAACAGGAGAAGAAAAGGAACGGTCTCCAACGCGGGAAGGCAGGAAGAGGCAGGCAAAGGTGAAGAGGCAGAGGCGAAGAGGGAAGAGAAAATGTCCGTCTCCACTTACTTTTATCAGACGTCCTCTGATGTCAGCTCTCTATCTCTGCCAATCAGTGCGTCATTTCCTTGTCGCCTTTCGTGCCTTCCTTTCTGATTGGCCGAGCGCCTTTGCCCTTCGTGTCATGCCATCGGTCGGTGGCCAATCAGTGTGGCACGTCCTTCCTCCCTTCCGTCCACCAATCACTGGGAAGCTTCTTGTTCGCCCCTCCCCCTGCCAGTCATGAGTTCTCCTGGGCATGGCTCCCGGCCTGGCTGTGTGATGTTTGCCCACCATGCCGGGGTCGTGCGTGACCGCTTCCTGTCTGCTCTTACGGTCAGTTTTATCGTCTTTTGGCGGAGGGGGATTTAATTAATGTGTGCACTATTGGATATAGCTACTGTCTATTAGTGCGTTGCCATACGGGACACCGGGATGATCACAGAGGGGATGACACACAATGGAATTAGCATAATCCCTACGCTAGTTAACAAGTCCCGCCCCCTTGTGGCGGGGACGAAGACACAAGCTTAATCCGACATTCGGGCTACAGAACTTATTACATCAAGATTCCCTATCACGACAGTCGAGCACCTACCTATGCAGATCTACCTAAATCGATATATCCCCTACCCAACCGACATAACAATATGTATGGTACAATTAGAATTTGAGTACGTCTTTAAAATATTGTTATGCTGTTGGGGTAGCAATATGTAGAGCCAGATATATCTGTGTAGGTAGGTATTCGTCTGTCGCGGTAAGGAATCTGACCTGTAATAAGTTTCATGTGTAGGCGTTTTGTCGGTTAAGAGTATACCTGTGAGCATACCAGGATGTTCGAGTGATAAGTAGCGTAGGGATTAAAGAGTAGCACCCCTGTGTGTCACACCCGGTAGCTAAATCTTTGTCCCTTATGGCAATGCACACCAACATAGGCATGTAGTTAGGTCCCTAGTGCAACACTAAATTATTCCCTTCCCTGACATGACTTTGAAAGACGAACAGGCAAGGAAACCAGGCCGGGGCACTGCCGATGATGGCCACCGCCAATTACACCTCCGACAGGCCTAGCCACATCAAGTGCCATGTGCTATGACCACGGAACAGGGAACGAGTGAAGGGGCAGCGCGGTAGGCACGGACCTCCAGCCGGCGAGTCGGTGGAGGGCACTGATTGGGTGGCGCGCGAGGGCTGACGTTACTACCGCGGGAAGGTTATTTAAGGGCGCACCGAAGGACATTTTCTCTCTCTCGGCTCTTGCGGTTCGTGCTATTGGAGATTCCTGGCCCTGGCAGTCCCAGTGCAATCTCGAGTGGAGAAAGTCCTGTCCCTGGTTGAGTTGGCTTGAGAGTTGGCTTATCGATCGTGTGTGAAGATCGACCTCATGGTGCTTGGAGCGGTGCTTGTGCTTGGAGCGGTGTTCAGTGCTGTGGTGCTGGAGCGAGGGACCTCGTGGTTGCATCGGGGCCGAATGGAGCCGTGTTGGACGGCAGACAAGGAGTTGGCTTGAGAGTTGGCTTATCGTTCGTGTGTGAAGATCGACCTCGTGGTGCTTGGAGCGGTGCTTGTGCTTGGAGCAGTGTTCAGTGCTGTGGTGCTGGAGCGAGGGACCTCGTGGTTGCATCGGGGCCGAACGGAGCCGTGTTGGACGGCGGACAAGACAAGACGAGGGACAGATCAGGCCAATCCCTATTACATTTTACACGACGAGACAATTATTTTCCTTTAATCCATTCCTGTGTCTGTTGTTGAGTCTGGTGTGCGGGATCCCGATTTAGGACATTTTATTACCGGCGCATGCTTTTCCTGTCCTTGCCTTTTTACCTTAATAAACCCTTGAATTATTTTCCCTTCCCATTCAAAATCTTGGTTGTTGGCTTGAATTAATTTCCTTGCAGGATCGAAGCTGCCGTCGGCGCGATCCAGGTAAGCTTTTGCCGCAGCCTTCCATTTTCCTTCTTCCTCCCGCGTTTCATAGCCGAATCCATGTTTGGCCGTCGCCTCCATTAAATCCGTTTAGGCCTATCCGCGGTCTCTGGTATTAACCGGAGTCGCACGACAATATGTATGGTACAATTAGAATTGGAGTATGTCTTTAAAATATGTACAGTACAATTAGAATGTGAGTACGTCTTTAAAATATGTACGGTACAATTAGAATTTGAGTACATCTGTAAAATATGTAAAGTACAATGAGAATGCAAGTATGTCTTTAAAATATGTACGGTAAAATTAGAATTGGAGTGCATCTGTAAAATATGTACAGCACAATTAGAACTGGAGTACGTCTTTAAAATATGTATGGTACAATTAGAATGCGACTATGTCTTTAAAATGTGTACGGTACAATTAGAATGCGAGTATGTCTTTAAAATATGTACTGTGCAATTAGAATTTGAGTAAGTCATTAAAATATGTACGGTGCAATTAGAATGCGAGTACATCTTTAAAATATGTACCGTGCAATTAGAATGCGAGTACGTCTTTAAAATATGTACGGCACAATTAGAATGCGAGTACATCTTTAAAATATGTACGGTGCAATTAGAATGCGAGTACGTCTTTAAAAGATGTACAGCGAAATTAGAATGCGAGTATGTCTTTAAAATATGGACGGTACAATTAGAATGCGAGTACGTCTTTAAAATATATACGGTGAAATTAGAATGCGAGTACATCTTTAAAATATGTACGGTGCAATTAGAATGTGAGAACGTCTTTAAAATATGTACGGTGAAATTAGAATGCGAGTACGTCTTTAAAATATGTACGGTGCAATTAGAATTTGAGTACGTCATTAAAATATGTAGCCGACACTCTGCTCTGGCCTCAACGAGGACTTTTGGACACTTGGTGGTCGTTTAACGGGTCTGGTCAGTCGGTGAAAGGACCGAGCGTCGACGCGTTCCTAATGGCGCCGGTCAAACACGCGAGCACCCTGAACCGCGAAGCGGCAGCAAGTCGTCCTCCTCTCTCACTCCTCGCCAAAAAGCACAGCGCAGCCACAGCTTCCCCGAAGAGCACTACAGATCAACCACACCTTCTTCCACATTTATTCCAAGTGGCACAAAGGCTCCGAAAGTCGCTCCACCAGCGGCCACGGGCACGAAGCCGCCGTCCACCGGCGCAACCAGCACAAAAGAGAGAGCAAAAGACTGAGAGACACGCACTCTTCTTCCTCCCTTGCAATGCAGCTCATGCAGCCAAGAGTTCCTCACTTTCTTCAAAAGTGCATACAAATCCCAGCGCACCAAACGCACCAACAATGGGCGAGCTTCTTGTTCAGCAAGCACAAAACCAGAGAGAGAGAGAGAGAGAGAGAGAGGGAGTGAGAGTGAGAGTGAGAGTGAGAGTGAGAGTGAGAGTGAGAGTGAGAGTGATCCTTCTTCTCCGGCCCGAGTGACCTTGCTCTGACGTCGCCCCTGGCCAATTGCCCGAGCTCTGTCCATCACCCTATGTCGGGCTCGACAAATGACAAAGCTCGGGGCTTGGTCTACCGGCCACAATAGTTTCCACGCCCCTTCATACCACTCTAGGGGTGTGGCCTTGTTCCTTCGTCGATTGGTGGGCCGGGGTTAATTGTCCGATCGGGAAGGTTCGGCACTATGTCGGTTGTTGTGATTAATGGGGCCGATTGCATGGCTGGCCGAGTGAATGTAAAACATAAGGGAAAAATCACAGGAGGCAATTACATCCTGGGAATTATCCTAATGCCCTATTTAACGAACACAAAACCACCCTCCGTGTGGTGACACATAAACAACCTCAAGCTCACAGTTTTTTTTCCTACTTATGTACATCAAAATGTCTTCCTACTCGCATGTGGTCCATGCTAATTTATACAATCCTATCTCCATTATGGCAATTCGTCCTCTACCCCCACAAACGTAACAATATGTCCAGTACAATTAGAATTGGAGTACGTCTGTAAAATATGGACAGTACAATTAGAATGTGAGTATATCTTTAAAAGATGCACGATAAAAGCACACAAAACAAGTCCGAGTGAGGGTATGCAATCTTTGATTGCTCGTTGTAGTTTACAGTCACATGAAAAAGTAAGGACACCCCATGTAAACTTTTGACTTTTTCAACATATTTCAACATACAGCTATTTGATCTTCATTTCAACAATATTGACAGATAAAGGTGATATAATACAACAAATATCATGAAACATTTATATTTTGTTGTCCATTGTATAATTTAAATAAACATAAATGCAAATTTTGCATGTGGAAAAAATAAGTACACCCTTGGCTCTAATAGGTGGTATTGCCCCCTTTGGCAGAAACAACCTCAAGTAGGCGTTTCTTATAACTGTCTACAAGTCGCTGACATCGACTGGGAGAAATTTTTGCCCACTCCTCCATGCAGAATTCTTTCAGCTGTGCGATGTTTGAGGGGTTTCATGCATGCACAGCTCGTTTCAAATCCCCCCACAACATCTCGATGGGATTTAGATCCAGGCTTTGACTTGGCCATTCCAGAACCCTCCATTTCTTTCTTTTCAGCCATTCCTTGGTGGATTTACTGGTATGTTTAGGGTCATTGTCATGTTGCAAGGTCCACCTTCGGTTGAGCTTCAACTTTCCGACAGATGGCCTCACATTATCCTCAAGCACCCTCTGGTACAATTAAGAATTCATAGTGGATTCTATGATGGTGAGCTGCCCAGGCCCTGATGCCGCAAAGCTGCCCCAAACGATAATATTTCCACCACCATGCTTTACAGTTGGTATCAGGTTCTTGTGGTCAAATGCTGTATTTGGTTTTCGTCAAACATGTCTTTACTTCTGGTACTGTGGCCAAATAGCTCTACCTTTGACTCATCTGTCCAGAGCACATTGTTCCAGAAGTGCTGGTCTTTGCCTCGGTGTTCATTGGCAAACTTTAGTCTTGCCCTGATGTTCTTTCTAGACAGCAAAGGTTTCCTCCTGGCACACCTCCCATGTTGATCAAATTTGTGCAGCCACTTTCTAATGGTAGACTCGTGCACTTTGACATCAACAGTGGCAAGAGCTACCTGTAGGTCTCGTGATGACATTCTGGGGTTCTTAGAGACTTCTTTCAGCATCTTGTGGTCTGCTCTCGGGCTGAACTTGCTGGGGCAGCCTGGCCTGAACAAGTTGGCAGTTGTTTGGAATCTTCTCCACTTGTAAATGTTCTTCCGGACAGTCGAATGATTGATTTCAAATTGTTTGGAGATCTTTTTAAATCCCTTCCCAGACTCGTAGGCATCTCTAACCTTCTTTCTGAAGGCCTCAGATAGCTCTTTTGATCTAGGCATGGTGACGCCGCACACTTCAACAACAAAGAGCAAACCAAACTAAATGTCTGAGGTTTCAAAAAGACAGGTTCCTCCAAGATCCTCTCTAACGATGTTCTAAACACTTGCACCTGAGGTGGTGCACCTGATTCTAATTTTATGTATTTGAAGTAGTGATAAATGTAGGGGTGTACTTACTTTTTCCACATGCGATATTTGCATTTATGTTTATTTAAATTATACAATGGACTCCAAAATGTAAATGTTTCATGATATTTGTTATATTATATCACCTTTATCTTTCAATATTGTTGAATTTATTTTTTTTTTTTTTTTTGAATACTCAATCGAGGCTCGTGAAAGAGCTAACATTTATTTCACAAACAAATCAAACAAACAAACAAAATATATAAAAAGAGGGAGTGGAAGACAAGATGGGGAGAGAAGGGGAAGCACACAAACACAACATTTGAGAGCAGGGAGATGTGTGGGAGGGAGAGGGCTTGGGGGGAGGAGGCGTGGGAGGGGGGGGATGGGAGAAGTATGAAACGCAAGGACACCAAGGACTTCCAGGACAGAAGTTGGTATTTCAAAAAAGTGGATTTGGGGTGAAATTAGCGGGGGTAGAAAAGATCAAGGTTTTGGATGGGGGAAGATAAGAGATGGTGGTGGACAGCTGTTTTAAAGACCTGGAGGGTGGAGTGGGATTGAAGAGAGTGAGGGAGTTTGTTCCAGAGGTGGGAGAAAGGAGGAATGAAGGAGTGAAGGTGAGCAGAGAGTCTTGATTTTGGCACTTTAACCATAAGAGGGTTGCAGGCAGATCTTGTGCGACCTGTAGGAATATTTGGGGGACAGAGCCCAGAGAGAGCTGGGGGGGGCAAGGCCAGAGAGGAGTCGGTAGAAGACGGAAAGACCACCAACCTGCCTGCTGTGAGTGAGTGAAAGGCCCTTGGAGTTAGCTTCATCGCAGGAGATTCCAATGATTCTGAATGCTTTGGTTTCAACAGCGTGAAGACGAGCTAGGTGTGAGGCAGGAGCACCAGCTCTCTCAAAGAGGGGAGAGCAGTATTCCATTGAGCTGCGGATGAAAGCCTTGTATGTGGTGAGGAGCTCAGGTGTGCCAAGGAAGGACTTCGCACGACGGAGGATGCCCAGTCGGCGACTGGGTTTGGAGGCCAGATTTGAAATGTGGTTTTCCCAGAAAAGATCATGGCAGATAGTGAGACCCAAAAGCTTCAGTGACAGAACTTCTTGGAGAGGATTATTCAGAAAGTGGATGGGAGGGTTGTCCAGTCGGTCTTTTTGGAGAGACATCGTAAGAGTGTGAGATTTGTCAGGATTGAAAGACATGTTCCACTTGTTTGCCCAGTCTGTGATTTTGTCCAGGTCTGCAGAGAGTGAGGAGGCTGCAGACTGCCGATCTGAGGGATGAGGAATGGAGCGACAGAGAGTAGAGTCATCAGCAAAGAGATAGAGAGGATTTTCAAGAGAGTCAGAGAGATCATTGATGAAGACCAGAAAAAGCACAGGGCCCAGAACACTGCCTTGGGGATCTCCAGCCTGAACCGGAAGGGGAGATGAGAGAAACCCATTCAGGGCCACACGTTGACTATGACTAGAGAGGAAGTCCACCAGCCATGCGTGGAGATTTCCATGGATACCAAAGGAGAAGAGTTTGGTGAGCAGAGCGAGGTGCCAGACCGTATCGAAGGCACGTGATATGTCAAGGGAGACAGCTCTAATTTCCTGTTTGACATTGAGGACCTCCATCCATTGTTGAGAAAGCAGAAGCAGCATGTCCAGAGTAGAGTGACCAGGTCTGAAACCAAATTGATGATCTCAGAGATCAAGCCATTGGAGAAGAGGAAAGATTTCATATCCGAAGCAATGATGGATTCCATGACTTTGCTGATAATTGGGAGAAGGCTGATTGGTCTGTAGTTGCTAGGATCTGTTTTTGCACCTTTTTTGTGCAAAGCGGTGATGTTGGCTGATTTCCAAGCAGATGGCAGATGACCTTGAGCAAAAGAGAGGGTGAAGAGAACAGAGAGAGGGAGTGAAAGAGCGGAAGAACAGGATTTTAGGACCCGTGGGCTGATGCCGTCAGGTCCAGTTGCAGAATCAGAGTCGAGGGTTGACAGAAACTTTTCCACTTTGTCAGGAGGAAAGGACACAGAGTCCAGGAGCAGCTGGGTATGACTGGGTACAGTGGGTACAGAGAGGGATGGGTTTGGGACACAAGATTTCGAGGCAAACACAGAGTTGAGGCATTCAGCTTTTTCACGTGCGGAGTCAGCCGTGTAGCCGTTTGAGGTGAGGGAGGGGATGGAGGGTGAACAAACACCAGAAACAGATTTGACCAGACGCCACCAGGATTTGGAAGAGGGAGACAGATAAGAGAGTTCGGTCTTGAGAACGGAGAGATATTGTTTCCTGGCTCTCCTGAGGGTGGACACACACTTGTTTCGGGCTTTGTGAAAGGAAATGATATTTCCTTCCGTTGGATTTGCTTTCCAGGAGACTAAAGCAAGTTGTTTCAGGGCAACAGCCTCACCACAAGATTCCGTGTACCATGGACGGGAGGAAGGGTATGACCAATGAAGATGAGATGGGATAAATCTGTGCATGGGAGAGAGCAATTTACTTTGGAAGAATTCCCAGGAGGAGTTGATGTCAGAGGCGGTAGAGATGGGAGACCAGTCCAGATGATTGATGGCTGCTTGAAGACCGTGCCAGTTGGCCTGAGTGAAATGCCAGACTCGTTGATGCTGAGGAGGCTCTCTGAGAATGGTCAGAGAGATGATGTCCACTTTAACAAGCACATGATCAGGTGAGCCGATTGGAGCAGAAGAAGAGCAGCAGACATTTTCAGGGAAGTTAGTCATAACCAAGTCCAGAAGAGAAGATGCTCCGTTGACTGAGATCCGGGTCGGGAAATTGACAGATTGTGTCAGTCCCAGTGAGTCGCAGAAGTCCTTTGCTGAAGAGCCATGGCTGGTGAGAGAGGTACCCACACCCAGCCAACTGGCATGGTGACAATTGAAATCGCCACATATGAGGAAGAGAGAGTTGGGATGGGTCGATAGAAGTTGGTCCATATTATCAGACAGCGAGATGTAGATGGAGTCATCACTGTTTGGTGGACGGTACAACACACATATGAACAAAAGGTGGGAGCGAAGGGGAAGCCATAGCCAAAGGTATTCCTTGGGGTGATGTGGAGAGAGGGCAGTGCAGGGCGAGTGAGGAAGAGAGTTTTTTATAAAGATAGCAACCCCACCTCCAGGACGAGGCTCAGGTCTATCATACCGGAGGAGGGAGTAACCTGGGAGAGATACCAAGGAATCAGAGACATCATGAAGGAGAAAAGTTTCTGTTGAGCAGATCACGTCTGGTTTGTCAGAAGCAACCTGTATGGACAGATCAGTCAAGTTTGAGCGAAGGCCCCGGATGTTTGAGGTCCATACCGTTAATGAAGAGGAAGGGGGAGCATCGGATACAGAACAGGGGGGGGGGGAGGGGTAGGGTAAGATGTGGAAGAGGAGGAAGTGGTAGGGAGAGCTGTTGATGGTGTGTCAGAGATTTCAGAATAGCTTGGAGAAAGGGAAGAATGGAGTGGACAAAAGGTTTGATGGTGATTGGGTGAGGCACAGTGAGGTGTTATTTGAGGAGGGGGTAGAGCGAGGCAGAAGGTTGGGGGAGATGAAGGTGAAAGTTGGAAGGGGGAAGAAGCGGGGAGGACGCTTTGAGGAGGAGAGGTGAGAGGGGAGTCTAGGAGGGGAGGAGCGAGGGAGAGTCTCGGAGGGGAGGGGTGTAGGTGGAGTTTAGGAGGGAAGGGGCAAGGGGGGAGATTTGATAGGGATGGGTGATGGGGAAGATTTGTAGGGGCGGGGCAAGGGGGAAGATTTGAAAGAAATGGGTGATGGGGAAGATTTGGAGGGGAGGTGCAAGGGGGTAGATTTGGAGCAGAGGGGTGATGGGGAAGTTTTGGAGGGGAGGGTTGATGGGGAAGTTTTGGAGGGAAGGGGTGATGGGGAAGATTTGGAGGGGAGGGGCAAGGGGGAAGATTTGAAAGGGATGGGTGATGGGGAAGATTTGGAGGGGAGGGGCAAGGGGGAATATTTGAAAGAGATGGGTGATGTGGAAGATTTGGAGGGGAGGGGTGATGGGGAAGTTTTGGAGGGAAGGGGTGATGGGGAAGATTTGGAGGGGAGGGCTGAGATTGGATTTTGAAAAGTGTACGATTAATGGGAAAATAACATTTATTGCAAAATGAGTTTCTTGTGACCTTCGAGTCAAAAATACGTTTGAGGACGCTGGAGGAGGGGTGGAGTGCAGGAGAGTTTTGGGAATGTAGAAAGGAGGAACTGTAAGAGATGGAATTTTTTTTGGAATGAATAGATTTGGTGAGCAAGTCGAAAGCATTCTTTTATAGAAGAAGAAGAAAAAGGTGTTATAATATACGACAGAATACAGTTCTTCAGGGGAAAGTTTAAACATTTTAAAATTGAGCAGTGAAAACTATCTGGGGAAATGGAAAATGGAAATGGGGGTGAAACACGTGATCGAAGAACGAACGAACAAATAAGAACAACGAATAAGCGAATAAGAACAGAGAAGGAAATATATATATATATATTTTTTGAGTTGAGATTTTAAACAAGGAAGTATGGGGTGAAAGACTGGGACAAAAACAGAGAACGAAAGTAATTGCAGTGCAATCGACGGACCGCTGAGAGAAAAACAAAGCCTCAAGGTCGGACACGGTAGCCTACTCGGCCTCAAAATATGCGACACGAATTAACCGACGATTTTGTATGCATGTATGAAAAATTAACACCGAGAATCTTACTAAAGACATACTATAGGTACACACACCGAAAGATAGATACAGTTTCGACAAAAACGCAATTGTGAAAAATTGCTTCACTTCGAAAGCGTGAGCGCATGGACAGCTTCGAAAAGACGTGACCTCCAATCTCAATGAAGATCAAATAGCTGTATGTTGAAATATGTTGAAAAAGTCAAAAGTTTACATGGGGTGTACTTACTTTTTCACATGACTGTATACCTTGTATCTTCTCTTGATGAGCCTCAACTCCTGTATACTGTATAAAAATAAGCACCCCCTTCAACCAAAAATCCATATTGTTTAAGAAAGCCATTTTATCTTTGAGTCTGGTATTAATCGCCGTTTTTCCATCAGGATTTGGTTGAGCAGGAATCGTTCGGAGGAACCCGCGCTTTCTGGATGCTTCGTTGTAACAGTCAAAGGGAAATTAAGCAGGTGCATGCAATGTCTTAGTCGGTAAAAGGTGCACGTGAATGCTGTAAATCATGTTGCATTTGCCAATTGTGCAAGTGCTTTGTACGATTTGACATTAAAATTAACGAGCTTGTAAATACAGTGCTATCAGTGAACTACGTAATGAAAGGCAGGATTGTCCGCAATCCTTCAATGTGCCAGATGAGGGGAAGTGTCACCATGGTTATAATCGAGTACGAGTAATTAAACCGTACATTAATAAAGTCGTTTGTTCTAGAAAGCAGGGAGAAGATGAAAGATTTTTTTTATTAAAGAAGATGAGTGTTGCAAGTATTGTTACAAATGAGAAATGCACTTTTTCGGCCTAATCTGAGACATACCTTGCAACTTTTACATGGTGTATCTAATTGAAATGTTGAGAATGATGAAGGATGTTGAGAAATAACCATATCTTCCATGAAAGGGTAAGTAGAACATTTTGCCAGAGAAAATCTGAGGCAGACGTTCAGAGTCTGTCCCCACTTTTTACCTCTTATACCAAAGGTACTCTAACTAACCCTCTAAACTAACCCTCCAATAGTCACATAGTCACAATTTCGGTCTTCGAGGCCGGCCGATAGGTACAGTGTGACCGGAAGGGACGAGGTTCTCCTGACCACGTGGCCCTCGGGTGACATAGTCACAATTTCGGTCTTCGAGGCCGGCCGATAGGCACAGTGTGACCGGAAGGGACGAGGTTCTCCTGACCACGTGGCCCTCGACTTGGTGGGGTTTGTCCGCACAATGTGGGCGCTTTCAGGATAACTTTAGCCCGGGAGCGTTTGGGCGCCCCGGTCTGATACTGCCGCCCACGCGCAGAACAACTTGTGAGTGCACGTGGGTCCCGGCGGTCCCACTGGCCTAGCGCTACCATGTTTAGACAGCGAACTCCGTCCCCGGGCACCACGTCTGACTCTCTTATTCAGTGAGACATGGCGACGTGGGCACGGTAGGACACCCGCGGAGCCCCGGCGGACCAGGGACGCGCGAGCCTACGCGTTAGCGTGCTATGGCGGAATCAACGGCTTCGGCCACGGCCGGGCCGATATTCGGCCCGGTCGCACCGGAAATGGACTGGTTCGACGCCCGCGCTGGAGAGGTCGCGGGCGACTGAGATGTATTAACAAATTAATTAATTAATTTGAGACGTCCGATTTCTAGTGTTTGGAAATTTGGAAGAGCTTGACCCTAGCCTTTCCCTTGCGAGGGCAAGGAGGAACTTAACACTTGACACTTAAGCTTAGTTTGAAGTACACCCTGCCAGCGCTCATGGTGGGACGGCAGGGCAACCAGAAGGGACGAGGTTCTCCTGACCACGTGGCCCTCGATCTGGGAAGCGAGAGGCGTTCCATTAGTGGACGCGCCCCTCACGCCCGACTTTTGGGCGGCCCCGGCAGGCCGTTTGTTTTGACGTTCCGTGACAGGCCCCGCACCCCCACCTCCGGGCCGACCGGAATGAATCCCGGTGTCCCGATCCGAACCTTCAGAGCGGGCCGGCTGGGGAGTGACTGGCACCCCGTACCTGCACTTTCCGTCCCTGCGGTCCCAAATACCGGAACCACCCACGGTCCCAAATACACGGTCCCTGCGGTCCCAAATACCGGAACGCGTGACGTGGTGACGTCATCGCACTTTCACCTTAAAAGATTTATTTGATATAAATTAATATTTTGATATAAGCCTTAGAAAACCAACCCTATAGAAGTCAATACCTCTGACGACACAGGCGCGCATTCGTGCCGCGTGACGTGGTGACGTCATCGCGCTTTCACCTTAAAAGATTTATTTGATATAAGTTAATATTTTGATATAAGCCTTAGAAAACCAACCCTATAGAAGTCAATACCTCCGACGACACAGGCGCGCATTCGTGCCGCGTGACGTGGTGACGTCATCGCGCTTTCACCTTAAAAGACTTATTTGATATAAGTTAATATTTTGATGTAAGCCTTAGAAAACCCTCCCGCCCGACTTTTGGGCGGCCCCGGCAGGCCGTTTGTTTTGACGTTCCGTGACAGGCCCCGCACCCCCACCTCCGGGCCGACCGGGCGACCGGAATGAATCCCGGTGTCCCGATCCGAACCTTCAGAGCGGGCCGGCTGGGGAGTGCCTGGCACCCCGTACCTGCATTTTCCGTCCCTGCGGTCCCAAATACCGGAACCACCCGAATACCACTTTATTCGACAAAATGAGGTGCGGCCTACAGCCTTAGAAAACTAACCCTATATAAGTCAATACCTCCAACGACAGGTTATGTTTGTGACTATGTCAGGTTATGTTATGTTATGTTATGTTCGACAGGTTATGTTCGACAACGAATAAGACCGAAATTGTGACTATTGTGACTATGTCAGGCGTAGGTTATGTTTTCACCTTTGTCTGTGAACAGGATATCTCAAAACGTTGTGGACGGATTCGGATGAAATTTGGTGGTCACATTGGGTGTGTCACAAGGAATAATTGATTCAATTTTGGTGACTATCTGAATACGGATCCGGATCAGAGAATTTTAATTTTTTATGTGATTCTTCACAATTGAGAGAAAGGGCCAAAAACTATATATTTCTTGGTATTTCAAAAAGTTATGGATGTATTCGGATGGAACTTGATGGATTTGAGCTGGTTAGGTGACAAGAATGAGCGGATTCGACTTTGGTTCAAATCCGGATTCAGATCCGACCTATCTGTGGGATACACAACGAAAACTGTTCAACCTGGCAGAGGTGTGCGCTCTACCGAGTGCCATTCGAGTCTAGGCCGTATAGGAAAAAATCGTGCACTTCAGAGTATAAATGCTCCTTGGCACATCGGTACATTCAAGCGTCTCTTCATAATATAAGATCAGGAAAAAAAACCTGCTGGTCTGTTGTCTGTCTGTCTGTCTAATGTTGTCTGTCTAATGCTTCGTGTCTGCCCGTCTCTGTGTGAACATTTTCCTTTCCAGGCCAGAACTCTGAAACTGTTTCATGTGTCACCATGAAACTTCACAGACACTTCAACCTATTTGTATAGAAATGCATTTTACTCTTTTGGACTTTTCGTATCTTTCGTACTTTTATTCATTTTATTTGCATACCATTCGGCTTGCCTGCCAGTTATCATGTCATACAAGGGGAAGCTATTTGATATAGGATCAAGTGGACAGACAAGTGCAAGAGAAACACCACCGCCATCAACGGACTGGAGCATATGTGTTCTTTGTAAGAGTGTGAATATGAATGAATGAATGATCGTTTTAAGGCCATTTTTCCCCGCTAGAGCGGGGGTTAGCCTTGCGGGCCCCATGACAATCATGGTTCCCTTTTTGAGGCAATGTTTTTTTATGGCCGGATGCCCTTCCTGACGCCAACCCTTGGTCACGCTCTTACGATGCACAGGGATACGGTGTACCTATTCTAAATCGGGGTACACACCGTGATCATTCATCCCAGCAAGCTGGTACTCAATTCGCCGACCTCGGAAGGATGACAGGCTGTCAACCCCCCCCGGCGTTAATTCAGCGATCGACCGGGATTCGAACCCAGGATCCTAGGATCCCAAGCTGGCACCCTCATACAAGGCAGATCACCGGTGGCACTGTTGCTTACGAAACTGTTGCACAGAATCTGAAGACATTTGAAAAGTTTCAACAGGTGCCCATGAACATACGCCTTGCAAGTCTAGATGATGGGTTTGGGGTTGAAGAAACACAAATTACTCACAGAACAAAGTGGCATAAGACTTGATTTGCTAGAATAGACAACCAAAAAATTGAAGGAATGCAAGGGAAACGGAACGTTGATAACACCAGAGATATTGTTGGCCCAAAGAAAACAAGACTCCGCTGTGACGCAATTCAATGCACCATGGGCACTTGCTTTTTCTGTGACCAGAAGGGGGCTACCGGTACCCAGCTCAGACATGCTGCTAGCAAGCAACTCCACACAAAAGTACATCGGTGTGCTACAACCCTGCAAGACACAAAAGTTTTAGCCAAAATGGCTGATAAGGACTTAACAGCGCAAGATGCCGCCTATCATTTAACATGCCTCAACAAATACTAGGGGAAAGCAGCTGCAGATCTTCAGATTCAACAAGATACACATGCTAGTAGGGAAGGGTCAGCAGAAGGAGCCGTTCTTGCTGAACTAATATCATATATCGAAGAGTCGAGGGCAGATGATAAATGTTACTGTATAAGAGAGCTGTGTGTCTTTGTGTGTGTGTCTGTCTGTGTGTCGCCATTTTTCTCAGAGATGGCTGAACGGATCTTCATCAAACTTTCAGAGGTTCATCAGTGCGTGCCTGGGATTGTTTTAGGTAAAAAAAGTTCGTTTAAAAAAATAAAAATAATAATCGCTCGATAGTGCCGAAGCCTTTTAAAATTAATGACAGTTATATGTAAGTACACAATCGCATAAATAAATACAAAACAATCACCAGACATTTGAACACAAATAAATCAAACTATTCCGGAAGTGTACAAATTTGGTGGTACGGCTTCTTCTTCTTCTTGATCGGCATCACACTTAACTCAGAAACGTGATGAACAGCACATTCACCAGAATATATTCAACGAAAAGGTGATGGACCCCCTCCCACTCCCCCACTCCCTTCTTCACCCCTCCCTCTCTTGCCTCCTCCCTCCCCACCACCCCCCCCCCACACCCCCGCGCCGGGTACTCCTGCTCGTGTTGCTATATCTATACTAGAAGACCTCACTTAGTTTTCATAACAAGAGACTTTGCCAGTTTGATGAAAACAGAAAAGTTCATTCAACACGTTTCAAAAACAGGCTGCTGATTGCTGCACCAGGGCTTCGTTCTCAAACCAAAGGTAGAGAGGTATATCCTGTGTTTGAAGATAATCGATGATGTTGGAGAATCTCCATTTCAAGCATGCAAAGCCAAAGAGGACAGTGATGCAGTTCATCTTATGAAATCAGGCCCAAATTGTTAGAAGAGGATATTTCTGACAGGAACTTTCAGTTCAATATAACATTTCCAGGAGAATGGGAAAAGAGGCAGTACCTGCTTGTCTCATGCATTTAGTAAACATAACAATTGATGGATCGAATATCAAACAACAAATTCCACAAAATGGTTCAAGACGAAAAAATAGCATCATCACATCTCTTGATATATAATTCTGTGAAAAAAAATCAAGCACAACAAAGCAAACTCCTCACAACAAAGCCAGAGAAGCTCCGTATCCAATTTTGTTGTCTCTCTATGTCCACACCAAGACGAGAAATCGGGATATGATAGAAAAATTGCACGACCATGGCCTTGGCATTAGCTATCATCGTGCCATGGAAATATCAACAGCTTGTAGCCAAGGAGTAGTTCACAGATACAATGAAGAGCAAGTTGTTTGTCCTTCAATGACTAAAATGGGTATAACAACTGGAGGTGGTATTGACAACATTGATACTGATTTCAAGTCAAGGCTATCTCAGGGAGCATTCCATAGAACAGCCCTATCCATTATCCAGTCACCAACCTCCGGAATCCTCGGAGTTGAGAGATAGAGAACACTCATCGACCCTGAAACAAAACCACCATCAATCACTGAACCACTCCCAGCTGCCTATGTCATGGCTCCAGCTGTAGCTTTGACAAATTCAGAACCAAGAGTACCCAACATGTCAGGCGAGGTAATCCCCGACAGTGACTTGGTGAGAAAAGCTAAGAAACAGGAATACGAGTGGCTCCATGAGGTGGAACGCTTAATCGGAAAGGCAGACTCAGATGACAAAGAGTTAATGTCCTGGGCAGCTTTTCATGCCTCACAACTGACACCTAGGTGCACCCAGTGCCCATTGTCTTGATGCCACTTTTAATGAAAATGCCCACAATGTAGCAATGATTTTACCTGGAATGCATGAGTTAAGAAGTGCAACTGAGTACCTCAACCCCAGTCAGACTTCATTCAAACAGGCGACCAACTGCTTTATGCGGTCATGAAGCAATGCCAGTGGCAGTGGCACAATGGATGTTGGAGAAGACAAGTACTTGGCATTACTTGGGGGCTGACACTTCAAAATGTCAGTTATGAAGATGTTGCGTCAATGGGTGGATGGCTCTGGGTGGGACAGTCTGCTGTCCCAATCTGCAGTAACTACCTTTGGAAGAGCTGACAATTCTGTGAAAGGTGGTAATGTCACTAGGGCAAGGTATGTGCACCAAGTTACAGCAGCGTCACTCTTTATTTTACAGCATTGGCAAGACAACAACAACAACAGGCATTTTAAGGCCATTTTCCCTACTAGAGCGGGGGTTAGCCTTGCGGTCCCCATGACAATGTTCTCCATTTTGCCCTATTTTCTGCATCTCTCCTTGTTAACCCCCTTGCCCGCATTTCTTCTTCCACCAT
Source organism: Myxine glutinosa (assembly GCF_964187855.1). Classification (NCBI taxonomy): domain Eukaryota; kingdom Metazoa; phylum Chordata; class Myxini; order Myxiniformes; family Myxinidae; genus Myxine; species Myxine glutinosa. The sequence continues at coordinate 226,476,906 of NC_136262.1, forward strand.
CTTTAGCCAAGTCTTTCTCGGTCTTCCCCGTCCTCTACTTCCTTCTACATTCATTTCCATCACGCTTCTCAACCAGTCACTTTCATCCTTCCTCAACACATGACCAAACCATCTCAACCTGTTCCTCTTCACAGCATCAATCACAGGTTCTATTCCCATCATCTTTCGCAATTCATCATTTGTCTTCCTCTCTCTCAACGATACTCCGCACATCCACCGAACCATTCACATTTCCAGCCTTCGTTGCTGCTCTACGTTCATGACCCATGTCTCGCTCCCATAAATCATAACAGTTCTCACACATGCAGCATACACCATTCCCTTCAGCTTCAACGACACTCCCCTCCTCATCAGCATGCCACTCGTTTCCCGAAATTTTGTAATTGTTTGTAATTTTATAGCATTGGGAGATTTGTAATTGTAATGTATCAAAAGACTTGCGAGTATAGCTCTTGTGATGATGCAAGGGTGATTTGTTCACTGGGGTCGAAGTATGAGCACCATACTACCAACTAGTGATGCTTTACTTCAGCATGTCCAGTGTGCAGTCATTCAAGCAGGCCACATCTCGTCGCAATCACTTGTGGCCCGTCCCAACCTTACTAGTCCAGATGATTGGGGTTTGGTCCATGATCCGGTTCGGAAACCACTGTGGATGACTCATCCAGAAGCAGCAAAAAGTTGTAGAGAATTGATTCCATGGCACTGCAAGGTGTGCTGTTCAGGGAATAGCAAGTGCTTCTTAGAAAAGTTCATTTGCGCTGATTTTTGTTTCTGTAAAGATGGTTGTACCAACAATGGAGACGATTGAAAATGAAACTGTCGAGAATGCTCAGGTAGATTGTTAGTGGTATGACACAAATGTGACTTAATATGTAAATTTTGACAGTTTTGTATTTTATTTAGTGCTTAAAACAACCAAGTATCCATTATTCTCACCAATGTATGTCTTAGATTCCTTAGCAACAGTCTCTAAACCAAATAAATACTGGAATGGAAGGATTCTGCCCATAAACTATTTAATTTGTGGGCTCAAAAATTTACTCCTTCTCTAATAAAATAATATTTTTATTAATGACTTGCTGAATGCACCCGACGTTGCCCGGGTTCTTTTTGAATGAATTTAATCTTCTGTACATCGGTCTGACGCGAGCCCAGTATAAGTTAGTGCTCAACGGTTCCTTGTTCTTTCTTCTGTCGGGCTCCGCGGGAGAGAATTTTGAAAGCATGTGTTGAAATCAGTCAGATATTCCTATTAAGTGCATAAGTTGTACTTCAAGAGAATTTTGAAAGCATGTGTTGAAATCAGTCAGATATTCCTATTAAGTGCATAAGTTGTACTTCAAGAGAATTTTGAAAGAAGAAGATTTATTGCGAAATGGGCCCAGCCCGGCCTAGGCGGCTTCGACCGGCCTCGCCACCTAGCCTATAACCTTCCTGGGGCCCGTCCCGACATTTTTTGTTTCAGAGGTTTCCTCCTATCTTTCACCGTTCAGGAGATTAGCGGATGCAGACAAACAAACAAACAAACAAAAACTTTCTTTTTTATATATAAATAATAATATAATATAATGTATAAATAAGATAAGAAGAAGATTATGTTTTTAATTTGTTTTAAAAAGAAAAATGTTTCCCCAAAACAATTCTTTCCCAAAATGGCATATATGTCCTAGACTATCTAAGTTGTCCTCGTGTTTGTCTATCTGCATCATCTTCTTTTCCTGCCTGCAGTTTTTTTCTTACCCTTCTAGATCATTTTAGCTTCTTGCAGTTCCTTTGATTTCATCCTTGTGCAGGTTAAGGTCCCATAGTACTTGGAAATTCGAAATTCCTCACCTAATCCAGAAGGGCATCAGCGGCATATCCACTCCTCAATATCGATGCAACCAGCAGACTGAATTGTCGTTAAATTTGGGGCACATGTGAATTATCTCGATACATAGATGTTATAAAATATATTTCTCTGAGTTTATAAAATCCTTGTGTATTTATTTGTATGTCACGGAAGAAGTGACCTCAGGTTCACGGAAGTGACGTCACCTTCGTCACTGAAAGGGAGCACACGCAGTAGCAGTGTTGGTGCCATTCACCATTTTGTTTCCACTCAGGAAAGGTGAATTTATGCCATCCAAAACTTTTAGCACACGCATCTAAACTTGTCTTGATTGCATGACCGTTCCGGTTGTTTTGAAACTATAACGCGAGAGGTGAGATGTTAGTAATTTTTATTTACAGTAAAATATATACAGGTAAGTAATTTTACTCAGTCATTTGAAATTCCGTTATCACTTTGATAATAAATATAATTCTAAAATAATCATACTTTATGAAACAAAAGTAAATCCACAAGCCTGTGAGTTGTATTCTTTATAACTGTGCTGTGATGGTGCTGATGATCTCAGCCCCATCATTGTTGATGAGCTTTACACTAGTATTTAATAAAAGCCATTAATTCCATTTTACTTTTTTGTATTGTAATTTTCCTTGTAGTTCTGCATTGTATTATAATTCTCAAATCCTCATTCCCCCCTTGCAGACACATTAAAGAAGCCTTTTATATGGCTTCACAATAGCAGACAATTTTTTCCACTCGTTTCATGTTCCACAAGCAGGGATGGCATCAATGGAGTCATTCGTTGCCCAGGGTGTTACAATAGAGTGACATTTGCTGGAAGGTGCTTCAAATGTATGGAGATGAACCTTCCAGGCATTTAGTGACTCCAGTGTGTTCAAATACCAGTGTGTTCAAAATCATTACACTCCTCTTTTTGGAAAAGGCATTTAGTGACTTTGCCTTGATGTTTGATAACCTTAAATCAAGGCCTTGCACTTTAATACCCAAGTCTAAGCTTAACGCTCTTCTTTCACATGCGGAACCATCGTCCTGAGTCTGCTGTCTTATGATCTCCCCTCCAGTCTGTAAAATCTGTTGCCCACCACCATCTCCAGGTCTTACATTTCTACCTCTGTCAGCTTATTTATAACTGAGCAGCTTTGAGCAGTTTCACTTGCAAACTCCTCTTTTTGTGCTGTGTGCCGGTATCCATGGATTATTGTTCTCCTGTTTATCTTTATATCAAATAAACTGTCCGTTGAGTGTTTGCACTCTGTTTTCCTCTTCCAGGAGATTATTACGTTTGCACTTTGATTATTAGTCCCCTACCTGGAGGGGTTTTCTTTCCGTCTGTCTGTCCGTCTCCCACCTGTGGTTTCCGGACGTTTCCCTTTGATATATTCAGCTGAAATTTGGTGCACGGCTTTATTATGATAAGTTACAGAACAAGTTTGATTTTTGGGGCATTACGCCAATTTTTCACGGAGTTATGCCCTCTTTGGTTTGAACAAGACCATTCATTGGGACCGGTAACGGACATTTATGGCAAAGCAATTCTCTCTCTTGTTTTTATGCTTGAAACTGCATTCAGTTTCAAAAAAAATTATCAAAATTGGCAACTTGTATATGTCCGTCAGACAAAAGTGTGACTGTTTAGCTTGGGTATGATTTCATCTTTTACCGTGACTTAGGCCATATCTTCACTTGCAAGTTCAAGCTGGAAGGATGCCCCTGCATTCTATCTCTACTCACCCAAGTAGTCGAGGAAATTCCCCATTTTCGTGGTCAGAACCATGAATAATTGGCCTCCTGAACCCAGAGTTTGGGCACGCTTGGGTGTGTTGCCCATAATTGCCATTATATCGATTTTAAATTATCATCATGTTTAAATTCTGCACATCTTTGCATGCAGACCTTACTTTAAGAACCATGTTGGTCATGCTAAAAGAAAAGTCAACACAAACAGGTATAACTCCATAATGCTGTTTACTTTCCAGAAGGTTTCTGCCTATTGAACAATGAATAAATAGACACTAAGGGCATTTCACCCAACACATGAAAGGGTAGCAGAGAGCAGGCGAACATCCAATAATAATAATAATAATAATACATTTTTTTTCTAGCGCTTTTCAAGAAGCCCAAAGGCGCTTTGACAGAGTACAAAAAACAAGTGCAAAAAGACAAAAATCAATAGGTAAATAATCAAAGCAAAAGGAAGGAGTAGGAGAGGAGATAGTCAGGGGTTAAATGCTGTGGGTTAAATGTTGAATGCCGTGTTGAACAAGTGGGTCCTGAGTGATGTTTTGAATGTGGTGAGTGAGGAGGAGTCTCTGATGGTGTGAGGTAGTGAGTTCCACAGGGTGGGAGCAGCGATGGAGAAGGCCCTGTCCCCCCAGGATCTGAATTTGGTCCGGATGGGGGGGGGGGGGGGGGGGGTCAGGAGGTTGGTACCAGCAGAGCGGAGGTTGCAGGTGGGAGTGTGTCTGGAGAGGAGGTCAGCCAGGTAGGATGGGGCCAGGTTATGGAGGGCTTTGTAGGTCAAGAGGAGGATTTTGTACTGGATTCTCTGGGGGATGGGGAGCCAGTGAAGCTTGTAAAGGATGGGGGTGATGTGGTCACGGGTCCGGGAATGGGTGAGTAGACGGGCAGCGGAGTTCTGAATGTATTGGAGTTTATTGGTGATTATTGAGGGTGAACCATAGAGGAGGCTGTTGCAGTAGTCCAGACGGGAGGTGATGAAGGCGTGGATGAGGGTTTCTGCAGCCGTGGAGGAGAGGGATGGACGGAGACGGGCGATGTTTTTCAGGTGAAAGAAGGCTGTCTTTGTGATCTGTTTAGTGTATTTGTCGAAGGAGAGTGTTTGGTCAAAGATGATGCCAATATTCCGGATGTGAGGGGAGGCGGATACTGGGAAACCGTCGATGTTGAGGGCAAAGTTATGGGTGGATTTGGTGAGCGTTTTTGGGCCAATGATGATTATTTCAGATTTATCATAGTTAAGTTTGAGGAAGTTGATTTGAAGCCAGGATTTTATTTCAGTGATGCAGTTTGTCAGGATAGAGTGGGTGGCGGTGGAGATGGACTTGGTGGAGATGAAAAGCTGGATGTCATCGGCGAAGACATACAAAATCAATAGACATACAAAAGTTTTTTTATTATTCGTATTTTATGGTTATCGCCCCAGACAAGGCATACAGCCCCTCTAGGTAAGGGGCTAAGAGAAGGTTAGAAAAATATAGGGTTAAAGCAAACCAAATAAAAATAAATAAATAAATAAATAAAAAAAGCAAGAAAACATCCAAGACACAGGAAGTAGCAGAGGTCGGGTAAAATGTGATTAAGAAAAAACGCGATTGAATTTTAAAAAACGTTACGTAAAAGAAAATGCAGGTTTCTGGCAGAACTTGGTTGAGATGAAGAAAGAAATGAATTAGGTGTGACTGGAAGACAATATAAAATGGCAGTGAGCTGCAACCTTGAAAAACCTGAGGGAGCAAGTGATTTTTCTTTTCCAACTCTGACCCCAAGGCCTTGTCATTATATATTGATCCTTCCTGACTGGTGTGGTCACAGCAGTGAAAACTTTATCTTCATTCCCATAAATAAACAACACTCTCCCCTTTTCCGGTCAAGCTCACACTTTCTGAATTGGAGTGGGTATTGTAATCGGTGTGATGCACCCCTGGGTGGTCTACTTTAATAGAGCACCCTGGTGTGTGAAAGGGTCACCTCGACAAATACCCTGGTGTGTGAAAGGGTCACCTCGACAAATACCCTAGTGTGTGAAAGGGTCACCTCGACAAATACCCTAGTGTGTGAAAGGGTCACCTCGACAAATACCCTAGTGTGTGAAAGGGTCACCTCGACAAATAACCTGGTGTGTGAAAGGGTCACCTCGACAAATACCCTGGTGTGTGAAAGGGTCACCTCGACAAATACCCTAGTGTGTGAAAGGGTCACCTCGACAAATAACCTGGTGTGTGAAAGGGTCACCTCGACAAATACCCTAGTGTGTGAAAGGGTCACCTCGACAAATACCCTAGTGTGTGAAAGGGTCACCTCGACAAATACCCTAGTGTGTGAAAGGGTCACCTCGACAAATACCCTAGTGGTGAGGCTCTGCATTCTTAAATGCTGTGTCTAGATTTTATGTGTTTTAGAAGTTATGAAGGTATATTTTGAGGGACTTGATTTAATCAAATGTAAATCTGTAATACTGTTTTTACTTCAGGTTGGGTTGAGAGCTCACTATGCACTATAATCTCTCAAAAAGGTGTAACGTCTGTGACTGTGTCAAACATTTGTTACATAACATGTACGAGATGGAGATTTTTCACTTTAATGTCTTTTGAACAAAATACAAGATTGAATAGAACAGCACCCGGCAGGCTGAACAGTTAACGTTTTACATCCCATGGATCTGAATTCGGACCTGAACCAAAATCAAATTGTTTGTTCTTATCACCTAAACAACTCATCCACCTGCTTTTTTCACAATCCATCCACAACCTTTTTGAAATATGAGGCTATATTTAGTCTTTGGCCATATCTCTCAATGGTGAAGAATCGCTTGGAAATCTTTCAGAAATCTCTGATCTGGATCCAGATTCAGATCTTCACCAAAATCGAATCAGGTTGTTCTTATCACCTAACCAACTCATCCACCTGGTGTTGTTATCACTCACCCCCAACGTTTTGAAATATGACGCTGTATATAGTCTTTTCCCTTATCTCTCAATGGTGAAGAATCGCTTGGAAATCTTTTAAAAATCTCTGATCTGGATCCAGATTCAGATCTTCACCAAAATCGAATCAGGTTGTTCTTATCACCTAACCAACTCATCCACCTGGTGTTGTTATAACTCATCCACAACGTTTTAAAATATGATCCTATAAATAGTTTTTGGCCTTATCTCTCGATGGTGAAGAATCGCTTGGAAATCTTTTTAAAACCTCTGATCTGGATCCGGATTCAGATCTCCACCAAAATCGAATCAACTTGTTCTTATCACCTTACCAACTCATCCACCTGGTTTTGTTATAACTCATCCACAACGTTTTAAAATATGATCCTATAAATAGTTTTTGGCCTTTTGTCTCGATGGTGAAGAATCGCTTGGAAATCTTTAAAAAATCTCTGATCTGGATCCGGATTCAGATCTTCACTAAAATCGAATCAGCTTGTTCTTATCACCTTACCAACTCATCCACCTGGTGTTGTTGTAACTCATCCACAACGTTTTAAAATATGATCCTATAAATAGTTTTTGGCCTTATCTCTCGATGGTGAAGAATCGCTTGGAAATCTTTAAAAAATCTCTGATCTGGATCCGGATTCAGATCTTTACCAAAATCGAATCAGCTTGTTCTTATCACCTTACCAACTCATCCACCTGGTGTTGTTGTAACTCATCCACAACGTTTTAAAATATGATCCTATAAATAGTTTTTGGCCTTACCTCTCGATGGTGAAGAATCGCTTGGAAATCTTTTTAAAATCTCTGATCTGGATCCAGATTCAGATCTCCACCAAAATCGAATCAGGTTGTTCTTATCACCTAACCAACTCATCCACCTGGTTTTGTTATAACTCATCCACAACGTTTTAAAATATGATCCTATAAATAGTTTTTGGCCTTACCTCTCGATGGTGAAGAATCGCTTGGAAATCTTTTGAAAATCTCTGATCTGGATCCGGATTCAGATCTCCACCAAAATCGAATCAGGTTGTTCTTATCACCTAACCAACTCATCCACCTGGTTTTGTTATAACTCATCCACAACGTTTTAAAATATGATCCTATAAATAGTTTTTGGCCTTATCTCTCGATGGTGAAGAATCGTTTGGAAATCTTTAAAAAATCTCTGATCTGGATCCGGATTCAGATCTTCACCAAAATCGAATCAGCTTGTTCTTATCACCTTACCAACTCATCCACCTGGTGTTGTTGTAACTCATCCACAACGTTTTAAAATATGATCCTATAAATAGTTTTTGGCCTTATGTCTCGATGGTGAAGAATCGCTTGGAAATCTTTCAGAAATCTCTGATCTGGATCAGGATTCAGATCTCCACCAAAATCGAATCAGGTTGTTCTTATCACCTAACCAACTCATCCACCTGGTGTTGTTATCACTCATCCCCAACGTTTTGAAATATGACGCTGTATATAGTCTTTTCCCTTATCTCTCAATGGTGAAGAATCGCTTAAATTTTTTTTTTTTCAATATCTGATCCGGATCTTCAACAAAAACGAATCGATTCATTCTTGTCACACACCCAACCTGTCTACCAAGGTTTGTCCAAGTCCGTCCCTAACTTTTTGAGATATGATGCTATCTATAAAATATTAATCAAAGCTTCGATTGAGCTCAGGTGAACTGTAACGTGCGTGCACCATGTAAAAATAACTTTTGAAGAGTGCTGCTCGAGTACTCTCCAAAGTGTAAGCAACATTCAAAGGTGACTTTTTACAGTGCAGTTAGTGTAAGGAAATGAAGTCGATTTAGATCAGTGTGGCCTTTCTTTAACAAGCTTTCCCATCACTCAAATGCAAACACAGTCGTTGAGAGAGAAAGAATACATATATTCATTAGATTCTCTATCTTGCCAAAAAAAGAAAATCTTCCACTGTGTCTGGGCACACAAAGGTGAGCGTGGTCACAGAAGGTCTTCCTGCATGGTGCTGAAAAGGTTACGACTGACTGCACATTTCTGATTGATGTTCTGCGGCTGTGAATAGTCAATGCAATTTGTAATCAATGCTAGTTGATGCTGCCATTTTTCAACACTCTTCTGGCTTCTGGGATCACCCAGGGTGTTGATATGTCGTTTACATCGCTCACTTGGCCAAGGATTATTCTCTTTTTCTAAAATACAACAAAAAAGGAGGACTTGGCAAACGTGTGACATATATTGGCCTTGTTCGCTTGCCTTTGGCTCTGCATAATTTCGAATATCCTCCCTGAACAGCATTACCACGGGTCAATAATAGTTGCCCTCTTAGGACAACATGATGAAAGGTTACTGTGTCTTGGTAACTGATTCGTTTGGTTGGATATAATGGCATGCTAGTAGTTCACCTCACAATGTTTGTACACTTAACATGAAGCATTGTGAATATCTTGATTTCCACACTTTAGTACCTTTACTGTAGAAAAGCCCTTTACTGTAGGAAAGCCATACTCTTACTATTGTACGAGTCATCTCATCACATTATTTCAGGATGACATCGTAATGGATATTACTAATTATTATGTTACGACAGGTTTGGTTAGAATATTGAAGTGATAAAGTGTTCTGTATGTTTCCAGTTTAGAGTTGTTTTTTGGGCTGGTTTGTAAACATTTACACAACTTGTATATCGGTTTAAGTTTATAGAATGAGTGGATTCTGCATTATTCTGAATCTACACGTTGTGGTTTCTTATTATGTAGAAAACCATTTTATTACAACATACATGTATATTGAGAACTGTGGTGTCTGTCTGTGCGTTTGCCTGTCTCTCGTTTACGGCCGCCACTTCCCGTGCGGCATTTGGAATTCTGCTGATTGCTTATTTTGCGTTTTAATTTCACCTTTCTTGATGCAATATCGGCAGTCACTTTATGATCCTTTCCAATGATCTTTAAAATCACCATGAAAATCTGGATCAAAGAAGATTTAATACAGGACTTCGTGGAGTAACACAATTTTAAATAGATATACGAGTATTTTGCCCTCTGTTTAGACAAACCCAACCTCTGCGGCCCAATGTTTCACCACCATTTTGCGGTGGATGATGTAAGTAGCTCAAAAATTTTGGCTCTGAGTGAAACCAATAATGCAACACGATTAACCTTTTTGAGGTGGATGAAACAATTGAAATTGACAGATTGACTTAAACTCTTCCCGTCACTGAGGACGGGTACTTGTGTTTGTTTTTTCCATCATTGGGGCTTTGCTTGATACTTTTTGATTCCATCATTGGGGCAGTACTTTTGCTTGATTTTCCCATCACAATCAGACATGAGATCAGGACCATCCCACCAGACATACAGTATCTCGAGCTTTCGATACAGTCTAGCATCTCACATTAATCTCCCAACTGTCTGCTTCTGGAATCCAAAACCAACTCCACTCTTGGATTACAGACTTCTTGTACTCTTGTAGCCAACGTGTTGCTCTCAATGGAACCCTTTCTACTCCTCTCCCTGTCAAGGCTGGAGTGCCCCAAGGTAGTGTTCTCGGCCCCATCCCATTCCTAATCTTCATCAAAGATCTCTCTGATGCAAGTGGAAAATCATTTTTTTTATCTCTTTGCTGATGACTCCACACTCTGCCGTGACATCCATCATCCCTCAGAAAGACAGGCAGCAGCCCCTTCCCTCTCTTCGGACATTGAAAAAGTCACAAAGTAGTCAAACACTTGGAATATGTCTTTCAATCCTGAGAAACTCCACACATTCACTTCACTCTGTCTCACCGAAAGGACCGTACTGCAAACCTTCCCATCTACTTTCTCAACAACCCTCTCAGAGGTTCAGTCATGCAAACTCTTGGTTCTCACTCTCAGCCATGACCTCTCCTCAGCAAGCCACATTTCAAATTTGGCTTCCAAAGCCAGAGGCCGATTGGGCATCCTCTGCCCTGCAAAGTCCTTTCTTGGGATACCTGATCTCCTATCCACCTACAAGGCTTTTATTCGCAGGTTGATGGAATACCGCCCTTCCCTCTGGGCTGGCGTCCGTGTCTCACACCTTGTTCAGCTTGATGCCATGGAAACCAAGGCATTCAAGATCATTGGAATCTTTTGCGATGAAGTTGAGTCTATGGGCCTATCACTTGCCCACTGCTGACAAATCAGTCGTGTCTCTGTCGTCTTCCGCATCCTCTCTAGTCTTGCATCTTCTGCACTCTCCATGCTTTGTCCCCTCCAGGTATCTGCAGGATGAACAGGGTCCACAAGCAACCCTGTCCTAGTGAAACTATAAAAATAAAGAACCACTGCTCTCCTCCACTCATTTATCGCTGTTTTTTTCCCCACCTGTGGAACCATCTCCCACACTCTTCAATCTCATTTTTCCCTCCAGGTCTTCAAGACAGCTGTTCACCACCATCTCAAATCACCCCCCATCCAAAACGATGGTATTTTCTACACCTGTTAAACCACTCCCAACCCCTCACAAAAATATGCTTCTGTATCCATCTTGTCCACCCCTTGTGTTCTCTCCTACGTCATCGTTGCCAGCATCTCTTGTTTTTTCTTTGTTGCCTTTTAGATTTTCTCCCTTCGCCCTGGTGTTGGCATTTCCCTCTTCTTCTTCTGCTGTTCCTTTTGTTATGTTGTGTCCTGTTGTGTTCTGTTTTTTAGTAGCTCTTCCATGAGCCTTAATTATGTACTGTATACAAAAAATGTATGCTAAATTTCCTTTTTTTTAAACGACGATTAAAATCACTGTTTTTTTATTTATTGAAGTACGGCATATTCTTCACTTGAACACTGTGGGGGTAACGTGCTCTATGAACTCCCCAATTTTTGTGGTTGTACAGAGTTAATGTTATTGGACAGAGGTAATGCTGTTGTTCTTGTACAGAGGTTGTTGTTGTTGTTGTTGTTGTTGATTAGCCCTGGTCGGTTCTACTTGAACAGTGCCGTGGTACGGAGCTAGTCGATCGACCTCCCGGGAGTGGACAAGAGCCGCAACACGTAAGATGTTGTTCTCTTGCCTTTGTGTAGCCACGACCGCGTAATCTTCCATTGCAGGTGTCATCATTGTTGTCGTTGAGTCAGTGTTTGTCCCGTAAAAGCTGTAGGTGGTGGTCCACAGTTGAGGCATAAAAGGTGAACACGATCAGACTTGGGGAGTAATTGCTCTGCTTTGTCGATGGGTGGGGCTTAGTGCTGTAGTGGAAGTATTGTATTGTAGTGGAAGTATTGGGGGAGACTCAAGACTCCAATGACCGGACACAGGTTTTACAAAAGGTCTGGTTTATTAACTGGTTGTTCACTTTCATTCCAATACCAAATAACTACCGTTTAACTCAATAGACCAGGTCACTCTATCCGCATGGTCCTTCTCGTTCGGCCGATGTTCCTCCGCCATTCCCGTCGGGCAGAGGTTCTGATGATGGGCGCTCGTTCGCTCCGTCGAGCAGGAGTTATCGTGGCAAGTTCCTTTGACTCAACGTTTGCTCTGGTTTATATGGACAAACTGGAGTTAATCCCCTGTCCGCTGAATGTTAATCCTTTCTCCGCTAATGCCCCGAGGTCATGCATGCATGCACCGAGTCCTGGCATCAGCTCGCTCCCCTCCTGCTGCGAGTTCCGTTTACCAAACGATAGGGGGGTGCTCCAGCCTGGGGCTGTGACCAGGTGGACAAGAGATTACCATGTGCGTGCACATTCTTGGCATCCATTTACGAAATCGTTACCAGTCTTTAATCAATAAGTTACCAGTGCCAATAAGTTACACTGAGTTACACTTCCACAATTCCCTCATCTTTTTTGTTTTTGTTTATATTAACCATTAATCTAAACATCAATATAAGTAAACAGTCAATCACTACAAGTAAACATCATTACAAGTATAAGTAAATAATTAATCAATCACTGCAAGTAAACATCATTACGAGTATAAGTAAATAATCATAACTTTGGTAATCAAATTCCCTTAGGCATACACCGTCATCCTGCAAGAATCACAAAACATTTCGTTGGTCATTGACTCCTTCCATATTGTTCAATCTATTGCATTTGCATCACAAATATATTTTCAAAACAACACTTCACCATCACCAAGATACAACAATTTCACTTCATTTTCAAGTTTTGTAAAGCATCTGCACCATCTGGCAAAAAAAACGTTTGCCTCCACACAAATGTTGACTTTGTTTGAAAGGAAGGGCTGATCACTTGTGTTTGAATCCAGGTATGAAACATTTTCTCCTAATGTCTTCATAGCTCCTGCACTACTTCGTGTAGGATTTCGCTGTTGTGGTAACATTGCGGAGTCATAGACTGACCCTGCTCTCCTTGTAGCATTCTTGCCACTTTTTTGCTGTGAACCATAATGATTCCTTGAACAAGGCCTTCGCCCAGTTGTAGTCGACTTGCCTCCTCCCTCATTATGAGTGGGCAGCAAGTATTGGTGTGACGTTGATTGGCCAGCAAGATGTGGAACAGGGATGCCGGATGCATCCACAATGATGTTGGGACCATGGTGTTCAGGTCATTCATGGTCCATACCAGGAGTGGCCCGCAAAATCGTGCACAGCTGTTGTGAAAAGGCACAGCCATTGGTTTGCAGCTCCATGCTGGCTCCCCGGAAGTTGGTGAAGTAATAACATATGTCCCCGCATTTCACAGAGGTTACAGGTAAAATGTCGTTGTCCTGCAACTTCTGATGTGATGAATGTTCGAAGCCTTCGAACAAGAGTAAGTGATCGCCTTTCTTTCATATGTTGCAGTGTGATCCAGGCAAATGGTCACATAAATTTCCTTGGTGAAGGTAAGCATTCATCTCCAAGTTACACGGGAGAATGTCTTCATCATTCTTTGAGAAAGAGGGTGTATGCCATGATTAACTTCATTTTTTTTTTTAGCCACAAATTTTCTTTTTCGAACTTCTTCCCAATTCCGTTAGCACTCCCTTCAAAATGTGATCTCGTCTTATCCTTATGCTCAGTCACATCTGAATCTGCTTTCCGCACACACTGAATCAGATAGGGTACATCTTACCATGAAATCAGCATAATCATGTATATCTTCCGACAGTTTCACATTCAACAATTTGTTGTTTTTCCTTAACACAAAAAGTTATATTCATTTATATGCGTCACACAAATAATATTCAATCAGGTATGTATTTTATTACTAAACTAAGAATAGCATCCACAATTGCTTTCAGGTTAATATAGTTCAAAAATTAACTCATGCAGGTATTTTAGCACTACTCTAAGAAAATAAATTGTATATGATTACAATCACAAATGGGAATACCTAATTCCCAACAACAATTTTCCCAAACCAACAAATTAAGCATAATGTATTATTACCATAATTCCTCTCCACTTTTTCTTTTCCCCTTTTTTTCCTAACAGTGTGTCACTCGTGGTGATATGAGTTCACTGATATTGTGATTGACACAACTCATAACATTGTCGTTATGCCATTATCTTAATTCTACTGTTTATGTCGCCATAAAAGTCTTCCTTTTCTGGTTCCACATTTCTTTCCTCATTTGTCACTTCATGCGTTATCATCGTGTTGTTGGTTACCTTATTCAAACACACCGTCACTGAGGCTTTCAAGCAAGCCACCACTAAAACAATTGCCAATATAACTACTAAACCAACAAACAAGTCTGCTACTCCTTGTATATATTCATACCTATGACATAGTTATATGTCGATGACATTCAACATTATATACCAAACTAACAAGCTTCCTAAAAGGTAAATAAAGAAAATCCCTTAATATGTAACATAAATCAGATTATTTGTCTTACCCTGATCCCCCTATCTCCCGGGGTTGAACTCAATCCCCTGATCATGAGTGTAGTTGTGATACATTTTTTTTTCACTCATGTTGTATTAATATCAGCAGGTAATGTATGTCATGTAGGCAAATAAATGTCACTATCCCAAGTAGGAATATCACATGTTGAAAATGTAATGTTTATCAATGCAAGGGGTGTTAAAATGTAATTCAAATGACTGTAAATCACGACTATCATTTATCTGCCACTGAATGTTCTGCTGGGCTGCTAGGTGCAGCCTTATTTTCTGTGGGATCGTCCACCTTAGCCCCATGTGCTTGCTTGCAATGAGAGGCATGAATCCAACTTTCTATTTTGGGTCCATATTTGTTTCTATTCTTATCAACCTCCTATGGTTTATCAATTTGTTCCAAAACACTGCAACCAAAGGTTTTAACCAAAGCTCTACCACAGTATTTCCAATTTGAACTCAAAATGCTAATTAAACAACAATTCAAAGAATTAACTTCAATGGGTCAACAAACTCATTTTATAAACAGATCTAATTTTTCCCATCCAATAATTTTCCTTGCCAAATGTCATATTGCAACACTTTAATAAACCTTCGAAAAATGTCTCCCAAATCAATAAATTCCCTTTTTCTTCCCAAATACTCATCTGTAAATTACATATTCAATTACAGTTTCTCCCAATTTGTTCGGTCTAAATGGCCACCGAAGTGGCTGCCAACATGCAGTACCGTTTTTATCTACCAAGCAAGTATTCATCCACATAAGGCCTCTACCAAAATGTTGTTTGTAAAACAACAAATCTGGGATTTCTGATTACATGGATGCACACTCTCAGGACATTTCAGGCTGCTTGTTAACAATCCACTACGATAAATTAATTCCTTTACCCACAATCAAATAATTAGTACAAATTGAGGATATTCTCCCTATCACATTCATTTATAGATTCATTATGTTGGATCTAAATTTTCTCCCACTGCTGCAAGGAAGAACAATAGCTCTTATAAGTCTTTGTAATATCTCACTTCATTTACCCAGCATCAAAGAATTTATTTACTCTCCATTCCCATCTGTTAACCAGTGACTTTGTTTGAACTCCAAAACTTAATTTGATGAATCCCATGTGTACAGCTACCACTTATTGAAACCCCTACTTTTGTAGAAGATATCCAAGTAAGTGTTTTTTTTTTTTGTTTTTTTTTTACACCCCCTTAACTGTTGCTCATCCATTTCTATGCACCCAGTGAGTACTACTGACACCAGTATGCCAATATAGGTGTGCGAGATTAACAAATATGTTGCAGGTACACGTGACATCGCGTTCTGAGTATAAATAACGTAACAGCGCGTTCATGGCTGCCCCTTGGTTTAAGATTCACAATGCATTCCGTTTTAAAACTCACAATAGTTCCAACCAGCAAGATATTCTTTACTATTTTCCCATATCATCTATGCCTAATACACAACCATACATGCAGCACAATTTATATGCTGATAAAATTCAAGTTTATATATATATATATAAATCCATGAGCAGAGTATTCTGGGAAGTCAGTGTAAGACCTCTCCCAAATTTGGATAATTTTGTACTCCCTCATTTCTTTTTATGAAGCTCATATCCATAAATAGATGTTATTCTCATATAAATTCTATCAAAAATGGAATCCCAAAATTACTCACAATTTTACTATTAATTAATGGCTGCTCATAACCCAGCACATCAAATCTTTATATTCCATCTCCCTTGACAAAAGAGATAATGTTCATAATCAAATTATATTTCTATTTTATTTTACGGATTCTCTGGATATTCAATCCCATCCACATAAAACTATCCATTTCCAGACAGGCACACTGTCGGTGTCAACAATCTTGTAAGATTGATATACAAAACAACAAAAAACAAAAACACTAACATTGACACACATAAACACACACACACATGCATTATGCGTATTTGTTTGCGTTGGAACCATTATTTACAGATCAAGATGGGTGTCAATTTTATTTCAATTTCATAAAATTTGTCCTTCAATTTTATAAATGCTAATACACAAATAGACCAAAAAGTTTATTCTTAGAAAACCCCTATAATGTCACATTGAAATTACCCTTTCAGTTCCCACCATAATTTATCCAAATTTGACTACACACCCATTTGCATGTCAGTCGACCACTGACCTATCAATCATGCGGAACACTAGTCCGAAATTCCCACCTGATCATCATGTGACTCTTGTCACTTGGTTTCAAAAAAATTTTTTTTTGTGCCCAACATAAAAGATCCAATTTCGGCATTTGATCAATTAATTACTAATTTGCTTACAAGCAAAAGAAAAAATGAATAATTCTTGCTCCGAAAACCTTTTCAGACCCAAGAATCATCGACAGTTATTCATGTTTGTCCAGTATTCTAATTTGTTGAGGCCAATCATCATTTGGGATTTGCAGCAATGAAGGCCTAATCATTGTCTGAGGTACCGGTAAGCACTGGTACCCTTGATCTTGGTTTGCCCCATGAACTTGTCTTCCTGTTGACATACGGACATCTTCTTCTCCAATGTCCCATCTTTCCACACTTGAAACACCGGTTTCTGTCGTTGTCTGATCTGTGCACCTGTGCACTTGTATTGCTGGGCTGCATCTCTACATCCCTGAGTTGCCACTGCAATCTCTCGTTATCTCCTGAAACACGAAAAAATTCTCTGTACCGTCCTTTTTGGGGAGACAACTGGAAATCAGATGGGACAACTGTCACTTTCATTCCTAATTTCGAGGGCAGTTGTGCATTTGTCTCCTCCACTGTATCCTGTATCCTTTTTATTTTAAGTTCTAGATCCGTTATCCGTTCTTGCTGTTCCCGTTGTCTGGATTCACCATCCCAAAGATGGAATGCAAGCCAGTCTACCGTTAGATTCTGTCTCTTCCTGGCTTTCAATCTTTGTTCCAATCTTTCCAATCGACTTCGCTCAAATGTACCATCTCTTGGAAACTCCTCATCATGTCCCTTTGTCCACAAATACCAATTCTCGACCTGCCTTATAGCTTCGGCACCATAACGGTCGTACATATGATGTGTACAAGTACCTTTTTGTGGAATCTCTGGTTGTCCTTGTGTGTTCTTGCAGGCTCCATTTCCCATTCTGCCTTTTATCAAAGTAGCGTTGGATGTGTTGTAGTTTGTTCCTCTAAAGCTTCACTCGTACCTCCAGGAAGGATCTCTCCACCTGTTCACACGGTGATTTCCAGAGAATCTCCCTCAGCTGTGGCTTTTGCACAATCCAATCTCACAGATCAGTATTTGCAGATGAGCCGGAGGGTCAGTATGAAATGGGTGAATCCTCAGGTGTCCGCTCTGTTGACGGGGAAATCACACAATGGTAACCGCACATATATATCTGTATATAAACTCACCACCTTGCTCAATTTTCCCAGGTTGTCTCCACATTGATAATATCTCGCAAAGATATCAAAGCTTCTTTCTTGAGACCGCATTTTCATCAATCAAACAATCAATATATTCAATTCAATTTATTCAGTTCAATTTATTCAGTTAAATTTATTCAATTAAATTCAATCAATTAGATTCAATCAATCAACAATTCAATCAATTATTCAATTTCAATTAATTCATCAATATTCATCAATAAATCAAATTAATCATTTTGAATGACTCCTTGCATAAGCCCTTTCCCCAATGATGTCAGGACAGGTCCATCCATTGACTGAGATCGAATCTCATCGGTCGTCACCTCTGGTTCGTACCTCATGTCAATTGATGAATCACCGTCCTGTCCTAGGGTCATATCTGACATATTTCCCCATTTTGCCTGGTCTCCACAAATTTTCTTTGCAACCACTAAAGGCAACTCATCCTTCATTCGTGAGACAAGAATATCCAATCATATCATTCAACTTCTTCCGTAAGTGTCAAGAATATCCAATCATATCATTCAACTTCTTCCATAAGTGTGAGGAATATCCAATCATATCATTCAACTTCTTCCATGAGTGTGAAGAATATCCAATCATATCATTCAACTTCTTCCATAAGTGTGAAGAATATCCAATCATATCATTCAACTTCTTCCATGATTGTCAAGAATATCCAATCATATCATTCAACTTCTTCCATAAGTGTCAAGAATATCCAATCATATCATTCAACTTCTTCCATAAGTGTGAAGAATATCCAATCATATCATTCAACTTCTTCCATGATTGTCAAGAATATCCAATCATATCATTCAACTTCTTCCATAAGTGTGAAGAATATCCAATCATATCATTCAACTTCTTCCATGATTGTCAAGAATATCCAATCATATCATTCAACTTCTTCCATAAGTGTCAAGAATATCCAATCATATCATTCAACTTCTTCCATAAGTGTGAAGAATATCCAATCATATCATTCAACTTCTTCCATAAGTGTGAAGAATATCCAATCATATCATTCAACTTCTTCCATAAGTGTGAAGAATATCCAATCATATCATTCAACTTCTTCCATAAGTGTGAAGAATATCCAATCATATCATTCAACTTCTTCCATAAGTGTGAAGAATATCCAATCATATCATTCAACTTCTTCCATGATTGTCAAGAATATCCAATCATATCATTCAACTTCTTCCATAAGTGTCAAGAATATCCAATCATATCATTCAACTTCTTCCATAAGTGTGAAGAATATCCAATCATATCATTCAACTTCTTCCATAAGTGTGAAGAATATCCAATCATATCATTCAACTTCTTCCATAAGTGTGAAGAATATCCAATCATATCATTCAACTTCTTCCATAAGTGTGAAGAATATCCAATCATATCATTCAACTTCTTCCATAAGTGTGAAGAATATCCAATCATATCATTCAACTTCTTCCATAAGTGTGAAGAATATCCAATCATATCATTCAATGTACCATCCATGATATTTGTTTGCTCATTCACTATTCCTGATTCGTCATCAAGGATCTCCATCATCACACAGCGTACTTAATTCCGCATTTTAATGAGAATTCAACAGGAATTTACGACTCAAAGGAAAAAGAACGAGCAGACCTTTTGCAGGACGATCGTTACAAAAATCGTTACATATATTAAAGTATTTATAATGTCGACAAAATCATATCTTAATTCTTACAAAATTTGGTTCTTTGAATAAATCACAGCACCGGGAGTCCCGCTCCAATGGATCTTTTGTGTTTATTCAGCACCCTAGTAATTGGTTCTTTGTGTACTAATTACACAGCACCCAGGCCCCGCTCATATGGATCTTTGTGCAGCGCTGCACAGCACCTGAGCAAAAGGGGTCTCATCTACATTTTCCTTATCCGGTGTACCATCCGTGATATTTGTTTGCTCATTCACTATTCCTGATTCGTCATCAAGGATCTCCATCATCACACAGCGTACTTAATTCCGCATTTTAATGAGAATTCAACAGGAATTTACGACTCAAAGGAAAAAGAACGAGCAGACATTTTGCAGGATGTTAACTGGAATTAGTCGTGAAAATATATCCAAAATACACAAAAAATACACACCCACACAAATAAACAACATTTATTCCGTTCAACAGAACAAACATTTCCTCTATCATGACATGCATGTCTTCAAAATTATATGACCAAGAGAAAAAGTAAAATTAATTAAAAACTGCGGGCAGTGATGATCCGGGGACCATACCGCTCCATCCTGATTGGACGAGTGCGTGCTAGAGTCGTTAACAACGACAGTCCAGATCCGATTATTCAAAATTTCAACTCAATCGATCGAAAAATGAACGCAGGGATGCATTTTAAAGGTGCAGTGGCACTAACTGAGTTGCCACGAATATGGCCACGAAATTGCCAATATGGCCATCACAAAATATTTTCCTTAATCAATTGGCTCATAGCATAACCAATCTGCAAGTATTTCATCCGAAGATGTATCTCTGAGGACTTTTAATTAAATAAGTCATTTATAAATCAACGAGTTAATTTATTAAATGATTAATCAATAAATCAAAATTTTCCTTGACAGCCACATCACTCGGTCAGTGTCATGTCCAAATATCAGCTTCCTTACTCAAAAGGTGCCTGAGTTAATGTAATGTAATTACTGTAATAAGATTACTGCAATTACTGTAATGATTACTGTAATTACTGTAATTACCGGAACTGTAATTACTGTAATTACCTCAGGTAATTACTGTAATGTAATTACTGTAATTTAATAAGAAATGTAATTAATTAAATAAGTACTTCATTAATCGCTAATAATTAAATAACTCGTGAATTCTTATCCGATTTACTTAACATTTGAGTGTCCCCAAAACGTTGGAGCAAAACGTTGCAACAACGAAAGTGAAACGTTGTAGCGACGTTGTGGAAACGTCAGCAAAACACAACATTTGAATGTTCCCAAAACGTTGGAGCAAAACGTTGCAACAACGAAAGTGAAACGTTGTAGCGACGTTGTGGAAACGTCAGCAAAACACAACATTTGAATGTTCCCAAAACGTTGGAGCAAAACGTTGCAACAACGAAAGTGAAACTTTGTAGCGACGTTGTGGAAACGTTAGCAAAACACAACATTTGAATGTTCCCAAAACGTTGGAGCAAAACGTTGCAACAACGAAAGTGAAACGTTGTAGCGACGTTGTGGAAACGTTAGCAAAACTCAACATTTGAATGTTCCCAAAACGTTGGAGCAAAACGTTGCAACAACGAAAGTGAAACGTTGTAGCGACGTTGTGGAAACGTTAGCAAAACTCAACATTTGAATGATCCCAATATAAAATCCGATCCCATTAAAATCCCATTAAAATCCCATATCTTGTCACCCTTTGCATTGTTGAAAGCAATTAATTCCATAACTCAATATTACCTCAATTTATATATATAAAAATCCGATCCCATTAAAATCCCATTAAAATCTTCAGACAAACCACTAGCAATATTATTCCTAGGACTAAAATTACCAGGACCATTATCAAACATTTATCAAAATATTAGGACCATCATCAAACCAATGAATGACTCAATCCTTTAATGACTACATCCAAACCCAGACATTTTGAGTTCCGTAACTTTAATACTTCAAATTTTCCATTCCTTCCCTTCCTGATCCTTAGATGTAGGGATGGGTTCTTTTTAGGATCATGTTGCATCGAGCATTATTTTCCAAAACAGTGTGAACATTAAACCACACCATTACCTCTGACATCCCACCATTAACACCAGCTTTCCCATGATGTCGCGATATGACCCCATAATCCCACAAAACTCTTCGTTGCTTTAACATCCAATATGAATATTCTCATTTAACACGTTCAAAGAACGTCCATTTCGCAAAATCGAACCAACCACAACCTTCGCCATTAATATCTATTGTAAGCGTGCCGAATCAGTAAGCATCACCCCTCCTATGAGCCTCGACCAGAGGGTGGTTGTTACTCACAAACACTCGTCGCTAGCTGTTCCATTGTCTGCCGATTCCCACTCTGCTGCCGATTTCCACTGAGCCATCAGAGTGGAATTTGGAATTTTTTATTTCTCTGAGCTCATGAAAGTGGTGACAATGGGTGGTCTGCCATTGCTTTTCCACAAAAGCATCTTTCACCTTTCAATAAAATATTTGTACCAACCAAATCTGCGAGTATGGGGCGCAGAGAAAATACACAAAAAGCAACAGCCCTGGCTTTGCTTCCTGGAAGCTTCCTGGAAGCTTCCTGCAAAACGCTTTGCTTCTCGCAAAACGTCCGCCAATGGGAACTAGAGGGAGGGGAGGGAGAAGGAGCGGGAGCAAGAGACAGGGTGCCGGAATGGACATGAGGGACAATGAGGGACAGTGAGGGAGTGTTGGTATGCAATTTTCATCCAATCGCCATCTTTCACAATAATTCTGGACCGGCATGAGGTGGGGTTGTCTGTCATGAATTTATTTGTTGATCGAACGAGTTTTAGACATGGCGGGAAAACTGAAAAAAAAAATTTTCTCTCCTCCACCCTTTTTTTTTTTTTTTTTTTTTTTTTACTTTGGACCCACGGCTTTCGTCCTACACAATTCCGTTTAATTTGTCTAAATCCGACCAGTCGTTCCAAAGATATAAGCCGTTTTGTCGCAATACCATTAATTGGAATGAGGTAAAAATATATATATATAAATATAATTCCATTTCCCGGCTCCCTGTCGCACGCCGAGCAAGTCGCGTGCTTTGAGCAAGTGCAAAAAAAAACTACTTTACACGTGTACGGGTGTGTAAACGAGTGTACCGGCCTTACACGACTTGGAAGCAAATGGTCGCATGGTGCACTCATGCTCCGTTTGCTCCCAGGTCACAGTAAGGCCCTTAATGACCAGCGCCGACCTGGTGCATTTTATTTAGACAGCGCAAAAAATACGTATTTACAGAAATCATTTAGAAAAACACGAATAATAGCTACAATCGTTTATCGAAGTACCATTCGTGACTTCATCACGCCACCTATATCGCGGCATCGGTGCGCAAGGAAGCCCCAGACCACCTCCTCCACCATGTATGTACAAAATTATTCCAGGTTCGGAAATCATACTGGACAAAAACAAGACACACTTACCTTTTAAAGACTTGTTTGTGTCCAGTTGATGTAAGCGGTGCCTCCATATTGTAGTGGAAGTATTGGGGGAGACTCAAGACTCCAATGACCGGACACAGGTTTTACAAAAGGTCTGGTTTATTAACTGGTTGTTCACTTTCATTCCAATACCAAATAACTACCGTTTAACTCAATAGACCAGGTCACTCTATCCGCATGGTCCTTCTCGTTCGGCCGATGTTCCTCCGCCATTCCCGTCGGGCAGAGGTTCTGATGATGGGCGCTCGTTCGCTCCGTCGAGCAGGAGTTATCGTGGCAAGTTCCTTTGACTCAACGTTTGCTCTGGTTTATATGGACAAACTGGAGTTAATCCCCTGTCCGCTGAATGTTAATCCTTTCTCCGCTAATGCCCCGAGGTCATGCATGCACCGAGTCCTGGCATCAGCTCGCTCCCCTCCTGCTGCGAGTTCCGTTTACCAAACGATAGGGGGGTGCTCCAGCCTGGGGCTGTGACCAGGTGGACAAGAGATTACCATGTGCGTGCACATTCTTGGCATCCATTTACGAAATCGTTACCAGTCTTTAATCAATAAGTTACCAGTGCCAATAAGTTACACTGAGTTACACTTCCACAGTGCCCAGGACACTGTTTGGGCCCAGGTTATTACCTCTGCCATCGAAGGTGAATGGAGGTTATATTTTTGCCCATGTCTGTTTGTCAGTTTATCTGTCTATCTGTCTGTCTGTCTGTCTGTGAACAGGATATCTCAAATTTGTGGACGGATTCGGACGAAATTTGGTGGAGAGTATGGGTATGTGACAAGGATGAAATAATTAGATTTGTTGGAGATTCCGATCTGGATCTGGGAATTTTTAAAGTGATTCTTCAACATTGAGAGATAGGGCTGAAACCGATATATATATATATATATTATATATATATATATATATATATATATATATATATATATATATATATATATATATATACAGTATATATATATATATATATATATATATATATATATATACAGTATATATATATTAGGGTGGTGCTCAAAATAATTTTTTTTAAAATATTTACTGGGACATGGCTTTATGCTGTTCCTTTTGCTCCAAAATGAAAAGACACCAAATATGAAAGCAATCTGATTTTATTTAGGGGTGCCACATCAGCCTTCAAACTAAAGGTGTCTACAAAACTTTTCTATATATGGATCGAAAGCAAAACCAGAAGTTTGTTTTATGAAAATCCACCCTCCACTCACTTTCTTTGTATTCTAGCAAACACAAGTTACAATAGCTGCACAAATAGCACTATATTGCTATGAAAACTCAAATTCAATGATAACAATCCAAATGTTCAGTTCATAAAATGAAGAGACACCATATCACATAATATTAAAAAACCCAAATATAATGAGAAATGTAACTCCTATTTCTGGGCCTGTTTCACCACTGTTGCCTTCTTGGCATCGGGGTACATCTTCCTGTGAGCAGCAACAACTTGGAGCAGAGCTTGCTTTTGCTCTTCATCCTTTGTAAGGAGCTTATTGTAGTCTTGTATCAATGCGACACCCCTTTCTGCCCTGTCGTTCACCACGACTAAGCCACTGGCAGCTTTCTTTGCTTCCTGAAAGCTGGTTTCTTGCTCCCATGAACCAGGATCCTTATCCATCCAATCAGTTGGGGTCCCTAGGATGCTGAAGAAATGCTTGGTGTGTTTTGTTATGAGGCCAGCGATTGACAGGGCGGTTCCTCGTTTGATAGCTGGTCTCTTTGGAGAGGGGTTTTCACCGTCATTTTTCAATGCTTCAATCATATTGATCTTGCTTTCTTTGTCAATTCTGGTGTCAAAGAATGCAAATGCCACTAGTACTGGGCTCATGTACCACGTGTGGCGGCCAAGTGCCTTCAAGGCTGCCTGAGCCATCTTCTGATTGATTTGTTCAAACTTTTCCAACTTCTTGAAGAGGTTAATGTCATTCAGGGGAGCCTCAATAGCTTGTGGAGCCCGAAACCAAGCCTGTACATACACAAGGCAGACAAAAATGTTGAAGGCTCGGAGTTCTCTCGCCTCTCGAAGTGTCAAGTGGAACTCTGACCGAAACATGAACACCTGTAGTGAATATAGTGCTTTTGCCATCCATCTGGCTCTGTGCATTGCTCCTGGAGCCATGATCCGGATTCCACGAGGTGGGATTCCTCCCATGTAGATGACAGTCAGTTCTAGGAGTTCACGATAATCATCTCGTGGCTGCTTATCTTTCAAACACACAAGAACGTTTTTGCTTCCAACACAGTGTCTACAGATCCCATTGAAGCCTTCCTCTCTGAGAATTGATCGTGAAGAAACTTCCTGTCCTCGGGGTTGGTGATTATGGCCTCCGAATCTGCATGCCTAAGATCAAACGTCTTCTCCAAGGAGGCCTTGAAGGATGCTTCCTTTTTCTCTTGGGTCGCACCACCCCGCTTTGCACCTTTTGGAGGCTCCTCCATTCTTCATATAGCCTCTCCAAACGATGGATGCAGTGCTGCTTCGTCGTTGTAGGTAGGTGAGCTTTTTCCCAGAACTTCACAACCTCTTCAATGGTGAGGGTTGCACTCTCCCGGGCAGTGCGATTCTCCTTCTTCAGGTGATGGAAAAACAGGACAAGAGATTGATGCACAGTCGGGAGCTTGGCACCTTTGATGGCATCTCCAGAAGTGGACCCAATGAGATACACATTATCCTGAGCCCGAGTTTTCAATGAAACACTGGTACTAGCACATGCCATATCTGCAAAATAAGCAAGAATGTGGGTAAAATCCTGTTAATTCTTACTCCACAGGGTCACTCTCTACAAAAGAGCCACAGTAATTAATAAGTTAGGCCTACATATTACACACTAAAAAAGCGTACCCCTGACCCCGGGAACCTGTACAAAACATGCATGAAAATTGCCCAGATAGTGATCATAGGAAGTCTCAAAACTGTATGTATAATATATTGTATATATATAATGTATAATGTGTATTTATGTATATTTATTATTTAATGTATATTTACTATATATTTATTTTTAATATTATATTTAATGTATATATATAATTATGTATTTATTTTGTGTATATACAGCCCAAAAAATGGGAATTCCTATTTTTGCATGGGGGAAAATTCATCACTGATGTGGCACCCCTAAATATTATTGGAATCCATTCAAAGTTGGTGTGGTTTCCTTTGACACCAAAAGGAACCAAAATAGACCATGTCCCGGAGAACATCTGCATTTTGCTTTTTTGAAGCCCACCCTAATATATATATATATATATATATATATATATATATATATATATATATATATATATATATATATATATATATATATACAGTGGAACCTTGACTTACGAGTTTAATTCGTTCCGTGACCGAGCTCGTAACTCAAATTGCTCGTTTCTCAAATCAAATTTCCCCATTGAAATGCATTGAAATGCTATTAATCCGTTCCAGCCCGCCAAAAACCACACCAATGTTTTTTTTAAATATACAGTATATATAAAAATATCTCGCGCTTTATATTTCACCTGTATGCAGCATACAAGTTGGCAGGATGGCCTGGACTGGAGGTACGCACACTTGACTCTAAAGTCTAAACTGTCCAGCCTGGGTTTGAATCCCGACCCAGCTATAACCTGTCATGGGTGAATCACAGGCAGGGTGATTCATCAATGTGTGTACCGCTAAACTGGGCGCCCCGTTTGCATCCCATTAGTTGTTGGATGTTAAGGATCTCACCGTGTTTTCCACAAAGAGAAGGCGAGCTATCGCCGGCACTCTGAACAAGTTGTGGCCTGGCATGGCATGAACATGAAAACATGAACATGAACATGAAATGTTCGACATGAACATGAAATTTTCCAAAATAACCAAAATGCGAAAACTAAAATGCAGCGCTATACGCTCATGTTGTTCGACGATTGCGTGTTTCATAGCCAAGCTCATCATCCTCTTCTTCTTCTCAGCACTGCACTTGCCACTCACTTTCTTAGGCCCCATGGTTAAAACTAAGAAATTTTCCAAAATAACCGAAATGCGTAAACTAAAATGCAGCGCTATACGATAGAGATACTGTACGTGCACGGCCAGATAACCACGTGACCAGAACCCACCTGGCGGCAAAACTCAAAATAACCGAAATGCGAAAACTAAAATGCAGCGCTATACGATAGAGATACTGTACGTGCACGGCCAGATAACCACGTGACCAGAACCCACCTGGCGGCAAAACTCAAAATAACCGAAATGCGAAAACTAAAATGCAGCGCTATACGATAGAGATACTGTACGTGCACGGCCAGATAACCACGTGACCAGAACCCACCTGGCGGCAAAACTCAAAATAACCGAAATGCGAAAACTAAAATGCAGCGCTATACGACAAAGATACTGTACTTGAACGGCAAGATAACCACGTGACCGGGTGGCGAAAGCTCGTAACTCGGATCTCGGCTCGCATCTCAAAGCAATAAACCGCCGGAGCGACGGCTCGTATCTCGAAAAACTCGTAAGTTGGGGCACTCGTAAGTCAAGGTTCCACTGTATATATATATATATATATATACATACATATATATATACATATATATATACATATATATATACATATATATATATATATATATATATATACATACATATATATATACATATATATATACATATATATATACATATATATATACATATATATATATATATATATATATATATAAATATATACATACGAGCTTGGCTCGGCTCGCTGCGCTCGCCTCACCACGCGTCGTTACAGAGGAACGGGCATATTTTAGCTGAGGATAATGACTGTACCTGAGTTGCTGTGTTGTCATGATTTACACCAATCATAATACAAACAATTATTTTGCACAAAGGTATTTGTCGTGTTTGTGATATTACATTTTAACAAGCAATTTTGGTTGAAGATTTTGGTTTAAAAAAAAAACAATTTTAAAAAATCCCCTCAGCACAAACATAGGGGAGGGGTAGGTGCAGACTGGAAGTTTGGGACGATTATACCTCACCACCACGTAATTGAAAACACCTCACCACCACATAATTTAAAACACCTTACCACAACATAAGAAAAAACACCTCACCACCACCTAATTTAAAACACCTCACCACCAAGTAATTTAAAACACCTCACCACCACTTAATTCAAAACACCTCACCACCACTTAATTCAAAACAACTCACCACCACTTAATTCAAAACACCTCACCACCACCTAATTTCAAACACCTCACCACCACATAATTTAAAACACCTCATCACCAACTAATTCAAAACGCCTCACCACCACATAATTAAAAACACCTCACCACCACGTAATTATAAATACCTCACCACCACGTAATTCAAAACACCTTACCACCACATAATTCAAAAGACCTCACCACCACGTGATTTAAAAACACCTCACCACCACGTCATTTAAAAACACCTCACCACCATATAATTCAAAATACCTCACCACCCAGTTATTCAAAACCACCACAACGTAATTAAAAACACTTCACAACCACGGAAACAAAAGTTTCATGGAGGAGTTCAGTGACAACAGACACTGCCCAGATATGTAGATATATAGATAAATGACTGTACCTGAGTTGCTGTTTTGTCATGGTTTACACCAATCATAGTTCAAACAATCAAAATGCACAATTGTGTTTGTAAAATACGTGATATTACATTTTATAAACAATTGAAATTGAAGACAAGTTGAAAAAAAAAGAAAATTCCCGCAAAAATTCCAAAAAAAATCCCAACAAAAATTTGAAAAAATTTCAAAAAAAATACCCTTGGGACATACCGACGGGAGAGATAGGTGCATACCAGAAGTTTGGTACGATTTCACAAATGTTTGAGGGAGTACAGTGAAAAAAACAACACAACACAATACAGACACTGCACAGATATATAAATACGAGCCAACACCAGGCTTATACGAACCATGAAGAATTAAACTTTAAATGATTAAAATAAAACGCAGATGCGTCGATACTGAGGAACGGGCTTATTTTAGCTGAGGCTAATGACTGTACCTGAATTGCTGTGTTGTCATGATTTTCACCAATCATAATACAAACAATTACTTTGCACAAATGTATTTGTTGTGTTTGTGATATTACCTTTGTATACGCAATTTAGGTTGAAGATTTAGGTTGAATGTTTTTTTTTCAAGAAAGAACCCCTCAGTACACACATAGGGGAGGGGTAGGTGCACACTGGAAGTTTGGGACGATTACACCTCACCACCACCTAATTCAAAACACCTCACCACCAAGTAATTCAAAACAACCTCACCACCAAGTAATTCAAAACAACCTCACCACCAAGTAATTCAAAACACCTCACCACCACGTAATTCAAAACACCTCACCACCAAGTAATTCAAAACAACCTCACCACCAAGTAATTCAAAACACCTCACCACCACGTCATTCAAAACACCTCACCACCAAGTAATTCAAAACAACCTCACCACCAAGTAATTCAAAACACCTCACCACCACGTAATTCAAAACACCTCACCACCACGTAATTCAAAACAACCTCACCACCAAGTAATTCAAAACAACCTCACCACCAAGTAATTCAAAACAACCTCACCACCAAGTAATTCAAAACACCTCACCACCACGTAATTCAAAACACCTCACCACCAAGTAATTCAAAACAACCTCACCACCAAGTAATTCAAAACAACCTCACCACCAAGTAATTCAAAACACCTCACCACCACGTAATTCAAAACACCTCACCACCACGTAATTCAAAACACCTCACCACCATGTAATTCAAAACACCTCACCACCACGTAATTCAAAATACCTCACCACCATAAAACACGTAATAAAAACACCTCACCACCAAGAAATTCAAAACACCGCACCACCACGTAATTCAAAACACCTCACCACCACGTAATTCAAAATACCTCACCACCATAAAACACGTAATAAAAACACCTGACCACCACGAAATTAAAAACACCTCACCACCACGAAATTGAAAACACCTCACAGCCATCAAGCACGTAATAAAAACACCTCACAGTCATAAAACATGTAATAAAAACACCTCACAGCCATAAAACACGTAATAAAAACACCTCACAGTCATAAAACATGTAATAAAAACACCTCACAGCCATAAAACACGTAATAAAAACACCTCACCACTACGAAATTAAAAACACCTCACAGCCATAAAACACGTAATAAAAACACCTCACTGCCATAAAACACGTAATAAAAACACCTCACCACTACGAAATTAAAAACACCTCACAGCCATAAAACACGTAATAAAAACACCTCACAGCCATAAAACACGTAATAAAAACACCTCACTGCCATAAAACACGTAATAAAAACACCTCACAGCCATAAAACACGTAATAAAAACACCTCACAGCCATAAAACACGTAATAAAACACCTCACCACCACGAAATTAAAAACACCTCACCACCACGAAATTAAAAACACCTCACAGCCATAAACCACGTAATAAAAACACCTCACAGCCATAAAACACGTAATAAAAACACCTCACCACCACGAGATTAAAAACACCTCACAGCCATAAAACACGTAATAAAAACACCTCACAGCCATAAAACATGTAATAAAAACACCTCACAGCCATAAAACACGTAATAAAAACACCTCACAGCCACGAAATTCAAAACACCTCACCACCACGTAATTCAAAACACCTCACAGTCATAAAACATGTAATAAAAACACCTCACAGCCATAAAACACGTAATAAAAACACCTCACAGTCATAAAACATGTAATAAAAACACCTCACAGCCATAAAACACGTAATAAAAACACCTCACCACTACGAAATTAAAAACACCTCACAGCCATAAAACACGTAATAAAAACACCTCACTGCCATAAAACACGTAATAAAAACACCTCACCACTACGAAATTAAAAACACCTCACAGCCATAAAACACGTAATAAAAACACCTCACAGCCATAAAACACGTAATAAAAACACCTCACTGCCATAAAACACGTAATAAAAACACCTCACTGCCATAAAACACGTAATAAAAACACCTCACAGCCATAAAACACGTAATAAAACACCTCACCACCACGAAATTAAAAACACCTCACCACCACGAAATTAAAAACACCTCACAGCCATAAACCACGTAATAAAAACACCTCACAGCCATAAAACACGTAATAAAAACACCTCACCACCACGAGATTAAAAACACCTCACAGCCATAAAACACGTAATAAAAACACCTCACAGCCATAAAACATGTAATAAAAACACCTCACAGCCATAAAACACGTAATAAAAACACCTCACAGCCACGAAATTCAAAACACCTCACCACCACGTAATTCAAAACACCTCACCACCACATAATTCAAAACACCTCATCACCAACTAATTCAAAACACCTCACCACCACCTAATTAAAAACACCTCACCACCATGTGATTATAAATACCTCACCACCACGTAATTCAAACACCTCACCACCATGTGATTTAAAAACACCTCACTACCATGTGATATTAAAACACCTCACTACCACGTGATCCAAAACACCTCACCACCATGTGATATTAAAACACCTCTCCACCACGTCATTTAAAAACACCTCACCACCACATAATTCAAAATACCTCACCACCACGCGATTCAAAACCACCACAACCTTATTAAAAACACTTCACAACCACGGAAACAAAAGTTTGAGGGAGTAGTTAAGAGACAACACAGACACTGCCCAGATGTGTAGATATATAGATAAATGACTGTACCCGAGTTGCCGTTTTGTCATGGTTTAAACCAATCATAATTCAAACAATTATTTTGCACAAATGTATTTGTAATATACGTGATATCACATTTTATAAACAATTGAAGTTGAATTTTTTTTTTTCCCAAAGAAATTCCCCCCCTCCCCCCCCCCCCCCCCCCAAAAAAAAAAATTGGAAATTTTTTCAAAACAAATACCCTACGGACATACCGACGGGAGAGATATGTGCATTCCAGAAGTTTGGTACGATTTCACAAAAGTTTGAGAAAGTAGTTCAGTGACAACACAGGACAGACGCTGCACAAAGGTTCCTCTGGAGCTTTGCAGGCAATGCGGACATGCATGGCGATGACGTCATGCTGTCCGCTCATTAGGTTGGAGAACCAGATTACAGATGCCATTATTAGTAACTCCCAACCGCAACCAGGTCGACTCCATATGATGAGTGGATACCAGAGATAACGTCACCGCGTGGCAGGCGGTGCGTATCGCTCCCAGCAAGGTGCAGCAGCAGCTGTATGGGACACCTTGCTGGCGGTTCTCCACTGATGATATGGGGGTCGCATAGTGACTGATATATATATATGTATATATAAAAAAATAAAATAAACGATATCTCAAAACGTTGTGGACGGATTGGACGAAACGTGGTGGACAGATTGGGTCTGTGACAAGGACGAATTGATTCAATTTTGGTAAAGATACAAATCCGGATCCAGATCAGATATTTTTTTCACGTGATTATTCACCATTGAGTGATCGGGCCAAAAATGGTAAATAGCACGATATTTCAAAAAGTTGTGGATGACTTACGACAAAACTTGGTGAATGAGTTGGGAAGGCAACAGGAATAAGCCGATTCGATTTTGGTTTCCGTCCGGATCCAGATCCGACCGATCAGTGGGATATGAAATGTAAACTGTTCAGCCTGTTGGAGGCATTCTTTCTCCGAAGTGCTGTTCTCGTTGATTGTGTTCATGGTGATGTGGGTATGGATGTGTTTTTTGTCATTGCCGTTGATCGCTGGGGTGGGGGATGCTTTGAGGGATGCCATAGTGTATTTGTGGTGTAGTGTTAATGTGTCAAGGCATCTGTGGATGGTTGGACATGTAGTGGTATGGGTGATTAGAGTTGGCACTTGCGGACAGATGTAAGGAAATGCACACCTCTCATCAGGGCCGCCGAGAGCCAGAATAGGCCCTGGGGCAATACCAAGTGTCAGGCCGCCTCACCTTCAATTTTTTTTTCCCATCAACCAAAAGCTAGGAGGTTTCCGTATTTTCGTCAGACCAAACATACAGTGCATTCAGAAAGTATTCAGACCCCTTCACTTTTTTCACATTTTGTTTAGTTGCAGCCTTATGCTGAAAGACACATGAAAGCTCGCTTGGAGTTTGCAAAAAAGCACCTAAAGGACTCTCAGACTGTGAGAAACAAGATTCTGTGGGCTTTCATGTGTCTTTCACTGAGGAGATGCTTCCGT
>NC_136262.1:226515130-226532630 GCF_964187855.1 Myxine glutinosa
TTTTTTGAAATACCAACTTCTGTCCTGGAAGTCCTAGAGCAGTGTCCATGTGTTTTATACCTCACCCACCCCCCATTTTTGGTGATTAATGTTAGCTCTTACACGAGCCTCCATCTTGTGTCTCAAAAAAAAAGGGAGTTTGTAGGAGTTCTTGGGGGACAGAGCACAGATAGAGCTGGGGGAGCTAGGCCGGAGAGGAGTCGGTAGAAGACAAAAAAACCACCAACCTGCCTGCGGTGAGAGAGAGAAAGGCCCTCAGAATCGGCTTGATCGTGGGAGATTCCAATGATTCTGAAAGCTTTGGTTTCAACAGCGTGAAGCCGAGCGAGGTGTGAGGCAGGAGCACCAGCCCAGAGTGGAGAGCAGTATTCCATTGAGCTGCGGATGAAAGCCTTGTATGTGGTGAGGAGCTTGTATGTGGTGAGGAGCCAAGAAAGGACTTCGCACGACGGAGGATGCCCAGTCGTCGACTGGCTTTGGAGGCCAGCTTGGAAATGTGGTTTTCCCAGGAAAGATCATGGCAGATAGTGAGACCCAAAAGCTTGAGTGACAGAACTTATTGGAGAGGATTGTTCAGAAAGTAGATGGGAGGGTTGTCCAGTCGGTCTTTTTGGAGAGACATCGTGAGAGTGTTATTTCCACAGGCAGCATTGGAGGGTGTTCTGTCACTATTGAGTTGATGATGCTGTTTATGATTTTGTAAGTGTCTTTGTTTTTTTGGATGTAGATTCAAGGCTCATGGAAGACCTAGAAGATAGATTTGTATACTGTTATAGACATATTTTATAGACCTGTTATAGATTTGTATGATAGACCGAATGGATCATGGCCCAACAGAACAAAAGGAACAGCAGAAAGAGAAGGGGGAAATGTCAACATCAGGGCCAAGGGACAAAATGGAGACGGACACCAAGGGATGTAGGTAGGAATGAAGTTTCGGGAAGAATGCAGGGAGTGGATAAGATGGATACAGAAGCAAACTCTCAGGAAGGAAAAACTGTAAATTGAGGGGTAGGTGTGGTTTAATATGGTGGTAGAAAAGATCAGCGTTTTGGATGTGGAATGACTTACAATGGTGCCGAACAGCTGTGTTGAAGACCTGGAAGAAAGAATGAGATTGAAGAGAATGTGTGAGTTCTAACCACAGGCAGCAAAAAGGACGATTAAATGAGACGAGGTGAGCAGTGATTCTGGATTTTGGGAGTAGAAGCGGGTTGCTGGTGTATTTGTAAGCTAGTGTTGCTGGTGTATTTGTAAGGTGGTGTTGCTGGTATATTTGTAAGCTGGTGTTGCTGGTGTATTTGTAAGGTGGTGTATAAATAAGACTGCCTCGTGCTGAACTTCCGGATTTTTTAAAAACGATCTTTAATATCATTATTTCATTAAAATGAAGGAGTACACATTGAACACTGCGCAGGGTATCATGTTACTTGAACTCTCCAGTTTCATCTGCAATTGTACCACAGAAAAGCTTTATATGAAGGTTTCTGTCCAAGAAAGGCATTTGTCTGCAATGTGGAATGGGAAATCATCTCATTTGTCAAACTATTTGGTGTGAAATTTATTATTAATGATATCGATTTGAAATTCCCACAAAAAGGCTGAAGTGCGAGTATGATTTTCCTTTATTAATTCCAGTCCATTTGGATAGATGTCATCATGAAACTCATCAAATACAAACCCATTATAAATTTTCACTAAATTATCAATGAATCTAAAGATGTTTCCACACTTTCTCGTAGATGTTAGTTTATTAATGCTGATGTTCTAGATCCAATCAATTTCGACTTGTGTAGGAACAAATTTGCAAAGGAAGCGATTTTAAGCCAGACCGCATCTGAACCCATAGGAATCCCCATTGTCTTCAGGAGTATCATTTTGCCAAATGTAAAGTGGCCATTGTTCAATGGAAATCTAGTAAAGGGTGTTTCCCTAAAGAATGCCTTTTTTCCCGAAACGAATCGCGCGCTCACACATACCGCAATGTGAACGTACAAGTGATGATAATTAATTGTAGCAAGTCTCAACAACGTGTGCGCTGCGAGGTGAAAAGTCTCCAAAAAAATCTCAAAAAAAAAAAAATTTCTCATTTTTATTAGATATGACCAAAAAACTCGTCACTCAAAGGATCGCCTGTGTCGCGTTTGGAATTACACGCAAGCTTTTTGAAGACACTCTCACGCCCGTTAAGGCTGCACAGCGTTGGCTTTGTTTTGCATTATTTTCACAGCGTTGGCTTTGGGTGATGGCCTGGAAATTCGCCAGACCTCAATCCAGCAGAGAATATTGGAGCCATTATGAAAGAGCGAGTTGAAGACCACTTGTTGGATTTTTCGGAGAGCGAACAGTGTTTCCGTGACCGTTTAATGGATATAATCAACGAGGTCGTGGAAGGAATGAAAAAGGATACTGACCTCTTTTGCAATTTGTTGAGGTCGTTTCGAACGCATTTGAATCTTGTGAAAGCCGCTGGCGGAAAATCGATTAAAAATTATTAAAGTCTGAGGTGTGCATCCAGTCGGGAAAAAAGGCATTCTTTACGGAAACACCCTTTACTTTCTTGAAGTTTTTTTGTTTGAAAAACTGCAGAATATGGATTTTCCTTTGTAGACTAGTATGGTCTTTTTGATAGACTCTAATGTGAATGCACTTTCCTAGCTCTGGTAAATGTTTTATCCACTGCTCTGTCCAATGCCAATACGAGTTTGTCATGTGGAATAGAACCACCTTTAGAGGCCATTTTTCCCTGCAGAGCAGGGGTTGGCCTTTTTCAGGCACCGTGGTCCCCTTTTTGAAGCAATGTTTTATGGTCGGATGCCCTTCCTGCCACCAACCCTGTTAGTCGCCTCTTTCCCTAAAGTCTCCAAAACAGGGAATTACCAGTGAACTGGTACTCAATTTGCTGACCTCGGAAGGATGACAGGCTGAGTCAACCCCCCTGGTGTTAATTCAGCGATCGACCAGGATTCAAACCCAAGATCCTAGGATCCCAAACTGCACCCTAACCGCTAAGCCAACATCATGTGGGATGTTCCTGCATAATGCGGAAAATCTCAAGTCAATAAAAATTTTGTTCTGCCATTATTGTTAATATTGTGGATGTTATCGATTATAGGTTTGGAGTTTTGAATAATCCAGAATTTTTCAAAAACAGAATTAAAATCTTGATTTTTTAATGATAGTTTTGTAAGCATTTGTATATTTGTTTCCTTGCCCTTGTAATACTGCCTGACAATGGTTTTAAACTACATTCTCTCCCTGCGATGAGGAACCTCATCCTCAAAGGATCACAAGCACTTTCAGAAACTAAAAATCAATGGTAATTTATAGTACTAGGGCGTGCCTGTACGTGGGTGCAAAAAAACATGCGTGCAAACAACAACAACAAAAAAAAACTTTGAAACCACGTGGCAGTAACGACCACAGAACCCCCCCCTCTATTTACATGAAATGGTTTGGTCCATTCGCAAAGCCAAAGCGAACGGCTTGCGAGTACGGTAGAACCCCCCCCCTCTATTTACATGAAATGGTTTGGTCCATTCGCAAAGCCAAAGCGAACGGCTTGCGAGTACGGTGACCATACCTTGGGAACCACTTGTCCGATTAATTTCAAACCTTGAAAAGGCACATCCTCGGGTCCCCAGCAATATACCTGGCAAGTTTCAAGTATATCGGACCCGTGGTTGTCGAGAAACAGCGGTCACAGACAAACACACAGACACACAGACACACACACATACACACAGAGATTACTGGAATTCTAGATAGATTTATCTGAAACTAACAGTTTTCTTGTTTTTGAGTGATTTATATGCTGCTGTGTCAATTCTATTGAATTATCATGAATTATTTAGTAGGACTTAGAATGCATACTTTTTAAGCCTAATTCTGTGAAAAGTCTTTGAATGTCGAGTGTTTTACATATATTTTTGCAGACCACAAGGGGTATGTAAAGCCGCTGTGTGCACGAGTGGGTGCATCATGGTTCACACAAAAATAATGCCTCCTCATTTGTTCTTTAGCCATTTAAAATTTTCAAAACACTTCTACAGAGTTTTAATGGACTAGCAGTCTCATTTCCTTAAGATCGTAATTTTCTGTACAATTGCACTTGCATTAAAACGGGAAAGTCTAAGAGCCTAGTCTTGAAAACAGTGTTATTGCGGTACACCTCTGGCAACAAATTTTTGATGTCAGAACCTGCTAATAGATATTTTTTTGTTAAATATCAGTTGCCAGCTGAAACTCATTTTAGGTAAAAAAATATATACCACACAAGCTATGTAGGTCTACTGTACGTTGGCATTATAGGTTGGCCAAATATGGCAGCACAATATAATTTGTATTTTGGAGTTATATTCATGAGACTAGCAACGGTACCCGCCCTACGGGCGGGGCTTCAATTGGGAGGCCCAAATGAAAAGGTAAAATATCAGTAAGAATAATGCGTAAGATTAAGAATATATGATAGCGTAAGAATAATGTTTAATGATTATTAAATGAATGAATGAATGTTATGAATAATGCCATGGCGTCGCGTTGGCAGCAGTGACGATATAAAAATGTTTGCCAAGAACTTCAACGAGAGAAAAGGAACTTTTATCAGCAATGTCATCTATCCTGAAGTTCTAAGCTGAAGAAGAGGTACAAAATCATTCCATTTTTTTTTCTAAAGAAACGCGTACAGTTGATATCACGATTTGAAACACGATGGAATAATATTTAGCAATATGAACAGTGATGTGGTTTTTTAAATTGAAATTCTAAAAATATTGTTTAGATTTTGATGATTTGCGTGTGATATTTAACGGATGTTTATATAAATCGCGCCTCCAAATTGAAGCCCCGCCCTTAGGGCGGGTACTGTTGCTCGTCATATATAATGGCGATACAACAATTTTTACCGCTTTGCTTTGAAGAACGGGAATGAAGGGGGAGGAGCGTGTTAATATGTCTGGTTGAAGGCTTTGGGTGGTGAGCGGGCTTGAAGCCAGATTTTAACCTTACAGCCGCCATATTCGTGCTCACCGTCACTGCGATGCGAAGCGAAAGACGCCTCAGAGCTGTCACATTCACAATCGCTATGTCATATGTACTCCGGATATGTGTTTCCTTCATTGTAAAAACTACCAAATCAACAGTCAAAAGGATTTTGAGCCGATAGGTGTTACGGCCTTGGCAAGATCGATGGAGACAGCGATCTGTTAGCGTATACACCACCCAAATAGCTATGTGGAATTCTCTCATATAGAAATTAAACGTCGTTTGAACTTTGGCCGAGGTCATTATCTACTTTTAATGATGTTTATATACGAATGATGTTTAATTATGTTTATATTGGTTTTGGGTCGTCCTTTCCGCATATCTCGTGGGATTGTGAGTTGGAGAGATGGCTGTGATGGCGGGGAGGGGGTTGGAATTCTCTCAAGCAGGGATTCAACCTGTGTCCTTATAAAAGGTATTTGTCCGAGGTCACCGAGTCCGATCGGTGCAGCTGTGCAGCGATCGGTGCAGCCGTTTTTGCGGCACCCGGGAAAACAACATCGTCACAATGAAAACATCGTCACAATGAACGTTATGCGAACGCGAATATTATGCGGGAGTGCAAACCTGAGAATGCTGGAGACCAAAGCTGAAATTGGAAAACTAAATAGCCTATTTTACTCTTGGAGATCCCAGGATTACCCACCCAAAATACCGTTGCGATCGGTTCAGCAGTTTTTGCGGTACCTTCGAACGGACAGACTGACAGATGGACAGATGGACAGACAGACAGACGGACATTTGGTGAATTATAGTAAGATGAATTAAACTAATACAATACAGTGAATATACTGTCAGAAATTTTAAAAACAATTTTTTTAAAGTTTTGCACTGTCTTGATTTTTGGATGTATTTTCATTAGCTCATACCATTATTTACTTTCAGCAGTCATATTATTAAATTGGATGGTATTATTATAATATATCAAAATCTCACCTAGTTAATTTCTCTGATGACTTGTGACCTTTATTACTGTATGTTTCCTTTTAATTTGGCAAGTAGAGCCTTATTTAATTTTCCCCTTCCTCTTAAAATACCAGATGGCTACTTTATGCACTATTCAAACCCTAAACGTGAGAAACATCCTTTGACTTGATGTTTTTGCACATTTATATATTTTTCAAATACAGAAAGAATGATTATTAGATTATATTGTGATGTATATTATATTGTGATATATAATATATGTTTATGTTACTTCTGGGTCATTCGCCTAGCAGGCTGAGCTGAGTCGGTCGTCCTGTGTATTTGATTGATTCTGTTGGATTTAGCATGTGCTGTCGTGTTGTGCTTTGTGTGAATGATTGTGATGGATCCCTGTTTCGTTTCCTGGCTTATGGCGGCGTGTCTGTCCGTGAGATTTGCAGTACTTTGGTTTTTACTCGCCACCAAGTTGAAAATTTCGAACTGTAAGTACCCGCCATGTTTTTTCGTTGAGCCTCACGCGGCCCCGGTGTGCGCCTCTCAACAAGACAGTTCTTTTCCCCGTCTCACCCCATCGCTCGCCCCACCGCTCGCCCCACCGCTCGTTCCACCGCCCGCCCCATCGCCCGCCCCATCGCTCGTCCCACCGCTCGTCCCATCGCCCGGCCCATCGCCCGCCCCATCGCCCGCCCCATCGCTCGTCCCACCGCTCGTCCCATCGCCCGGCCCATCGCCCGCCCCATCGCCCGCCCCATCACTCTTCCCACCGCTCGTCCCATCGCCCGGCCCATCGCTCGCCCCACCTCTGCACGCACCGCTGCATGTACCGAGCTCGACTATCCGCTCTAACTCCTCTATCCCGAGGCCTATTCGCTACACTCGGCAAAAACTTTTGTCTTTAAACAACACCACTCGATTGACTCCTGGACTCATGTCAGGTCTCAGAGAACTTGAAATCGGCGTTGGTCTCCCAAGAAAACGCACAAAGCGAGGCGGGAGGAGAAAGCAGAGAAAAATACCGATTGTGATTTCTCTTCGCGACCAGCGATGGCCCGGCCCACATTTTAATAATTCCTGTGAAAAAGTGTCCCCTGTCAACTTCAATAACCTCATCTATCCCTGTAGAACATACACAGCACCAAAACAACACCGTTCTGACCTGTATCTCGCCTTATTCAACGCTCAGTCTGTAAGTAGTCCTGACAAGCGAACCGAAATTACCTCTTTTATTCAAGATAATGATATCGACGTGCTTTTTCTGACCGAAACTTGGCTCTGACCCAGTGGCGACGAAGCGAGGTGTGCTGATCTCACCCCACCTGGATACACCCTGCAGTCATTTCCTCGCTCCTCTGGGGGTGGGGGTGTGGCTGTTATTTACAGAGACAACTTCTCTCCCTTTGTCTCCTTCACCACGACTTTTTCGTTCGACCATTCATCCTACGAGCTACCCCATGTCACCTTCACTCTGTCAGAAAACACTCTTCATGTCTTCTGCCTCTACCGACCTCCACCTAACCGGAAAAACAAGCTTACTGACTCTATGTTCGTGACCCAGCTTCCTAATCTGCTCGACCACTGCAATACTCTTCCTGGTTTCGTCTTGATTCTTGGAGATTTCAACGTCCACTACGACCAACCACAACATCCTCTCACTTCAAAGATCATTGACCTCCTTTCTACTTTTAGTCTGTCTCAGTCTGTCTCCCAACCTACACATGTTAAAGGACACATCCTGGATTGGTTAGTGCACAGATGCGATGATCAGTTGGTGCAGTCCACGTCAGTGACCTGTGCTATCACCTCGGGCCACTTCTGTGTCACCAGCCACCTGAGTATTGCTGTACCTAGTCTTCAGCCCACCTTCATCACTGCCCGCAACATTCGTGCCATCGACCGTTCCGCCTTTAAAGAGGACCTTCACACCCGTCTCTCTGGCCGTTCCTATGTCACTGCAGAAGACCTCGACTGTAGTCTCCGCACAGCGTTGGACTGTAATGCTCCAGCGACACGGCGTGCCGTTCCCAGATGCAGGAGTACTCCGTGGTTCAGCGACGAAGTCAGGGCTGCCAAAAAGGAACGACGACGTGCCGAGAGCCAGTGGCTGAAGACTGGTCTCACAGTCCATAAACAGTTGTATAACATAGCTAAAAGACTCGTCATAAAAATCATTCTGAAAGCAAAAACGTCATATATTTCTGATCGGATTACTAGGAGCTCCTCCTGCAAGCAACTGTTCAGCATTACCAACCGCCTGTTTGCCACCAAAAATAAATCCGTTCTTCCCACTGTGTTTCCTCAAAACGAACTACCCCAACGCTTCCTGCATTTCTTTCACAATAAAATTCAATCAATAAGAAACAATCTTAACAAGCAGTCACTCCTTTCCTTCGATGATGCTGAACACTTCTTTCACAGACGACCTCTAAGTTCGTTTACTCCTGTTACTGAGGACATTGTCAAATGTGCAATCCTCAAGTCAAACACAAAAACATGTGATCTTGACCCCCTTCCCACCGATTTGTTCATTGAGTGTTTGGACACCCTCCTCCCATTTATTACTGCAGTTATCAATGATTCTCTGACTACGGGTTCATTTCCGCTTCTCTTTAAACAAGCTCTTGTTAAACCACTTCTTAAAAAGCCCACCCTTGACCTTAACGACATGGAAAATTACCATCCTATCTCCAACCTGTCTTTCCTGTCAAAGATCACAGAAAGAATTGTGCTATCACAGATGAATGACCATCTAGTTTCAAATAATCTTTTCAATTCTTGCCAGTCAGCATATAGACCAGGCCATAGCACCGAGGCCGCTCTCCTAAGAATAACCAATGATCTTCTGACCTCTCTTGACTGTGGTAAGGTTTCCGTTCTTGCTCTTTTGGACTTGTCTGCCGCCTTTGACACGATTGACCATATTGTCTTAATTCGTCGTCTTGAAATCACATTTGGTATAACTGGTACTCCTCTTTCTTGGCTGATGTCCTATCTTACTGATAGAGTGCAAACAGTTGTTGTCAATGGCCAGAAATCAGCCCCTTCTCCGCTTTCCTTTGGCGTTCCCCAGGGCTCAGTCCTGGGACCTATCCTCTTTCTTTTGTACACTCAGCCTCTATTTGATCTTGTTGTCAGACATTCAGTTGATCACCACGCCTTTGCGGACGACAATCAGCTGTACAAAGGAAGCACGATTCAACAAATCGTGCCCACTGTTGAAGTGTTAGAAGGCTGTATTGCCGACGTGAAGGCGTGGATGACCCAAAACAAACTTCAGCTGAACGATGCTAAAACAGAGTCTATGATTGTAAGATCGCACAGATGTCCTCTACAATGTTCACTTCCTACCACTATTCATGTTGGTGAAACCGATGTAAACTTTGTTTCGTCCGCCAAGAACCTTGGTGTGGTTTTCGACTGTAACATGACATTTTCCAAGCTTGTACTTCGGTTGCAAGTACTTCAAACTTGCAAATCAGCATACTTTCAGCTGCGAAAGATCGCATCCATTCACCACTTTCTTACTCCTCAAGCTGCTCTAACTCTGGTCTGTGCCCTTGTCCTCTCATGGCTAGACTATTGTAATTCTTTGTATGCTGGCTGCCCTCAGTTTCTCTTGGATAAGTTACAAAAGGTTCAAAACTCTGCCGCTCGTCTTGTCTGTAAGGCGAAGAAGTCTGACCATGTTACTCCGCTTCTTGAATCTTTACACTGGCTGCCTGTCTCTGCTTGTGTGCAATACAAAATTTGCAGACTACGTTATAAATCATTGTGTGGAACGGGACCTCACTATCTCTCCGATTTGCTCACTCTCTATGAACCTCGGCGACGGCTTCGCTCAAGCGACGACTCTATGACCTGAGAGCCGCTGCGCACCAGCCCCAAGTCGTTTGGCGAGAAATCCTTCTCCTTTGCTGCACCTCTGCTCTGGAATGACTTGCCTTCCTCTGTTCGACATGTTGACTCTCTTCCTGCCTTTAAAACCTCCCTCAAAACCTATCTGTTTCACAAGTCTTTCAAAGTCTAAGTCCTGTTTTCCCTTTGGTTTGAGGTGGGACAGAGATCGAGAGTATGTCTGTGTACATGTGCGGGGGAGGGAGGGGAGGAGGAGGGGGAGTACACATCTGTGGGTTTTGAATGGGGAGGGAGAGGAATAGGGCAAGAGTGAAGGTGTGTCTGTGTGTGTGTGTGTATGTTTGTGTGTGTGTGTGCGGTGTGTGTGCGTTCGCATGATAATGTAAAGCGCCATGAGGGTCGTTTACTCTGCTTGATGGGGCTATATAAGACTCCTTTATTATTATTATTATGTTTCATATGATATGTTTTTAAAAAGTGGACTATTTGAACGTTTTAATGTAGAAAAATTCCAGAAGGTAGTATGGTGAAATATGCTGTGATGTCTCGAGCTGAGTGAAGGGACGACCTTGAGGGAGCTTATATAAACTGTGTCCATTTGGTGCACGATCGGGTGGCATGCTGTATCCCAGCACCGTAGACTACTGAGATTAACAGGTGCGTAGTTGTTTGCTTGCAAGGAACTAGAAAGAGATGTATGCCTTGATTGCCTTCTTTATGGAACTAATTAATCTGCATTCTTGTGTTGTTGGAATGGGTCGAGAAATAGTTGAATAAAGCCTCATTTCTTGCGAGAACTCTGAGTTTGATTCCACAGCAGTTAGTAAGTTCAGTGATA
This sequence comes from Myxine glutinosa, assembly GCF_964187855.1. NCBI lineage: Eukaryota > Metazoa > Chordata > Myxini > Myxiniformes > Myxinidae > Myxine > Myxine glutinosa. The sequence goes on from NC_136262.1 coordinate 226,525,791, forward strand.
CATTGATGGAAAGCATACACCATGCCATTTTCAAATCACTCATTATACTGGTTGTAATTGACATTTTCAATGTGTGCTCCACCTCTGTTCAAATAGGCTTTGATCCTGACTCCAGAATTCTCCACAACTCGTCTGTAAATGGCTGGAGTGGTAGCCTGACGGTTGTCCTCCATCTCCTGCTTCAAGCCAGCCAGGGTCCGAGGTTTGTTGGTGTAAACTTGACATTTTGCAGCACCCAAAAAAACATCAAATGGGTTCAAATCCGGGCTCTGGGGCACCCACTCATGCGCTGTGCCCAGGCTGAGGACATGATTTCCAAACAGATGGTGGAGCAAGTCGGTGGTTTCACCTGCAGTGTGCTGTAGGGCACCGTCCTGCATGAACCATGCAAGTCTGATTTTGTTTGGAGACAGTAGTTGAGCGAGATCAGCGTGGAATTGGCATAAGATCTCGTCGTACCGCTCGCCATTGACTGTCACCGTCTTACCATTGGCGTCCTCGAACCAATACGATCCCAGCATACCCCATCTGGCATTCAATGCACATAAGGAAGTCGACTTGGGGCCTTTGAGAGACGTATTTGACACCTCCTCATAAGGCTCAGCACCGCAGAATATGATGTTGTGATTGTTGATAGCCCCATTCAAAGTAAGTGTGCTTCATCATTGAACGACAAGGAGTTGATCCAATTTGAGTACCTTTCCATTCGGTCACTGAACCAATCACACATTGTTACTCATCTTGTCATGTCATTCAAAGTTCGTTTATGCCTTTCCGATATGATGTAGGGGTAGAGCTTGAGCTCAGAAGTGAGAATGCACCACACAGATGAGGCTGAGACCGCCAGTTATTGGGAACGCTGACAGTGGGATTTCTTAGGACTTTTGAGAGCAGAATCTCTCACAAGATCAATGTTCCCTTGGTCCTTGGTATCACTTGGTGTGCGGCCACTGTTGCCTTCATTTTGATTTTTATTCTTCCATGTGATTGGAAGTGCTCTGCAAACCACTGAATGCTACTATTGGAAGGTCCATTACAGGTGTGGGCATTGTACTACTGACAGTATCGACGGTGCACCTGCACGTAGGATTTTGTCTCAAGCTAAAAAGTCACGATTTTCACTTTTTGTTCCACTCTCTCAATTGCCATTACTGATGGAAGCATCTGTGAGACACACAAATCGGTTTAATTATTACTTATGAAAATCGGAGATTTTCCAAGTATATTGGTTGCGCTTGTGCATTATTCTGTCTGTCTGTTTGTCTGTTTGTATGTCAATCGCCTACAGGTCACATTTTAAAACCGATCTTCAGAAAACTTCACCAAATGGTAGAGTTGCTTATATGGAAGAAGTCTTTTGATTTTGAAGTCAAAAGGTCAGCCTAGGCCAAAGGTTACCAACTTTGTCAGATTTCTAAAATCGTCAATTTTCATCCTATTGTCTTGAAATTTGAATAGGATTTGCACATCAGGTCACTGAATTCAACCACTGATTATTTTTGAGGCCAACATAGGCCAAAACGTCAACATAGGCCAAAGGTCAACAACGTATTTTAGGGATTTCACAAGTATTGTGATTTGCACGACATATTTCTCGTTTATTTACTCGTATGCGTCCTATGGCTACTTGGCTGCATCATTTTTTGGGGGGCGGCTGTGCTGCTGATGCAATGCCCCCTTACCAGCAGGTACTCATTCATTTTGCCGACCTTGGAAGGATGACAGGCTTAGTCGACCCACTTGGTGTTAATTCAACAGCACGACAGGGGCTTGACCTCAAGACCCTTGCATTTTAAGCCAGCCACTTTAGCTGTTAAGCCAACACCAGGCTTTCGGTTTTAATGAAGCTGATAGAGGATTTTGTGGACATATAGACTGAGGTCTTTGCAGATAACAGCCATGCAAAATGCTGTGTGGTGTTTGACTTGATAGTTATCCAAGCATCATTTCAGTCCTGTCATTGTGTGGCACATTTGAACAATATGACCCAGAGATACTTAAGCTCATCTTGCTCAAAGCAGGATCTGCAAAGAGGACTGCTATAGTTTGTGATTGGTATGATGGCACTTCAATCAAGGGTGAGGAACCCATGTGATGTGGTGAAAAAGTAGGGGCCGTAATAAACGTAAATAGTCTCTGCCTACACAGTGGCTCCTGTAGATACCTGAGTGTGACTCTTAAAGATATATACCTGAGGATACCTGCAGATGACAGTTTGGAGACACTCTTAAAACACATTAATGCTCGAAAATTTTCTTCAAGAGCACTTAATGGCCTTATGCTCAACACTTGCACCGAATCAACAGATTTATGTCGCTGGTAGTATTCTTTGCTCTTACATGAATGTGATGCGATTAAAAAGGGGTTATTGATGTAATTGTCAGCAGTCCTTGCACTTATGTCCTTGTATTGTGTATGGCATTTGAATAAATACAATTCAATGACCATTCACATTCAGATCAGGCACTAGTAGGAAACAATGCAACATTGATGTGAATGATGTTGCAAAATTCCTGACACCAAAACAATACTTGAAATGCATGCCCTTTCCTCTTCATGTTCGTATGCAGCACAGGGTTGCAGGGTAGCATCACTGACTGGGGTGGGGCTGTGCCTCCGATGCAATGCCCTCTGCTACATAGGGCAGGGATTTGGCCATGGTGCCAGCAATAGTTCACCTGCTTTTGCAAAGGGCACCATGGGATTGTTTATGTCCACCAGAAAATGCCGTTTAATGTCCATCTGAGGGTACGGCACACGCATTGTTGAATCATCCGACCTGTGAAACACCGGGATGACAATTTATAGCCGGGTCAGGGTTCTAATTCAGGCTCGACAGCCCCGAGGTGAGTAGGCATACCACTAGGGTCTAGGCAACCCTGTCGGCCCACATGTATGCCCTTACAGGATATGAATTAACACAACTTCCGCTTTCTATGCCATAGGAAATTGAAGAAGTCCCACCTTCTGCGCATTTGACTTGGAGAAGCATTTGATCCACGCAACTCACTTTCGGAAAATGCAAAACATTACGCAGTGTTATGCTATGCAAGGACTTGTCTTGTCAGATATCTATGAACATGTGCAGATACTTGCAATTGGTGAAGAGTCAAAAACGGATCATTAATCTGCCACCATGTTAAACTACAGTTTGCCTCCACGTACAGAGAGCAAGTTACCAGACAACAATTTGGAAGATTGCACTGGAAGGTTTCTTGCATATTCCTTCACCAGATATTTATGTTTGGGATGGCAAATGTTTTTCTGTGAATAAGTGAAATAGATCTTCGAGATCCAGAACAACTTATTACACTTCACACATGCAAGTACAAGAAAGGGTTTATGAGAAGATTCAGTTGCAATACATATGATCTTCTCTGCTTTACAGAATATGGATGTGGTCTGGAGACATGAGTCTTCATCGATGTCAGGGAAGATGAGGTGACTTTTATAATTGATAATGAGTGGCACTTAGAAGTACGAAATGTATGTTCACTGCAAGGCCACTGAAGATGATGATAACTAGAAGGACACTTTGAAGAGCGCATACCTTCGCTAGGCTGAACAGTTTAGGTATTGAATCCCATTGATAGACTAGATATGGATTCGGACCTGAACCAAAATATAATCGGCTTCTTCTTGTCACCTATCCAACTCATCCACCTAGTTTTGTCATGACTTGTCCACAACTTTTTGAAATATCATGAATATATATTGCTTTTGGTCCTATCTCTCAATGGTGAAGAATCACGTAAAAATGAAAAGATTTTCGGATCCGCATCCAGAGCCGGATCTTCACCAAAATCGAATTAATTATTCCTTGTTACACACCCAACCTGTCCACCAACATTCGTCCGAATCCATTCACAACTTTTTGAGATATGATGCTATCTATATAATATGAATCAAAGCTTTGATTGAGCTCGGGTGAACTGTTTTGCTTTGATTAATTTTTTTACATTTTTTTTTGTATACAGGATCGAGCCTCGTGAAAGAGCTAACATTTATCACACAAAATATCAAACAGACACACAAAGTATATAATAAGGGGAGCGGTAGACAAGATGTGGAGAGAAGGGGAAGCACACAAACACAACAATGAGGGCAGGGACATCGGGAGATCTGTGGGAGGGAGAGGGCTTGGGGGGAGGAGGCGTAGGAAGGGGGTGGGGGACGGGGGGTGGGAGAAGTATAAAACACATGGACACTGCAAGGACTTCCAGGGAAAAAACAAAACAAAACAAAACAAAAAAACACCTTTAGAGGCCATTTTCCCCCGCAAAGCAGGGGTTGGCCTTTTTTGGGCACCGTGGTTGTTGTTGTTTTTGTTGGTCCCCTTTTTGAAGCAATGTTTTACGGCCGGATGCCCTTACTGCCGCCAACCATTTTTGTCGCCTTTTACGACAAACGGGGCATTACCAGTGAACTGGTACTCAATTAGCCGACCTCGGAAGGTATGACAGGCTGAGTCAACCCCCCTGGTGTTAATTCAGCGATCGACCGGGATTCGAACCCAGGATCCTAGGTTATCCTAAGCTGGCACCCTAGCCACTAGCCCAACACCAGGCTTCCAGGCTTCCAGGCTTCCTTCCACCAGGCTTCCAGGAAAGAAGTTGGTATTTCAAAAAAGTGGATGTGGGGTGAAATTAGCGGGGGTAGAAAAGATTAAGGTTTTGGATGGTGGTGAACAGCTGTTTTAAAGACCTGGAGGGAGGAGTGGGATTGAAAAGAGTGAGGGAGTTTGTTCCAGAGGCGGGAGCAAAGAGGAATGAAGGAGTGAAGGTGAGCAGAGAGTCTTGATTTTGGCAGTTTAACCATAAGAGGGTTGCAGGCAAATCTTGTGCAACCTGTTGGAATATTTGGGCGACAGAGCCCAGAGAGAGCTGCGGGAGCAAGGCTGGAGACGAGTCGGTAGAAAACAGGAAGACCACCAACCTGCCTGCGGTGAGTAAGTGAAAGGCCCTCGGAGATAGCTTCATCGCGGGAGATTCCAATGATTCTGAAAGCTTTGGTTTCCACAGCGTGAGGTGAGGAGCACAGGTGTGCCAAGGAAGGACTTCGCACGACGGAGGATGCCCAGTCGTCGACTGGCTTTGCAGGCCAGATTTGAAATGTGGTTTCCCCAGGCAAGATCATGGCAGATAGTGAGACCCAAAAGCTTGAGTGACAGAACTTCTTGGAGAGGATTATTCAGAAAGTGGATGGGAGGGTTGTCCAGTCGGTGTTTTTGGAGAGACATCGTAAGAGTGTGAGATTTGTCAGGATTGAAAGACATGTTCCACTTGTTTGACCAGTCTGTGATTTTGTCCAGGTCTGGTCTGCATAGAGTGAGGAGGCTGCAGACTGCTGATCTGAGGGATGAGGAATGGAGCGGCAGAGAGTGGAGTCATCAGCAAAGAGATAGAGAGGATTTTCAAGAGAGTCAGAGAGATCATTGATACAAACAACAACAACATGCATTTTAAAAGGCCATTTTCCCTGCTAGAGCGGGGGTTAGCCTTGCGGTCCCCATGACAATCTTTTCCATTTTGCCCTATTTTCTGCATCTCTCCTTGTTAACCCCCTTGCCCGCATTTCTTCTTCCACCATCTTTAGCCAAGTCTTTCTCGGTCTTCCCCGTCTTCTACTTCCTTCTACATTCATTTCCATCACTCTTCTCAACCAGTCACTTTCATCCTTCCTCAACACATGACCAAACCATCTCAACCTGTTCCTCTTCACAGCATCAATCACAGGCTCTATTCCCATCATCTTTCGCAATTCATCATTTGTCTTCCTCTCTCTCAACGATACTCCGCACATCCGTCGAACCATTCGCATTTCCACCCTTTCCAACCTTCGTTGCTGCTCTACGTTCATTACCCATGTCTCGCTCCCGTAAATCATAACACTTCTCACACATGCAGCATACAGCTTTCCCTTCAGCTTCAACGACACTCCCCTCATCATCAGCACGCCACTCAATTCCCGAAACTTCTTCCATGCACATCTCACTCGAGCAACCGTTGCCGAGTCTGATCCACCTTCTCCATTCAGCATGTCTCCGAGGTAGCAAAATGTTTTCACACCTTCCAGCTTCACACCGTCTCCAAGATCCAACTCAACATTTCCTCCATCTGCAGCTCCCTCTGTGCACACCTTACATTTGAATGTAGCTGCCACACTGGTTAATGACCCTCTCAGACCACTACATTTTTGATGAACCCACTCAGCGCACATTGTACACTGAATGGAGTTCACTCCGACACCCTTCCTACACACAGCACAGGGCCACTTCCCAGTTCTTTCCACCTCACCACATGCTTTACCACTTGCCATCACCTTCGTCTTTCCGATATTCACCTTCAGACCTTTTGTCTCCATACATTCCTTCCACGTGTTCATCTTTTCCTTCAGTCCATCCATACTTTCCGCAATCAACACCAGATCATTTGCATACAACAACTCCCATGGTAAACCCTCCTTTACGTTCTGAGCCAGCACCTCCATCACAGCTACAAATAGAGAGATCATTGATGAAGACCAGAAAAAGCACAGGGCCCAGATCACTGCCTTGGGGAACTCCAGCCTGAACAGGAAGGGGAGATGAGAGAACCCCATTCACGGCCACACGTTGACTACGACTAGAGAGGACGTCCACCAGCCATGCGTGGAGATTTCCATGGATACCATAGGAGGAGAGTTTGGTGAGCAGAGTGGGGTGCCAGACCGTATCAAAGGCACGTGATATTTCAAGGGAATATAATATTATATGAATGATCGTTTTAAGGCCATTTTTCCCCGCTAGAGCGGGAGTTAGCCTTGTGGGCCCCATGACAATCATGGTTCCCTGTTTGAGGC
>NC_136262.1:226537630-226555237 GCF_964187855.1 Myxine glutinosa
TTATGGAGCCCACTGTGACAAGAGGCCATAAGTCAGACTGTCATAGAGGCACTCTCTCTCTTCCTGGGACTGATCCTGCTTTCTCGGCCTAAGGAAATCACTGGAAAATACTTTTCTCTTTGCGAATAACTACATCTTTTATCTTTGGAGCAATGGTTCTACATTGTCAGTGAAACCTTATTTTGTATATCATAGTCCAGTCGATTTCATTCTTTGCCAGAGCCTCTTTTGTGTTGAGAGATGAAAAGAAATATTTCAACAGTGTCATAAAAATTGTGCAGTTGTTTTATGAGCAGTTAACAATGAATACATCGTATTGAGATAGGTTGGTGAAAGATCTATTTATCACGTTATCTAATTCCGTCAAGTCCTGGCCGACTTTTGGTGACATTCATGATCGGATTTCTCCAAACATCCCTATCCTGCATTGCTTTGTTTTTCCAGATCTTTGTCAATCCTGACATTGCTGTTCTCCCCAACACTATCTGTCTATTCATTTATCCTCAACATTCTCCACTCACTTCAATCTTAGAACCCAGGAAGATGAAACTTTCCACTATTTCCATGTGATCATCTCCCAATTTGAACACGTCTCCCCAATATCTCGATTCATTCATTCTCGGTTGATAAGATTTTAATATATTTTAGGTTTAAATAAAGACCATCTTTTTCATTTTCCTTCTTCACTGTTTGCAGTAGTTTCATCAAATTCTCCTTACTTTCTGCCAACAGAGTGGTATCGTCAGTAACGCCCAACAGAGTAGTATCGTCAGTAACGCCCAACAGAGTAGTATCGTCAGTAGCACCAAACAGAGTAGTATCGTCAGTAACGCCCAACAGAGTAGTATTGTCAGTAACGCCCAACAGAGTAGTATCGTCAGTAACGCCCAACAGAGTAGTATCGTCAGTAACGCCCAACAGAGTAGTATCGTCAGTAACACCAAACAGAGTAGTATCGTCAGTAACACCCAACAGAGTAGTATCGTCAGTAACGCCCAACAGAGTAGTATCGTCAGTGATGCCCAACAGAGTAGTATCGTCAGTAACGCCCAACAGAGTAGTATCGTCAGTAACGCCCAACAGAGTAGTATCGTCAGTAGCACCCAACATAGTAGTATCATCAGTAACGCCCAACAGAGTAGTATCGTCAGTAACGCCCAACAGAGTAGTATCGTCAGTAGCACCCAACAGAGTAGTATTGTCAGTAACGCCCAACAGAGTATTATCGTCAGTAACGCCCAACAGAGTCATCAGTAACGCCAGCTCCTTTTGCTAGCATATGCATATACTGTATATATATTGTTGCGGATATGAGGATGGAGCTTTTTTGATTGTGTTGTATTGTATAGTAAATGGTTGTGAATTATTGGTTTAGTCTGAGCCCTCCTTGCTCCAGTGTGTATAAAGGTCAAAGGGCGTTCCGGTAGTTAATTCCATAAAGCATACATTGAAGGACACTATAATATCCCTGTTCAGTAGTTTATTTCCTTATTCTGTGTATTAGGTTAAGGCTTTGTCTTCCATTAAAATAACACTCCATTGCACCAAGTGAAATAAGATAGATTCCCTTCATTCTTCATTCCCATTCCCAAAACCTCCATTTCCCCTTTCGTCATGGCCAAGCCTCGATTGCCAATATTACATCCCCTCCAAAACCACCATTGAACATGTGCTCGGGTCGGGGAAGAAAGGCGTGCCCGCCCGTCGTCATCAAGGGCGGAGCCAGAGGGTCGCGCGACCAACCAGGGCCGAGGTGAGCACACCAATGGGCGTGTCCTGAAGGCCGGCGGCTTGATCGCCGGAGGCGTTATAAAAGCGTGCGCGCAAGGTACTGCGTGAGAAGATCCAGATGAGCTTTGAAGAGAGAGAAGGTTCAAGGTCAATTACAAGCAGTTGCGCCAGAGACGGCAGACGCGTCCTGAGGTGAGCCAGAGAAGCAGCTTTGGCTCCACAAGCAGCGTTGACTCCACCAGGCAGCTTCAACCCGTTACCCCGTGGGAACCAGATAGCGGTGGCATCGGTGGCCGTCGAGGTCCAGCCGACGTCCCGTGCGGGATCAAGCCCGAACCATCTGCCCCAGCTGAACCTTCCCATTCCTCCTTCCAGCATTCATTCCTGCCATTCCATCCTTCTTGTGTACGTGAGTTTGTTCTGTTTGTTCTGTCCTGGGTATTAATTAAGTCTGTTTAGATAAGCTAGCGATTTTCACTGTGTCTCTAAAATCTTCTGTATATTATTTTCTTATCTTTCCTTCTCCTTGGTTATTTTGAGCCTGTACATAGTAAATAAATTATAGTAGTATTTTAAACCTTTTTTTTCGTCTTCTTCTTCTTCCCATCCATGTCGCTTTTGTCTTTTCCATATTGAATATCTGTGGCGCGATCCGGCCAACGTTCGGGAATCGGGTTAGTCGGGGTAACTGTTAGGCCGCGGTGCCATCCGCTCGGCAAACCAACATCCTTATCCGTGGGCCGTAACAATTGGTAGTCAGGAGTTGGGATTCCGACCTGGGACTAAATTTATTTAGCCCAAATTTTGGAACACCAATTGTACTATTGGCGGTAACAATTGGTGTCGGGAGCGGGGTCGGACCCGAAGCGCGCTTACGCGCTCAAAATTACGAGCTGCTGAAATTTGATTTGTTTTTAAAAAACAAAACCCGAAATTTGAAATCGCACCATGGCTAGTCAAGGCGATCGGATGCAAGTGGGTGAGCTAGAGGAGGGGTTAGGAGTAACCCAGGATCAGAGGGACGAAGTAAAGGAGAACAATGAGGAGGTGGTTGAGGAGGTATCAGGCGCACAAAATGGCGCCCTCGCGCACATGATTACAGCGGCACCAAATTTAGCCGCGCCCGTGGTCGCAGCAGCCGAGCCCGAGATACCAGGGTACATGCGATTTTTTATGGACCAATTAATGGCAAAAATAGACGAATGTGGGGAGATCATGGATCGCAGGATGAGCTAAAGGGTCCCAAGGGTGCACGACGAGGTAACGCGGGTCGAGAAGCGCTGGTTGAGCGAAGTGGAGGAAAGTGCGGGTAAAATGACGGGGGTAGAAATCGCGACACGGGGTATGGAGCAGCCGACGACCGCTGAGGTAGAAGAGGGGGTTTTATTAAAGCCAGCGGTCGTCAAGGGGAACAAAGACAAAGCAGTAGTGGGTACAATTAAAATTGAAGAGACGACGGAGGTAGCCCGGGAATTGCAGGGAGAAATGGAATATGTGCAAGGTCGGTGCTCAAATCGTGATGTTGTGCTTACCAACCAAATAACGAGTTTGCAGGTGGCGAAGGAGGTGCGGAGACGAGGTGCCGAGGTGAGTGGCGATATACGTGGAAATGTATATGATGTGAGGGGAGCTTCAGTCAGCTTGGGGGTTGAATTGGATCCGGGTGTTCGTGAGAGGCTGTTGGTGAAGTGTGCGACAGGTACGGTGTGCGAAGGAGGAGGTGTGCGAGAATGTCAGACTCTGGGGTGTGTGAGGAAAAAGTGCGCGCCAAGGAGTGAGTGTGCTGTCGAGAGTGAGTCGGTCGTAGCGCGTGTGCGAGGGAGCACATGGAAGCGCGTAGTGGGGAGTGTTACAAAGGATGTAACGGAAGCATGCACACCTGTGGTGAGTGTTACGGAGGAAGTAACGGGAGAGTGTGCGCAAGAGGATGCACGAGAAAGGTGTGTCACAGACGGGTGCATGAGGAAAGAGTGCGCTGTCAAAAGTAAGGGAGAATGTACACCTGTGGTGAGTGTTACGGAGGAAGTAACGGGAGAGTGTGCGCAAGAGGATGCGTGAGAAAGGTGTGTAACGGACGGGTGCATGAGGAAAGAGTGCGCTGTCAAAAGTAAGGGAGAATGTACACCTGTGGTGAGTGTTACGGAGGAAGTAACGGGAGAGTGTGCGCAAGAGGATGCGCGAGAAAGGTGTGTAACGGACGGGTGCATGAGGAAAGAGTGCGCTGTCAAAAGTAAGGGAGAATGTACACCTGTGGTGAGTGTTACGGAGGAAGTAACGGGAGAGTGTGCGCAAGAGGATGCGCGAGAAAGGTGTGTAACTGACAGGTGCATGAGGAAAGAGTGCGCTGTCGAGAGTAAGGGTGAGTGCGCTGTCAAGAGTGGTGGTTGAAGTAGTGAGACTGAGAGTGACACGGAGCGTGAGTTGGTTGTGGCAGGTGAGAGAGGATGTACACCTGGAATGGAGGGATGCACACCTGGAATGGTAGAACGCGTATGGGAATGCACGCTGGAGTTGGTCGTGAGGCACGTGGTTGGGTGTGCGAGTGAGAGCACACCTGTGATTGTCACAGAGGAGGTGACCGAGGAGGGGGCGCGAAAAGGTGTGTTGGTGAGGTGTGCAAACGAAGAGTGTGTGCAGAGGTGTGCGGTGGTCAGGTGTGTGACCAAGGCTGTGAGCGAAAGAACGAGTGCAATAGCGAAGTACGCGGGGTGTACGGGCGGCGTTGGAGCACCGAGCTCGGTGAGGGTGAAAGGGGTAGCGTATGCGTGTGAGCATGCAGGTGAAGCATCGATGGTAACCGGGTTAGCGTTTAGGGCGACGGATAGCCGATGCGAGCACTCGGGGCGCGGTGTGCTTTGTTGGATGCCAGGCCCGGCGCGGATCGATACTGCGTCGCTTCTCTTCGAAGCGTCGTTGCCGATTCGGGCTTGGCCCCGCCCTGCACGGTCGAGTCCGGGCCTTGGCGGGCGAGGCGACCGGTCCGGTTCAAGGGCGAGTGGGAGGAAGCGGAACGGTGTCCCCTCGCGGGGACGGGGTTCCGATCGGGCGAGCCTCGGTCATCGGGCCCGGGACCGCAAGGTGCCGCGCCGAGATGGTGCGTGGAATCTCGGCCCGACCAAACCACCTCCCTTGAACCGAAAGCCGGACGGATTCAACCTGCAGGTGACCAAACCACCCGAATTAATTGCTCGGCTTTACGAAGCTGAGTTTAATGATGTCATGACGCACCGAGGCTAGGATATAGCGGACTATGATGATGATGATACTGATAGTGTTTTTGATCCGAAATTTAGAAAAGTGAATAGAATTGGCAGAGGATTGGCAAATTTTTGATTTGTTGGATTTGGACGAGCCAAATTGGTAGTGGGAGATGCCCGATGTGGTGGGATGGCCAATCCACCATCCCTCACAACGGGGGCAAAGGAGCACTAGTTATGGGGTTTATGGCAGTGTAAGCTCGCCGAGGGAGGGTTTGGATAATGTGTAGGGACCTAGAAGATGACCTTAGGTAACGGTAAGATTAGGTAGTGACAATGATACCGGTAGTGGGGACGCAGGTAGATTAGTGTGGATGATAATGACGTGGTATGTGCTTAGTTTAAAGGGAAGACGGGGAGCACTAAGTTAGCAGGGCAACAGGTAGTTTAGATGATGCCGTGTGAGTGTTGGAAGTGTATTCAGAAGTGTATTGTGAAAAGTGTGTGAGGAACAGGGTGATTGCACAGGTGTGCAACTGGACAGGTGTATGGAGCAGGGTATGAGTAAATGATTGTGAGTTGTAGTGTGATTGCACAGGTGTGCAACTGAACAGGTGGATGGAGCAGTGTATGAGTGAGAGTGATGGTGATGTGAGTGGTGCTGACCAAATGGTCCAGGAAGGAAGGAGGGTGCAGGTGGCACCAGGTGTGATTGCACAGGTGTGCAACAACAGGTGTATGGAGAATGGTTGTGTGAAATACATGGAGTGTAGAATACATGGAGTGTGGAATATATGGAGTATTGGAATGGATTGTCGTGGAGTGAGTATGGTGGAAACTATGGAGTGGAGTGGATGGTGCGAAGGTGTGAATGGGGGAAGGATGGACCCCCATCACGAATACCCGGGGCGGGTAGTGTAAGTGTTAGGTAGAGGGTACAGGTAAATTGTGGTTGGATATTGGCATCTGTGGTCCGGGTGAAAGAATGGTATTTGGATGGGTGCATTAGTGACGTGGAAATGGCTGGGCGTGTAGCCTGTTAGTGTGTGTAGTTGGTTTGGGCACTCCACCACTGTGAGGATGTCGGCCAGGTGAGGCCGCAGGTGGGCTCTGGGAGCCGGTAGAGTTGTTGTGGATGGGGCCCGAGGATCCGGAGGACGGACCCGGGTAGCCCAGTGCCAGAGGGCACCGAGGGGTGACAGAGCCAGGAGGGGCCTTCCCCAATTAGATAGGTTAGGGTGAGGAGCTAGGTAAGCTCGGGTGGCAACTGCAGTGGTGGAGGTGTGCAGGTGGGTAGACCTGCTGGGAGAGCTACACGACCCAGTCCTGAAATTGTGCAAGGGCACAGGGAGTTGAATCGGGGGAGTAAGACCCCAAATTGAGAAGCACCACAGTTTGGTCAATGGGAATTTGGTTTTTAGAACCCATAGTGTAAGTTGGCCAATGGATTGGCAGGGAAAGACCCCGGGTAGTGTAAAGTGTGTTAATGTCATTTAGAGGATAGTTAGGATTGAAGTCTCCTCGCACCATCTACATCCACTCACCTGAGGTGACAGGTACTCCACACCATGCCAGGTTGTTTTTATTATTTTTATTGATGCAAATGTTTTGGATTGTGAGACGCATCATGACGTGGGTGTGACATTGTGCTTGATGTTCCATCTCTTCCTCCTTATGAGGATTGATGATGAATTGGGTGATGGCAAATTTTGGTTAGAGGGATTGTGGAGACGAATTTGGAATAGAAGAAATATGGGGAGACGTGACAGTAGTGACGAGTTTGTAAAGGTGTAGATTTTTGTAAATATGGGGTAAGGGCAAGGGTAGAGTAGGTGACGGGGGGGGGGGGGGTGACATACGGAAGGGACGAGCTTTTCTCACTTCGCTCTCCGTACGCATTTCGCCTTGCATTGCCTTATTGATGTGTACCCTTGTGACCTTACCCCTCGCTCATCTGTCTTCTCCCCCTTTTGTCTCTCACATGAGGGCCTGTGTGCCACTGGGCGCTGAGGGGAGCATGCCTGAGTCCGCCATTGTGCGCCCGGAACTCCCAGAACCAGCTGTCTGCATCGATGCACCACATTATGGACCACATGTCTGTGGCTGAGCACCACTTCTGGACCCCATGGGTTGGGGCATGGCCCCTCTGCTGGAACCGGCCATGAAGGCCCGAAATCTTGCTGGCGGACCTTGGCCACAGGGCACCGATGCCCCACAGGTGAACCATACATAGTCGGCCCCCTGAGGGCCATAAATAAATAAAAAAGGACAAGTTGGGTGCATTTATTTTAATACAAATAGGCCGCCAGCAAAGGAAGATGACAACATCTGGAAGATAGTAATAGCCAGCAGAGGGAGCCGAAGAGCAAGAGACCACCTGCAGGGTTAGGGGTTGTTGGTTTTATTTTGATGGACGGTGATGACTGTGCACCGATTGGTGCTTGAGGGTGCTTTGGTGCGTTTTTGGGTGCTTCCAGGGTGCATTGATGCAGAGCAGACTGTCTCTCCCCCCCCAAAAGAACAATCACAGGTCCTGAGTTACGTTTTGTAAATAAAGTAGCGTCATTGTAAAAAATGCTCCCCACCGTCAATGTATAGTTTGAAGACCATTCCGCAATTCGGTTAGCTGTGGGCGTGAGTCTGTTAGGTAGGGTGCAATGGAGCAGCGGGACATATTTATTTATGTTTTAAAACTGTCGCACTCAGGGTCAGGTTAAAAGTAGAGGGAACTACACCTACGTGTCACACTAAGTTAAAGTTATAGGCCCGGGACGTGCCTAAGAGGAGGAGGGTGCAGTGTTGCGGATATGAGGATGGAGTTTTTTTGATTGTGTTGTATTGTATAGTAAATGGTTGTGAATTATTGGTTTAGTCTGAGCCCTCCTTGCTCCAGTGTGTATAAAGGTCAAAGGGCGTTCCGGTAGTTAATTCCATAAAGCATACATTGAAGGACACTATAATATCCCTGTTCAGTAGTTTATTTCCTTATTCTGTGTATTAGGTTAAGGCTTTGTCTTCCATTAAAATGACACTCCATTGCACCAAGTGAAATAAGATAGATTCCCTTCATCCTTCATTCCCATTCCCAAAACCTCCATTTCCCCTTTTGTCATGGCCAAGCCTCGATTGCCAATATTACATCCCCTCCAAAACCACCATTGAACATGTGCTCGGGTCAGGGAAGAAAGGCGTGCCCGCCCGTCATCATCAAGGGCGGAGCCAGAGGGTCGCGCGACCAACCAGGGCCGAGGTGAGCACACCAATGGGCGTGTCATGAAGGCCGGCGGCTTGATCGCCGGAGGCGTTATAAAAGCGCGCGCGCAAGGTACTGCGTGAGAAGATCCAGATGAGCTTTGAAGAGAGAGAAGGTTCAAGGTCAATTACAAGCAGTTGCGCCAGAGACGGCAGACGCGTCCTGAGGTGAGCCAGAGAAGCAGCTTTGGCTCCACAAGCAGCGTTGACTCCACCAGGCAGCTTCAACCCGTTACCCCGCGGGAACCAGATAGCGGTGGCATCGGTGGCCGTCGAGGTCCAGTCGACGTCCCGTGCGGGATCAAGCCCGAACCATCTGCCCCAGCTGAACCTTCCCATTCCTCCTTCCAGCATTCATTCCTGCCATTCCATCCTTCTTGTGTACGTGAGTTTGTTCTGTTTGTTCTGTCCTGGGTATTAATTAAGTCTGTTTAGATAAGCTAGCGATTTTCACTGTGTCTCTAAAATCTTCTGTATATTATTTTGTTATCTTTCCTTCTCCTTGGTTATTTTGAGCCTGTACATAGTAAATAAATTATAGTAGTATTTTCAACCTTTTTTTTCGTCTTCTTCTTCTTCTTCCCTTCCGTGTCGCTTTTGTCTTTTCCATATTGAATATCTGTGGCGCGATCCGGCCAACGTTCGGGAATCGGGTTAGTCGGGGTAACTGTTAGGCCGCGGTGCCATCCGCTCGGCAAACCAACATCCTTATCCGCGGGCCGTAACAATATTTACAGGTTGAACCCCCTAACTTGACTGGGAAGAAAGGCACAGATTGAGTCTCACCCCAGCATTTGCTGCACAACCTGTTAACAAGTGTCACCTGCCACGATGACACATCGTCTCTCATCCTGCTCAGCAACAATTAGGAGGTTTGCAGTCAGGAATATGAAATTTAACTAAAGAAGCACACCTAACCCTATGACATGACGCTGACGTCACGTACATAAATTATACCAACACATCACCTCCAAACTAGGAGGCATCCGTGTGGTACTCAAGTCTTTGCAGACTGAGATTAAAGCTCTATGGTCACAAATAGACAAAGGCAGAGATATAGATCTAGATTTCGCCCTCATTATGTGCCGTAACTTTCCATCCTATAACAAGGGCGAAATCTAGATCAACATCTCTGCCTTTGTCTATTTGTGACCATAGAGCTTTAATCTCAGTCTGCAAAGACTTGAGTACCACACGGATGCCTCCTAGTTTGGAGGTGATGTGTTGGTATAATTTATGTACATGACGTCAGCGTCATGTCATAGGGTGAGTGTGCTTCTTTGGTTATATATATATATATATATATATATATATATATATATATTGTTACAGACGCGGTTTTAGATGTTAGTTTACCGAGCGGTTTGGTATTACCGCGTCTGAACAGTTACTCCCCGATTAGAACCCGATCCCGCCCGATTCCACTCGAACGTTGGCCGAATCGCGCTACGCTAAATCAATGAAGGAAATGACACAACGGCTGGGATAAATGCAACGACACAAGGGGTACAGTTCTCAAGACCTCCGGAGGAGGAAATAATTGGTGATGCAGAAACGGGTAGATTACACGGTAAGAGGTAAAGCACAGAAAAGATGGGCACTTAGACACAGTCTTATCTTATCCCCAACAGACCACAGACAAACGGGACAAGACTGACTTACACAGGGATTGATGGCAAGGAAGGACAGGCAGTCGATAGCACAAGGTGCACCTTGGCTCAGGGGCAGAATCAAACGCGGTCCGGTCCAGAGATGCGGGGAGGTATTTCAGCGCTCGGAGGTGGCGTCTTCTCTCTGCAAGCTGAGGGCGCATCTGACGTCACCTCCCTCTTCCTGCGCATGCCCAGCGGGGGGTGACACGCCCTCGGCTCCTTGGCTCCGCCCCAGATGGAATCGGTCCGCCGCTTCTATTGGGTGCGGGGGGTTACCGGGCTCCGCCCTTGACGAGGAGCCGACAGCGAGCCCCTGCGTGGTAACCCCGTCGGAGCACATGTTCAATGGCGGCTAACCAAGCCGGAGTGAGGACGCACACTCCCCGCGCCGCCGCCGCTGTTGTTGTTGTTGTTGTTGTACCATGAGGGAGAGCTGCGGGGAGGTATTGGGAGGTCCTAAACTTTCTAACGGTGCCATACAATCACATTCTGGTGCAACGAAGAGTCAGAATTAATGGAAACGAGTCCTTAACTGACATAGACTAAGAATAACTAGCAAGATGTCCTATAGTTGTCTACGTGAGATGCGGTGGACCTGGATGCGACATTTAATGGGGGAAAAAGGGGGAGGTCGTGTCTACAGAGTGTTGTTTACAGAAAATGGGACTAGGGAATGGGGGATTGGGGATAGTTGGGAAGTATTGGGGAAATAGGGGAATATTTACAAGCGGATATGGATGGAGGCCAATCTCAGATCCGCAACATTGCACCCTTCTCTACCTCGGGGCGTCCCGACCCGATAAATTTTTACTTACTTTAGTGTGGCACTCAGATGTAGTTCCCTCTACTATTAACTCAACCCTGAGTGCGACAGTTTTACAGATGTTCACAAATGAGTAAATATGTCCCCCTGCGACGTTGCACCCTTCTCCTCACAGAAACACACCCACAGGATAACCGAATCGCGGAAAGAATCCTCAAACTAAACATACAGCCGGTAGGGAGCATTATTTACACAAGACTGATATTTACACTACGATCCAGGACCTGTTCTTTGGAGGAACACATGCAGATGTTATGCATAGAGAGAGAGCACGCATGCCAGCATCAATACACCAACCCACGAGTGCCCTGTGGCCTTACGGCCTTTAATAATGTGCAGAGCACCCCATCCAAGCACCAAAAGCACCACCCCATACACACAGTCAGCACCATCCGGTGCACCAATAAAGTGTTCATAGTCACCGGTGGTGTCGCAGCCGGCCGATGTTCTGCCGCTGGTCTTGCCTTCATGAAGTGCACTTGGCCTTCTGGCTTCTTTCAAAAATAAAGAAAGGCGCCAACCGCGTCCATTTCTAAATTGTGGCCGTCAGGGGGGCCAACTATAAGTGGTTCACCTGTGTGGCATAGGTGCCACGTTGACCCAGAGGTCCATCCACGGGTGGTGCTTGACCGCAAAATAACTGCGGTCCATGGTGGGCGGCCACAAAAATTGCGGTCCATATGGTGTATCGATCCAGGCAGCAAGCAGCGAAAGTACAGGCCCACAACTGCAGAGCCAGCACCTCTCTCTCCTCTCTCTCTGCCCCAAAGCCAGATCCTCGGAGGTGGGAGACAAAAGAAGAAGACAAGTGAGTAAGTTGGTAAGGGCGCAAAAGTGCACGCAATACAAGGTAATGCACACTGGGGGCACATGGGAACCAGGTGAGACAGGTACGTTCCTACCGTACGCCCCCCCCCCTCCCACCAGGTAACCTACATTGCCCCTCCCTTACCCCTTACTGTATCCACAAAACACAACACTACCCATAAACATCTACTTTACCCATCAACAAACGTCCCTACTGTCTTCCCCGTTCCTCCCATAAACCAAATTCGTCTTCTCTCCCTCCTAACCAATCAAATTTGCCATTTCCAACTCTCATCAAAATTTACCATCTCCAACTCAACATCAAAATTTGCCATCACCAATTCATCATCAGTCCCTCCTAAGGAGGGAGAGATGGAATCACCCCAATGTCTCATCCACGTCGTGATCCGTCTCACAAATCCACACAGCAATTCTCACTTCCTGCAACACAAAACAAAGAAAACACAGGTGTGGAGTCATCATCATCACCTCAGGTAAGTGGCTGCATATGGTGCGACAGGTTCGTCAATCCTAACTATTTCCTAAATGACTTTAACAACTTTACATTACCCGGGGTCTTTCCCTGCCAATCCATTGGCCAACTTACACTATGGGTTCTAAAAACCAATTCCCATTGACCAAACTGTGGTGCTTCTCAATTTGGGGTCTCACTCCCCCGATTCAACACTCGGTGCTCTCGCACATTTTCTGGGCTGTGACGTGTAGCTCTCCCAGCAGGTCTACCCACCTGCACACCTCCACCACTGTAGTTGCCACCCGAGCTTACCTGCTCCTCACCCTAACCTAACTAACTGGGGAAGGCCCTCTCGCACTCTCACCCCTCAGTGCCCTCTCTGGCACGGGCTGCCCGATCCACACCCGGGATCCTCAGGCACCCACTGACACTAACGGCTCCCAGAGCCCACCTGCGGCCTCACCTGGCCGACATCCTCACAGTGGTGGAGTGCCCAAACCAACTACACACACTAACAGGCTACACGCCCAGCCATTTCCACAACACTAATGCACCCATCCACAATACCATTCTGCAACCGCACCACAAATGCCAATATCCAACCACAATTTACCTATACCCTCTACCTAACACTTACACTACCCGCCCCGGGTATCCGTGATGGGGGTCCACTCTTCCCCCATTCACACCTTCGCACCATGCACACCATTCCGTACCACTTACTCCAACTCTCTCCACACCACTCATTCCAATACTCCATGTATTCCACACACCTGTACTTGCACACCTGTGCTCTCACACCTGGTGCCACCTGCACCCTTCTCTCCCCAAAGCGCATTCGCGCTGATCCACAACACTCACTACTCATACACTGCTCCACACACCTGTTCAGTTGCACACCTGTGCAATCACACCTGTTCCATCCTCACACAGCATCATCTCATCTAACTACTCCCCTCTGAAACTTGCGCTTCCCAGTCGTCCCTTTGAACTATTGCGCTCCCACGTCATTATCATCCACACTAAACTACCTGCGTCCCCACTACAGGTATCAGTCACTAACTAATCTTAACGTTACCTAATGTCATCTTCTAGGGCCCTATCAATATCCTAACCCACCCGGGCTAGTTTTCACTGCCATACACCCCATAAACTATAGCGCATTTGCCCCCCTCTCTGTGAGGGATGGTGGATTTGCCATCCCACCACATCGGGCATCTCCCACTACCAATTTTGCACATCAAATTTCAACAAATCAAAAATTTGCCAATCACTACTCATCATCCGCCAATCATTACTGCCAATCCTTTGCCAATCATCAAATTTTGTTTTTTCTAATTTTGGGTCCAAAACACTAACCTCATCACACAGTCTACTCACTAATGCCTCTCGGTGTGCCAATTCCTGTCCAAAGCCTGGCTTCGTAAAGCCGAGCAATGAATGCGGGTTGTTTGGTGCCAGCGGCTGGATACGTCCCGCATTCGGTGCAAGGAAGGAGGTTTACCCGGGCCGAGGTCCCACGCACTATCTCGGCACGGAGCCATCCCATGGCCCGATCTCGACCTGCCGGCACGTCTCACCAAAAAGTGGTCGCCATGACGACCCTTCCTATCGGGCTGCCCACTCCGCCTAGTGGAGCACGGACGCGGCCGTTCAAAGCGAGGCCCGGCACGCACCGAGGGCCCGATTCGGCTAAAAGTCGCTCTAACCGCTAACCCGGTTACCGTCGATGCCTCGCCTGGATGCTTACAAGCATACGCTACCCCTTTCTTGCTCATACCTCCAGCTGTTCCCATGCTCCTCGTACCTTTCCTTACACACCTCGGTACACTCATTCCACTCACAGCCTTGGTCACACACCTGACCACCGAACACTTTGGCACACATTCGTGGGTCGCACACCTCACCAACACACCTCTTCGCGCCCCTTCCTCGGTCACCTCCTCTGTGACAATCACAGGTGTGCTCTCACTCGCACACCCAACCACGTGCCTCACTACCAATTCCAGCGTGCATTCCCACACACGCTCTACCATTCCAGGTGTGCTTCCTTTCTCACCTGTCACAACCAACTCACGCTCTGTGTCACTCTTACTACTCTCACCCTTACTCTCGACAGCGCACTCTTTCCTCATGCACCCGTCCGTTACACACCTTTCTCGCGCACACTCTCCCGTTACACCCTCTGTAACACTCACCACAGGCGTGCATTCTTCCTTACTTTTGACAGCGCACTCTTTCCCCATGCACCTGTCCGTCACACATCTTTCTCGCACACCCTCTCCCGTTACATCCTCTGTAACACTCACCACAGGCGTGCATTCTCCCTTTACACCCTCCGTAACACTCCTCACTACGCGCTTCCATGTGCTCCCTCGCACACGCGCTACGACCGACTCACTCTCGACAGCACCCTCACTCCTTGGCACGCACTTTTTCCTCACACACCCCAGAGTCGGACTTTCTCGCACACCTCCTTTTTCGCACACCAGACCTGTCGCACACTTCACCAACGGCCTCTCACGAACACCCGGGTCCATCTCGACCCCCAAGCTTCTTAAATCACCTGGCGCATCATACGCACGACCATATTGGTCACCACTTACACCGGGTCCTCTTTCTCTTCGCTTCTCCTCCATCACCTGCGAATCCCTCATCCGGTTAATGAGCACATCATCACGATCCGAACACAGACTTTGGACCAATTCTTTTACCTCCTCTTTTATCTCTTTCTTATCCCCTCTCCGTCGCTTCTTAATTTCGCTCACCCCTTCTTCCACTTCTTCTAATTTCTGCTTCACCTCTTTTATTTCCCGGTACGTCTCCTCAAGCTCGTCCTCCAAAGCTACCTTGACCGTTTCTATGTGCGTCCTCACCTGCCGGTCCTTCGTCTCCATTACCTCTGTCACCTCGTCCAACCTCGTTGTCAGTCCCTCACGTACCATCTGACATTCCCACTTCGTCGCTATCAAGTCGTCTTTTAGTTCTTTCTGTGTCGCTTTTAACCCTCCTAGTACCGCAGTGTTCCTTTGTACCTGCTCCACTAACTCAGTCTGTCCCACCGTCAGCTGTTCCACCGCCTGCGTCAGGTCCTCTATGCCCCCTTGTAACTTTACAGTCCCCTTTCTCACCTCCTTCTCCATGCGCTCCTTACAGTGCCTCACCTCCTCGCGCACTCCTCCGACCTCCTCACTCACACCTCTTCTGATCTCTTCTCCCATCACTTGCATCTCCTGCCCAGATGCCACCCTCATCTGCTCCATTTCCTCCCTGTGAGCATCCAATTTAGTTTCTACCCCCATTCTGACCCCCTCTATCTGCTGCCCCATTTGTTTAACTTCCCTTTCCGCTTGGTCCCTCATGTCCCTCAATTTGCCTTCCATACTGTTTTCTAACCCCTCTAACCCCTTTTTCATCCCTTCCATTTGATTCTCCTGAACGGCCATTCTGTTTTCTACCCCCATTAACCCCTCCTGTATTTCCCCTAATCTATTGTCTAATCCCTCTATTCTACTCCCTAACCCTCCGATCTGGGCCCCCATGTCCTCCCTCAATTTATCGCTATTGGACCCCATGTCCTCCCTCAATTTCTCGCTATTGGACCCCATGTCCTCCCTCAATTTCTCGCTATTGGTCCCCATCCTTTGTTCTAACCGTTGGCTATTGGCCCCCATTTGGCCCTCCAATCGCTCACCCTGAGCATCCATCCGGTTCCCCATTACCCCCAATTGCTCACTCTGCAGTTTGAGGGACGCCTGCATTTGCACCATAAATTGCTCCATGAGGGCCTGCATTTGGGCCATCCCTCCCACTTGTGCAGTGGGTGCGGCTGCCGTAGCTATGTGCGAGGCGCCATTTTGCGCGCCCGCAACCTCGTGCGCGAGGACGCCATTTTGCGAACCTGCCGTCCTCACTGCTTCGCTCTCCTCATGTCCCTCAATTTGGTCCTGGATCGACCCTGCCTCACTCTCCTCTACCGGAACCCAGCCGTCTTGATCCGCCATAGCGCGACTTTCAAAATCCGGGTTTTTATTTTTGTAAAACAAAATCAAATTTCGCCGTTAATAATTTCGAGCGCGTGAAGCGCGCTTCGGGTCCGATCTCACTCCTCGACACCAATTGTTACAGATAACACAATTGGTGTTCCAAAATTTGGGCCTAACAAATTTAGTCCCAGGTCCGAATCCAACTCCTGACAACCAATTGTTACAGACGCGGTTTTAGATGTTAGTTTACCGA
Organism: Myxine glutinosa; assembly: GCF_964187855.1. Taxonomy (NCBI): domain Eukaryota; kingdom Metazoa; phylum Chordata; class Myxini; order Myxiniformes; family Myxinidae; genus Myxine; species Myxine glutinosa. The sequence continues at coordinate 226,553,807 of NC_136262.1, forward strand.
GCGGTTTGGTATTACCGCGTCCGAACAGTTACTCCCCGATTAGAACCCGATCCCGCCCGATTCCACTCGAACGTTGGCCGAATCGCGCTACGCTAAATCAATGAAGGAAAGGACACAACGGCTGGGATAAATGCAACGACACAAGGGGTACAGTTCTCAAGACCTCCGGAGGAGGATATAATTGGTGATGCAGAAACGGGTAGATTACACGGTAAGAGGTAAAGCACAGAAAAGATGGGCACTTAGACACAGTCTTATCTTATCCCCGACAGACCACAGACAAACGGGACAAGACTGACTTACACAGGGATTGATGGCAAGGAAGGACAGGCAGTCGATAGCACAAGGTGCACCTTGGCTCAGGGGCAGAATCAAACGCGGTCCGGTCCAGAGATGCGGGGAGGTATTTCAGCGCTCGGAGGTGGCGTCTTCTCTCTGCAAGCTGAGGGCGCATCTGACGTCACCTCCCTCTTCCTGCGCATGCCCAGCGGGGGGTGACACGCCCTCGGCTCCTTGGCTCCGCCCCAGATGGAATCGGTCCGCCACTTCTATTGGGTGCGGGGGGTTACCGGGCTCCGCCCTTGACGAGGAGCCGACAGCGAGCCCCTGCGTGGTAACCCCGTCGGAGCACATGTTCAATGGCGGCTAACCAAGCCGGAGTGAGGACGCACACTCCCCGCGCCGCCGCCGCTGTTGTTGTTGTTGTTGTTGTACCATGAGGGAGAGCTGCGGGGAGGTATTGGGAGGTCCTAAACTTTCTAACGGTGCCATACAATCACATTCTGGTGCAACGAAGAGTCAGAATTAATGGAAACGAGTCCTTAACTGACATAGACTAAGAATAACTAGCAAGATGTCCTATAGTTGTCTACGTGAGATGCGGTGGACCTGGATGCGACATTTAATGGGGGAAAAAGGGGGAGGTCGGGTCTACAGAGTGTTGTTTACAGAAAATGGGACTAGGGAATGGGGGATTGGGGATAGTTGGGAAGTATTGGGGAAATAGGGGAATATTTACAAGCGCATATGGATGGAGGCCAATCTCATATCCGCAACAATATATATATATATATATATATATATGTATATATATATATATATATGTATATATATATATATATATATATATATATATATATATATATATATATATATATATATATATATATATATATATATATATATCTTCATCAATGATGTCACTGGCTCTCTGGAAAAATCCTCGTTATATCTGTACTGATGACTCCACTCTCTTCCGTGAGATCCCGCATCCTTCTGCCAGACAGTCAGCAGCCTTGTCCCTCTCCTCAGACTTTGACAAAATTACAGTCTGGTCAAACATTTCGAAAATATCTTTCAATCCCGAGAAATCCCCCCGACCCCCCCCTACACACACACACACACACACACTCTCCGTTCTGTAAACGCTCG
>NC_136262.1:226555437-226786323 GCF_964187855.1 Myxine glutinosa
CACACACACACACACTCTCCGTACTGTAAACGCTCGCATCCCCATCTACTTTCTCAACAGCCCTCTTGAAGACGTTCAGTCACTCAATCTCTCGGGTCTCAATCTCACCCATGATCTCTATTGGGCAAGCAACATTTCAAAGTTGGCCTCCAAAGATGACTGGGCACCCTCCATTGTGCAAAGTCTTTGCACACCTGAGCTCCTATCCACCTACAAGGCTTTCATCCACAGCATGATGAAGTACTTCTTTCCCCTCTGGCCTGGCTCCCTTGCCTCGCATTTTGCTCAGCTTGATGCCATTGAAACCAAGGCATTCAAGATCATTGGAATCTCTCACAATGAAGCTGAGTCTATGGGCCTATCACTTCGCCATCGCCGAAAGGTCGGTTGGTCTCTCTGTCGTCTTATACCTCCTTTCTGGTCTTGCCCCCTCTGCCCTCTTCGTGCTTTGTCTAATTCTGCAGGAATCTGCAGGACGCACATGATCCAACAGCTACCACCTCCTCATGAAACTGCCTATATCCAGAACCACTGTTCATCTTCATTCATTTATTCCTCTTTTTCCTGCCTGTACAACCACCTTCCACACTTTCTTCAAACTCATTCTTCCCTCGGGGTCTTCAAAGCAGCTGTTCGGCACCCCCACCCAAAACCATGATCTTTTCTCCACCTGTTAAACGACTCCACCTCTCCAAAAGTTTGCTCTGTATCCATTTTGCATTCTCCCCTAACTCCCATCACTATCTGTATGCACCCTCGAGTATTGAGGGAGGTGGCTGAGCAGGTAAGCAAGATGTTAATGGATATCTTTAATAGCTCACTGGAGTCCGGACAGGTACCGGAGGATTGGAGAGCAGCAAATGTAAGAAAGTTATTTAAGAAAGGATCCAGAGAAGAATTCGGCAACTACAGACCTGTTAGTTCATCCACAGCATGATGGAGTGAAGTTGTGGGGAACATGTCGGAAATATGAATTAAGGACCAGATGAGGAACCATTTAAATAATTACAAATTAATTAAAAGCAGTCAGCGTGGGTTTTCCAAAGGTAGGTCTTGTCTAACAAATCTTTTAGAGTTATATGAAGCAGTTTCTGATTGGTTGGATGAGGGAATGGCAGTGGACATAGTATATCTAGATTTAAGAAGGCATTGATAAGGGAGCACATTAGCGATTGTTAGTCAAGGTGATGGATTGTAGAGTGGCTGGTCAGGTAGCTACCTGGATTGCAAACTGGTTTAGTGATAGGAAGAAAAGAGTGGTGTGAGGATGTCTAGCTGGGTGGATGTATTAAGATTTGGGGTATCTGAGAGGTCAGTAGTAGGACCATTATTGCTCATAATTTCCATAAAAGATTTGGATAGTGGGGTGAAGAGTAGGCTTTCCAAATTATCAGATGACACGAAGGTTTGAAGTAAGGTAGATGACGGAGAGGGTATCAGATTCAGGAAAGTATATTGATACTTGTATAGATTGGGCTAAAGATTGGCAGATGCAATTTAACTTAAAAACAAATGTAAGGTGCCAGGTTATAGGTAAGAATGATGAAAATAGAGATTACATGATGCAAGGGGCAATCTTGGATCGTGTCACACTTCTGGAGGTTGTAAGCAGACACGACAATGCCAGGTAGCTAGAGGTAAATAAAATAAGGTTTTGGGTTGTATTCGTAGGGGATAAATGATAAATCAAAAGAGGTGGATTTCACACTGTATAGGAATTCAGTGAGGGCACCATCTAGAACAGGGGTGGGGAACCTTTTTCCTGTCGAGGGCCATTTCGATTTTTAGAACATCCTTCGAGGGCCACGCTAAATTATTGAATACATATATCGGACTCACCTAATGCGATGGCTGGAACCGTTTCTCTTTGGCGAGGCGTTTGGTGTCAGGTGGTAGTGATGATGATGTTACTCGCAGCTGGTTTTGCAGGTTTGGGTCAGTCAGTCTTGAGCGAAACCGAGTCTTTGCAAGAGTCAGTTTTGAAAAGAACTGCTCACAGCTGTAGGTCGTCCCAAACAGTGATGCAAACTTCAGTGCATGTCTCCTCAGAATGGGAAAATCCTCAGCATGTACATACAGTTTGTAGAACTCGAGCAAAGGGAGGACAAATCTCACACTCTTACTATGTCTCTCCGAAAATATCGACTGGACAACCCTCCCATCTACTTTCTCAACAATCCTCTCAAAGAAGTTCTGTCGCTCAAGCTTTTGGGTCTCACTATCTGCCATGATCTTTCTTGGGAAAACCACATTTCCAAGCTGGCCTCCAAAGCCAGTCGCCGACTGGGCATCCTCCGTCGTGCGAAGTCCTTCCTCGGCACACCTGAGCTCCTCACCACATACAAGGCTTTCATCCGCAGCTCAATGGAATACTGTTCTCCCCTATGGGCCGGTGCTCCTGCCTCACACCTAGCTCGGCTTCACGCTGTTGAAACCAAAGCTTTCAGAATTATTGGAATCTCCCGCGATGAAGCTATCTCTGAGGGCCTTTCACTCACTCACCGCAGGCAGGTAGGTGGTCTTTCTGTCTTCTTCCGACTCCTCTCCGGCCTTGCACCCCCAGCTCTCTCTGTGCTCTGTCCCCCAAATATTCCTACAGGTCGCACAAGATCTGCCAGCAACCCTCTGATGGTTAAACTGCCGAAATCTCGGCTCTCTGCTCACCTTCACTCTTTCATTCCTCTTTTCCCCCGCCTCTGGAACAAACTCCCTCACTCCCTTCAATCCCACTCCTCCCTCCAGGTCTTTAAAACAGCTGTTCACCACCATCTCTTATCTTCCCCCATCCAAAACCTTGATCTTTTCTACCCCTGCTAATTCACCCCAGATCCACCTTGTTTGAAATTCCAACTTCTTTCCTGGAAGTCCTGGCAGTGTCCATATGTTTTATACCTCTCCCACCCCCCTTCCCATGCCCCCCTTCCCATGCCCCCCCCCCCCAAAGCCCTTTCCCTCTCACAGATCTCTCGATGTCTCCATGTCTCTCGGTCCCTGCTCTCAAATGTTGTGTTTGTGTCCTTCCCCCTCTCTCCCCATCTTGTCTACCGCTCCCGATGTTATATGTTTTATGTGTCGGTTTGTCTTTCTGTGTGATTAATGTTCGCTCTTTCACGAGCCTCGATCTTGTATACAAAAAAAAAAAAAAAAAAAAAAAAATTTTTTTTTTTATAGATAGATGAATTGCCTCGCGGGCCGGATCAAACGGTCTCGCGGGAGGCCGGAGGTTCCCCACCCCAGATCTAGAATATTGTGTGTAGCTTTGTTCAGACAGCTGAGGAAGGACATAGCTGCCAAGGAGAGGGTTAAGCACAAGGTTTCTAGATTGATTCCTGGCCTAGTTTTACTCAGCTAAGAGGAGCGGCTGAAGGAGACGGGGCTTTATACTGCTACGGTTTTGAGAATTGCACATATTGATCATTAAAGGTTAAAGGGTTGCCCCCCATAGTTAGTCCACGAGCAACACGTAGGCCACCTTGTAGTATTAGTTATGTCATAGTATGTGTAAGTCTAGGCCATTTCCCCATGTAATATCTGCGTTGTGTAAAGACATGAGTTTAGGTCCCTTCATTTTGCATCCACCCTCCAAGTTCCACCTCTAGGGGCATAATTGATCCCGCGCCCCATTTGGCTGCCCGCAGCATTTGTTACGCTTTGGCTGCCCGCAGCATTTGTTACGCTTTGGCTGCCAGCAGCATTCGCTGCCCTTTGCTCGCTCACTAGTCGAGTAACACGAGGTCGGCCTGAGAAGGAGGATGAGCGCGGGGTCGGGGTGGGGCGGCGTCAGGGCAGCGCGTCAGAGGCGATGACGGTAAGGGCCACCAGCCAACCAGGGCTCAAACGGCATGGTGTGAAAGGGTGTTGTAAGGCGCGTCTGGTAAGTGTTAGAAGGTTCGCGGGGCGTGCCTAAAAAAGTGATTGCGCAAAGCCCTTGGAAGGACTGACTCGCAGAGGATGGAGGACTGACTCGCAGAGGACGGAGGACTGACTCGCAGAGGACAGCAGGACTGATTTGCACGAGAGGACTCGCAAGGGGAGAGCGCACGCGAGAGGACTTTGAAGAACTTGATTCGCATCGCTCGCGTTGGAGGCATTGCACTATATCGAGTATAACGTACGCGCCGGAGGAAAGGCAGCCAGATGCGCCGGTGGCGAATAGCGCTTACCTCAGCCACGCGAATGAACACGGCAATAGCCGCCAGTGATAACCGCCAACCGCCAGAGCCCAGACCCTACCGTTCGCCCCGTATTAACTCTTGTGCACCAAACGACACGCGGAGAGCTCCTGCCCTTCTACTTACCATCTGCACGGGACGAGCCGGAGGCCGGAGGGAGCTGCACGAGAGCCATCCTTGGACGTAGACCATCATCCTGCAGCTGCAAGCCCTGTGTGAGTGTGTCTGTGTGTAAGACGGGCCCGTTTGTCCTGGGTAGTAAGTTAAGACTGTTTTAAGGCTGCACTGTGTCCTCTTTTCTCGGAACCATTGTGAATAGTGTAAATAAATCTTGTTATTCCTTTCTTCCCAATTCGATCGCCTTTGTGATTTCTCCATTGGCTAAGCGTGGTACGAACAAGATCGCTAGAACCGGGGTCACCATATAAACGGCACGGATCGCGTGTACGCACTGCTCGGCGTCTCAGCACGCGTGATTCATGCGGGGCTTATTTCCTCATTTCAGGGCAGCGCGAGTAATTAGGTAATAGTGATTCTAGTCCTAAGACCCTATTTTGCGCTGTCCGGGAAGGACGTCATAGGTCCCGGGTCCCATCGGCCAGTCAAAGACAAGGGGACTAATCCCCCCTTGGTAAGGGGAGAAGGCCGGCGCTGAGATCCGCAACAATACATTATAAAGGAGGCGGTTATGAGCGAATATGATAGAAATCAGATGTGAAATGGAGGCTATAGACAAAATAAGTGCAGAGTAATTATTTACCACAATAAAGAGTGATAGGACCAGGGGCCATAGATGGTAGTAAAGAAGAGGAGAGTTAAGATGGTAATAAGGCAGTGGTCTTTCACGTAGGGAGTAGTTAATGCATGGAATGGTCTTCCTGGAAAGGTAGATCAGCAGAAACAATAGATACGTTTAAATTGGAATTGGATATAGGTAGAGTCCCTGTATAAAGAGAGTTGCGCCATGCGCTGACCCGAGATTTCTGGTCACGTGATTTCGTGGCGCCATTTTGTGTCTAACTTCACCGTGCGTGACTGTCAGCTTGGTACGGGAATGTTGTTTATTGCCAAACAAAATGACTGGTTGTTCTGCTTTTGGTTGTTCAAACCAATCTGGGAAATATAAGATGTATAGATTTCCAAGTGATAAAGTCAGAAGACAAATTTGGGAAGCGAAAGTCAGACGAAAGAGCTGGAAAGCGATCGACTCCTCGAGACTCTGCCAGGTAGGCCCACGCCACTTGATGATCGATGTTCAAAAGCAATTCTATCTCCTCGGTTTTTTTTTGGTTGTCTGTCCGTTGAAAACCCTTTTAAAGGGAAGTGATTTGTGTTTGTTTATAATCTTCAAGGAGCTGACCAAAAATGCATTTCCGTGGGAAGAACCCTGCTCAATTTTTTTCGGGTAGTCCTAGCGGACCGCATATTGTCATTGATTGATGAAATGTCCCGGTACAGTGACATTGCCTGGTCTGCGGTTGGGTAGTCTGCGGGCAATGTCACTGTACTTTTTCAGAGGGAATTAATTTTGATTTTATAGGGGTGGGAAACCCATGGTCCGTTTTGTTTTCAGTTGTCTGTCCGTCCATTCAAAACTTATTCCGAGGCAAGTTATTTTTTTGGTTTAAAATCTTTAGCCTAATCGGCAATCATAAAAGCAATTTTAGGGGGGGGGTCTGCTCAATTTTTTTGCGGGTTGTGCAGCCATCCATACGTCCAAAATTTGACGAGTTATTGTTTGCTTTGTACAGTGCTCATGCGTCTTGTGGCATATTTGCTCAAATATTTCCCACCCCGGGATTTATGGCCAAATTGTAGTGATGGAAGATTTTGCACATTGGACAATCCCTATATATTTAACCTGGTGACAGCTATCGTTCCCAAAACATACAATATTTCTAGGTGATTAATGCAGTAAAACAGGTGTATTTGTGTACCCACATTTAAAACTGGCTCAACTTTCAAAAGCTGTTATCCCTGTTTGATATCAATATACATGTGGTCGATAGAGCTAGCGATTTGTCTGGCCATCTTCCGGAAGATTGTCCATGTGATTTTCTGTTGTGGAAGTACTAGTACATGACAGCTCATTAAAATTAAACTGTGTTGTGTTAGAATAAAAATTTCAATAAATAAATACATCAAGGACACTCATTGTATGATTGCAGGAACATTTCGATGTGAATCAGTTTGAGAGGGGGCGAGCTGATGACAAAAAGAGGTTGAAGTGCTCTGCAGTTCCAACAATATTTGGCTACCGGAAACCCGTGAAGCTGCGCAACTCCCCCAAGAAGCGTGGACCGTCCAGAACTGAGAGACTACATCTACCAAACTTGTCCGACCACACCTACTCCACTCATGAACGTATTGACTCCTCAAATGAATCTCAATATAAGAATTGTTTTATTTATTACAAAATCATGGCAGGACATGTTCAATCAATGACATATTTTAAACGATTAAGTGAACGATGAGCTGTGTGTGTGGTGTGAAAGAAGTGAAATGGTCATGTGAACTCCCGGGGTCTCTTCTCTTCGTACGGGGTCTCTTCTCATCCACGTGGCTGTCGTGAGGTCTCTTGCACTCATCGCAGAAGACAGATGAGGTCTCTTCTCGCAGTATCGTGAGCAGTCTCTCCGTCTGTAGTCATATTCAAGTCTTCACTTGTCGGAGTGGTGATGAGTTTCACTTGTGAGGAGTGAACGGAGTGGTGATGAGTTTCACTTGTGAGGAGTGAACGGAGTAGTGATGAGTTTCACTTGTGAGGAGTGAACGTAGTGGGATGAAGTGTTGGTCTGGTCAGAGTGTTGTATTACGGGCAGAGTTTTCTTACGGTCTGAATGTATGAATCATGTTCTGTACTGAATGTATGAACCAAGTTTTGTACTGAATGTTTACTGTGTTGGCCTCATCGTGTTCCTGGTGAAATTAAACAAGTTATGGTGAATACGACGTCTTATCTGTGCTTTTCCATATCTGTTCGACTAGACGAACCGTGCACACTGCAGGTATTTTTAAAAGTTTTTTCTCTGTTTAATTACGGCTTGGCGCAGTCGAAAATTAAGTGTTAATTAAGTCGCCAGCTATGAAACATATTAATCGATCAGGCAATATCCATCAGAGTTCTGGGCAAGGGTGTAGTAATAAATGAACGTTTCAATCTTACTAGATGCCGATGACGTTTTCCTTATGTCAGAGACAGAAGCTGACTTGCAGCTTGTTAAATCATTACAATGGAAATTGAATATAAATGTCGATAAAACTAAAGTTGTACACTATAGAAATATGGCAATACCACGTACAGAATTTGTTTTAAGTGTGTTAGACTATATGTCGGCTGGAAGTCCTACACCGGAATTGCTCTCGGCACCCTTTAAAAAATATTGGATATGCCCACACTCCTTTCTAAAAGTTATTAAAATTCAGAGAACGACAGCATTGGTTTGTCTTACTTATAATGTTAGCTCTTATATGCAGTGTTGGCTTGTAATATGCATTGCCATACCACTTTTAATATCACCACACAGCTCTTTTTCACGGCAATAGCTGAGTTTTTGACAAAACAAATATCACCTGTATGTAATAATAAGACTAAATATGTGTAGTAAATTTTTTTTTAGCAGGTTTACAATATATCACCCCATATCGCGAATGTACATGTATATCTAATCCGACACACTTAGACACAAAATGGCGTCCAAATTTGAGTTGCCACAACTCTCTATATACAGGGACTCTAGATATAGGTACCTAGAAGCATTGGGGATAGAGGGGGGTAAAGGGATATTGGCAGGACTTTTAGGTAGCTCGAGTATGGATAGGTGATTGCATGCATCTGGGCAGTGTCATGTCTTTGGGGGTTTCGACAAGGGTGGTGTGTGGTTGATGTGTGTTTCTCATCCCCAAAACACCTTCACCCACCCCTGAAAAAAAAAAACACAAAAAAAACATTGCTTTTTTCCTCTTTTATTAAAATAATTAAAATAAATATATTTCCCCATTTTTGTTTTGGCACACTTTGGGATATCCCTGGGTGTGCCACATTGTCTCATCCACGTTCCTCCTCTAATTCCCCCAATGAAATTGCATCATTTTGACAGATATAATTGGTTTAGTATTGATGTGGTGTAAGCATGATGGCCGATGGGCCACATGGCCTCCTCCATGCGTCTGGTTTCCTTATGTTCTTTGTGTCATGTCCATCTGTCTGTCTACAAACGTCAGTTTATTATCGATGAACAACTTGTTTAAATTGAAAATGATATTTTGAACACAAATCGGAACCTGAATCAGAAAACAAACCTGTCGTTTAACAGTACTTTTTCTCTAAATTCGTCCCGATCGCGCATGTGCAGAGAGGAGTGAGATAACTGTTTTTCTCTGTCTGTCTGCCTGGCAGTCAAACAAAACGGAAAATAATTCAAAACAGGAAACGTACTGTTTTTAAGGATGGTATAAAGGACACAAACAACAGGCACAAATAACTAATGTAATCTGTTAGACAGGGTAATGTAATAGACACTGCGTCAGCGGCGGTAAATTCCAGAATTTATTTATTTATACAACTTTTTAAATCTTTATTTTATTTAACCCTTTGAGTACGGGATTTTTTTTGAATAATCTCCGGATCCGCAGCAACCTAAACAAATTTAAAAAAAATTCTCGAACCTCCATAAATTTGATAAAACGGGATTAATTTGGCATTTTGGTACGGGAATGCAACCACGTACTGACGATCTATTTATAGGTATAGTCGATGACGTGTAGTAACGTCATCCGTACACAAAACTTTTTCACGCGTTCCAGCTCTGTAGCACTGGACGTCATCCGTACTCAAAGGTTTAAATTGAATTATATACTTGAACACTGTCAAGCACAAATTGCCTGCTTTGCACTTTCAAAACCCTACCGACCGTTTAGTATTACTTGGACATGTTAAATATGATGGTACATATGAGTGGTGTATAAGACTGATTCAATGGTGCTATAAACCTCCAATTTTTAAAATTCCGATATTAAAAATAACGATTCTATTTAAATTGAAGTATATACTTGAACACTGCATGGGGTAACATGTTCTATGAACTCTTTTGCTATTATTGTGATACGGTACATCGATTTCAGAGAGATAAAGCTACAGCAATATTAAAAAATCACTATTATATTTAAATTGAAGTATATACAAAAACACTGCATGGGGTAACATGTTCTATGAACTATTTTGCTATTATTGTGATACGGTACATTGATTTAAGAGAGCGATAAAGCTACAGCAATATTAAAAAATCACTATTTTATTTAAATTGAAGTATATACTTGAAAACTGCATGGGGTAACATATTCTATGAACTCTTTTGCTATTATTGTGATACGGTACATCGATTTCAGAGAGATAAAGCTACAGCAATATTAAAAAATCACTATTTTATTTAAATTGAAGTATATACAAAAACATTACACGGGGTAACATGTTCTATGAACTCTTTTGCTCTTATTGTGATACGGTACATCGATTTCAGAGAGCTGAAGGGAAAGGTGTATTCTGCATGTGTGAGAAGTGTTATGATTTATGGGAGCGAGACATGGGTAATGAACGTAGAGCAGCAACGAAGGTTGGAAAGGGTGGAAATGCGAATGGTTCGATGGATGTGCGGAGTATCGTTGAGAGAGAGGAAGGCAAATGATGAATTGCGAAAGATGATGGGAATAGAGCCTGTGATTGATGCTGTGAAGAGGAACAGGTTGAGATGGTTTGGTCATGTGTTGAGGAAGGATGAAAGTGACTGGTTGAGAAGAGTGATGGAAATGAATGTAGAAGGAAGTAGAGGATGGGGAAGACTGAGAAAGACTTGGCTAAAGATGGTGGAAGAAGAAATGCGGGCAAGGGCGTTAACAAGGAGAGATGCAGAAAATAGGGCAAGATGGAGAAGATTGTCATGGGGACCGGACCGCAAGGCTAACCCCCGCTCTAGCAGGGAAAACGGCCTTAAAATGCATGTTGTTGTTGTTGTTGTTGTTGTTGTTGTTGATTTCAGAGAGATAAAGCTACAGCAATATTTTAAAATCACTATTTTATTTAAATTGAAGTAGATACTGTTACGGATTCGTCACTTCTGCTGTTGTGGTTTTCATCCACTTGAAATATTTCTGATTCTATGTACTATTATTGTCTTTAAAAGGTTTATTATTCATGAACTGCTTGCAAAGGATAAAAGCGTTAATGTTAAAAAGAGACAGGAAGCCGGATCGGGAGCCGAAGACGAAAAAGAAGAAGAAGAAGAAGAAGGCGAGGCGTGGCGAGTGAAGTCGGACAAGAAGCGAGTAGCTTCCAGCTCCGTAGCGAGCGTTGTCGAACTTAACTCGCGAGTGAACTTTGAGTTTCCTTGGAAGGAGTTCCTGCGATAGGGGTTATCGCTGGGGAATTGAAAAACCTGCATGGTCAGGTTTGGGCGTTGCGATTCCGAAGAATCATCCCCGGGTCGTGTCGACTCAAGTAAGAGCCATCGGCCATTTTGACCCTCGCGCTTTGTTCAGTGACAGGTCTTGGCTACGCGTCAGCTTTTTCACCATCCTGTCGTCTGTCGGGGATGTGTGTGCGCAACGCTGAGTTTGAAGTTTAAGTGGCGGTTCGCCGGCTGAACCGGGAACGTTCCTATCTGGAGGGGGCCTTTGGGATTTCCCATTCCGCCGCGAGTTTGATTTTGGTTTTGGACCACGTGACTTTTTGCGTCGCTTCAATCGCCTACGCCTGAGAGCTGCTTCGGTGGTGCGACTGCCCTTGCCATCCGCACGGGATTCTGGTCTCGATTGGACATTGTTCTAGCGATCGCTGGAGCGAGTCAGCCTCGTCTTGAGGACGGGAATATAGAGACATTGGGGAAGGTTTTTCCACTCACTTGGAACACCGTGAGTTATCCTACGCTAGTTGATGGTACCATCATAAGATGTATTGAGTGTACTTTTGATTGCTATTTGTTGTACCGTTATTCTTGTGTGATTTTTAATACAATATTTGTTTGTTGATAAATCATTGGTGTCGTTTCACTATTGATTTCTGACACAGAATAACATATTTTTCTGCTGTGGCTCCTCTCAGGGCTCGGAGGTACATCGTGACCAGGGGGTCGGGGTCACTGCAACACTGCATGGGGTAACATGCTCTATGAACTCTTTTGCTCTTATTGTGATACGGTACATTGATTTCAGAGAGATAAAGCTACAGCAATATTAAAAAATCACCATTTTATTTAAATTGAAGTATATGCGAAAACACTGCATGGGGTAACATGATCTATGAACTCTTTTGCTATTATTGTGATATGGTACATTGATTTCAGAGAGAGATAAAGCTACAGCAATATTTAAAAATTACTATTTTATTTAAATTGAAGTATATACAAAAACACTGCATGGTGTAACATGTTCTATGAACTCTTTTGCTACTAATGTGATACAGTACATCGATTTCAGAGAGATAAAGCTACAGCAATATTTTAAAAATCACTATTTTATTTAAATTGAAGTATATACCAAAACACTGCATGGGGTAACATGTTCTATGAACTCTTTTGCTATTATTGTGATAAAGTGCATCGATTTCAGAGAGAGATAAAGCTACAGCAATATTTAAAAAAAATAACACTATTTGATTTAAATTGAAGTATATACTAAAACACTGCATGGGGTAACATGTTCTATGAACTCTTTTGCTATTATTGTGATACAGTACATCGATTTCAGAGAGATAAAGCTACAGCAATATTAAAAAAACAACACTATTTTATCATCCAATAAACAACAACAACAACACACTCTGGCAATTAAATCATCAACATAAATCGCTGAATGTAGTTTCAGGCCTATAAAATACAATAAGTATGGAATGCAAATGATACCGATGCTATATGACTTTAGAAAGTTCAGTAATAGAAGCTCACATTCATGAGTCATGAAAATTCTAAGTACTATAGACTCAGCAGTACGACATCAGTGACATTCCAATTCTGTGCTGGCATTCCAGGTAATTATCTGCCACCAAACGATCTAAAGTGACAGCTAAGAATATAATTCGTTGAGCCCATTGGCGCCTCGAGCATGATGTAGGAAAGTTCTGTTAATCTGGGAGTTCCGTTATCAAGCTCGAGTTGAATTCCCACTTCTATGAGACCGCAATCATGATGTGAGGTCTTCGGCCTGACCATTGGTGGAGCGAATAGATCTCAGGTGGAGCAAATTGATCTTTCTGAACAGGAAACACAAGGTATATATACTCGTATTTGTAACTTATAATTATAGTCATCTCTTTTCTTTTCCCTCTTTTGAGTTGTGGCTGTAGCTTTGTGTGGAATTGGTATGGGAATGATAGAAGCGGTGTTAGATGCATTTCCTCAAATCGATGCGTCACCATAAGCACTTGAACATTTTATGATCCAGACAAGGACACTATGCTTTTTATAGTTGCTGAACCTCGTGGAGATACGCCTAATGTTTTGCATTAAAACCACAGGTGAGATAAGAGGGAGAGTAGAAAGTGATGGATAATAATAGTATTGTTATCACTGCAATTGAGGTTATGGATGGCGACCATGCATGGGATCACTGAATAAGTCAATGAAATGGTCGCACACCAACTGACATGGAGCGTTCGGTATTATCGGTGCCATATCGGCAATAATAATGGGAATCAAACCTCAGGTGGCACCTCCTACAAACAGCACACGGAAAGTTTGTCTTTGATAAACTGTTGTGTATGTAAATTGAAAATACAAAATGGTCGTCCTTGGTTGTTGTGCAGATCAGGAACAAAGCACAATTAATTATCTAAAGGTTGAAGCAACTGTTCATCCTCCTCCATCTCAGAAGGGTTCAAAGGTCAGCTCATACGTTAAATTGTGGCTGGTTGTAAATGTTGAGATGTATTTGAATGGTCGTTGCAGATTATGGGAATTATTAAAATGAGCTAATAGCCTTTCCCTGAAGGCCTCACTTTGCCGACCTCATCCAGCACGTCTCACCCAGTACCGCATAGTGACCTCGATCTTTATATGCTGACATACCCTCTCTGTTAGTAGCATTGATACTTGTTTTAAAAACACGAGCAAATACCTTACGTACTTTTTAAAGGAGGATCTTTACATCGCCAAAAATAAACCTGAAAATGAACTCTTCTGGTTTGGCTCATTGGATGGATAAAAGGATCGGGGTGATTTTCCTTGTTAAAACCTTTGGAACTTGATTCAAGTATAAGTAATTTCACCAGGAAAACGCCTCTTGAAGTAGAGGGTAGTTCATGAGATTTTGAATTTGTGAACAAAAAGTACATATACTTATTAGGAACACAGACTATTGAGGATATTTGACAACCCTGTTGCCCCATTCTCCCACCCTGTCCACTTACTCCTAGACTTCCTTCCCTTCTTTCTTTACCCCCATACTACTCCCTACCCACATTTCTTAAAATTCTACCACATTCCCTTTTCTCAATTAAAATGTTCTCAATTGTGCTCCTACCCCTCAACTGTAGGATGTGTAATAAATGTATGGCTCCAAACAATAAAAAATACAATTGTGGAGAATGCAATACAAACACCTGAGAATTTTACACCTGTAACCTATCATCTTACTAGAACTCACCAAATATCTGTCTGTCTGTCTGTTCCCAGGTACCGCAAAAAAGGCTGAACCGATCGCAACGAAAATTTGGGTGGGTAATCCTGGGACCCCCTGGAGTAAAATAGGCTAAATTGTTTTTCCAATTTTTTTTCCAATTTTCCAATTTCTCCAATTTTCCAGTTTTTCCAAACACGGAATAATATTTACCGATATGAACAGTGATGTGGCTTTTATTGAAATTCTACAAATACTGTTTAGATTTTGATGATTTGCGTGTGATATGATTTAACGGATGTTTATATAAATCGTTTAAAATAAAAAAAACCCTTCAATTTCTGATATT
This sequence comes from Myxine glutinosa, assembly GCF_964187855.1. Taxonomy (NCBI): domain Eukaryota; kingdom Metazoa; phylum Chordata; class Myxini; order Myxiniformes; family Myxinidae; genus Myxine; species Myxine glutinosa. The sequence goes on from NC_136262.1 coordinate 226,569,565, forward strand.
TTGCCTTTTCATTTGGGCCTCCCAATTGAAGCACTGCCCGTAGGGTGGGTACCATTGCTAGTAAGGAAAATGCTAAGATGCTTCGAAAAATGTGGGAATCACAGTCGTTATGCTTTGACAAATCAAACACCTTGTAAACCTTCTGTCCCACAAAAAAATTGTCCATTTTTTTTATGGGCTGGAAGGATGGCCTAGAGATACGCACACTCGTCTCTACCCTGTCTAGCCTGGGTTCGTTGTACGTTTAACTGGGATTCACGTCTGCCATCATCCGTTGGTGGACCTTGAAGATCTCATGGAGCCCTCTTCACAAAGAGTAGGCTAGCTTTGTCCAGCACCTCAGCTAAATTCCAAATTCTTGCCCTGACTTCCTGAGCTGGAATGGCCACCAGGAACGGGATTGCAACCATCGTAACTGCTTCGGCAGAACGATGGTGATGATGGATGATGGCGATGGATGATGGATGATGGTGATGGATGATGGATGACACAGGGTGATGATGATGATGATGATGATGAATATTTTTTATAACAGTGTGGACAGTAAATGTGCTACCGAAAGATAAGTATTACACAGTGTAAACATTTATCAACAATGTCTAACGAGTCCATTTAAGACATTGTATTTAAGTTGCAAGGAAGCAACCGTTTCCACTAATGAGTTCTAGATTGCACTAAACGGCGCTTTGGGATGTTGAGTCCGCTGCACACACAGGCTGCAGAGAAGCTGATAGTCTTGGCAGGAAGAGGCCCTTTAATGAGCAAGAGCTTCCATTGTTAGCATTAATAAAGAAGTGCAGCACTCTGACTTTAGCAACACGATTATTCCACCAGGGAAGTTTTGGCTAGTCTGTGAAGACACGCCCACTTGCACAGTATCATAGCTGAATGCTGGACAAATGGTTGCTCATTTAATCAATCATGCCACCCAATACCTTGACATGTTTGACAATACCACCCAACACCCAACAGCAAGTGACATGGTCATCTCATCCCAGAAATCCTCTCCAGAGGAGAGTACACCATGTGGACCATATAGAAATGCATCAACCATCATGAATGGATGATGTACTCATTCCAGGAACATTCTCCAGGGGTCAGAAGGACGTGAGTTTTCATGTTGTCTAAGTATAGTTGCATCTCATAATGGTTGTTCAAGAATTCAATTCAAAATTAAGTTCCCTAATGTGGATTTGGGGCTTACAACTGTAAAAATAGACGTAAAATATCGAATAAATGATATTGCCATTGTAGGAAAACTACCTTTTCCATCTTGCATTTCCACCCTGACTGAAGCTAAACTGAGAGATTATCTATCTATAATTCCAGTAATCTCTGTGTGTGTGTGTGTGTGTGTGTGTGTGTGTGTGTGTCTGTGTGTCTGTTTGTTTGTTTGTCTGTGACCGCTGTTTCTCGACAACAACGGGTCCGATATACTTGCAACTTGCCAGGTATATTGCTGGGGACCCGAGGATGTGCCTTTTCAAGGTTTGAAATTAATCGGACAAGTAGTTACCGAGCTATGTCCAAAAAACGATTCAACCAATCAGAGAGCAGCGAGCTATCACGTGTGCCGAACGTGGCGAACAGACTCTGCCTCGGACGGCACATTTGAGAGCGTATTCATTTATTTCACAACTATGTTGGCGCTATGTTGGCGTTAAACTATGTTTTAAAACTAATAAAAACTAATTTGCGATTCTTTCGCTTTCCTGCGCGTTTGGGCACGCTATGGCGATTTCTTTACCAAACTCCGCAAGCCGTTCGCTTTGGACCAAACCATTTCATGTAAATAGAGGGGGGGGATTGTCACCGTACTCGCAAGCCGTTCGCTTTGGACCAAACCATTTCATGTAAATAGAGGGGGGGGATATAATTTTAGATATACTGTATATATAGTACGGGCATGCCCTAGTAATAATCAATTGCAGTTACCTGTCAAAGGTAGAATTTATGGAAAGATATCACTTTGATGTGGAATAAGTTTGGAACTTTTATATTATCACAAGTTCATGGAAGAGCTGAACATTCTTCTTCTTCCGTATGCAGGACACCACTGTGGGTAGCATCATTTGTTTGGGGGTGCAGCTGTGCCGCTGATGCAGTCAGTGCCCCCTGTTGGTTCGAGCAGACATTTCGAATTTGGCCTGTGTGCTGGTTTAAAGGTGCACAGAAATGCAGAACATTTTTGACTTATTTGTATGAGTATCAGTTTTTAAAAAATAGAAATCGATTTCTTGTAATAAGTAATAGCTAAAAAAAAATTATATAATTTTTTTTCCTTTCCTTTTTAGCGCTCTTGCACCCTGCTAAGCCCCGCCCTAAAAAAAACCCGAATTTCACTGCTACCAGATCACATGACGTATGACGTCACCTCCAGAACAAGGCCATGCCATCTCGATTCGCTATGCGTCGGCCCGCGATCTAGACTGTGGGCCCAGAGACCAATATCGTTTTAGTTTTTTGATTTAGTGACCTACCTCTGGGGTGGGGGCAAACATGATGGTAAATGAAAAGCTATAGTACCACGAGCAACATACTTTTTTTTCACAAGCGTAAATGTTGCACATAAACGAGAACCGCTGGCCCAAAATGTCATCATAGATCAAGTATACGTTATTTTAAAAAAACACATTTAGAGTTCAAATAACAACACAAAGTGTATGTAATTGAATTGAAAATAGTATTAACATAAATATGTATTGATTCTGATTTAAAAAAAAAAAAAAAATGAGTGACACAAAGGTTTGCATGAAATATTTTATTTCCTAAATTGCAGTGATCTAATATTGATGTCATTTTATACAAGTATGCCATCTTTCAAGATGAGAACTGCTTTTGGACCATGAGCACAAAATAATTCTTCACATCAGTGAGGAAATTTTTCACTATGTGAATCAATTGCATGTTCCTGGTATTAAATTTCCGAGCCTAAAATGGACCACACACTAAACTCATTCATTTTCTGTGTCAGGTTCCTCTACTTCCCCATCACTGCCATCATCAGAATCATTATCCTCACTATCATCGTCGAAGTCATTGTGTCCAGTGATATTGCAACAGTTATTTCTAGCACACTTGCACAGATCTGTACATGGAACATTGTTTTGAAGACAGGTACATTGTACAAGTATCAGCATCACCGCATTTACTTTTCTTGCAGTTACCAGTGCAATAAGCTAACTCCATAACACTGTCTGGAGCAGGAGGAAGGTTCATCCAGTTGATGACTAGCTCACCGCTTTCCATCTTCCATCCATGCCCATCAGGAATGGGTATCTCTGCATTTGGTTGTAGGCTCCTCTTGTAAATACCTGAAAATATTGAAAAGGTGAAAAAAAAATTCAGCCTCAGTTGTTACCTTCCAATGTTATGTTATGCTGCAATGAAGGTATTGAACAGTAACATTAAATTGTGGAGTCTGCCTCATAATGAGATCTGCTTCATTCCTTTTTCAGCCTTGTGTACATAGTAAAATGCATTATGATCATGGAATATAAGATATCTCTGAATTAAACACATTCATATTTTGGTTTTTTTCACAATATTTGATCGTCACAAACATCTTCTCCCAATTATCAGCAAAGTCATGGAATCCATCATTGCTTCAGATATGAAATCTTTCCTCTTCTCCAATGGCTTGATCTCTGACCATCAATTTGGTTTCAGACCTGGTCACTCTACTCTGGACATGCTGCTTCTGCTTTCTCAACAATGGATGGAGGTCCTCAATGCCAAACAGGAAATTAGAGCTGTCTCCCTTGACATATCACGTGCCTTCGATACGGTCTGGCACCCCGCTCTGCTCACCAAACTCTCCTCCTTTGGTATCCATGGAAATCTCCACGCATGGCTGGCGGACTTCCTCTCTAGTCGTAGTCAACGTGTGGCCCTGAATGGGTTTCTCTCATCTCCTCTTCCCGTTCAGGCTGGAGTTCCCCAAGGCAGTGTCCTGGGCCCTGTGCTTTTTCTGGTCTTCATCAATGATCTCTCTGACTCTCTTGAAAATCCTCTCTATCTCTTTGCTGACGACTCTACTCTCTGTCGCTCCATTCCTCATCCCTCAGATCGGCAGTCTGCAGCCTCCTCACTCTGCAGACCTGGTCAAAATCACAGACTGGGCAAACAAGTGGAACATGTCTTTCAATCCTGACAAATCTCACACTCTTACGATGTCTCTCCGAAAAGACCGACTGGACAACCCTCCCATCCACTTTCTGAATAATCCTCTCCAAGAAGTTCTGTCACTCAAGCTTTTGGGTCTCACTATCTGCCATTATCTTTCCTGGGAAAACCACATTTCAAATCTGGCCTCCAAAGCCAGTCGCCGACTGGGCATCCTCCGTCATGCGAAGTCCTTCCTTGGCACACCTGAGCTCCTCACCACATACAAGGCTTTCATCCGCAGCTCAATGGAATACTGTTCCCCCCTCTGGGCTGGTGCTCCTGCCTCACACCTAGCTCGTCTTCACGCTGTTGAAACCAAAGCCTTCAGAATCATTGGAATCTCCCGCCATGAAGCTAACTCCAACGGCCTTTCACTCACTCACCGCAGGCAGGTTGGTGGTCTTTCCGTCTTCTACCGACTCCTCTCTGGTCTTGCCCCCCCAGCTCTCTCTGGGCTCTGTCCCCCAAATATTCCTACAGGTCGCACAAGATCTGCCTGCAACCCTCTTATGGTTAAACTGCCAAAATCAAGACTTTCTGCTCACCTTCACTCCTTCATTCCTCTTTTCTCCCGCCTCTGGAACAAACTCCCTCACTCTCTTCAATCTCACTCCACCCTCCAGGTCTTTAAAACAGCTGTTCACCACCATCTCTTATCTTCCCCCATCGAAAACCGTGATATTTTCTACCCCCGCTAATTTCACCCCAAATCCTACACTTTTTGGAAATACCAACTTCTGTCCTGGAAGTCCTTGGTCTCCTTGTGTTTTATACCTCTCCCCCCCCCCCCCCCCCTTCCCACGCCTCCTCCCCCCAGGCCCTCTACCTCCCGCGCTTCTCCCTGCTCTCAGGTGTTGTGTTTGTGTGCTTCCCCTCCTCTCCCCATCTTGTCTTTCGCTTCCTCTTTTTGTATGTTTTGTTTGTCTGGTTGATTTGTTTGTGAAATAAATGTTAGCTCTTGCACGAGCCTCGATTCAGTATACAAAAAAAAAAAAATCAAAAAAAAAATCGTTGATTTGATGTTTAAAAAACACTAACAAAAGGATATGAGCAAGGCATTTATTTCCTTACTGACTCCCAAAATATAGTATTCTTTTTGCACCTGATTAACTTTACACATAATTATGACAGGTTTACATGTTGCACACAAGTCTTACAAATTATATCTTACAATGAAACTGTAAACGTTATGGAAGACACATACCTGCTTGGTCGTTGGCCCGTTTGATGTGTTCCCTCAGAGCATCTTGGTTGGGAGGCATTGTGATTTCAGATTTCCTTGCCAGTCAGAACATGTTGTACCTGGCCTCGTTGACGGTTGTGACACTGTGTTGTCCATACAATTTGCAAACAAATACCTCCAGTTCTGCTACTAAGTCTAGCTGTATGTCAAAATGCTCGCCAAGGTCCTTCAAAGCATTGCACAGCTCCCTCTCCTTAAGAAGAAGATTAAAGGCTTTCTTCTTTCCCTTGCCATAAAATGAGCTTACGCTGTCACACCCAGTGAAGCAATGTAGGCCTATTAATGCCTGGCTGACATCATCTCCGATACTATCACGAACAGACTGCAGATCAATGGTTCTCGAATTCACTCCTCTCCCCGTATGGAAATACATATGTGTAGGAACTATGGATTGAAGAGCTATACCAATAATGAAGACGTCAGTATCAGGACTGACAATGATGACGTCGGCATAGGTACGGGCTGCACATGCTGCATGCAAATACATCCTCGTATCGGCTTCTTCCTGTGTGGAGCAGAGATGTGGCTCCTCTACTTTTAGCACCTGATCAGTCACCTCCTTTCCTGGCGAGAAAGAATGGCACATCCTTCCATATGCCAAGAAAACCTTCACTCCCCTCAATTCTGATGTGGGAACTTTAGTCCATGTCTCGTCCAAATACTCCACTAGCAATTCCTTATTCTCTCCATTTGAGAGGAACTTCTTCCACTGTTGAGGAAGTGCCTGGCCATGAATTCGCATCAACTGAGAGCCATTTTCTGCTCTCTTGGCCCTCTCGGCATTCTTAATGGAGACTTGCCTGTAGGTATCGGTCACAAAGTGAATCTCTTGTGATCTGTTTGCTTTTGCCATTTTCACAAGACGTCTCAAGATGGCAAGAGAAAGGTTGAGAAATGTTCTTTGGCCTGGTACCTTGTTCACGTTTAACTGCTGTATCATAGCCATGCCATCCACAACATACACACCACCTATAATGGGAGTTTCTGCTAGAGGCTTCTCTGGCTGACTTTCAAGGGCATGGAGCAAGTTGGCTTTGTTGGTCTTGACCAGAGACCCTTGAGAATTTGCGAGTGAGAGTGGTAACGGACCCAAGGAATACGTCAGTAGCTCCTGCAGATTAATATTCCTGTACCGTCCAATCACGACCAGTCTTGCTAGCAGATTTCTGTCGGCTTTCAGGGAAACATCCTTTCCATGTACTCTACGTTTTACAGTCTTAGACATACTGGTAAATGTCTTCAGCTTCATTTGTTTCATGCTGACAAACAAGTCCACTTCTCCTGTTTGTAGACGCTCTCTAGACAACTTGGTGAATTCTGTTTCACCCCTTTCATACGCAGTCTGCATATCAGTTTGGACATCTTGTGTCGCTACTGCTCCTGACGTGATGTGTATCAGCTCATCTTGTTCATAGTCGAAAGGATTGACCATACTGTTAGTTGTATCCACAATTTTCTTAACATCTGCCTTATCCCGTTTCATACGGCTTTGCAGGAGATCTGATCGTGTTGTGCTCTGCTCTTCTTTGCCTGCCATGGCCTCACATTCTCGAGCGATTAAGCCTCTTGCATGATGGGACCATATCCACCTGTTTACAGTTCGTTTACTGGTTGTAAAACCTGTCATACCTCCTTTTGTTTTTGAGTCACGGTTTGCTGTCTGTTCAATAGTTTGGTCATAAGCAAGTTTGGCGAAGGCATTATTGCTCCTCTGAACAGCAAAGTCACCTTCCAGACATTGCTGATGTATTGTTGGGTGGGTAGTTGCAAGATCAGACATTTCAAGCCAGTACACAGGAAGGTATGTACTATAATTGAGGTGGTCATATGCAAACACCCATGGTAGCATACGTCTTACACTTGCCAAGTGAAGTTCCCAATTTGCTTCACGAGTACCTCTCAGGAAGAGCAGGAGAACTTCTACCATCTCAATATACGAACTCCAGAATCCAAAGGTCTGCTTCTTGTTGCAAGCTTCTATGAATTGACTGTAAGTTGTCTCAAACTGATGAAATCTTTCTCCATTCAAGATTTCTTGATATTCAGGTTTGGGGAAGGCTTGGGCCAAGTCTGCCATCAGCTGTTTTACTCTGTTTGCCTCTTCAGGAATGGTGTCCAGATAAGCATTGAGTCGCATTTGATGCATTGCCTCCACCACCAGCTTGTGAGCTCTGACTGCTCTGTTGTAGTGCTTACCAGTCATCACCCCATTTACCGAGCCTGTCGCAACAATCTCCGATTCTATCACGATATCTTGAAGGCCAGCATCTCTAAAGCGCTTTCCCAAACAACTAAGAAAGGACATAGCTGTGTGAAAAGCACTAAGTCGTATGACCAGCCTCTTCATAAACTGTGCATTTCTCCACCTAATCAGTTGTGCCTTCGCATAGATTGCTTGATCCATCACAACGACAACCGTCTCCAAGCTTAGCTGATCGGCAATCTCGACACTTCTCTGCAGAATTGTAAGGACTGTGTCCATTTCTGTGGGGCTCCCATCAATGACAGGTAAATAGCCTATTACAGACTTTGGTGGAACCTCAACTTGGGAAAGGAGTTGGTTGAACCCAGTCCAAGAGGGCAAGATCTTGTCTGTTCTGAATTTTGTAATGTAGTAGGCTAGGTCGACCTTCATAGGATTTTGCAGCAAGGGTGCATTAGCAGACTGAAGGAGTGAAACATGCTCTGCAAACGGCACTGGACCTTCCTTTCCCCCCCATAGTATGTAGCTAGATTCACCACTGGCGGCTGCATTGACCTGTTTCTTGTTCTTTTCACAGCTGGATCTTTAGTGCTAGAGGACCTAGGTTGATTAGTTCTTGGACTGATATTACTCTGGACGACAATGCCATTTGTGTTGTGGGTAGTTCCACGTCCAGATAATGTTTCTTCTCCAAAGTCATTGTTGTCCCATACTAACGTGGTTGGAATCCCTGGCTGTATGGTGGATGGAAGGGAATCTTCACCGCGACTAACCTCTTGTGTAGCAAGTGCTGTATCATGATTTAAAATCACAGAGTTTGAAACAGAGTGTCCCAAACCATTTAACAGTCCTATCAACTGGGCTGATCCTGATAGATGACACACTGTCATAGCAAGTGACATATGCTTAGGCATCAGTTTCCGTCCTTTAGAAGCCAGAGAAATTATATCCTGTGATATGGACAGGAGTTTTCTATGGATTGGTGCAGATACATCTACCATCTTCTCTGTGTCTGGCTCGTCAGATGCGCCAACTGCCCATGCTAAAAAATTGTATAGGCTGCAGGGCACAATTGCTTCTGCCTCTTTCAAATTCAGATGTTCTGCTGTCGGTGGCCATGGCATAGTAGGTTTGACTTCTCTGATTGTTTGCCTGAGATCTAATGCTGTCATGTAAGTATTGCGCAGTGCATTTGGATCAGCATACACATAGCCCATTTGTGATTGGTGGCCTGCTTGTGATGGTGCTTCTGTGTCATCTGTTGTCGAATCCATTTCACTGTGGGTCGTGCTTTGCGTGGCTTCTTGAAGGTTTGTCTGCTTTTCCACAAGAGTAGCTGTAGAAATGTCATTAACATAGACGATGTCTCCTTGTGATTTCATGTGAGGTGTTATAAAACATAACTGTGGAAATTTCTTTGATAACCTGTGCTTTAAGTATCCAGACTTATATGAATTTGCCTCAACTCCATGGCTTATCTTAATTTGTTTGATGAATAGGTCATTCACTTTTTAAAGTCTCATGATCTCTTTGTTGTCAATGATGCGAGTTTTCACTGTCTTGCTGAAAACTTCAAATGCTTCTGAATAAGAAGTATCACTTCCTGTTTGTGTGTTGGCTGGCCTGGTCAGGTAGCGTGTAAAGTCCCTGTAGCATGAGTTGTGGTACCTAACTTCGATTGCCACACAATCCTTGTCTTTAATCTGCATGAGAAGTGACACATTTCCACTGTCTTCTGCTGCTTGCTGTAAATGGACAGCATCTATGGTTGAACATGTGACGAGGTGTTCCTTTTTTCTCTTGCGGGTGGATCTGCATCTTATAGTTTTTTCTTTCTGACATAGGATACATATGTTTGGTAGAACATGCTGTGATCTTGCTGGCACTGGAGGTCGACGAAAGTTGGAACGAAGAGCCCGTCTCTTTGTTGGTTTTGTATTTTCTGCTTCAACTTTTTCTCCACCGACATCAGCTTGGGGCACGGTTGCTGTATAAAAAGAAAACACACACACACAAAGAAACAAAAATTAATGTGGAAAACCCATAAAACCAGTAATATAAGAACATTGGAGAATAATTGATTTTAAACAAATTTTAACCTTTTAAAGTGCAAGTTTTAAACCTACCCGTAGAGGCTAAGTCATCGGCTTTCTTTTTCATGCTTTTCATCACCCTTTCAACACGTTGGGAGTCTGTAAAGCGTGCGTAACACGGCTGATGGAATCCTCCGTGAAGTGGTATTGCTGGCGACAGCGCTGTGTTGGAATCTGCACTGAATCCTGCCGAGTGTTGAGCAACGTAATCTCTCACAATTTTTGCTTGAGGACCATCAAAAGACTTCCATTTGTTGACATATTCTAAGAAACGGGACCATGTTTTGTCTGAAAATTGGACAATTTTGCACTTTTTGGATGGGAAGATGCACATAAAACACTCTTTTTCTTGAGTATTTTCGTCACTCGAAGACAACACGTCCTCATCACTGGAGGCCGCCATGTTGTCTCAAGGCGTTACCGCACCGTCCCAGTACAGCGGTTGTCATTGGCCAATTGCCGATGATATATTGAACACGTCTTCCGATTGGTTATTTTCCGGGATTTTCCGTTCGAGGATACGCGCACATTTTAAACATGTAAATAATTAATTAAAATCTAAATTACTCATTAACGTACCAAAATCTTTCGTGTGAAAAGTGACAGAATGTTTCCTATAATATTCTCTATAAATTCATACCAAAATCGTGTCCACCCGTTTTGTAGGTCATGCAAGAAAGCAATATATTACTACGGCTGTGTGCCTAATCCGTTCCGTGTAATTTGTACGTACTCTACTTTTGATGTGCGATCGTCGAGTTATTCCAAAGTTCATCGGTTAATAAACAGCGAAAATGCCTGCAAGATGCCTTGTTGAAGGTTGCAACAACACAACAAAAGATGGAGTTAGTCTTCACCTTTTTCCTGAGGATGCAAATCTGCAGAAAATCTGGATGGGAAAGGTAAGATTGACGAGGTCAAACTGGCAAGGACCAAGTGATTCCAGCGTTACATGCAGCATACACTTCAGCGATAGTGACTACGACAGTGGCCTGTACTCAGAATTTAACATCAGATAGTTGAGACGGCTCAAGCCTGATGCGGTTCCGGTAATTAAATGCAGAATTAAGCCCGACACAGAGAAAAAAAGAAGTGGAAGAACAGCAGCTGAGAAACGGAAAATAATGAGGGTAAGTGTTGACTGGATACAATGTAGATATCATCATCAATCATGACCGTATAATTCGTTCACGCTCACGTACTACTCGTACTAACAAGCATTCTGAGTATTGCGCTGCAATACATGTCCCCTACCAAAGTTCAAAGTGCCATAACATTGTCAAAAATGATCGAATATGCAAATTTATGCATGGTTAATGCTGGTTTTCAAACTTGATCTGAGGTATGCTGAGACACGTGTGTCACGCCTCGCCTCGTTGATAAGCTCGCAAGGTAGCTCTGTGGAGCGGCCTGCACGTATTGCACTGTGTGAATTATATAATTACCAACTCACGGTCTGAGGTAACTCGGCTAAAAATTATCTGATTTGCACCAAATGAAGTTCATGAATGGTTGCACAGACCCCGACTTCTCACTAAAAGGGGAAAAAGAATGTAAATCGGAGTTAAAATAAGCCCGCAAGGTCGCTCCATGGAGCAGCCTGCACGTATTGCACTGTGTGAATTATATAATTACCAACTCAAGGTCTGAGGTAACTCGGCTAAAAATTATCCGATTTGCACCAAATAAAGTTCATGAATGGTTGCACAGACCCCGACTTCTCACTAAAAGGGGAAAAAGAATGTAAATCGGAGTTAAAATAAGCCCGCAAGGTCGCTCCGTTGAGCAGCCTGCACGTATTGCACTGTGTGAATTATATAATTACCAACACACGGTCTGAGGTAACTCGGCTAACAATTACCGATTTGCACCAAATAAAGTTAATGAATGGTTGCACAGACCCCTACTTCTCACTAAAAGGGGAAAACGAATGTAAATCGGAGTTAAAATAAGCCCGCATGGTCGCTCCGCGGAGTCGCCTGCACGTATTGCACTGTGTGAATTATATAATTACCAACTCAAGGTCTGAGGTAACTCGGCTAAAAATTATCCAATTTGCACCAAATGAAGTTCATGAATGGTTGCACAGACCCCGACTTCTCACTAAAAGGGGAAAAATAATGTAAATCGGAGTTAAAATAAGCCCGCAAGGTCGCTCCGTGGAGCAGCCTGCACGTATTGCACTGTGTGAATTATATAATTACCAACTCAAGGTCTGAGGTAACTCGGCTTAAAATTACCGATTTGCACCAAATAAAGTTAATGAATGGTTGCACAGACCCCTACTTCTCACTAAAAGGGGAAAACGAATGTAAATCGGAGTTAAAATAAGCCCGCATGGTCGCTCCGCGGGGTGGCCTGCACGTATTGCACTGTGTGAATTATATAATTACCAACACACGGTCTGAGGTAACTCGGCTAAAAATTATCCGATTTGCACCAAATGAAGTTCATGAATGGTTGCACAGACCCCGACTTCTCACTTAAAGGGGAAAAAGAATGTAAATCGGAGTTAAAATAAGCCCGCAAGGTCGCTCCGTGGAGCAGCCTGCACGTATTGCACTGTGTGAATTATATAATTACCAACTCAAGGTCTGAGGTAACTCGGCTAAAAATTACCGATTTGCACCAAATAAAGTTAATGAATGGTTGCACAGACCCCTACTTCTCACTAAAAGGGGAAAACGAATGTAAATCGGAGTTAAAATAAGCCCGCATGGTCGCTCCGTGGAGTAGCCTGCACGTATTGCACTGTGTGAATTATATAATTACCAACACATGGTCTGAGGTAACTCGGCTAAAAATTATCCGATTTGCACCAAATAAAGTTAATGAATGGTTGCACAGACCCCTACTTCTCACTAAAAGTGGAAACAGAATGTAAATTGGAGTTAAAACAAGTGTTTGATTTGTATCAAGCAAATGCACGTGGAGCATGCTTGCGAGCAGGCTGCGTTCTGGAGGTGACGTCACATGGATTACGTCATCGGCTTTGAGGTATGGGGCAGAATTTTTAGGGGCGTTCCCAAGTGGTTCGGTTTTCTTTCATTTTTAATGTTTCAGAGTGAATATAACAAAAAATGAATGCCATATTTGAATTCACCATAAAAAGACTCATTTAGATGACATCAAATGCATTTTGAGTGAGATTCCGTGGCTGTGGACCTTTAAGCTCGCCGATTGTATTCTTCACGAAGGAAAGATACGTTGGATCTCGAATTTCCACCAACTAATCGTGGCAGACAGGATGCCCTGTTTAATGCCCATCCGAGGGATGGCATGCATATTGATGAACCACCGTGCCTGTGAAATGCCAGGATGACAGTTTATAGTTCGGCAAAGATTCAAACCCAGGCTGGACAGTTTATAGGTGGGTCAGGATTCAAACCCAGGCTGGACAGTTTATAGGTGGGTCAAGATTCAAACCCAGGCTGGACAGTTTATAGGAGGGTCAGTATTCAAACCCAGGCTGGACAGTTTATAGGTGGGTCAGGATTCAACCCCAGGCTGGACAGTTTATAGGTGCGTCAGGATTCAAACCCAGTTTGGACAGTTTATAGGAGGGTCAGGATTCAACCCCAGGCTGGAAAGTTTATAGGTGGGTCAGGATTCAAACCAAGTTTGGACAGTTTATAGGAGGGTCAGGATTCAACCCCAGGCTGGAAAGTTTATAGGTGGGTCAGGATTCAAACCAAGTTTGGACAGTTTATAGGAGGGTCAGGATTCAAAACCAGGCTGGAAGGTTTATAGGTGGGTCAGGATTCAAACCAAGTTTGGACAGTTTATAGGAGGGTCAGGATTCAACCCCAGGCTGGACAGTTTATAGGTGCGTCAGGATTCAAACCAAGTTTGGACAGTTTATAGGTGGGTCAGGATTCAACCCCAGGCTGGAAAGTTTATAGGTGGGTCAGGATTCAAACCCAGGCTAGAAAGTTTATAGGTGGGTCAGGATTCAAACCCAGGCTGGACAGTTTATAGGTGGGTCAAGATTCAACCCAAGGCTGGAAAGTTTATAGGTGGGTCAGGATTCAACCCCAGGCTGGACAGTTTATAGATGCGTCAGGATTCAACCCCAGGCTGGACAGTTTATAGGAGGGTCAGGATTCAAACCCAGGCTGGACAGTTTATAAGAGGGTCAGGATTCAAACCCAGTTTGGACAGCAAAGAGGGGAGTATGCAAATTTCTGGGATATCTGTCAGCCCCAGATTTACATCAGCAGGATGTGTTTTTTGAAAAAAACAATGCGTAAAAATCTACAAATAGACAACAGGGTAGAGGGGACAATGTGACGATAAACATATTGTTACGTCTGAGGCTCACTTACGTATTTGCCTCAGCATTGAGCGCTTTATGAATGCCTCGGCGGATATGCGAAACAGTCTCTTGCTGCGTTCAGTTATTTTAACTTACGGGTACCGTTCCCCAAGGATCGTCCAATAAAAACTGGATGAGCCAGGTGGCGGAACATACACAATATGCAACGGGCAGGAATATGTCTCTTACAATTATAATGGTATTTATTGTAAAGAATAGTGCAGGAAAGAGAGTAGACGAGACGCTATCATAAACAGTATGGACCAATCGATCAACGGACGAAGATAGGAATGAGGGGGCAAAAAAACAACTTATGTACAATGAATAATAAATATACCCCTCTATGGCGCCGGCAATACCGATTCACACGAAGAACAATGGGGCAAGCAAGGTCTTGGATGACATGCAGCAATTGGTATGTGCAGGTCACTGGCACAGAAGCAAAGTCCTGCTCGAGGCGGGCAGTATCTTAAGAACGATCAAGGCGAAGTCAGAAGAAGAAGAAGACACGGTAGAAGACCCGGAGAGAAAAGATGGCAGCCAAGCAGAGGTAAGGCGAGAGAGGATTAATGGTTTGAAGTTCAGCTCCAGCCTCCAACTCTCTGTGCATGTCCAGTGCATGCCCCTGAGACTCTTCGTACCATATCACGACCTTCTTTCCTCACCCCCGGTCAACTGGCCCTCCCTCCGCACTCCGGGATCATCTTTTCCTGCACCGGGCACCATCATTGGTTTCCCGATCATTGTGGGAGGTCCATACTCCAGGCCGTCCTACCCACGGAGCGGCCTTAATTAATATAACAGTCTTCCAGTCCTCACAGCTTATTTCACCACCATGGCTCGTACACACTGGCCAGGCAGATCATGATGGTGCTGTTGCGGCTTCATCTTTCCTTTGTCATATTCTTTCTATACTCTTTTGACAAGGAGCCAACAATGTATTTGAACCACTTCAACTCGGTAGTAATGCTCCGGGTGTCGAATTGCACTTTGACTTGTGTAAACCACAGCTGCGACTCATTAAACTGCACCTGCGACCAAGCTAGAATGGCGACAGCTTGATAGAAACCGCTGCCACCGATAAAGCTGGTTGAACGACTGGGAAGAGCATGGCTGGTTGGCGTTCCCGGCGACTGTTTGCGCGCTTGTGATTTTTGTCTGTCCAATTGGATCACGCCGGGGTCACCAAATTAGCATGGAAGAAAAGACGTCTGAGGCATTCGGATCACCAGTGAATTATTACTCCCCTTACCGGTGTACACCGGAGGGGACTATAGGTTTGCACGCCGTCCCTCTGTATGTCCGTCTGTCAGTCCGTCAGTCCGTCAGTCCGTCACGCAAAGAACAGTTTTCCGGACGTTTTTTCTAAACGCTTAATGCTAATGATTTCAAGCTTGGTACATGGTTTCCTCATGAAAAGTTACAGATCAAGTTCGAACTTCACGACGTTTCGATCATTTTTGACAAAGTTATGGCACTTTGAACTTTGGGAATTCTGATAATTCTGATGATCCTTAACTCAGTGCCATTTTAAGTTTTAATTTCCTTTAAAAAACATTTTCTCTGCAATAATTGGACCGATTGAGATCAAATTTTCACCATAGGAGGGACTCGGTCTGTAGAATATTTTAATGGTAATTATGACGTCACAGGTCACGTGGTTCGGCCGCCATATTGTTTTTTCGTTAAAACACGAAAACCCCTTTTTCTCTGCAACGGCTGAACAGATCGAGGCCAAACTTTGCAGGCAGAATCGCATACCCATGACGAACAAAAAAGTCAGCGAGCATGACGTCATGCATCACATGGTTTCAGAGTTATGTCGTTTTTAAGCACAAACCTTTAAAACCGAGCTCCTCCCTCATTTTTGATCCAATCGAGGGGAAACTTCACAGATCTGTTCAGCATGTCAGTCTACTAAAATGTCCTTTTGGAATTTGCGATAGGGCACGTGGTTTGGCAGATATCGTTAATTAAACGAAAATATTTTTAAAAAATGGATATCTCTTGTTTATTCTAGAGTTCTCCTCAAGCCGCACCGCGCGCCCTCAGCCTCGTCTGCGAACGTCAAAAGCGCGACGCAGAGCGCGCTTTCGGGAGGGGTGGAGCCAAGCCGAGCAAAATATATATGCACATCGATCATTTGATCGTGAACCGGAAAATATAATAAATTACTGATATTTAGCGACTCGAAAGGTTCTTTATCAACAACTTATTTTCTTGTGCTTCTGCTGACCTGTCTGCAAGGTGTATAATTCGAAGTCCCGAGTGCGAATCACAGGTGAGCCCGTCATTTTTTTTTTTTTGTGTACTGAATCGAGGCTCATGAAAGAGCTAACATTTATTTCACAAACAAATCAACCAGACAAACAAAATATACAAAAAGAGGGAGCGGAAGACAAGATGGGGAGAGAAGGGGCACACCACAACACACAACCACAACATTTGAGAGCAGGGAGAAGTGTGGGAGGGAGAGGGCTCGGGGGGAGGAGGCGTGGGAAGGGGGGTGGGGGGGGGGGGGGAGACCGGGAGAGGTATAAAACACAAAGGGACCGAAATTAGCGGGGGTAGAAAAGATCAAGGTTTTGGATGGGGGAGGATAAGAGATGGTGGTGAACAGCTGTTTTAAAGACCTGGAGGGTGGAGTGGGATTGAAGAGAGTGAGGGAGTTTGTTCCAGAGGTGGGAGAAAAGAGGAATGAAGGAGTGAAGGTGAGCAGAAAGTCTTGATTTTGGCAGTTTAACCATAAGAGGGTTGCAGGCAGATCTTGTGCGACCTGTAGGAATATTTGGGGGACAGAGCCCAGAGAGAGCTGGGGGGGGGGGGGCAAGGCCAGAGAGGAGTCGGTAGAAGACGGAAAGACCACCAACCTGCCTGCGGTGAGTGAGTGAAAGGCCCTTGGAGTTAGCTTCATCGCGGGAGATTCCAATGATTCTGAACGCTTTGGTTTCAACAGCGTGAAGACGATCTCGGTGTGAGGCAGGAGCACCAGACCAGAGGGGAGAGCAGTATTCCATAGAGCTGTAGTCCGTGGGCTGAGTAGGGTTTACATGCACCCCCCCCACAACTTAACTTCCCGGGTATGTCCATGTACCCCCCACCCTAGGGGTTAGGAAAAACCATGTTAGCAGAAAAAAAACTCATTCCCAAGGTACCTCCCACGCATATTTTGATGTTACCCCACCTGTGTCAGTGATTTCCGAAAATTAGGGGTAGGCGAAATTCAAATGGCCATAACTTTTTACGTAGTCATCCTATGGTTGCATATGACCCCTCAAAATGTTTGTCCTGTGACACTCTTTACAATGATATGTGTTATATGCAAATGAGGTCACTAATGAGGTCACCAGAGGTCAAACTATGAGGGAATGAGTTTTTTTTCTGTTAACATGGTTTTTCCTAACCCCTAGGGTGGGGGGTACATGGACATACCCGGGAAGTTAAGTTGTGGGGGGGTGGGGGGGGGGTGCATGTAAACCCTACTCAGCCCATGGACTACTGCGGATGAAATCCTTGTATGTGGTGAGGAGCTCAGGTGTGCCAAGGAAGGACTTCGCACGACGGAGGATGCCCAGTCGGCGACTGGCTTTGGAGGCCAGATTTGAAATGTGGTTTTCCCAGGAAAGATCATGGCAGATAGTGAGACCCAAAAGCTTGAGTGACAGAACTTCTTGGAGAGGATTATTCAGAAAGTGGATGGGAGGGTTGTCCAGTCGGTCTTTTCGGAGAGACATCGTAAGAGTGTGAGATTTATCAGGATTGAAAGACATGTTCCATTTGTTTGCCCAGTCTGTGATTTTGTCCAGGTCTGCAGAGAGTGAAGGTAATTAGCGATTAGGTAATCCTGAGGTAATTAGCGATTGGGAACGATTCAGAACCTGTGGGTAAATAACCCGTGGTAATTTCCCCAACAGTTTTCCGGACGACAGACTGCCGGTAGGGGACATGATTGTATTGCAGCGCAATAGCCAATACTCAGAATGCTTGTTTTTATTCAAAATGTAACCGTATAACCCACTCCACTCTTCCTTTTTCTGCCTAATCCGGTACCAGAAACTCCTCGATCAACCAAACTCAAGCATATTTACATATTATCCAATCAATGGTAAGATATTGCTACTACAGTCATACTGAGCTGCTTCAATGGACATTGAAACTTCCAATTCCTCGTATGGCCTCGCTACACAGAAGGCCAGACATTTACAACCTTACTCTGTCTTCAAATGACATACGCTGCTTCCTCAGCGTCACGTGAAACAAAACAACTTACTCTGACATGTCCCTGATCCATGGCAATCGAACCTACTCAAAACACACGGACCATGTTCCACTTACCACAGTCTCGAAAGAATATAATGGAATTTATTTATGTACACATTGACCTATGTCTGAAAAGCCAGCTGTCCTGACTGCAATTTTGATTATTTTTTCTATCACAATGCTAATCATTTTACTCTGCTGTAATGTTTGAAAGCAGTGTGTTTAAGTTTGTATTGATAAAGGTTAAACGGAATTTCAACATGCCAAATGACAGCTCTTCACGAATGATGAAGGACGAGGATTTATAGGTCGAATATGCAGTGCTGTTGACAAAAGAGCAATCAACATTCAGTGAATATAGGCCAGAGTATGCAGAGTGAATACCAATATCATTGGCATGTGATATTCGAATCTTATTATAAGAGAGCAAACGTATATGGTTATATATGTTTATGTGCGACCAAAAGGTCTTCTTCTTCTTCAAAAAAAAAATTAACACCCAAAACACAGTCCGTGAACTCTTAATTACGTTTAGACTGCTGAGACCTCTCAGACCTTTGACGACCCTTTAAGTCCCTCAAGACCCTTAAGACCACCAAGACCCCTGGAGACCCAAAATACCCTTAAAGACCCAAAATACCCCAAAGTCCCAAAATACCATGAAGACCCAAAACACCCCAAAGACCCAAACTACCCTTAAAGGCCCCGAGGCTCCAAAAGACCAGAAGATCCAAAAGACCCCGAAGACCCAAAACACCCTGAAGACCCAAAACACCCTGAAGACCCCAAAGACCCAAAAGACACCGAAATGGTCAAAGATGCCTATCTCTGAAACGATGTGTGGTGAGGCGTGTGGAGCGTTCCGAGTCACGCTCGTGTTATGCAAGACTCAACCCTTTCAATTTCAGCTCGTAGCATTGGGAGAGGGTGCGGTCGGGGTGGGAGAGCTAAAGCCAGACGTTACAAACGAGCAGACGCAGTTTATACGCTCAGGATTGATTTCTTCATCATATGCAGGTACATTTAATTGTTGGAGTTTTATATTTAAGATATCCGAATAGCAACAGCACACATTTATGTAAAATCCCTTTTTCACTGGAGATAAAATGGAGTATCACTGTGAAGTACACCATGTACGTTTTTACGCCAGATAAGACTAGCAAATGGGTCCCCAGCTCAACATCCATCGGAGGGATGGCATATTTTATGATGCAACACCAATCCTGCAGTTTATAGTCTGGTCGGGAATCAAATCCAGATTAGATTACTCAAAGGTAAGTGCGCTAGCAATGCACCGTCTAAGTGTGTGTGTGTGTATGTGTGTGTGTGTGTGTGTGTGTGTGTGTGTGTGTGTGTGTGTGTGTGTGTGTATGTGTGTGTGTGTGTGTGTGTGTGTGTGTGTGTGTGTGTGTGTGTGTGTCTGCATGTGTCTGTGTGTGTTCACATCTATATATTTTCCCTTTAAAAATGCTTATCTGTACAACCGCTTGTCCCATCGATGCAAAACTTTAAACATTGGAGGGATTCCCCATGGAGAATATTTTATTGATAACTCAATGATGTCATTGGTCCATGGCATGGCAGCCAGCCACATTGGATTAAAGGAAAAAAATTGGACGTAGTTTTCTCCAATACACCTCACCGAAGAAATTGGAAACTTGGCACGTCATCAACTCCCCATGGGGTAAATAGGGTAATAATGATGACGTCATCAGTGCAGTAATATTTTCCAGCCATAATTGGTTGAATTGTAACCATTATCCCCCAAAAAGTTTTTTTCTGCAACCCCTTGTCTGTTCGATGCGAAACTTTAAACTTAGGAGTGGCTCCCCATGAATATATATTTTTTGCTCTCTCTGACATCATAGATCACATGGTATGGCAGCCATATTGGATTAAAGGAAAAATTTGGGTATACATGATTACATAAAAAAAAAAAATATATATATATATATACATGATTCACCCAACTCACCCAATGTGAGTGAATAACTTAATTTATGACATTCACTACCCATGCCAAGAAACTCGATGACACAATATGGTGCATGAATGATATGGGTATCTGGGCCACAATTTACAACGGACCACTATAGTAGCGTGTTGAGTTAACAATGGGATTGTTACATTTGTGGGGGGTAGGCAATGAAATACCTTAGTCCAGGTAGAAGTGTATAGATTACCATGCTCTGTATGTTGCAATGACGAAGAAGAACCCCCATGTACCATAAGTAGGGATCCGTTTAGACCAGATGTCGTGTAAGAGTGTATCTTTGTCCCCATGACGAGGAGTGTGGTTATGTTAATTAGTTAGGGATTAATGGTAAATCCCCTGTATGTAAATCACCTCTGTACTTTTCCTCTTGTTCCTTATGACACACACCACATCCACCATGCACTCTACACCTAAAATAAGCAGTAAATAAAAACCAACAGGAAACAGGCCACTCATTGAGCACCGCCAATGATACCATCAGCAACCACATCACAAAGGCAGGTCCGTGAGGCCATGAACCGAAGGGCAGTGATTGGTCCGGTACCGTGGAGCGATGAGAGGGACCCGCTGATAGGAGCACGCACGGGGATCGTCGGATGACATCAGAGCCTTGAGAATAAAAGACTTGAGTCCCGACATTTTGCTCTTCTTGCATGAGGGACTTATAAAAGGAACAGTCGCACATTATCGCTTTTGCATGGGTACAGTCATTACGAGCAGACACAGTTTATACGCTCTTGCATTGGGACATTGGTGCCGTGCAGTCACAGTTGTCCTCTCAGGTCCTGGCTTTGGTGAGGAGCGGCCGTGTGTGCATCTCTCTTGGCATCTGGATTTCATCGCGGGTGGTCATGTCCGGCATTTTGTTTTTGTGGTCCCTGGCTTTCATCGGTTTGAGCGACCGCTTTGTCCTCTCCTTGGCTCGTTGGTGCCAACTGGGCATCATCTGGGTGCTGTGCTGAGCAGATGGCGAGTGGACGGGCGCAGCCTGTTCGTTTCACACTCAGCGGCTAGAGGAGCGGACTGTGTGCCAAGGCCTGCCCCCACAAATGGACCTTGCGCCAGGGCATGCGTTTCTCGCATGGGGACGCGGGACCTTTGACGGCCCCGGACTGTCACGGATGCCAGACGGAGTGCAGGCAAATGCACCTCACAAACACTACACATTATTTTCACCTTTATTTTTCCCCTTGTGTTGTATACAAGTCCGTATGGAGGGTCCCTCGGTTAGGAATTTTAGTTTACCGTGCATTCTTTTGTTACTGGCATTTCTTTCAATGAAGCCTGCATTTGTACATTTTAATTCCATGTCGGGTTGAATTGATTAACAGGGTTGAAGACGTTTGGTGGAGCCTGTGAAGGTAAGAGCTTCGCTACCCTTCGCTGTCTCATCCCCTACGCATATTAACTCCGAAATGGTTGAATTGAACGCCTCGGAGTGTAAAGCTCGTTCGGCTATCCGTCCCCAGGGGTGTTCACCCCGGGAACATGACAACTGGTTTCAAGGAGTGGGATATGAACTTTCTGACACCATGACAACTGGTGTCAGGAGTGTGGGATTCGGACTTGGCGGACACTCGGTGTCCAAGGGTTGCGGGTCGACACCCGCTGGGTGCAAATTGTGCTTAGCTTTCGGAATACTAAATTTATTAATCCTCTCTCTCTCGGAGGGAGGATCGATTATAGTGACCAGCGTGTCCAAATTTAATCGTTGATTGGTGTGTGAAGCGCAACATTGCGCTTTCGGAAAATTTAAAATCTTTTAAAATTCGACAGTATTTTTGTTCAGAATAAACGCTCGAGGTGTTATTGTTAGTTTTTATTAGAAGCGGCCTTTGAAAAATGATACAATAAGGTGTAACGATGCTCAAGCTTGCATTTGTACACCTTGACATGGCGTTTTTCCATGGCAGAAAATGCGATAGGACATGGGAATTCCTCTGGATCTTTTGTAGTCGAGTGGAACGCAACATAGGTTAAGCAAGAGCAAAAACAAGGCGAAGGTTTCTTACTCATGATACAATTAAAGGCTCCGAAGCGTTACTCGTAATACCCTCTCACACCACCACCTGTACATGGTACATGTAACATGGTACACATTTACATAGAGGATTTGTGTCGCATCATCTTCAGGAACCCTTCCAGGGGATAGGTAAACAAAGTAGTTACAACTTTTGTCTTGTGACTATTAGTTTGGTAACGACCAAAAGCATCGGCCACAGACATGCAGACAGACAGACAGACAGACACAAAATTGCATATTTTAGTATAACGACAGTGTCTTAGTTTATTGAAGTAAGGTAGGCTACATGTAATAATGCAATTCTTTACTAAAAATTGTCGGAGTGGGTTTCCTCACCCCTGCCATCCTTCAAGTCTAGATATACCTTTGATACCCCCACCTCAAAAGTCTATTGAAAACATGAGCACCTCGTTTACTTTTTTTTCTTCTTTTGGTTGAAAATGAATTGATAAAACTCACCCCAATTACAATATAACGGAAAGAAGCCCTACTGTATTATGGAGGAGTTTAGCTGTATACGTTTCACAGTATGTTTTAAAAATAATTGTGCCACTGAGATAGCAGAGGCATTGAGGGATGAGCCCCAACCAGAGGGCAGAAAAACCATGAGATGCCTGCACAGAGGCTGTTACGGATGATAAGTGGAAAAGAGCAAAGTAAAACGAGAACCATCCATTGTGGTCCATTGGTGACAAGAATAAATCATGGAGAAGGGAGTGGAAGTCGGATGTGATGTAACAACTTGGGGACTGAAAACTATGGAGAGGCAAACACCCATTGTAAACCTGTATATATACATTTTGTTTAATTTCATATTGAGCAGCAAATATTTCCATCGAACGACAGCGAGAAAAGAGAATAGGAAATTGGGAGGAAAATGCTCTTGTGCAGAAGGAAATCAACTTTTGGAATTCTTAGCTATTTAATATCATTGTTAAATATCAGGATTTTGAAATTGTGGTTAAGAGGTGTAGCTGATTCCATAAAAAAATTCATACATAAAGTGAAAAAAATAAATAAATAAATAAATAAACTGAAAAAAAATCATATTTATGAGATGACACTGATTCAAGGTTGGAGTGAAAAAATAATATTGTTGCGGATATGGGATTTACATCCATCCATATCCGCTTGTAAATATTCCCCTATTTCCTCAATACTTCCCAACTATCCCCAATCCCCCATTCCCTAGTCGCATTTTCTGTAAACAACACTCTGTAGACCCGACCTCCCCCTATTTCCCCCATTAAATGTCGTGCCCAGGTTCACCGCATCTCATGTAAGACAACTATAGGACAGCTTGCTAGTTATTCTTAGTCTATGTCAGTTAAGGACTCGTGTCCATTAATTCTGACCCTTCGTTGCACCAGAATGTGATTGTATGGCACCGTTAGGAAGTTTAGGACCTCCCAATACCTCCCCGCAGCTCTTCCTCACGGTTCAGCAACAACAACAACAACAGCAACGGCAGCGGCGTGCACAGGGAGTGCGCGTCCTCACTCCGGCTTGGTTGGTAGGGGGTGTTGGGAGGGCACGAGGCCTTCCCAACGAGCCGCCATCGAACATGTGCTCGACGGGGTTACCAAATAGGGGCTCCCTGTCAGCTCCTCATCAAGGGCGGAGCCCGGTAACCCCTGCACCCAATGAAAGCGGCGGACCGGCCCCAGTGGGGCGGAGCCAACCAGCCGAGGGCGTGTCACTCCCCGGCTGAGCATGCGCGGTGAGAGGGGGGTGACGTCAGATGCGCGCAGAGCTGAAGGAGAAAGGACGCACCCTCCGAGCGCCGAGAGACCTCTGCCATTAAAAAAGACCTCCCAAAGACTGAGCTGTATCCTGTCCCCGAGCCAAGGTGCACCTTGTGCCATCGGCCTCCCTGCCATCAATCCCTGTGTAAGTCAGCCTTGTTCCGTTTGTCTGTGGTCTGTCTGGGGTAAGATAAGACTGTAATTAAGTGCCTATCTCTTCTGTGTCTTTACCTCACTACCTTGTAATCTACCCCCTTTTCTCCACCACTGTAATTATACCCTCCTCCGGAGGTCTTGAGAACTGTACCCCTTGCGTCGTTTCATCTATCCCAGTCGTTGTGTCCTTTCCATCATTGATTTAGCATAGCGCGATTTGGCCAACGTTTGGGTGGAATCGGGTGAGTTGGGGAAGAATCGGGGGAACTGTTAGGTCGCGGCAATACCACCGCTCGGTAAATAACATCCTAACCGCGTCCGTAACAATATTTTTCATGATTTATCTCTTGGAAAATTTGGGATAAATAGAAATTCTGTTCTTTTTTCACTATCCTTATTTGGAACAACATAATGCTTCAGGGTGTGGGATCTGATGGTTCCTGCAGCTCTATTTCCTGTAATCTCTTCCAACTGAATACTTATTTCAGGCTGTTTTTTTTCTTCCATCATATGGCGTTATTGAAATCCCATGCATGTCAAGGTTCATTTATCAGAGTGAGATTGACAAAGCCCAGTGGAGTTACACGAAGCAAGAATTTATTTCCCATTGCACGAATGGAAGCAAAGGTCAGGTCAAAGTGCACACACAATGAAGTTATTATTTCATTTATTCATACATTGATTTTTGAGCAACAACGCTTTGCTTTCTTTTGATACACCTAGAGTTGCGAAGAGTAGACTGAATATATTTTTTGGAATAATGATGTCATCTTCAACAGAGTTATGGATAAAGCTTAAGGGCACAATAAATTGTTGGTTTATTTTCCTGAATTTTTGGTCATTGCCAGGTTTGCTATTCATATATTATTGACTGTCAGCTTTTTAGTTGCCTTGTCTACTTCTTTAACAACTTTTTGTTTTTACATGAAATACATAAAACAATACACTCCATATGGAGCAAAAATGCAAGAGATTTTGTAAACAACACCTTGAGACATCTATCCACTTACCCATCTTTCCATACAATGCACATTTTCCAAACTCTGCTACCTTTCCACCAAATCCTGTTATTGTTGTATTACAAAACTTTAGTCGCTTTTCTAAAATTGAACGTTCTTCATTTATATTCTTTTGATTGTATATTAAGTCGAGGCTCGTATAAGTGCTAACATGTAGAAACATGTAATAAAGGGAGCAGGTGTCAAGAGGGGAGGGGGGGGGGGGGGAGTTGAGGGGGGCAAGAGAGAGAAGCACAACAACAGTAGATAACAGGGACATCGGGAAATCTGTGGAAGGGAGAGGGCTAGGTCGGGGTACTGGGGATAAACAAGATCGACACTACAGGGGCTTTCAGGAAAGAAAATGGAATTTGAAGGATGAGGGTTTGGGGTGGATTAACGGGGGTAGAAAAGATCAAAGTTTTGTATGGAGGAAGATAAGAGATGGTGAAGGACAGCTGTTTTGAAGACATGGATGGAGGAGTGGGATTGGAGTGTGGGAGTTTGCTCCGGAGGTGGGGAAAAAGGGGAATGAAAGAATGAAGGTGAGCAGAGTGTCTTGATTTGGGCAGTTTCACCAAAGAGGGTTACTGGAAGATCTTGTGCGACCTGTAGGAATATTTTGGGGACAGAGCACAGACAGAGCAGGGTGAGCAAGGCCGGAGAGGAGTCGGTAGAAGACAGAAAGACCACCTACCTATCTGCGGTGAGAGAGTGAAAGACTCTCAGAATCAGCTTGATTGCGAGAAATACCAATGATCATGAAAGCTTTGGTTTCTACAGCGTGAAGACGAGCGGGGTGTGAGGCAGGAGCACCAGCCCAGAGGGGAGAGCAGTACTCCAACAAGCTGTGGATGAAAGCCTTGTATGTGGTGAGAAGCTCAGTAGTGCCAAGAAAGGACTTGGCACGACGGAGGAAGCACAATCAGCGACTGGCTTTGGAAGCCAGCTTGGAAATGTGGTTTTCCCAGGAAAGAAAGATTCTACCCCACATCCCTTGTTTCTCCGGCTTTCCCTCTGTTTTGTTCCTCAACCCCGAAGTTGGTCTGCTTCTCATTTCCCCTCTTTCTGCTGTTTTTTCCATTCTGTTGTGTCCTGATCCCTTCGGTGTTCTAGCACCTCCATGAACCTCGGTACCATATACAAAAGATAAATCTATTTATACACAAGGACAGTGTTGTGGTATGAATTTGAATCTCCCTTGGAGTTTATTTGTAAGAACTATCTGCAACTGGCTTCCTTCTGCAGGTACAAAGCCAGAAGACTGACAAGATACCCACTTCTCACCACAGAACACGAAGTGGCCTACTTGCCATGGTGCAGGCATGTAAACCATGGAATCTGACATCCCAGAGGAAGATTCATTCGCATTATGATAGCCGATAAATCCTGCACGTGACTGACAGTAGAACTTGGGGTCGGTGGTAACCTAACACCACCTTGACACCCATTAAAATGGAGAGTCTATCCTGTTTGGTGCTGAATCCATTATGAAATGTGTAGGTATTCCTGTGCCGAGTCCAAACTTGACG
Source organism: Myxine glutinosa (assembly GCF_964187855.1). Taxonomy (NCBI): domain Eukaryota; kingdom Metazoa; phylum Chordata; class Myxini; order Myxiniformes; family Myxinidae; genus Myxine; species Myxine glutinosa. The sequence continues at coordinate 226,596,296 of NC_136262.1, forward strand.
TTGTCACTGTACAGGGTATCCTTACGGATGAAAGTACTGTCGTTATTTTGGATCCTGTTGTTGTTCCATAATTTGACAACCATCCGCTTCTCACAATACCTATAGTATACTTTGTATGGATACCAACATCCAATACCACTGTCAAGCCCCAAACTATTCCATCACAACATTGTCTTAGCCAGCAAGAAGTCCTGATTTACTGTAAATCCAATAGAGCACGTTTCATACATGTTGGGCATATATTTGAGAAAATGGACCCGCCCTGTGCAGACTTTGGTACAGTTGGAGGCTGCGTTCCACCAGCAATGGCAACAACTTCCTTTGTTTCCTCTCTTTTGTAACTTGTTTGGGGGATGAGATGGAAGGTTGCACCAGTTTTTCATTCTAATTGTGCTTACACACATTATTAACCTTTTCAGACATTAATTTCATTGTGACATTTTTGGATGTCGTTGTTTATTCATTTTCAGCCTCACATGCCAGGATGTTTTGCCATCAGTACCTTTCTAAAATTAGTGTTTTTGGCGTAAAACATTGCCATTACAGAGATACTCATTTTGCGATTTGAAAACAAAATGAAGGAAACATGAATTGCCAAACATGCATGCTTTACCAATATATGGTTTTATTTTTGCTCGACGTTATGTTTTCTGATTAATTTTCTCAGTTATTGAGAAAATTGAGTGATCCGGAAAAACGAAGCCTGTGCTTAACTTCCATCTGTGTACAATAAATATGGAGCCCCTTCATGTATCAACATGTGAAAATGAATGGATTCATCATCTTTGACACCATGGGTAGTTAATGCTATTTTCACGAGGAAACAGCCTCTATGGAATGCTAATACGATGCACCATCAACTACATTTAACATGGGAGAGCAGACTTTTGCCTCAATTGAAGAGCAAAGTGCTCCGCAATACAGCACACTCCTTCTGCTAATGCATCTGAGGGAAATTTTAGTTATATCCCTCTCCATCAGAAATTGTGTCCAGGATGGGCATACTAGTACTGCACGACCTCGCCATCAAATTTCAGCATTAACATGATTATATAATTCATGCCAAGAAAGAGTTGCAGCTGCTTATTTGCTTTACTTATGCTGGGCACACAAAAGCAGTGCAGTTACTGTGCGCATCAAGGTGCTCAGAGCTCACTAACCCACGGTGTATCAGTCAGGTGAATCGCCTGGCCTGTGCCTGCCCGCCCAGGATGAAGTCGTTTCATCATCTAGACAGATTCATCATTCATTGGCCTAGCTGGCAGTCTTGGCCACCCCCCTCCCTGCACAGTCTGGACCCACCAGTATGTGTGCATCCGCAGGCAGCCTTTGATATTCTTCACACAACTGCCATGTATGGGTTATTCCAGCCATTCCACATCACATTTCACTTTCCTACACTCACCGATCTTTGGGACCACAACGATTCCACTGTCTAAAAAAATTGCTAGAATTCACTCTGCGAATATTGAACCTATTTTTGTGTGAGTATATTGCATTATTGCAGACATGTTGGTGCAGTGAATAAAAGCACCGTCCCTGGCCAAAAAAGTGACTTTTTATTCCTATTCCTATCACTCCTTAATGCTAACACTTCAAATTCCTTACATATTCCCTTTTAGGTCCTTGCACTTCATTTCACACGCGTGTAAGCCCTCCACTACCTCCGCCACCGAAGGTGGATGCAGGTTATGTTTTCACATACCTGTCTGTTTGTCTCTTTGTTTGTGAAGAGGAAATCTAAAGAAGTTGTGGACGGATTTGGATGATGGACAGGTTGGGTGTGCCAAGGAAAAATTGATCTCCATCCTATATTCCCTTTGGACCATTAAAGTAGTACTATAATAGCAAATTTATTTGTGATAATGACAAAGGTTGATGCAGTAGGTCACGCTGTTTAGTCAAATAAACTTTTAGTGGGGCAGTGTATATTGTTAGCTTTGAGGGTGTAAGTATTAGATAAATGATAATTAGCGTGGACTGTGTGCTCGAGTAGCTTACAACATTCTTCTCTAACAGGGACCTGTAAAAAGTTGTCTTGTTCTGACGTCTGCCCTGAGAGGGGCAATGTTGAAATAGGCATGAGGTAAGAACCACCTTTAGAGGCCATTTTTCCCTGCAGAGCAGGAGTTGGCCTTTTTCGGGCACCGTGGTCCCCTTTTCGAGGCAATGTTTTATGGCCAGATGCCCTTCCTGCCACCAACCCTGTTAGTCTCCTCTTGCGACACACAGGGAATTACCAGTAAACTGGTACTCAATTTGCCGACCTCATAAGAATGACAGGCTGAGTCAACCCCCCTGGCGTTAATTCAGCGATCAACCGGGATTCGAGCCCAGGATCCTAGGATCCCAAGCCGGAACCCTAACCGCTAAGCCAATGCCAGGCTGAAATAGGCATTAGGTAGGAAAGCTTTATTTGTTTTGTTCTCTCTGTAAACCAGGTGAGGTAGGAAGAAAAGGCATTTTTAATACTGTCATTGACATAGTGCATTCAGAAAGTATTCAGACCCCTTCACTTTTTTCACATTTTGTTATGTTGCAGCCTTATGCTGAAATCGTTTAAATTCATTTTTTCCCTCATCAATCTACACTCAATACCCCATAATGACAAAGAGAAAACAGGATTTTAGAAAGATTTGCAAATTTATTAAAAAGAAAAAACTGAAATATCACATTTACATAAGTATTCAGACCCTTTGCTATGACACTTGAAATTTAGCTCAGGTGCCTCCCATTTCTCTTGATCATCTTTGAGATGTTTCTACACCTTGATTGGAGTCCACCTGTGGTAAATTCAATTGATCGGACAAGATTTGGAAAGGCACACACCTGTCTATATAAGGTCTCACAGCTGACAATGCATATCAGAGCAAAAACCAAGCCATGAGGTCGAAGGAACTGCCTGCAGAGTTCAGAGACAGGATTGTGTCGAGGCACAGATCTGGGAAAGCCAACAAAAAAAATCTCTGCTGCATTGAAGGTTCCCAAGAGCACAGTGGCCTCCATAATTCTTAAATGGAAGAAGTTTGGAACAACCAGGACTCTTCCTAGAGCTGGCCACCCGGCCAAACTGAGCAATCGGGGGAGAGGGCCTTGGTAAGAGAGGTGACCAAGAACCCGATGGTCACTCTGGCTGAGCTCCCGAGATCCTGTGTGGAGATGGGAGAAACTTCCAGAAGGACAACCATCACTGCAACACTCCACCGATCTGGGCTTTATGGCAGAGTGGCCAGACGGAAGCCTCTCCTCAGTGAAAGACACATGAAAGCCCACAGAATCTTGTTTCTCACAGTCTGGGAGTCCTTTAGGTGCTTTTTTGCAAACTCCAAGCGGGCTTTCATGTGTCTTTCACCGAGGAGAGGCTTCCATCTGGCCACTCTGCCATAAATCCCAGATCGGTGGAGTGTTGCAGTGATGGTTGTCCTTCTGGAAGTTTCTCCCATCTCCACACAGGATCTCTGGAGCTCAGCCAGAGTGACCATCGGATTCTTGGTCACCTCTCTTACCAAGGCCCTTCTCCCCCGATTGCTCAGATTGGCCGGGCGGCCAGCTCGAGGAAGAGTCCTGGTTGTTCCAAACTTCTTCCATTTAAGAATTATGGAGGCCACTGTGCTCTTGAAAATCTTCAATGCAGCAGAATTTTTTTTGTAGGCTTCCGCAGATCTGTGCCTCGACACAATCCTGTCTCTGAGCTCTGCATGCAGTTCCTTCGACCTCATGGCTTGGCTTTTGCTTTGATATGCATTGTCAGCTGTGAGACCTTATATAGACAGGTGTGTGCCTTTCCAAATCATGTCCAATCAATTGAATTTACCACACGTAGACTCCATTCAAGGTGTTGAAACATCTCAAAGATGATCAAGAGAAATGGGAGGCACCTGAGCTAAATTTCAAGTGTCATAGCAAAGGGTATGAATACTTATGTCAATGTGATATTTCAGTTAAAAAAAAATTTTTTTCTTCTAAAATCCTGTTTTCTCTTTGTCATTATGGGGTATTGAGTGTAGATTGATGAGGGGAAAAATGAATTTAAACGATTTCAGCATAAGGCTGCAACATAACAAAATGTGAAGAAAGTGAAGGGGTCTGAATACTTTCTGAATGCACTGTAGGTGACAGCAATTCGTGATGGGGATGATAATCCGCCCACCCCTCATGGTCCAATCTCTTGGTAGTAGGTTTCCGATGCGGCACTGGCATTACAAAGTCTCCAGAAGGTGCGTCGCCATTGACAAACTGTAAGGCGTCGCAGGATTGGTACGGTCGGTGCTGGCGATGACACCACAAATGCGTGGCGTTACTACAGAGGAACGATGTGCACCCCCATTGGTGAGCACTGAGCTGAGAGCAAATAACCTTGAAGTGGGTGGCAACCGCGAGGTGGAGGCAATAAAAGACACTGCATATACTGTTCGCTTTCTTGCATTTCCCGGCTTCCACCTTCCTTGGTCTGCGTGTTCTCCGCTCCCGACTTACGGCACATGAGATTTCCCTGACCACCTTACATGTTCTGTGTGAAGTGACCCGGACACGCATGTGCAGTGGAAAAAAGTGTTGGCCAACTTGGTTGTTGTTTGGCCTTTCACCCCTTAATCCTGCGGATATGTCACAATTAGCGACGAGTTTGGCGCATTGCTCATTTGGCATTGCTCACTATGGCGTCGGTGGGGATTCTGTCAGAGTACCAGCCAGATTGGGAAGATCTTGCCAATCGTTTAGAACAATACTTTATCGCTAACAAGATGGCAGCAGTGGAAGATGCTCTTTGGCGCCGGGCCGTTCTGCTCATCGTGTGTGACAGCTCAATGTATGCCCTGATGAAAGACCTCGTTTCCACCAATAAACCAAAGAACAAAACCTACGAGGAACTTGTCGAGATTGTGGTCAAGCACAACAAGCAGAAACCCGGGAAAATTGTGTCCTGGACAGGTTCTACATGCACTGGAGGAAGGAAGGTCAGTCGGTGTCTGAGTTTGTTGTTGACCTCCACCGGCTTGCTGAACATTGTGACTTTAGTGCCACATTGTACAAGATGCTGAGGGATATTTTTCTGATTGTCATCAACAAGGAAGTGATTATTTGGACGTCTGCTCAATACAACACATTCAGTTCAGAGGGCGAGCTCTTGTATGCCAGGACAAAGCAACATATCGTTGAATTCTTCAACAGGCAAATCATGCCGGTGTTGTGGTGGAAGTCGCTTACCCCACATGTGTTGCTTCAAACTTTGTTTTTGTCTTCACTACGGCAAACCTGGGCATCGATGCAAGATGTGTCGTCTGACCTCCCAACATGGTACAACTCACCTCATTATCAATTTGATTGCATTTGGTGGTGATGTAACAAATCCTGCTTCTGAGGGGTATGATTTGCTCAGTATGTCAGGCAGAAGCAAATCTGTTGTTTGAGATGTCAAGCTGAATGACATTCCTGTAGATATGGAGCTGAAACTATCAAAAGGCTATTTAGCCAGTAGACTGGTACTTAGACCAGTGAATGCCAAGTTACAAACTTATACCAATGACCTGATACCTGTGATTGGTAGTGCTGTTATGAAGGTCACCCACAATGATGTCATGGAAACTGCCCTTGTGGATCATACAGGGCAATGGGCCTACATTATTTGTGTACAGTGCCTTCAAAAAGTATTCACACCCCTTGACCTTTTTCACATTTTGTTGTGTAATAGCACGAATTTAAAATGGATTAAATTTAGATTTTTGTCACTGATCTACACATAATGCCCCATAATGTCAAAGTGGAATTTTTTTTGAATTCACATGTGGCCAATTCAATTGATTGGACATGATTTAGAAAGAAAAACACCTTTCTATATGAGGTCCCACAGTTGACAGTGCATGTCAGAGCATAAACCCGACCATGAAGTCCAAGGAACTGGCCGTAGAACTCCGAGATAGAATTGTGAGGAGGCATACATCTGGGGAAGGGAATAAATGAATTTTTAGAATGTTGAAAGTTCCCAAGAGCACATTGAGCTTCATCATTAGGAAATGGAAAGAATATGGAACTACCCAGACCCGTCCTAGAGCTTGCCATCCGACCAAACTGAGCAACCGGGAAAGATGGACCTTGGTCCGGGAGGTGACGAAAATTTAACTCTTTGGCCTGAATGCAAAGCGCAATGTCTGGCGGAAACCGAGCACAGCTCATCACCCATCTAACACCTTACCATGAAGCATGTTTGTGGCAGCATCATGCTATGGGGATGCTTTTCAGTGGCAGGGACTGGGAGACTTGAAAGGATAGAGGGAACAATGAATAAAGTCGAATACAGGCAAATCCTTGAGGAGAACCTGCTTCAGAGCGCAAATGTCCTTAGACTGTGGCGAAGATTTACATTCCAACAGGACAATGACCCCAATCTTACAGCCAAAGCAACAGTGGAATGGCTTCAGAAGAAAGTGAAAGTCCTTGAGTGGCCCAGCCAAAACTCAGACTTGAATCCCAATGAGAATCTGCAGAAATACTTGAAGATTGCTGTTCACTGACATTCCCCATCAATCTTGACAATGCTTGAGCAAATCTGCAAGGAAGAGTGGGAGAAACTCTCCCCAATCTAGATGTGCAAATCTGATACAGGGATCCCCAAGAAGACTCAAAGCTGTAATCACTGCCAAAGTCGCTTCTATGAAGTATTGACTCAGGGGGCTGAATACCTATGTAATTTATGTCCCCTCTCTCTCTTCCCAGTCATATCAACTGCTCCTGGATTCTGTGTCTTTTGCACCTGAGAAGTTGGAAAAGCTTCTGGCAACCCTAAACTCTTGACTCTGCAAATGGTCTGGACGGCATCAGCTCACGAGTCCTAAAAAGCTGCTCTGCTGTGGCATGTCCAATTTTCCCTCTCTTAAAGTGTGACAGTAGTGTTAGGATTTGTGCTGATTAGTGATTACCAAACAACAATTAACAGATTCCAAGCAGGACCATTACCCTCTGCCCAAGGCAGATGAATTGTTCGCTATACTTTCTCGTGGAAAGACGTTTAGCCGCTTAGATTTGGAAAGATCTGCTTCCACTCAGATGGCACTAGAGGATGACTCAAATAAGTATACATGTTGCAACACTCATAAGGTTTTTTTTGTGTTTTATCACTGTCCTTTTGGCATCAAATCGGCCGCTACCATATTTCAACATTATGTAGAGAATCTGCCAAAAGCAATTTCCATTGTTGTAGTTTTTCAAGATGATGTTTTGATCTCTGCTCACACTGATGCTGATATTTGGACATGCCAATGACCAAGTGATTTGGCTGCAAAGGCTATTTTTGATTTATTGATTAATCAGTTAATCAAATAATCGATTATTAATTATTCGATTAATGACTAATTTTTTTTAAAGTTACAGATTCTGATGAAATGGTGATGGTTTATGTGTTCTATTAGCGAATTGATTAATTTTTTTTTAATGATTATTATTTATTTCTTTTCATTATTAATTATTTATTTTATTTCTGATCTGGGCAATATCTCAGGCACCTTTTGACCTAGGAAGCTGATATTTGGACATGACAATGACCAAGTGATCTGGCTGTAAGGCTATTTTTGATTTATTGATTAATTAATTAATCGATAAATTATTTAATTATTTCATGAATGACTTGATTAATTAATTTTTTTAAATGGTAGTGGCAGATTCGGATGAAATGGTAGTGGTTTATGTATTCTATTAGCCAATTGATTAACTATTTAATTTTTTTATGATTATTTATTTATTTTCATTATTAATTATTTATTTATTTTATTTATCATCTGGGCAATATCTCAGGCACCTTTTGAGCTGGGAAGCTAATATTTGGACATGACAGTGACCAAGTGATGTGGCTATAAAGGATATTTTTGATTTATTGATTAATCATTTAATCGATTAATTATTAATCGATTAATAAATTAATTATTTAATTTTTTATTAATGACTTTTTGAATTAATGAAGCACTAGTGGTTTTGTTATGCTAATAGCCAATTGATTAAGAAAATATTTTATGATTACCTTTAATTGATTTTAATTATGCAATTAATCAATCAATTATTGTACACCTCTCCCTCCCAACGCAGTCTCCATGAGCTGCACTGCGGTATTGCCGGGCGCCAGAGGCGCCCCGGCAATGCCGCGCTGTAGGATATTTCATTATTTGGCATGGGGGCGGTGTACTTTGAATGTATCTTTACTTGTTCTTATTAAATCTTTGAAAGATATTTTGACGTTCAGGAAAGTCTAGGTGATGTCATCTCATATATTTGACAAACTATCCAAATTAAGGTAATCATGATGTTGATCCCTACTTTAGAAATTGAGTGATTAAAACCACCACCTTAATGATGTTGTTCTTCAAACATTGAATTTTGATCTTGATAGACAGATGTGGCAATTAAACCAACACAAGCTGCATCAGCAATCGTGGGTACCATGTGGTCCCTACTTCTTCGGTGAAAAGCAGTGGCAAGTGTAGTCTGTAGATCATCTTGGCGGGGGCAGTGATGGATGATGCAGCCTCACCTACCTGAGGCACTGTATCTCATTGGATTCCATCAAAAGTGAAATTTAAACATGCACTATGTCACCGTTTCTGCAGGCTATAATAGATTTACAACCAGGTGAAGTGTGAGTTGTGTTTTGGCAATAACACTGAGTGACCTTTTTATTCAGTAGAAATATGGGCAAACATACATACTAAGGTTGACATTTTGAAGCTTATTAAGACATACTGTTTGTATAATAACTGTGATATTAGATATCACAATATAACAATGAGTTGCTGTGCTGGAGGGTCTGGCTTTGGGGCCTTTGCACAACAATTGGTAAAGCAAAACGGTTGAATACTTATTGACTCAAGACATTTCAGCTTTTCATTTTCAATCATTTTGTAAAAAAAATGCGAAAACAAAAATTCCACTGACATTATGGGGTATTATGTGCAGATCAGTGACAAAAAATCTCAAGTTGATCCATTTTAAATTCAGGCTGTAACACAACAAAATGTGAAAAAGTCAAGGGGTGTGAATACTATTGACTATAATAGACATTGGAGAAAATGGTGGTAGAATTTTTATCGATATCTTTTTAAACCTCTTTAAATCACTTGTATTATAAATTTGAACACTGTAGAACAGAAATCGCCTTCATAATACTTCCCAGAACCTCCAGTTTTGCAGGGGTGTGTTCAGTTACCATGTTTCTTGTAAAGTGCTCGCCAAGTGGCTAAAGCACTCAAGCAAGCATTCCATCGAAACAGTTTGATAAAGAATGGCTAGCCTGGCAGGTGATTAGTGATGTACAGAGTAGCCACGAAGAACCTATGCACGCAGTTAGAATTTAGTTAGAATTTATCTGTATGCTCCCCTCCACTCTCCGCACAAATTCAATTTTTTTTCTCCATGTTCTTCTGGACATGTTCTTCCATGTTGAGGGTTAGAGGTCATAAAAGCAGCCCCTGACAGCTGTTTTGAGGTCTTCAACTGTTGTTAGGCAGAGATGAGAAATTTCCTATTTCACAATGCCCCAAAGCGAGTTGTCACATGTTGTTAAGTCCGGACTTCGAGGAGGCCACACTATCTCAGATCCACATCCAATCCATCGTCCACTGAATTTGTCATCGTGATATTCTCTAACCGTGAGAGCATAATGTACTGGTGCACCATCTTGTTGCAGGATAGCTGTTGCCTCGAGACCTCTCTCACGCAGTTGTGGAACAAACCACGTCTGAAGCATGTTCAAATAAGCAGTGTGATTGATACTTGTATCGAAAAAATATGGCCCTATCAAGTGATCTTCTGAAATTGCTGCCCACATCATGAGGAGGATGTTGTTCAATTTACTCATTAGAATGAGGATTTTCTTTGCCACAAAAAATAAACATTCCTGGATCGATTGCTGAGGTAAATAGCACACTTATCCGAAAAAAATACACTTCGTCTTGATTTAATGGTGGGAAATCACTGCAGAAGAGCCTTGCTCTAAATCAAGTCAAATCAAGGACTCTCCCTGTTGAAAAAGCCTTATTCTCCCATGCCCGCATTGTGTCGGTAAGAGCTGGCTTATCGAACTTCTGCGAAAATCTTATCCGTATGTCTTCAAAACTTGCTCCTTCTCGCGCGCTGTTGTTAACCCAAACACAAGTAATGAGTCTCTCTTCTATCTTGTACGTACTGATGTCCGTCATGCTGAAGCCGTACCTGAAATACAAATAAAACAAATAAGTAACGGAGGACACACTATTATGCATAAGAAGTTTGTGGCCACTCTGTACATAGCGAAGATCAGGCATTCGATGATAAGCGCTTTATCATAATTATTTGTGTTGCACTCAATGAAGTTGCATTTATTAATCTTTTCTTCATTCAATATAATTGTCACCACAGTAGAAAAAGTTACATTTAATGCTTTGGCAATAAGTAATTATAGAGAAGGTGGGATAACAGCCTTGCTTGCTTAAAGGAAATATGTAGATACGCTTGGTTATAAGAATCGGTAATTTCTTAAATTTTTCAGATTTCACTCCAGATTTTGAGTTATTTAGTCCACCAGCTCAGATCCTCAAATCTGCAGATATATTTTGATTATATACTGAATTTAGTCCAGGAAAGATCCAAGGCTTTTGATTCATCATGGAAATCACTAAGGCCTTTTGACTAGGCCAAAATAAAATGGCGGATAAAGACCTTGCCAGGTGAATGTGGGCTGACCAAGGGAAAACTGTTTTTGGTTTTTAAAATTTAATTTAGCCCCAAAAGGTATGTTTAACTTTAACCAAATGCCCAGTTTCCATTCATGCACTCCCTTTGAGTTTCCTTAGTATGCATGCAAAGTTTCGGGCCGCTAGGTTTCATGGTTTTATAGTTATGGAAGAGACACACACACTGACTGACTAACATAAATTGACATTTATCATTATAAATACAGTAATTATATACATATAATTGGAATACTGTGGAAAACATGTTTTGGCACTTTCAAAACCTTTCTATTTAATGGCACTTTACACCATCACGACCAATCAAATTATCTGTTTGAAGACCCCACCCATGCCCTTGTTTCTCAAGACAGTGTGCCTGTATGGGGTAACGTGTTCTAGAACTCTGTAGTTTCCCTCTGTATTACTTCGTACTGTGATATTTCACTCTGTCAATACCAACGACAGTGCTTTTACATCATCTGCTATCACTTTGAGACTTTTTGTCTTGCCATTCGGTAAATGAGACTTTGTTTTTTGTTTTTTTTTTTTTGTTTTTTTTTTGTATACAAGATCGAGGCTCGTGAAAGAGCTAACATTAATCACACAAAAAGACAAACCGACACACAAAACACAAAAAACAAGGGGAGCGGTAGACAAGATGGGGAGAGAGGGGGAAGGACACAAAAGAGAGGGGGAAGGACACAAACACAACATTTGAGAGCAGGGACATCGGGAGGACTTGGGGGGAGGTGGGAGAGGATTAAAACATATGAACACTGCAAGGACTCTGGGGTGAATTACCGGGGGTAGAAAAGATCAAGGTTTTCGATGGGGGAAGATAAGAGATGGTGGTGAACAGCTGTTTTAAAGACCTGGAGGGAGGAGTGGGATTGAAGGGAGTGGGGGAGTTTGTTCCAGAGGCGGGAGAAAAGGGGAATGAAAGAGTGAAGGTGAGCAGAGAGCCTAGACTTTGGCAGTTTAACCAGAAGAGGGTTGCAGGCAGATCTTGTGCGACCTGAAGGAATATTGGGGGGACAGAGCACAGAGAGAGCTGGGGGAGCAAGGCCGGAGAGGAGTCGGTAGAAGACAGAAAGACCACCAACCTGCCTGCGGTGAGTGAGTGAAAGGCCCTCGGCGTTGACTACATCGCAGGAGATTCCAATGATTCTGAAAGCTTTGGCCTCAACAGCGTGAAGCCGAGCAAGGTGTGAGGCAGGAGCACCAGCCCAGAGGGGGGAACAGTATTCCATTGAGCTGCGGATGAAAGCCTTGTATGTGGTGAGGAGCTCAGGTGTGCCAAGGAAGGACTTTGCACGACGGAGGATGCCCAGTCGGCGACTGGCTTTGGAGGCCAGCTTGGAAATGTGGTTTTCCCAAGAAAGATCATGGCAGATAGTGAGACCCAAAAGCTTGAGCGACAGAACTTCTTGGAGAGGATTGTTGAGAAAGTAGATGGGAGGGTTGTCCAGTCGGTCCTTTCGGAGAGACATTGTAAGAGTGTGAGATTTGTCAGGATTGAAAGACATGTTCCACTTGTTTGACCAGTCTGTGATTTTGTCCAGGTCTGCAGAGAGTGAGGAGGCTGCAGACTGCCGATCTGAGGGATGAGGAATGGAGCGACAGAGAGTAGAGTCGTCAGCAAAGAGATAGAGAGGATTTTCAAGAGAGTCAGAGAGATCATTGATGAAGACCAGAAAAAGCACAGGGCCCAGAACACTACCTTGGGGAACTCCAGCCTGAACAGGAAGAGGAGATGAGAGAAACCCATTCAGGGCCACACGTTGACTACGACCAGAGAGGAAGTCCGCCAGCCATGCGTGGAGATTTCCATGGATACCAAAGGAGGAGAGTTTGGAGAGCAGAGCAGGGTGCCAGACCGTATCGAAGGCACGTGAAATGTCAAGGGAGACAGCTCTAAATTCCTGTTTGGCGTTGAGGACCTCCATCCATTGTTGAGAAAGCAGAAGCAGCATGTCCAGAGTAGAGTGACCAGGTCTGAAACCAAATTGATGATCAGAGATCAAGCCATTGGAGAAGAGGAAAGATTTAATATCTGAAGCAATGATGGATTCCATGACTTTGCTGATAATTGGGAGAAGGCTGATTGGTCTGTAGTTGCTGGGATCTGTTTTTGCACCTTTTTTGTGCAAAGCGGTGATGTTGGCTGATTTCCAAGCAGATGGCAGATGACCTTGAGCAAAAGAGAGGGTGAAGAGAACAGAAAGAGGGAGTGAAAGAGCAGAAGAACATGATTTTAGGACCCGTGGGCTGATGCCGTCAGGACCAGTTGCAGAATCAGAGTCGAGGGTTGACAGAAACTTTTCCACCTTGTCAGGAGGAAAGGACACAGAGTCCAGGAGCAGCTGGGTACGACTGGGTACGGTGGGTACAGAGAGGGATGGGTTTGGGACACAAGATTTAGAGGCAAACACAGAGTTGAGGCATTCAGCTTTTTCACGTGCAGAGTCAGCCGTTAAGCCGTTTGAGGTGAGGGAGGGGATGGAGGGGGAACAAACACCAGAAACAGATTTGACCAGACGCCACCAGGATTTGGAAGAGGGAGACAGATAAGAGAGTTCGGTCTTGAGAATGGTGAGATATTGTTTCCTGGCTCTCCTGAGGGTGAACACACACTTGTTTCGGGCTTTGTGAAAGGAAATGAGATTTCCTTCCATTGGATTTGCTTTCCAGGAGACGAAAGCAAGTTGTTTCAGGGCAACAGCCTCACCACAAGATTCCGTGTACCATGGACGGGAGGAAGGGTATGACAACTGAAGACGAGATGGTATAAATCTGTGCATGAGAGAGAGCAATTTACTTTGAAAGAATTCCCAGGATGAGTTGATGTCAGAGGCGGTAGAGATGGGAGACCAGTCCAGATGATTGATGGCTGCTTGAAGACCGTGCCAGTTGGCCTGAGTGAAATGCCAGACTCGTCGACGCTGAGGAGGCTCTCTGAGAATGGTCAGAGAGATGTCCACTTTGACAAGCACATGATCAGATGAGCCGATTGGAGCAGAAGAAGAGCAGCAGACATTTTCAGGGAAGTTTGTCATCACCAAATCCAGAAGAGAAGATGCTCCGTTGACTGAGATCCGGGTCGGGAAATTGACAGATTGTGTCAGTCCCAGTGAGTCGCAGAAGTCCTTTGCTGAAGAGCCATGGCTGGTGAGAGAGGTACCCACACCCAGCCAACTGGCATGGTGACAATTGAAATCACCACATATGAGGAAGAGAGAGTTGGGATGGGTAGATAGAAGTTGGTCCATATTATCAGACAGTGAGATGTAGATGGAGTCATCGCTGATTGGTGGACGGTACAACACACATATGAACAAAAGGTGGGAGCGAAGGGGAAGCCGTAGCCAAAGGTATTCCTGGGGGTGAGGTGGAGAGAGGGCAGTGGAGGGCGAGTGAGGAAGAGAGTTTTTTATAAAGATAGCAACCCCACCTCCAGGACGAGGCTCAGGTCTATCATACTGGAGGAGGGAGTAACCTGGGAGAGATACCAAGGCATCAGAGACATCATGAAGGAGGAAAGTTTCTGTTAAGCAGATCACATCTGGTTTGTCAGAAGCAACCTGTATGGAGAGGTCAGTCAAGTTTGAGCGAAGGCCCCGGATGTTTGAGGTCCATACCGTTAATGAAGAGGAAGGGGGAGCATCGGGTCCAGAACAGGGGGGGGGGGGGGGGGAGGGGTAGGGTAAGATGTGGAAGAGGAGGAAGAGGTAGGGAGAGCTGTTGAAGGTGTGTCAGAGATTTCAGAATAGCTTGGAGAAAGGGAAGAATGGGGCGGACAAAAGGTTTGATGGAGATTGGGTGAGGCACAGTGAGGTGTTATTTGAGGAGGGGGAAGAGCAAGGCAGAAGGTTTGGGGAGATGAAGGTGAAAGTTGGAAGGAGGAAGAAGCAGGGAGGATGCTTTGAGGAGGAGGGGTGAGAGGGGAGTCTAGGAGGGGAGGAGCGAGGGAGAGTCTCGGAGGGGAGGGGTGTGGGGGGAGTTTAGGAGGGAGGGGAGGGAAGGGGCAAGGGGGGAGATTTGAAAGGGATGGGTGATGGGGAGGATTTGGAGGGGAGGGGTGAGATTGGATTTTGAAAAGTGTACGATTCATGGGAAACGAACATTTTTTGCAAAATGAGTTTGAGACCTTCGAGTCAAAAATACATTTGAGGACACTGGAGGAGGGATGGAGTTCTGGATAGTTTAGGGAATATAGAAAGGAGGAACTGTAAGAGATGGTATTATATATATTTTTTGGAATGAATAGATTTGGTGAGCAAGACGAAAGCATCCTTTTGTAGGAAAAGAAGAAAAGGGTGTTATAATATATGAGAGAAAATAGTTGTTCAGGGGAGAGATTATACATTTCTAACCGCGTGATCGCGAACGAAGAACGAACGAACAAAAAGAACAAATAAACGAATAAGACCTGGGAAGGAAATATTTTTTTGGGGTTTTTTTTTTTTTTTTGTGTGAGTACAGATATTAAACAAGGAGGTACGGGGTGAACGACTGGGACGAAACAGTGAACGAAAATAATTTCAGCACATTCGACGAATCGCTGAGAGAAAAACAAACCACAAGGTCGGAGACGATACGGTAGTCCAAGCCTACGAGTACTAGGCCGCAGAATACTCGATACCATTAACCGACGATTGTGTATACATGTACGAAAAATTAGCACCGAAAATTTTCCAAAAGATACGTTATAGGTACATACACCGAAAGATAGATACAGTCTTGACAAAACCATGATTGAGAAATATCACTTAGCTTCGAAAGCGTGAGCGCATGGAGCAGCTTCGAAAAGACGTGACCTCGCCGTGATCTCGCGAGACAGAACCAATATTAGAAAATCTCCAAAGGGTAAATACGTAAATGGTCTATGCAAATAGTTGATTGAGTAGTTGAGGCCACCGGTTCTGTTTCGTTTCAAAAATTCCGACAAATTTTTTTTTTATACAATTTTTTTAACATAAGGTTGCTGTTTGAGTGTTAGATAGTCCCCAACGCATTAGGTGGGACATATCTAGTTTAAATTGTCGCACACAAGGGGTAGAGCTAATAGTTAAAAGGTAATTAGATAGGGAGTAACAATGTTGTGTTGAAGAAGGGACACAACCATATAGATGAGTTTCGAACAGCCTCCTTTAATCAAGCACACAATGTCCGTCAACTCCAGCCCAACATGGCGGGTGCCGTAAAACTTCATCGTATAGCAAACAAAAAGCAAACATTCATTCACAGCACTGACGTAACATGCCAGTGTGCAGACATAACATTTTAACATTTCCTCCCCCCCCCCCCCCCCCCCCTTTGAATGTTCAGCAAGGTTCAGCTGGATACATAGATAGTCCCGTAGGTAACCTGGATGGGCCCTGACCATGGCAGGCCGATGTTGAGGCCCATCAGGTGGAGGCTGCAGCTCAGGCAATGGGGGAGGCAAGCATGTCCAGTGGTGCAGCAGCCGACAGGGTGGCAGGCACGCCTGGCAGAGCCACAGGTGCATCCAGCAACGCTTCAGGTATAGCCAGGGTGGCAGGCGCATCCACACTGAAATCTTAAGGATCCGCTTCTGTAGCTGGCGAGCATGCCAACGGGAGCCATCAGTCAACTGGAATGTAGCTCGGCCCAGTTGACTTGAAGGGGCGAGGACCAGAAGGAGCACAGTTTGTTGTCACGATGAGGGCGACGGGTTCTGACCCAATCCGAGACCTGGATAGTGGGCATCTTAACCCTGTGTGCCCTGTCAAAGCGCTGCTTCATCTGGCATTGGTGCTTGTTAACCGCCACCTGAGTGTTGTGAGCCAGAGCCTGAGCTGCTGAGTGCCAGAGCCTATCCAGGGGCAGCTGCAGCTCACGGCCGACCATCAGTGATGCTGGTGAGACCCAGGTGGTGGAATGTTGCGTCGATATGTAGTGTAGCAGTGTCTGGAGTAAAGCCGTTTGAAAAGTGCAGCCCTGGGCCAGGTGTGCTCGGATGCTGTTCTTCAGCGTTTTATTGAAATGCTCTACTCCGCCATTAGCCTGGGGATGGGAGAATTCTGTGCGGATGTGGCGAACCTCACGGTCCCCCAACAACGAAGAAAACTATTTCAGAAAGTGATGCCCTCTGCGGGTAAAACCTGAAAAACCTGAAAAAAACCTGAAAAAAAACCTGAAAATAACCAAGCCTTGTTTTATTTTCGACCAAATAACCAATCTGACACTATCCTTAATGGTATACTTGTATTCCTTGACCCTAAAAATGTATGTTTAGACACCAAGGTTATGATCATCAGTGGCTTAGAAGCTGAGATGTTGATGGATACAAGTTTTTACATGGTGGTCATTTTGAAAATCCAAGATGGCCGCCATAATGTATTCGGAGGAAGTGGTTCCTACCAAAAATGGAAAGCTAAAGCTATGGGTAGCATGTGGAGTAAATTTAGCGCTTTTGTCCAGAACGTCCACATCCATTTGCTAAGCTGCCTGACTACAAATACCACAGAATAAAACATGTTTGGCATCGTCAGAGAATAAACAGAGTCCTGTGGATGGTGGATCACTCTGTCCATTCCCACAAGCCATTTGTCAGTTTGTATTACAAATAAATTACAAATAATTTATTTGTACACAAATCCAAATCTTGCATCCAAATTAATTACAAATAAATAATATCACCAATATTCCAAATTAATTACAAATAAATAATATCACCAATATTCCAAATTAATTACAAATAAATAATATCACCAATATTACAAATTAATTACAAATAAATAATAACACTAATATTACAAATTAATTACAAATAAATAATATCATCAATATTCAAAATTAATTACAAATAAATAATAGCACCAATATTCCAAATCAATTACAAATAAATAATATCATCAATATTCCAAATTAATTACAAATAAATAATATCACCAATATTCCAAATTAATTACAAATAAATAATAACACCAATATTACAAATTAATTACAAATAAATAATATCATCAATATTCCAAATTAATTACAAATAAATAATATCATCAATATTCCAAATTAATTACAAGTAAATAATATCATCAATATTCCAAATTAATTAAAAATAAATAATATCACCAATATTCCAAATTAATTACAAATAAATAATATCACCAAATATTCCAAATTAATTACAAATAAATAATATCACCAGTATTCCAAATTAATTACAAATAAATAATATCACCAGTATTCTAAATTAATTACAAATAAATAATATCACCAGTATTCCAAATTAATTACAAATAAATAATATCACCAGTATTCCAAATTAATTACAAATAAATAATATCACCAGTATTACAACTAAATTTGTACAAAATAAATGTTTGTATTATGATTGTTGTAAATCATGACAACACAGCAACTCGAGTTCAGTCAGGTCATTATCCTCAGTTAAAACAAGCCCGTGCCTCTGCAGCGATGTGTGGTGAGGCGAGCATAGTGAGCCGATCCACGCTAGTGAGTATATATAAATGCTCCACCATGAGCCTTCGTTATTGAATAAAATAAACTAAAAGAGATGCAGGATGGATTCTCATTTATTGATTTATAACATGTCAATGTAATTTTTAAAAATAGCAAAGTGGATTCAAAATATAGATGTAGGGATCTATCATACCATATGTAGAAGTACAGGTATGTGGTACAATAATACGAATAATCACCTTTTTCAAAGTCTGTTGATTTGCATCATTGATGGGAGCACAACTGTGCCACTGATGCACTCACTATTCCCTGTAGAGTAGTAAAGCAGGAATTCAGAATTTATCGTTGGTGGCAACGATAACTCACCGCCATTCCGCTAAAGACACCATGGGATCTTTAATATCCACCAACAACCAATGCTGACAGAAGGGTCCTAGGCTTAATATCTTTCCCATGTACGGTACACACATTGATGCTTCACCCTGAATAAAATACACCAGGGTGGCAGTTTATATATCGGTTGGGATTCAAACCTAAGGTGTAAGTGTGCATATCTGCGCTGCTTTGCCAGCCCAATCTGTTGAGGCTGATTGATTGTTTACTACTACTACTACTACCACTACTACTACTACTACTACTACTACTACTACTACTACTACTACTACTACTACTACCACTATTATTACTACTACTACTACTACTACTACTACTATTACTACTACTACTACTACTACTACTACTACTACTACTACTACTACTACTACAATAATGGCCCCAATTTAAATATAAAAACATAGGTCTTCATTCATTTGATGAGGATAATGTAGTGTTGTGATTATCATGCAAATATTCATATTATGGTATTAGTGTAAATACAAACAAACTAAAGTATGAAAGAAAAGTTGAACAACAGTGTAAATACCAAGCTTGCTGATATTGGCAGTGAGGATACAATCAGCAATGTTTCATCGTGTAAGGAAATGTAAGAACAGAGCGAGAAATTAACTGTAGAAGCACAGAGCGAAGGTAGCCATGCATGTGCAATAGACATGATACACATAACCGTGAACATTATGGTGTTTGATACTGAAAGCTAGACACAAAAGTGATGCGAACCAGATGCCCTTCATACTCGGCCGGTTTTTGTGGCACAACAAATAAATTTAAATTGCTGCCACATCTCTTAATCAGCATAAGGGAGTGCAGTTTCACAGTCATGCATAGTGTGTTATGACAGAGTTAGGCTGATGAAAGAGGTGCATCGTAAAGTGCTGATGCTTACAGCACAAGGGGAAGACCCTTAAACAACCCATCTCCTCACATCTGCTCTCATCACACCATGCCTGTGTTCTTATGGTTTGAAGGGATGACGAGCTATGATTGGCTCTCTCTAATAACCATGCACATCATGTAACTGCTATCTTTCTCTTCCACTTTTCTCCTTTTCCCCAGGAAGATGTCATGATATCTAATATATAAAGCTCATTCTAACCACTCACCGACTGACTGATATTAATATTCGGTACCTTCCGGGTGTCGTAGAAAGCTGAAATTTGGCGTGCCGACGGACATCGAAGCTGATACACTGGGAGAAAAATCAGAAACCATCGGAAAGTGTCCGCAAATGAAAATTTACATGAAAAACCGTAAAAGCCTCTGGTTAAAAAAAATATTAAAAACCTCAGTCGATATCTCGCATTTGAAAATTGTAATTTATATAACTAAGCTGTGAAATAAAAACCTCAATGAAAATTCACGTAAAAAACTGCAAAATTGTCTGCTAAAAAAACAAACCTCAATTGATATCTAGCATTTCAAAGAATTTCTATAACTAAACTGTGAAATGAAAACCTCAATTGATAGGAGGTTTGTGATGCTTGCTTATAATCATAAAGATTCTATTTATTATGTACCTACATACGAAGCAATGTTTATGTACTTACATAAACATATATTATGTACTATATTATGTATTATGTACCTACATAAACTATATTATGTACCTACAACCCTGGTGTTGGACTAGGGGCTAGGGTGCCGGCTTAGGATAACCTAGGATCCTGGGTTCGAATCCCGGTCAATTGCTGCATTAACGCCAGGGGGGTTGACTCAGCCTGTCATTCCTTCCGAGGTCGGCTAATTGAGTACCAGTTCACTGGTAATTCCCTGCTTGTCGTTAAAGGCGGCAAAAAGGGTTGGCGTCAGGAAGGGCATCCGGCCGTAAAACATTGCTTCAAAAAGGTGACCAAAAAACAACAACAACCACGGTGCCCGAAAAAGGCCAACCCCCGCTTGCGGGGAAAAATGGCTTCTAAAGGTGGTTATTTTTATACGAAGCACAGTTCATACTCCACTAGTAGTAATATACAGTCACGTGAAAAAGTAAGTATAGTTTTGACTTTTTCAACATATTTCAACATACAGCTATTTGATCTTCATTTCAACAATATTGATAGCTAAAGGTGATTTCATATAACAAATATCATGAAACATTTACAATTTGTAGTCCATTGTATAATTTAAATGAACATCAATGCAAATTTCGCATGTGGAAAAAGTAAGTGAACTCTGTTTGTGAACAAGATATCTCAAAAAGTTGTGGACAGATTCAGACGAAATAAGGCAGAGAGGTAGCATGTGTGACAAGGCCGAAATGATTAGATTTTGGTGAAGATCTGGATTTGGATCCGGCTACCAGAATTTTTAAAGTGATTCTTCACCATTGGGAGATCGGGCCAAATCCGATACATAGCAGGATATCTCAAAAAGTTGTGGACGGATTTGGACGAAACTTGGTGGACCGGTTGGGTGTCTGACAAGGACGATTCAATTCGATTTTGGTGAAGATCTGAATATGTATTTGGATGAGAAATATTTAATGTTTTAAGTCAACACCATTGGGAGATCGGGCTAAAACCAACATATAGCAGGGTATCTCAAAAATTTATGGATGGATTTGGACGAAACTTGTTGGACAGGCTGTGTGTGTGACAAGGAAGAATCGATTCAATTTTGGTGAAGATCCGGACCCAGCTCGTATAATTTTTAAGTGATTCTTCACCATTTAGTGATATGGCCAACCAGGCGGAGGTACAGTCACGTGAAAAAGTAAGTACACCCCATGTAAAATTTTGACTTTTTCAACATATTCCAACATATTTCAACATACAGCTATTTGATCTTCATTTCAACAATATCGATAGATAAAGGTGATATAATATAACAAATATCATGAAACATTTACATTTTGTAGTCCAATGTATAATTTAAAAAAGAAATGCAAATTTCGCATGTGGAAAAAGTAAGTACCCCCCATGAAATGTTTTTAAAATCTTTTTAACATATGTGGACATATCAATATTTGATGTTCATTTAAACAGTATCTATAGATAAAGGTGATCTAATTGAACAAAAAACAATGAAAAATTGACTTTGCAATAATTTATTCAACAACAAATTAACAGAGATGCCATTTCCTTCTGTGGAAAAAGTAAGTACGCCCTTGGCTCAAATAGGTGGTATTGCCCCCTTTGGCACAAACAACCTCAAGTAGGCGTTTCTTATAACTGTTGCAGGAGTGGGTCTCACTCTGACATCGACTGGGAGAAATTTTCCCCCTCTCTTCCATGCAGAATTCTTTCAGCTGTGCGATGTTTGAGGGGTTTCTTGCATGCACAGCTCGTTTCAAATCCCCCCACAACATCTCGATGGGATTTAGATCCGGGCTTCGACTTGGCCATTCCAGAACCCTTCATTTCTTTCTTTTCAGCCATTCCTTGGTGGATTTACTGGTATGTTTAGGGTCATTGTCATGTTGCAAGGTCCACCTTCGGTTGAGCTTCAAATCTCCGACAGATGGCCTCACATTATCCTCAATCACCTTCTGGTACAATTAAGAATTCATGGTGGATTCTATGGTGGTGAGCTGCCCAGGCCCTGATGCAGCAAAGCTGCCCCAAACCATAATATTTCCACCACCATGCTTTACAGTTGGTATCAGGTTCTTGTGGTCAAATGCTGTCTTTGGTTTTCGCCAAACATGTCTTCTGGTACTGTGGCCAAATAGCTCTACCTTTGACTCATCTGTCCAGAGCACATTGTTCCAGAAGTGCTGGTCTTTGCCTCGGTGTTCATTGGCAAACTTTAGTCTTGCCCTGATGTTCTTTCTGGACAGCAAAGGTTTCCTCCTGGCACACCTCCCATGCAGATCAAATTTGTGCACCCTCTTTCTAATGGTGGACTGATGCACTTTGACATCAACAGTGGCAAGAGCTACCTGTAGGTCCCGTGATGACATTCTGGGGTTCTTAGAGACTTCTTTCAGCATCTTGCGGTCTGCTCTAGAGCTGAGCTTGCTGGGGCGGCCTGGCCTGAACAAAGTGGCAGTTGTTTGGAATGTTCATCACTTGTAGATGATCTTCCGGACAGTCGAATGATTGATTTCAAATTGTTTGGAGCTCTTTTTAAATCCCTTCCCAGACTCGTAGGCATCTATAACCTTCTTTCTGAAGGCCTCAGAGAGCTCTTTTGATCTAGGCATGGCGACGCCGCACACTTCAACAACAAAGAGCAAACAAAACTAAATGTCTGAGGTTTAAATGACAGGTTCCTCCAAGATCCTCTCTAACGATGTTCTAATCATTTGCACCTGAGCTGGTGCACCTGATTCTAATTTTAGGTATTTGAAGTAGTGATAAATGTAGGGGTGTACTTACTTTTTCCACATGCGATATTTGCATTTATGTTTATTTAAATTATACAATGGACTACAAAATGTAAATGTTTCATGATATTTGTTATATTATATCACCTTTATCTATCAATATTGTTGAAATGAAGATCAAATAGCTGTATGTTGAAATATGTTGAAAAAGTCAAAACATTACATGGGGTGTACTTACTTTTTCACGTGACTGTATACTCTCTACTGAGTGCCGTTCTCGTTGTTTATGTCACGAGTGTTGGTAAAAGTTCATCTCTATACAATCGTAATTTAACATTATATTTCGTTATAGTGTTAATGTATGATTGGAATGATGCTGTTTGGAATGAAAATAGAGATATTGAGATTAAATATGAATGAGGAAATGACGTGGGGTTTCTACTTTCGAAGTGTGACATTCGCGGATCCTCCAAATACAGATTCGCCATTGACTGGGTATAGAACCATTCAGACGGGGTACGTTGTTTGTGGCACATTGTGAAGTACTCCCAATAGGAAACAAAAGCATGATAATGATATCATCGGTGAAGTGGTACACCAACCATAAATGTTTTAATCGAATCCCTTATCCCAAAAATCTGAAATTGCATGCACATGATCTATGACCAATTTGTATTGAAATATTAAATTCATGACATCATAGGTCACATGGTTTGGAAGCCATATTGGATTTAACCGAAAACCTTAAAAGTTACATCTTCTCCCAAACCACGAAATTGATCGACTCGAAACTTTGTCATTGACTATGCCTTAAATGTTGATCACGGAAACGTCATCGGTCACGTGGTGTGGCAGCCATATTGGATTGAAGGAAATATTAAATAATTATGTCTCTGAAACCGCTTACCCTATTGATGCAAAATTTTACAAATGTCATCTAACATCATTGTTGCATATAGTTTGAAAATCATGTTGAAGGTCACATGGTTTAGCAGCCATCTTGGATAGAAAAACGAACCTTATCGATCAGCACGAATCTTCACAAATGTGATCCCCCACCCATACATATGCAGATTGTACATTTTTGATGTCATATGTCACATGGTTTGGCAGCCATGTTAGCTTGAAAGCCGAGATTAAAAAAATTGGAAGGATGGAACGAGGGAGGGGAAGGTGTGGGGTGGGAATCCAGAGGGGGTGGGGTGCGAGTCTGGAGGGGGTGGGATTGGAGGAGGCAGGGGAAGGGGTAGGTGGGAGTCTGGAGGGAGGAGGTGGGGTGGGAGGAGGCAGGGGAAGGGGTGAGATGTGGAAGGAGGGACACGGTGTTTCCCTGCAACACCAGGTACCTTTACTAGTATATAATAAAAAATTAATATAAAATGTTGGCATTTCTGATTTTAGAACCTGGTCTGAGAACATGTTAAATGACCCTAATACTACCTTGTTATGAATCAACGTCTTGTGAATGTGATGATGATGATGAACTTGATGTGCAATGCAAGAACTTCTTTGTTTTCCTTTTTGTTTCCACTACTTTGCATGCCTAACACGATTCATCTAAAAATAATAAAAATCCAATTCACTTTATTGAAAAAAAATCAACACTGGTTACAGAAAAGACAGTTTGCAGTGCACAGTTCACATAATGCTGAGGCTCGACACCTGATAACACGTAACACCACAGGTGTGCACATGGCTCTTAGCCTAATGTTCTGGATTCGTGGGTGAGAAGGTCCAAATGGCACTGTTCCGACAACGCTAAATGCACATTGAAATTCAGGTATCGTTTGGCATCCTAATCATTATCCCATAACTCTGAGAGGTGTTGGCCAAGATTCAAATGCTTAAAAATGGTTTCCATCAAAAGTGCGAAACTGCCTCATTATATTTTTTTGCCACAAGCTGCTGCTGTTAGACAATGTGTTCAGTTCCCAAAGTGACAGGGTGGCAAGGTTGTGAGCTTGCTTCTGCTCTGTCCAGCTTTCAGACTTGACCAAAGCAGATGGAGAACCTTGTGCGAGCATTCTGATGATTGAATCACAGCAGGCAATTACATTGACTCTGAACCAGCATGCTATCTATGTAAATGTGCTTTTGATTTTCACAAAATTTCGATTCTTTGTGCTTCATTTGAAATTAAGTCGAATGCCCAAACGTCCATTGTATTGTTGAGCTTCCAGCTTTTGATTAATGAACCAATGAGATGACCCAATATGCAAAATCTTTAAATTTCAGGTCAATCGGACCAAAATAGAGAATTTTATGTAACTTTGACCTTTTGATCTAAAAAACACTTAAAATTTTAGGCCAATTGGAGGTAAATTGCCGATTTTATGTGACGCTAACATTTGATCTTTTGACCAAATTATTAATTTGTCTTCTCCATATTCTCATAATGAAGCCATGTTGAAAATTTGATGACAAAGCTCAAATGGTAAATTGTAATTTCAGGTCTATTGGATGAAAATTTATGATTTTAGATGACGCTGACCTTTGACCTGGAAAGTCCGCTGTAAAGCATAATGACTGCGCCTTCTCAAGTGAGGAAACGTTCACGCATGGCTTGCGGACTTCCTCTCTGGTCGTACTCAACGTGTGTCCTTGAATGGGGTTCTCTCATCTCCCCTTCCTGTTCTGGCTTGAGTTCCCCAAGGTAGTGTGCTGGGCCCTGTGCTTTTTCTGGTCTTCATCAATGATCTCTCCGACTCTCTGGAAAATCCTCTTTATCTCTTTGCTGATGACTCCACTCTCTGCCGCTCCATTCCTCATCCCTCAGATCGGCAGTCTGCAGCCTCCTCACTCTCTGCAGACCTGGACAAAATCACAGACTGGTCATACAAGTGGAACATGTCTTTCAATCCTGACAAATCTCACACTCTCACTATGTCTCTCCGAAAGGACCGACTGGACAACCCTCCCATCTACTTTCTCAACAATCCTCTCCACGAAGTTCTGTCACTCAAGCTTTTGGCTCTCACTATCTGCCATGATCTTTCTTGGGAAAACCACATTTCCAAGCTGGCCTCCAAAGCCAGTCGCCGGCTGGGCATCCTCCGTCATGCGAGGTCCTTCCTTGGCACACCTGAGCTCCTCACCACATACAAGGCTTTCATCCGCAACTGAATGGAATACTGTTCTTCCCTCTGGGCTGGTGCTCCTGCCTCACACCTAGCTCGGCTTCACGCTGTTGAAACCAAAGCTTTCAGAATCATTGGAATCTCCTGCGATGAAGTTAACTCCGAGGGCCTTTCACTTACTCGCCGCAGGCAGGTTGGTGGTCTTTCTGTCTTCTACCGACTCCTCTCCGGCCTTGCTCCCCCAGCTCTCTCTGTGCTTTGTCCCCCAAATATTCCTACAGGTCGCACAAGACCTGCCAGCAACCCTCTTTTGGTTGAACTGCCAAAATCAAGACTGTCTGCTCACCTTCACTCCTCTTCTCTCCCACCTCTGGAACAAACTCCCTCACTCCCTTCAATCCCACTCCTCCCTCCAGGTCTTTAAAACTGCTGTTCACCACCATCTCTTATCTTCCCCCATCCAAAACCTTGATCTCTTCTACCCCCGCTAATTCAACCCAGATCCACTGTTTTGAAATACCGACTTCTTTCCTGGAAGTCCTAGCTGTGTCCATGTATTTTTTTCTTTACCTCTCCCACCCCCCCCCCTCCTCTTCCCATGCCTCATCCCACCAAGCCCTCTCCCTCCCACAGATCTCCCGATGTCCCTGTTCTCTACTGTTGTGCTTCCCTCCCTCCACCCCCCCTTGACGCCCACTCCCTTTATCATATGTTCTATGTGCTAGCTCGTATACAAGCCTCGACAACAGATGAAAATCTTGTGCCGCAAGATAGGGACTAGAAAGTGGGTGGAATCATAGTTCAAAAACAAGTTCCTCAATGCACTGAAGAGTAGCCTTTGCCATGTGTGGGTCCACGTTGTCATGTTGCAGAATCATACCAGGGGTGATTTCCCGATGACACTTTGTGCGTATTGCTTGCTTCCGTTTCATTCATACAAGGGCGGAGTATGTTGCACTTTTTACGGTTCCATCGTAGGCCTGCACATTGAAGTGGGTGACAAGAACACCTTTCTGGTTCCAGGAAAATTTCATCATCACCTTCCTGGCACTTGAACTTGAAATTGACTAACTTTTTTGGTGTTGGTGACAATGGGTTGTTTTTCCATTGCCTGGTTGCCCGCTTACTCTCGGGTTTGTAATGCTGCACAAAGACTTCCTTTGTGGTGATGATACACAACAAAATGCATCGCCTTTTGTTTTATATCACTGGAGAAGACTTTGGCAGGTTTGCAGATGTTTCTGTGCTTGTGTTGATATATGAGTATTTTTGACATCCACTTTGTGGAAACCCAGAATTTTGTGGATTACACGAGACAGCTATATGATGGTAGTTATATTGTCTATTGATGCATGCCTATCAGTTTTTCAATCCTGGCCATTTTGTCCTCCGTGACAGCAGATCAGGCCTTTGTTGACTGTTCATCGCACACATTCGGCTGTCCTTTTTGAAACTGCTTACACAACTGCTTACACTGTGGGTGAGTGTTGTTGGTTATCTCCATATGCAGTTTCCTGATGACGGCTCACTACTTACTATCATTGTTCTTCCGTAGTGTGGTGGCCATGTTGACAGCACAATTATGAGTGCCGCCACACAGGGAAGTTGGGTAAAATGACTCGTTGCAATATTGCACGTCATAAGACAATTATTGTGTTGCATACATGCGCTATCAGTTTGCATAAAAATAACTTTATTTCTTGATTTACTCTCAATGCTATATTTATCATCATACTAAAATATGCAATTTGATGTCTGTCTGTCTGTCTGACGATTTTTGACTGCAATACATTCGGTTGTTACTTATCCAATCTCAACCAAACTTGACAGGAGGACAAAGGGTCACATGATGAAGGTTGAAGCGAATTCATTTGTACCCCTCCCCAAGGGGGTTTTCTCTGCCAAGGGGGTTTTCCCCACCAATGTGGTTACCTTTTGAGGTGTATATCGATGTTAATTTATCTTTATCGTGACGTTTTTTCCAAGGACGCTTCGAATAACCAAACTAATGATAATAGCATAATATTAATGTTATTACAAAACAATGTTAATACTAATAATATCCCATCTCCCCAAGGGGGATTTCCGCCTTGGCCAAATGCCTTGTTAACGTGTATAAATAGCTTGCCGTGCCATGTTCGTGGGAGCACCTCTACCAGCAGTAAAATATTATAAACCACAAACACGTATGATTACCTTTTTAAACAGTAGCAAATGCTGTTTAACACTAAACTGAAATAAATTTGGAGGAATATTGAATGGATAGGGAGTAGTTGACAATGAGTCAGGTCTTCATTTTTTTCCATAGAGTGGTTTCAGAGACATAGAGGTGCGAAGTTTTTCCAAGATGGCGCCTGTACCACGTGACCTATGACATATTATGACCTATGATGTCATAATAATAATTAAAATATTCTACAGGAGGAGGCCCTCCTATGGTGAAAATTTCATGTCAATCACACCAAAGGTTGCCGGGAAAATATTTTTTTTAAATGCAGACATGGCACACAAACAGCACACGGCACACGTACGCGCAATGAATGCTTAACCCCGCTTTTCGCTTCGCGAGCGCAGGGTAATAAGGATAATAACATGACTCCCCCTGCCGCTTCCGTAGTGAGCGGGTGTAGTAGTATATTGAAAAATAAAATTGTTTGCATGCCTTAAGGTATTGTGAGTATCTTGTGTAGATGCCTCAGCATCTCAGCAATCATGAGCAAAGATCTCAACACAGCTGGCTTGAACTTCATTCTTCTCACAATACAGCGCTTGCACACCGTAAGGAAGTTTTGAACTTCTATTGACACCGTAGAAACTATTACGGTGCAAACAAAATACAAATAGTTAGAACAATGTCACATTGTCTGATATATACCTAAATAGTTCAACTTTCCAATTGACAGAGACATATAGCATGATACATTAACTCAAAAGCACACGGCTTGGGCCCAGAAACGTGAGGGCTGAGGAGAGAACCGAAATTAAATAATACTAAAGTTTGGCATTAAAACCCTTGAAACCACATAATACTTTGTTCCACAGATGGCCGACATATTTATGCACTGAATTATAACCAAATAATACCTTGCTGCCTCTTTATGCTCGGCTCCAAAGACGAGTTGCCGTGCTTGGATTAACACGGCCGTTCTCCCGTTCAAAGACGTATGGCGAATGAATAAAAGGTGTTCGGACTACTTTCGAACATGGTCTAAACTCTAAATAATCACACACGTACATTACAAAGTATTCCAATGCATAACTCTGGGCTTGACAAACACATGTTGTGGAAACAAAGTGTTCAACCTAAAGTATATCGATACAAATCAGGGGTAATATACAGCACTATTTCCTGCTTAAGTATGTACACAAAGTTGCGATGTTGCGATGCGGTCCTCGCCAAGAACGACGTCCTGTATGACCGGAAATGCGTCAGAAATAAATCAAGATAACAATTGATTAAATTTAACATTACCAGTTGCAGTACAAAGAAAATAAAAATATATCATATAATGAGGCTGTGGTGGACACGAAAGCTCACTGGCGTGAGGGCATCATTCCGCGGGTGGCGGCCATGCCCGAGGGGTAGGCGTGGCCGCGGGATATACACCGGGCGCGCAGCCCGGAGCGCTCCAGTGCTACAGTTGAGCTCTTATAATAAAGACTCTTGAACTTACCGCGTTGTCCGCTTCCTCCTTGTTATACAAGTAGCGCGCGTAGCACCGCGCTTCATTGGTGACCCTCCGACGTTCTGGTCAGCCGTCGCTGACCACCCGAACTCGCCACAGCAATGGCAACCAACGCGGTCCAAATCAAACTCCCCGAGTTCTGGGAAGCTCAAGCCGGAGTTTGGTTCCTGCAGGCAGAAGCCCAGTTCCGACTTCGAGTCATCACGGTGGACGAGACCATGTACTGCCATGTGGTCGCTTCCCTCGGGCCCGGCACGGCCACCCGCGTCGTGTCGGTCCTGAGGAACCCACCGGCCGACGGCAGGTACGAGGCGATCAAGCGTCTCCTCCTCGCCACGTTCGGCCTCACGGTGGACGCTCGGGCCGACCTCCTCCTGGACCTCCCCGAGCTCGGTGACACGCGACCGTCGGTCCGCATGGACCATATGCTGTCGTTGATGGGCGAGGAAACCCCGAACGCTCTATTCCGGGCGTTATTTCGACGCCAGCTGCCGGCACGAGTCCGCCTCGCGTTGGCCGGTTCTGCGACGACGGAACCCCGAGCTCTCGCTGCCAAGGCCGACAGGTTCTTCGCGGCTTTGGACACCCAAGCGAGTTTTGGCACGGCCGTCGCGGCTCTCGGGGCTGACCCTGATGCTGATGCACCACACCTCGTGGATCTCGAGGCTGATGCGCACTTCGTGTCCGCCGCCACGCCCCGCCCACCACCGCCGCCGCGGAGAAAACCGCGGCCTCCGCCGCCTTCGCCGCAAACCTGGTGTTTTTTCCACGCCAAGTTCGGCCACGAGGCTCGGCAATGTCGCCCGCCGTGCTCATTCGGCAGGTCGGGAAATGCCCGGGCCGGCCCTCGGTAGTGGCACTGAGCGCCGGCCGTTCAAACAGCCTACTGCTCATCACGGACAACTTATCCGGGCGCCGTTACCTGTGCGACACGGGAGCGCAGGTGAGTGTCGTTCCCGCCGGTACATCCGACAAGCAGTCCGCAGGCCGGGGCCCCGCACTGCTTGCTGCCAACGGTACGTCCATTCGCACGTACGGAAAACGCTGCCTTTCTCTGCGGTTCGGAGGGCAGGTTTTCCGGTGGTCGTTCGTCACTGCCGACGTGCCTATGGCACTGCTTGGCGCGGACTTCCTGTGTGCCAATGGTCTGCTGGTGGACGTAAAGCACAGAAGGCTTGTCCAGGCTGAGACGTTCAGCTCGCTCGCGTGCGCGCTGCCCGCCTCGTTGAGCAGCTCCCGGAGCGGCTCATCGAGCGGCTCGCCGAGCGGCTTGCTGAGTGGTTCGGTTCTGGCCAGGTTCATCTGTACGCTTCCTGCAGCGAACGAATTCACCCGCCTCCTCGCTGGTTTCCCGGCCCTCACGCGGCCCACCTTCTCGGCGGGGGCTGTCAAGCACGGAGTGGAACACCACATCCCCACCGCCGGGCCACCGGTCTACGCCCGGGCACGCCGCCTCGAGCCGACGAAGCTCGCGGTAGCTAAAGCGGAGTTCGCTACGCTGGAGCGGCTCAGCATCGTGCGGGGCTCCGGGAGTGCTTGGGCGTCACCGCTTCACATCGTGCCAAAGCCCGGTGGGGGATGGCGACCGTGCGGGGACTACCGGCGCCTCAACGACGCCACCACCCCCGACCGCTACCCCGTCCCCCACATTCAGGACTTCTCCGCCCGGTTGGCGGGCATGTCCTTCTTTTCGAAGGTGGACCTCATACGCGGCTACCATCAGGTCCCCGTCAGGCCGAAGGACATCCCGAAGACGGCGGTCATCACGCCATTTGGACTTTTCAAATTTCTTCGGATGCCCTTCGGTTTGAAGAATGCGGCTCAGGTGTTCCAGCGACTAATGGACAGCATCTTGCACGACTTGGATTTCGTCTACGTCGACCTGTACGACAGCCTCGTCGCCAGCGCGTCCCGCGAAGAGCACCTACACCATCTCCGCACGCTCTTCGAACGTCTGGGCCAGCATGGCCTCATCGTGAACCCCGCCAAGTGCCGGTTCGGCGTCGCCGACATCGACTTTTTGGGGCACCGCGTCACCAGGCACGGGGCCGTCCCCCTACCGGCCAAGGTGGAGGCGGTTGTTGACTAATTTCTTTGTTCTACTAAATGACTACACAAACTTCCAAGAAACTCGTTTAACAAAACAGTGTTTTATTGACTTTTGAGAGTTTTGCTGTATTAATAAACGTACTAATTAGATATTAATGACGTTGTTCTGCCGGTTGTGGCTGTAGCTCCTTCTGTAGGTCTTTGTTGAAGCTCGTTCAGTTGTTGACCAGTCTCCAGTTGGTTGATCAGTTCAACTGGTCTTCAGTTTTTTCACTCCTCTTCAGTCACTCTCCCAGTCCACTCTCCTCTCAGTTGCACACTTCTCTTGGTTATATAGGAACAAATCCTTTGATGTTACCAGCATGCCGGGTCAACCCTGGGGTCAATACCCCTTGGGACATGAGAGCCTGCAAGTCTCTCTTGCTTCTCATCCAAAAGCCTTATTTGGCCATAGTTTGGGATAGAAAGCTAAAAGTACTTCATACCTCTTTGAGAGGTCAATTTCTTATGACCTGTCTGAGGGGGAATTTTGCCCATGGTTGAAACTGTCAGAGAGGTGACAGATGCATTTTCTAGCCTGTGTTCAGTGGATGGAACATAGGCTATTTTGATAGACACAGATGGCAGTCCAAGAGCGTTACACATTCTGTCCCTTAAATTAACTCTCTTGACCACCTGTTGCCTCTTTACAGAGGCTAAAATAATGCAAGAGTAAAACTGCACCACAGAGCATTATACCAGATCACATTCTGTAATTTTAACAAAATGGTCAATTGTTAATATGAATATTTATTCCACACGGTGAAGGGGTTTCCGTGCCCCCGCACGATCAAGGGGCTCCAGGAGTTCCTGGGCATGGTAAACTTTTACCATCGGTTCCTGCCCCGCATCGCCCAGCTCCTGCGCCCCTTGCACGAGGCCCTCCGAGGCAAGCCGGGCAAAGGTGACGTTACCTGGACTGAGCAGATGGATGCGGCGTTCGCGGGCGCGCAGCTCGCCTTGGCTAACGCCACCATGCTCGCGCACCCGGCGCCCGATGCATCGATCGCCCTCACCACCGACACCTCGGACTACGCGGTGGGCGCGGTGCACGAGCAATGGGTGCGTGGTGCTTGACAACCACTGGCGTTCTTCAGCCGGCAGCTTCGCCCGCCCGAACGCCGTTATAGAACCTTCGACCGCGAGTTGCTCGGGCTTCACCTGGCGGTCAGGCACTTCTGCCATCTGCTCGAGGGCTGTGCGTTCACGGCCTTCGTCGACCACAAGCCACTGGTCTTCGCGATGGGCAAGGTCGCCGAGCCGTGGTCGGCCCGGCAGCAGCGTCACCTCTCGGCCGTGTCCGAATATACAACGGACATCTGGCACGTCGCGGGGAAGGACAACCCTGTGGCGGATTGCCTTTCCCGGTCTGTCGCCCACGCAGTCCACCTTGGCATCGACTATGCCCGGATGGCGGCGGACCAGGCCGCCGACCCCGGCGTCCAGGCCTTGCAGACTGCCGTCACGGGCCTCCGCGTCACCGAGGTGCCGTTCGACGGCGTGGGCATGGCCCTCTTGTGCGACGTCTCCCTCGGGCGGCCTCGCCCCATCGTGCCCGCAGGCTGGCAGCGCCAGGTTTTTGACGCCATCCACGGCCTGTCCCACCCGGGCACGAAGGCCTCCCAGAGGTTGGTCGCCAACAAGTTTGTCTGGCATGGCCTCCAGAAGGCCGTCCGAGGCTGGACCAGGACGTGCCTCGCGTGCCAGCACGCGAAGGTGCACCGGCACACCCAGGCCCCATTGGCCTCGTTCACGGTGCCGGAATGTAGGTTCGACCACGTGCACGTGGACCTGGTGGGACCTCTGCCCCCCTCGCGGGGTTTCACCCATGTCCTGACAATGGTGGACTGCACCACCCGGTGGCCGGAGGCCGTGCCTTTGGCGGCGACGATGGCGGCGGACGTCGCGCAGGCATTCATCGCCACCTGGGTCGCCCGGTTCGGCGCCCCCTCGAACATCTCGTCCGACCGCGGCCCCCAGTTCACCTCGGAGCTCTGGGGGGCGGTCGCGTGGGGGCTCGGGGTCCAGCTGCACCAAACCACGGCCTACCACCCCCAGGCCAACGGCCTGTGCGAGCGGTTACACCGCTCGTTGAAGGCCGTGCTCCGGGCCACCCTCCGCGATGGCGGCTGGGTCGACAGGCTCCCCTGGGTCCTGCTGGGCCTCCGGACGGCGCCCAAGGACGACCTGCACACATCCGCGGCGGCGTTGGTCTTCGGACAACCGCTGCGGCTGCCGGGCGAGTTCCTCCCTGACCCCACGGCACCATGGTCCGCAGCGCAGGAGCGCTCCGCGCTGCAGGAGACAGCCTGGAGGTTCGCCACGGTGCCGATGGCCCACCACGGGCACCCACCTACGCACGTCGCCCCGGAGCTTCGCACCGCGGAGTACGTCTTCATCCGGCACGACGCCCACCGGACACCACTGCGGCCCCCGTACGACGGGCCTTTCCGCGTGCTGGAGACCGGGGTGAAACATTTCACCTTGGACATCGGCGGTACTCCCGACCGCGTCTCGGTGGATCGCTTCAAGCTGGCCCACCTCGACGTGGACCACCCACCGCCGGTGGCTCGGCCCCCGCGTCGGGGCCGCCCCCCTGCGGGCGGACCCCCGGCACCGCCCAGGCCCACCGGCACGCCGCCCCCCGGTCCTGCACCCATCCCGGGTGCAGCCGGAGGCATCCCAGCTGGCATCCCTGCACCCCGGACGCCGCCGGTCGCCAGAGGGCGCTTCGGCCGGGTCATCCGTTTGCCCCGCAAACTGGCCCTCCAGGTGCGCGGGAATTCTGGGGGGGCGCGTGTGGCGGACACGAAAGCTCACTGGCGTGAGGGCATCATTCCGCGCACCAAGTGGGCGGCGGCCACGCCCGAGGGGTAGGCGTGGCCGCGGGATATACACCGGGCGCGCAGCCCGGAGCGCTCCAGTGCTACAGTTGAGCTCTTATAATAAAGACTCTTGAACTTACCGCGTTGTCCGCTTCCTCCTTGTTATACAAGTAGCGCGCGTATCACCGCGCTTCAAGGCTATATTTAACAACCACGAATGGAAAATATAATTATACGATGTTGTCATTTACATCTTATGTGGAGAACATTTTGAACACTTCACATGAAAGACTAATACATCACATGTAAGGAGGTTTCCTTACTACCTCAGCTAGGAGAGATAGGACTGTATTAATAATTTCGCAAAACACTACCAGTGAAGGTCCATTTCCATGAATAAAAGCACACAACAAAAAACTATGTGTCTGTACAAGTCAAGAGATGGAATAATTATTGTGCAAATCTGCCATAATCATTTTACTCTTCCCATAAATTAATTCATCTGACAGCCTTGTGTTGGTTTAACGGTTAAGGTGGTGGGCTTAAGTTCTTCGGGTCTTGAGTTTGAGCCCCTGTCGTGCAGTTAAATGACAACAGGTGAGTCGACTCAGCCTGTCATACCTTTAGAGGTCTGCAAAATGAGGAGCAGCTTACTGGCAGCAGGGGGCACTGCATCAGTGACACAGCCACGCTCCCAGTAATGATGCAGCCAGCAGCCACAGGCAAGATAATGATGATTCATCTGACAGATGGCAGCTTATGCAAGGCAAAGGACTGAATATGGAATGGATATTGTAAATTCCTAATGGGTCTGTTGTATGATCAGTGCCTTATTCTTTGAATATGTATACTGTACATACAAGTATCCTTTGTCATATCAGTTATTAAAACCCCCTGGTAACACATCATCCATGAGTAAATCCTGTGCAGCAACAAGTTTTGATTCCACGACTTACATCAACTATTATCACTAGTGATGTTTATAAATGCTTCTCATTTGGATTTGCTGAAACAATCTCCATGTCATCCATGTCCATGAACTAGGTATCATACGTTTCAGCACACACAACACAACTTCAGCACTTGATATATGTTTTCGGGTTGTCCGTCCGTCCGTCTGTCCGTACGGGCTAAACCACGTTCTTCTCAGCAACCATATGTCCGATTGAGACTAAACTTTCAGGGTAGGAGTGACATCCATGCAGAATGTTTTTATGATAATTGTGACGTCATAGGTCATGCGGTATGGCAGCCATCTTGGATTAAAAGCAAATAATGAAAAAATTATTTCTCGGAAACCGCAGAATGGAAATTTTTTAGACTTGGCACATTGTCAAGTACTCCCAATGGGGAACAAAGGCATGATAATGATAACATCATAGGTGAAGTGGTATACCAGCCAAAAATGTTTTAATCGAATTGCTTATCCTAAAAATCTGAAATTGCATGCACATGATTTATGACCAATTTGTATTGAAATATTAAATTTATGACATCATAGGTCACATGGTTTGGCTGCCATATTGGATTGAAGGAAAATATTTAAGAATTATATCTCTGAAACCGCTCACCCTATCGATGCAAAATTTTAGAAATATCATCCAACAGCGCTGTTGCATATAGTTTGAAAATTATTATGTCGTAGGTCACGTGGTTTGCAGCCATCTTGGATAGAAAAATGAACCTTATCCGATTAACACGAAACTTCACAAACGTGATCCCCTAACCATACATATGCAGAGTGTACATTTTTAAGGTCATATGTCATGTGGTATGGCAGCCATATTAGCTTGGAAGCCGATATTTAAAAAAATCCCTTCTCTGAAACTGCTTCACCGATCGATGTGAAACCTGTCATGTCGGGTAAAAATGTGATACTTGAGAACAGCTGAAGGGATTTAAATCAAACTTGTTTATTTTTAGGACAGTGAACGATGGCATCTACCCGTTGTGGGACTATGCGGAGGCATATTGGCGACACAGTCACGTTGTTCTAGTTAATCTTAAAATACTGCTTTAACATCGTTTTAGCTATGAATATGCGCTACCAAACAAGAATGAACGCACTGTGGTCACAATCTGCGACAGAATTTCTTAACGGGCCATTTGGGAGACGCGCATTTAAGATTGGGAAACGCAGTGCGTTCTGACGAACTATGTGTTCTGACGGGCTTGATTAAACCTTACCATTTATTATTTGACATATGATTCGATTTTTTGGGGTCCCTCGTCGTGAATACCACTCGACCCAAACAAAGGCAATGGAAATCTGACGCAACAAATATGGGCAGTGTATTATAATCAACAGTGGCCTACAAGCATAATGTGTTAGGCCCACCAGAAAAGCAAGATGGCGGCCATATATTATTGTCTTGGTGCTATGGTGGGTGAAGTCAAGCAACAGATGTGGGTGTGGTCCGGCCTCTCTCCGACCAATGGGTGCACATTTTTAAAAATTGAGCCTAAAAAATAACCCAAACAACACCAACAACAACAGCAATGCAACGCTATTATAGATCTGCGACATGTCTGTAGCATGTAAAAATAAAATGCATTTTAAAAATAAAATCTGTGATAGAGGCAGGGGTAGAGATGATGCATTTCTGTTGGAGGAATAGATATGTCTCTTGCAATTTCAAGATAAATCATTAAAACTACAGCAGAGATATTGTCCATCAAACATTCAACAATTCAAATATACACATGCATAAAAAATAACATCTCATAAATACTGAACCATACAAAGATCTGCTTCCAGTCGCTATGGTTGCATGCAATGTAGACGATGAAGGCACACGATTTATAAAATGGAGGGTTGTTGGGGGTGCGGGATATTTAGGGGACCTTGGTTAAGTGTGGGTGACAGGTATCAAGAGAATGAGGTGTGTGACCTTTGGCAAGAATATATTAAGAGTAATCACAGAGGCCATTGCAGCATGATCGATAGCTGGGGAGGCAAGAAGACTTTTCAGCCCTTTGCAAATGGTTGGATACAGCTTGCTCATAGTTTACTAATCCAACAGAAATATATCCACAGTCAAGGTGTCAATAGGATTTATAAATAGTATATATTAATGGCAACATTTGAACATAATTTAAAATAATGTGCAGGTGCCTCACTAGTCCATGATGAATGATAAGTTTTATGTTTTTGATGAAAATCAAGTCTGTTTTGAACAAATAACTACTCAAAATGATCAGATGCCATGAAGAGATTCTGCCGGCGCTCCTGTAACACTTGCTTATTATAAAGCATTTTATGACAAGGTTGTATAATGTATCGTTTAATCCACAGAGATAATTTGAATTAGACATCATTATGAAGCCATATATGACTGTTGTGTAATTAAATAATGTCGACCCAGAAGTCAGTCAAATGTGGTGTAAACCTGATTTTATCAACAGGGGGAATAACACAAAGTGACAATTGAATACACCAACACAACACTGTACAAAGCAAAACGGTGCCCGGCTTCTCTTCTCTTTGCTTCTCTCGATGTCTCTCTCCCTCTTTACTCCTCCATCTCTTCCCTTCTCTCCCTTCCCTCCTCTCTCTCATCCTCTCTCTCTCTCACCTCTCTCTTCCTGTGCTGTATCATTCACTGAGACTGTAAAGAAAGCACACCAACATTACATTAAAATATTAATTACTATTAATTTATAAAAGGTAACATATTGTGTTGTCAAACATAAGTTATTCATTAAACATCAATGATCTCAAACTGTTGTGGATGAGGGCAAAAAAGAGGTATTAAAAAAGGAAATTCCAAGTAATGTTATTTGTATTTATTTGATTTTACCGAAATTTAAATCTAAACTGGATTATGTACATACCACTCAAGACAAGGGAATCTTTTTAAGGGACATTATGACAAAAATGGTAATTTTGCAAATTAAATATAATGACTGATCAGTCATTACTGCCTTTTTACTAAAAAAAAAAGGTCAATATTTCATGGGCATCGGATTACCACAGGAGGACCACAAGTGGGTGCTTGCATTATATTGGGGAAACACCACAGCATCACTTTTACATTTTAATAAACTAGTACACTCGTTCCCCATGGGGACAGCAGGAAAGGATTGTCCTCTCTGGGATATATAGATTACAGCAGATGTACTGTCGGGCCTCAAGAACATTGGGGGGTGGAAAGGGATGTGTTCAGTTACCAGGTTTCTTGTAAAGCGCTCACTAAGTGGTTTAAACATTCGAGTAAGCACTCCATTCCAAACCGTTGATAAGGAACGGCTGGCTTGGCAAGCGCAAGCTAGATGCTCGGTAACTGAACACACCCAGGGCTTCCTCCCTTTCGTTTTCGTGTTAAGCAGCAGTAGCGACTGTTTCAAAAGGCTGCCATGAAAAACGCCACGTTAGCGGCAGGAAGGGTCTTGTTATTAACCCTTGCAGGGTACATAGATTACAGTAAATGTTTGCTCAGTTCCGTAAGTAAAATATGCCTCACGGATGTTGGAATTCCTCTAAATTTCTTTCAGTTTAGTGTTCAACAGCATTAGTGACTGTTTAAAAAGGTAATTATACGTGTTTATGGTTCATAATATTTTTACTTTTGGTAGGGGCCGGGACTCTCCACGAAAACGTCACGATGAGCTATTTATAAACATTAAAACGGCGGGGAGGTGGAATATTATTCGTATTAATTTTGTATTGTATAACATTAATGTTATGCTTTTGATCACCTGGTGTTGGCTTAATGGTTAGGGCGACGGGCTTGGGATCCCAAGGTCCTGAGTTTGAATCCTGTTCCACTGCTGAATGTAATACCTGGTTGGGTCATCCTTCCGAGGTTGGTGAAATGAGTAACAGGGTGCTGGGTCCTCTCTCAAGGAGGTTGGTGGCAGGATTTGCACTCCGGCTGCTGGAAAAACACCTCATTCTGAAACACACACAGTGGTGTGTGTCGGTATGGTACTGAGGAGTCGTCTAAGGACGCAGCGAGGTGCTGATCCAGCATATGCTCCTATATATATATATATATATATATATATATATTGTTATTGATTTGAGAATTGTGTTTTTTTGTGTGTTGTAAAATATCACCCTCCTTCCTCCATTCAGTGTATAAAGGTCAAAGGTCGTGCCCGTAGTTATTCCATATACAATCATGTAGCCAATCATAGATTTCCTTTGTGCAGTAGTTATCTCCTTATTATGTGTATTAGGTTAAGGCTGTGTCGTCCATTAATTAATACTGCATTGCACCGAAGTGGAATAAGGTAGATTCCCTGCACATCCCCCCCTTTCGTCAATTGCCAACTGCATTGGGCGGTTTGCTGCATTCTGCTGCTGCTGTGGGTTGTGGTTTTTTCGCTGCAAGACTCCATTAGCCACGAGGTCATCTCGGAGCAGAAGGTGGGAGGAGTCGGCCCAGCGCCGGGAACAAGGCATGGCCTTGCCAACGCCTCCTCTAAGGGCGGGATCGGTGAGCCCTCGCGACCAATCAGGGCCGAGGCGAGCTCACCGATGGGCGTGTCCTGGAGGCCGGTGGCTTGATCGCCCGAGGCGTTATAAAAAGCGCGCGCGGAAGCCTTTCAACAGAGTCCGGAGAGCAAGCATTGAGGAGAGTCCGGAGAGCAAGCATTGAGGAGAGTCCGGAGAGCAAGCATTGAGGAGAGTCCGGAGAGCAAGCATTGAGGAGAGTCCGGAGAGCAAGCATTGAGGAGAGTCCGGAGAGCAAGCATTGAGGAGAAGTCCTGAGAGCAAGCAATAAGAGTCCTGAGAGTTGCGAGCGTGGGAGTCGTCGAGAGAGCATCCAGGCGGTCAAGTGCTGTGGTGAAGAAGAAGAGAGAGAGACGTGGCAGATGAGGCCAGAAGCAGTACCACACAGCGTTGGCTCCACCAGGCAGCTTTAACTCGACCGGCGGAGCTCGTCCCGCGGCAGCTCGCACGACCGCAGCTTGGGCGTTGACGGCGGTGCCGACCGTGGCCGCGGAGGAACGGAGCTGCCGCTCCCGGCCCGACCGTGACCCAGTTCCAGTGGACCTCCCTCTCCCTCCAGCAATCCACCTCCTGCATTCGTTCCTGCCATCATTCCCCATGTAAGTGTGCTCGTTGTCTGTCTTTGTCTTGTCCTTGGGGTTAAGTAAGACTGATATATATAAGCTAATAATTGCACTGTGTCTCCTTGCTCCTTTCTGTCGTTATTTTCTTATCCTTCTTTCTCCTTGGTTATTTTGATGATTTGTAAATAATAATAATAAATTA
This sequence comes from Myxine glutinosa, assembly GCF_964187855.1. Lineage (NCBI taxonomy): Eukaryota > Metazoa > Chordata > Myxini > Myxiniformes > Myxinidae > Myxine > Myxine glutinosa. The sequence continues at coordinate 226,636,995 of NC_136262.1, forward strand.
GATTTGTTCTTCCTACCTTTCCTTTCTTTCCCTTACATCCGTCGTCATTGTGATTTCCCTCATTGGACACCTGTGGCACGATTTGGCCAACGTTTCAGGATCGGGTTTAGTCTTTGCTAATGACTCGAACTTCGGGTTGCTAAAAACCGCTCGGCAACTAGACCATCCAAACCGGGGTTCGAGCGGGAGTCCCTCCCTTGCTCGCAGTCAGGAGTGGCACTCAGGTCCTTGGGACTTTTTGTGGACCAAATACCCTGGCTGCTTCTGACCAGGAGGAGCGTTGGGACCCCCAGGACTCACGTCGGTCAGTCGCGGACAAGGGGACTAATCCCCCCCTTCTTAAGGGGAAAAGGCCAACGGAGAGATCCGTAACAATATATATATATATATATATATATATATATATATATATATATATATATATATATAATATAATATATATATATATATATGCTTTTGTTATTGGAAGCGGCCTTGGAAAAACGCCACGATAAAGCTATTTCAACACTGATATACACCTCAACACTTAACTCCATTGGTTGTGAAAACCCCCTTGGCAGAGAAATCCCCCATGGGGAGGGGGGCAAATGAATTTGCTACAACCTTCATTTGTGTGACTCTTAGTTCTCCTGTCAAGTTTGGTTGACATTGGATAAGTAACGACCAAATGTATCACGGACAAAAATCGTCAGACAGACAGACAGACAGACGGCCAGACACCAAATTGCGTATTTTAGTATGATGATGATGATGATTTTTAAAAAACCACACACTTCAAGCTTCAAATTTCCATTTAACACGATTACAACATGATCCTCAGTTTTTCAGATCAAATTTTGTCCATTCCACTTCTCAACCTCAATTTCATTTCTGTATGATTAAACCAACAGGAAAGGACGAGAACGACACTCAGTAGAAAGCATACCTCCACCTGGTTGGCCATATCACTCAATGGTGAAGAATCACTTAAAAAATTATACTAGCTGGAACTGGATCCGGATATTCACCAAAATTGAATTAATTCTTCCTTGTCACACACACAACCTGTCCAACAAGTTTCGTCCACATCCATCCATAACATTTTGAGATCTCCCGCAATGTATAGTTTTTGGTCCTTTCTCCCAATTAGTCAGGTTCACTATGTCAATAAATTATATTTCGTTCAAAATCATGGTAGATTAGCAAACCTATACATTTTTGGAAAGGTTATAGCATAAGGAAACTAAAAATCAATGTTTACATTTGGAGAGATACCTGTATGGCGGCCATTTTGGATTTTCAAAATGGCCACTGTAAAATACATATTTTGTTCTATTTCTGCCTCTAATTACCCTAAAAACTTTTAAAAATATACTAAACCTATATTTTCAGGGACAAGGAATCCAATGAAAGTATCAAATTAGTGCTATGGGGAATGGTAAGACACGAATCAAAGGTTTTGAATTGCAAAATACTGTCTTTATATTCGCGATAAGTTGCATAATCAAAAACATGTTATCATTTTGTACAGGCAGTTAATAACATCAAAATGTGTCACAATAATTCATATCACCAAACATACACAGGCAGTCAGCAAAATCATATATACACATGCAGTCAGTATAACTTCACATCTACACAGGCAGTCGATGACAAAATATACACAGGCAGTCAATGGCATCAAACATACACGATTACAGAATATGCCATTTAGAGTTCGCCATCACTGTCCTGTGTGTCGTATCCGACAATATAGTCCGCATCGTTTTCACAGTCCGTTCCACACAAGCAAAGGTCGGTCAAATTGATTGGCAAATCGAATTGGTCGAATGGTCGATCGAATCGAATTCGATGAATCGAATCGAATCGAATCGATCGAATTGGTCGAATGGTCGAATGGTCGATCGAAGCGATTGGTCGAATGGTCGAATTGGTCGAATGGAATTGGTCGATTGGTCGAATTGGTCGAATCGAATTGGTCGGAATTGGCAAATGTAAACATTGATTTTCAGATTTTCCATATAATAACGATTCCAAAAATGTATAGGTTTGCTAATCTACCATGATTTTGAACGAAAACACATAGTGAACCTGACTAAATGTGGAAGAATCACTATAAAATTAAATAATTATCATATCCGAATCCATATTCAGATCTTCTCCAAAATCGAATCTCTTTGTCCTTGTCAGACACCCAACCGGTCCACCAAGTTTCGTCCAAATCCGTCCACAACTTTCTGAGATATCCTGCCATGTATCGTTTTTGACCCCATCTCCCAATGTTGAAGAATCACTTTAAAAATTCTAGTAGCCGGATCCGAATCTGGATCTTCACAAAAATCTAATCATTTCGTCGTTGTGACATACACTACATCTCTGCCAAATTTCGTCTAAATCTGTCCACAACTTTTTGAGATATTTTGTTCACAAACGGACAAACAGACAAGCAAATGAAAAATCGGTCAGAGACCGAGGAATGTACTTTTTTATCGGCCATTTTGGATCAAAATAATAATACATAAGGACATGGGTTGAATCCCCGCTTGAGAGAATGCCAACCCACTCCCCGCCATCACGGTCGTCTCTCCAACTCACAATCCCACGAGATAGGCGGAAAGGACGACCCAAAACCAATTATTACTCCCGCCAGGGAGTAATGCATTCGATCGTGCCCGTCCTTGTGTGTGTGTGTGTGTGTGTGTTCGTGAACAAGATATCTGGAAAAGTCCTGAACGGATTTGGATGAAAGTTGGTGGGATGATTGCACTTGGGATAAGGAAGAATTGATTAGTTTTTGGTGAAGCTCAGGATATTATTCCGGATCCAGGAAGTTTTTTTGGAAATTTTTTTTTCTGTTTTCCTTTAAAAACCATTTTCTCTGCAATAATTGGACCGATTGAGAGCAAATTTTTACCCGAGGAGGTACTCGGTCTGCAGAATATTTTAATGATAATTATGACGTCACGGGTCACGTGGTTCGGCCGCCATATTGTTTTGAGTGAAAAACACTAAAATCCAATTTTCTCAAAAACGCCTGAACAGATCGAGGCCAAACTTTGCAGGCAGAATCGCATACCCATGACGAACAAAAAATCAGTGAGCATGACGTCATGCATTACATGGTTTCCTAGTTATGACGTTTTTAAGCACAAACATTTAAAACCTAGCTCCTCCCTCATTTGTGATCCAATCGAGGGGAAACTTCAAAAATCTGTTCAGCATATCAATCTACTACAATGTCCTTTTGGAATTTGCGATAGGTCACGTGGTTTGGCAGATATCGTTAATTAAACGCAAATAATAAAAACATTTATATCTCTTGAACCACTTCATTGATCGACGTGAAACTTCATACTGTAGTAGAAGTCATGAAGATTAATAAGTGTGCAAAATTTGAAGATGATTGGATCTACGGTCTGGAAGCTGGAAGTTGTTTGTGTGAAGAAGAAGAGTCTTCGACTGTGGACGATTAATTATTATAGTGAGGCGGCATAGCTAAAAAATCGTTCATTTTTGTGATAGAAGCGCCAGATTTTCTACATTTATAGCTTAATATATGTTGAATGAATCTGGATATTGGGGCATTTCAGATTGGCATTCTGATGACAGTGGCAGCCATTTTCCAAAATGGCTGCCAGCGGTTACTGGAATAGAACACTTTGGTCACCCCCAAGCTGCTGTTACCATGTTTTCAGCACCACAAATATAATTTAAAGACCAGTTAAAGTGAAAAAAAATGTATTCCAATGTAGGACAATACTAGTACCGACTGCAAAGCCGCAATGAGCCGGCGAAGCCAAAGCCTCTTGCCACTATTTTACCCATCACTATGGTATCAGTAGGTTAGGTAGTTGGTAGTAGGTAGGTGTAGTAGGTACCGTACCTGGTAAGACTTGGTAAAAGAGAAGAGCAGACAGTCCTCCCCAATACCTGCATACCTCTTGCCACTATTTTACCCATCACCATGGCATCAGTAGGTTAGGTAGTTGGTAGTAGGTAGGTAGGTAGTTGGTAGTAGGTAGGTGTAGTAGGTACCGTACCTGGTAAGACTTGGTAAAAGAGAAGAGTTATCACGAATTAGCTTGGGTACCCAAGACTTGGGTACATTTATGTCGTGGTTAAGCATAAACGTCGTCCTTCATGCCACATCTGATAGGTCGGTGTGGCGATGAAGAATGGAGGCGAAACATTGTTCCTCGTTTTGGCTTTGACCGAGTGACATGGCGGGCGTTTTGCAGAATCGAGTCGATAAACACGTTGTTCAAGTGCTCGTACTTTTTCGCTGTGCAGTAAGTGAGTGACTTGATACGTTTCACAGTGCCCAAAGGAATGACGATTTAGCTTAGGAAATTTTAGCATATGATGAGAACTATTTCGAGCAGCATATGCTTACGCATGATTCGGTTGTTTTGCACCAACCTCGTTCCCGGCGTCGCAGACGTCGCAGTGATTCCCGTCGCAGTTCCCGGCGTCGCAGTGATTAATTCGGTGAATTCCGTCTCAACTTCGGATATTTCCGGCCGTGAAAAACTTTCCGTATTTCTAAACTAAATATGTAAACCGCTTATACCGTATTTCTGGCCTTAAAAAACTATCCCATATGGCCGTGAGATTTCTAAAAAATAATTTTTCGTCAATGTGAGAATATTTGACGCCGTTTTCACCGTCCGAAACGTGTAGTAAGCTTGTAAAAAAATATTTTTTCAAATGCTCGAATCTCATTGGTTCTGGTCTTTGATAACGATTTTCGTTGAAGATAACGAGGTAGGTCTTAACGTATTTTAATTACTAATGAGAGGTTTCATTAGATTATGAATCAAAGAACGACGGGTGAAACAAACTCCTATTGAACTTTTTCGCAATTGTTTTATGCAAACTTCCGCATCCGGTCGATGGCGCCCATCATTGAGCGCTTTCATTTTCGAAATATTTTTGCAAATGCTCGACTCTCATTGGGTCCGGTGTTTGGTGATGCGTTTTGTTGAAGATAACCAGGCCCGTGCGGGCCGATGTTGGTCTTAAATTATTTTATTAATACATCGGAGGTGCATACAATTGTGAATCAAACGACGACGGGTGAAAGAAACTCCTAATGAACGTTTTAAATTTGTTATGCATACTTCCGCCCACGCAAGATGGCTGCGCCCACTGCGCTTCGGATTCTCGAGCCAAGGCATAATCAGGTTTTCAACATAATACGTACTCGTTTATTGACAACACCGGCTTCGCCGGCTATTAAATTAAAGAAATCTAACAACATGGTGTGATATAGTGGATTACACTGTAGCTGTATTACCAAAGGCCATTTAACAATGTTCAGTGAACATACTAACAATTACACTGTAACAGTTTGAACATACGATATCTAACAATGTTCAGTGAATGTACTGAAGCCATTAAAGGGGCATTTTGCAGATTTTCAACCAATTTTTTATAGTGTGAAAAACACCTGCAGTGTTTTCTGTGTCTCTGGGGTGCAGTTCCAAAATGTGTGGTTCTTCCGGACACCTGCGTGTCATTTGATGTTTTTTTGGGTCAGAGAATTTTAGGGTCAGCTCTCACATTCTCCTTCACAGAAGCAGAGGCCTGTGCACTGAAGAGCAGCCTTCTTACACTTGCAGCGCATTCTGCAACCACTCTTGCAGCCACAAGAGATCAGCTCATAGCAGGATTTTGATGCTTGTGGTAATGTCGTCCAGTGGGGCTCATACAATCCTTCTGTCTTCACCCATCCCCAGTCAGTTGGTGATGGCAGCACAGGGTCTGGTAGCAGTGTCTTTCCCCAGATGTGACCACCCTGGTAAACTGCTCTCTTGACGTGCTCCACCAGAGCAGCTCGGGTAGGGGTATTTTCTGCACTGAGTTTTTCCGTAGAAAGAGCTTCCTTCTTGCATCGTCCACCTTGGTGCAGGTGCTTGTTCTGTCAAAGAGAAGTATGACAAACCTCTCAATAATGTTCATTGCATCATCTGGGATCTCGTTTGGTCCACTTGCCAGCATCAGTAGTGCATCTGTCAATTCTGGAAGCGACTTCCATGTAGACCATGCTGCCTTCTTTCCATGTCCAGCAAAGCTGGATACAGTGTCACAGCCTGTCAAAGCATGAAACATTGGAAGGGCACATGACATCTCTGGTCCGAGACATGCAGCCATTTGGTGGGCTGCCAGGTAGCGAAAGCTCTTGCCTGTTCCAAATGCTAGCCAGAGTTCACATCCAGATGGTAGTAGACTTATGGCAAACACAGCCAAGACCACAACATCAGTGTCAACAGTCCGAATCAGCACCTGTTGGTGGCCATGCTGTGCAGCATGTGATACGTGCAGTAGCATACGACTATCAGCCTCTTCATGGCTGCATGGGGCCAGGGTGTGGAGATCTTGAAGTAGCTGTGTGCTGAGCACACCCTGCCCATCAGTGAGGACAACTTCCTTGTTTTCTTCACAGAACACCTGAAGGAGGACCCTGGACAAGAAACTGAATAGTTCAGTTTTGTTGCTGTCAACCCGCAGAAAGTTCTGCCAGTTTCCTGGTATGGCAGCCTTCCCAACCACACGTCTCCTTACACCCTTTCCACGCTTGGCTCTTGCTGTGCCTTTCAGGGTGTGGAAGTGTAACTCATTGGTTGGGACTAGTAACGGAGCAGGTAGTCCAGGTGGTTCGTAAGAATGTCAGGAATGTATCTCAGAACATGGAACCTGGGAGTTCATTTGTCCACCTTATCACGACCCCAGGCTAACACACATTCCCAAGCCCGTACTATTGTTTTGGACATCGGGATGCAAAGAGGGTGAAGGAACTCCCCAGCAGGGGGGCGAGCGTGGATGACCTCGGAGCATTTAGCGGAGAGAGGATTAGCGCGGCGGTGCCCATATAAACGAGAACATACTTTGAGTCAACACACTTGTCATCAGAATCTCTGCCCAACGGAACGAACGAGTACGGAACGAGGACAGCGCAGAAGGCTGAAGAAGAAGAACCAACGACTTGAATTACCAAATTCGTTATTGTATTGTAGTTCTTTATTATATTGAAACAAGTGAGTTATTAGTTAATAAAGCATTGCTTTTGTAAAAGCTGTTTGGTCATATCGGAGCCTCCTGAGTCATTTAACAATCCCGAACAAGGGAGTCATCCTTGTAAGTATCCCAAACGAGGTCCACGCGTGACACACTGCGCAGATGAGAAGAGATGTATGGGAAGAATATCTGCTGGGCATATTCATCAAATGTCTTGGCACCTGCTGGCCTCATCATCTGAATGATGGCAGCTCCATCAAGAACTACACAAGTAGCATCAGGGCTTTAGTCTGAGCTGGAGACAGGTCCTCCAGGCATGTCAGAAGGTCACTCTTGGCCCCAAGTCATAATCTTCCTCCATCGGAGAGCACTGGTGGCCATGCTTGGTTCTCATGCTGAAAGAAGTCTTCCAGGTTTCCATCTCTTGTTTGACAGCTAATGTAGAGTCGTGAGAACAGCTCGATATCACTTTTCATTGAGGTCAGCTGCTGCTTCTGCTTACTTGCCATCTTTTTTGTTGAGCCAACAAACAGTGTCAACCGTTTGCGGTGGATTGGGTCATCAATGGGCTTTGTTCTCTCCACAAGACATTCTTTTGTGAATGCTTGAAACTGCTGTTGACCAATCTTCTGTGCCTTTTTAACAGTCTCCACTGCCGATGGTTCAGCAATGTCTTTGCTGTCAAGGACAAGCAGGTCTTTGCTCTCCTCTTCAAATGGATTGCCCAGTTCTTCCAATACATTGATGAGGGAGCAGATGTCTTTCTTAAATGCTTTCTGCACACTTGCTGTCTGGTCATGGTGGAGCACCTCATCTCCTCTTCCCATGAGCTGGTGTGCATCTTCAAAGTCCTCAATCACTGCGGCAACCTCAGGGCCAGCTACCATCCACCGCCGAAGGGCACTAGGGTTGTCTGTAAGACCTACTGCCCCTCCATCACTCTTGATGCAAGCATTATTTTGCTCATGTGCTTGGTCGATAGGGATTGCTGAGAAGACCCTGTTGCTCTTCTGAATGGTGAAATTCCCAGCATTGAATTCTCTGGCAACATCTGGGTGTCTTGTTGGTAGTTCAGACATGTCATGGAGATGAACTGGGATCCAGCGGGCATAGTTAGTGTGGTCCAGAGCAAAGAACCAGGGGACGAGTTCTGTCAGAGCATCGAGGTACATGCTGAAAGAGGACTGACGCAGGGATCGCACATAGACCAGTAAACACAGCTCCAATTCCATGACTGTTGCCCAGTACTGGAATTGAGGGCAGCTCTCGCCCCTCTTTCGGCACCATTCGTCAAAGCTCAAAGGATCGTCTTCTGTATCTGTGTCACGGTTACTGTAGGCCCGATGTTGCAGGATGTATAATGCAGCCACTGTGACTTGGTGGGCACGTCGGGTGCGAGTAACATGTGCTGCACGCAAGAAGGAGTCGGCAGTGCCTGCTGTTGTTATCTCCGCTTGTACCAGTGCTTCAACCCAGCCACTGCCTTTCAACCAATCACCCAGGGTCTTCAGAACTGCCATCTCTATATGCAGGCCACCAAACATCACAACAATCTTGTCTTCCCCATACATTCCTGGCCACTTCCACTGGATCTGCTTGGCAATCGCATACAAGGGTTGATCAAATTACCGGTGTCTGCTCAGCATTCAGATGTTGAACAGCCTTTCTGACTATGTCCATCACGTGTTTGATCATTGCCATGGTGTGGGCACTCTCGTGGAACAGAGGGAGTAGGGCACTTGGGCATATGATTTCCTCCCCGGCAGGCTGGTGACTTGCATGGTATGCAGCCCAGGACATGTTGTCCACACTCTGATTCTCCTCATCTTCAGATGGAAGTGCTATAATGTTCCGCACATTTTCTAGCCAGCAGTACTCTTCCTTGATGCTCTGGTCAGAGTTCTCCCTGCTCAAAGATGCCACAGTGCTAGGTGGTACAGGTGCCTTTGTGGTGCTACCGACAACAGGTGGAACTTGGCAAATGGCCCACTGTCTTTTTGCCTGCAGAACCTCCAACAATCGCAATACTGCGGTCAACTCCTTGACCTGCAAAGGCAGGGAGTTGAAAGAGTGAGATACCTGTGCCATGGAAGGACTCCTTTGAGGTAGTTGAGCTAGGATTATGGTCAATATTATCAACCGCAGCAGTTGTGAAGACGCCACCATGCATCTTAGGAGGGCAGACCACCTGATTGATCCTTGTGGTACTGCTGTATGGCCACCAGGGGGCGAATTTCTGATGCCCCAATATCCATATTTGTTCTAAATATATTTGTCAACACATCTGCCGAATTTGGTGCTTCTATCACAAAAATGAACGATTGTGGATATATATTGAGCTATGCCGCCCCACTATTACTCCCGCCAGGGAGTAATGCATTCGATCGTGTCCGTGTGTGTGTGTGTACGTGTGTGTGTTCATGTATTTGTGAACAAGATATCTGGAAAAGTTCTGAACGGATTTGGATGAAAGTTGGTGGGATGATTGCCCTTGGGATAAGGAAGAATTGATTAGTTTTTGGTGAAGCTCAGGATATTATTCCGGATCCAGGAATTTTTTGAAGGATTGTTTACCATTGGAAGATCGGGCTCATTTTTTTTTGACATTGTCTTCTATATATTCTATATTTAACATTGTGATATGAAAATAGTTTTCATTTTTGTTGTAAATGTAGCTTAGACTCGTGGTTATGCGTTAGAGCGGTGTATTTTCTTAGCAGCGTCGTCTTCAAGGTTCTTTTTTTCTAATAAAGACATATTCTGTCATTTAAAAACCACCACAGAGGGTATTCGGTGTCTCCGTTTCATAAAATGTATCGTTTGATACGTATAATGCTTTAAAACGTTTTTTTTTTTTTGTTTGTTTTTACCTCAGAAGAGATATCAACATTTACCTCAGCGAATGTCAATCGCGGTGTCAGTATTTGATGAACTTATAAAGACTGAGGTGAGTTAAAGTGTGACAAGCATGTGCACGGGATTCTTCCCAGAAGAATGAGTGGTCGCATTCGCTTGTACGACTTAAAATGAGCGAGTTTTGTTTTCACGTTTGGGCCAGTTTTACATGTTGTATCCCTAAGGAATGAAAGGCGCGTTTTTCCTGGCATACAATTTTATTTGAAGTCACACAAGCCTCAAAATACACTCACCTGTATGGAATTGAACGCTGAATCCGAAAATGTAAGTGAAATTGCCTTGTTTTGTTTTGACATTATCTTCTATATATTCCAAATATATATCTGTGCAGTGTCTGTCTGTCTTGTCTTGTCTTGTGTTGTCACTGAACTACTCCCTCAAACTTTTGTGAAATCGTACTATTCCAACTTGACCCACGGCGGGAGTATGCGCCCTACTGAGTGGCGTTCTAGTTTATCACATGTACAGACTTGCAGGCATCGTTTGACACAATGTCCCGGGTTAATTTGAACCTCAAATAAAATTATAATTCCAGATTTGTCGATGGCTGAGGTATATTAACAAACGAATAAAACTGATTTGGCAAAATTCGAACTTTTTTTTGAAAGATCACATTCACCCAGGATTGTGAGGGGCTGAAGAAGAAGAAACCTCGCATGGCTTCTCAGACCAAAAAATAATTCTGGCTCTGCGATTTTCAGGTTTATTTATCTACATATCTACATGTCTGGGCAGTGTCTGTTGTCACTGAACTACTCCCTGAAACTTTTGTTTCCGTGGTTGTGAAGTGTTTTTAATAACGTGGTGGTGAGGTATTTTGAATTATGTGGTGGTGAGGTGTAAAATGCCGTGGTGGTGAGGTGTTTTTAAATCACGTGGCTGTGAGGTGTTTTTAATTAACATTGTGATATGAAAATAGTTTTCATATTTGTTGTAAATGTAGTTTAAACTCGTGGTTATGCGTTAGAGCGGTGTATTTTTTTAGCAGCGTCGTCTTCAATGTTCATTTTTTTTCTAATAAAGACATATTCTGTCATTTTAAAACCACCAAAGTGTGTATTAGGTTTCCTCGCTTCATAAAATGTATCGTTTGCTACGTATAATGCTTTAAAACTGTTTTTTTTTTTTTTTTTTTTTTTACCTCAGATGAGATATCAACATTTACCTCAGCGAATGTCAATCGCGGTGTCAGTATTTGATGAACTTATAAAGACTTAGGTGACTTATAAGTGTGACAAGCATGTGCACGGGATTCTTCCCAGAAGAATGAGTGGTCGCATTAGCTTGTACGACTTAAAATGAGCGAGTTTTGTTTTGACGTTTGGGCCAGTTTCACATGTTTTATCCCTAAGGAATGAAACGAACGTTTATCTTGGCTTACAATTTTATTTGAAGTCACACGTGCCTCAAAATACACTCACTTATATAGAATTGAACGCTGAATCCGAAAATGTAAGTGAAATTGCCTTGTTTTTTTTTTAACATTATCTTCTATCTATACACAAAGAATTAAGTTAAGCACCCCTACACAACGAATTAAGGTAAGCACCCCCTAATATATATTCTTTGTGTATATGTATACATTGGCATATATTCTAAGGTATGTGAGATCAAATAATGATTGGTATGACATTAGCAATTATCCATTGATGAAATTGAGTGATCAAAGTGAAAAAAAGTGATTGGTTGAGTCAGTGATCCGATCACGTGGGTCCGACACACGTTATTGACGCAAAGATCGCTAGAGGTCTTCTCAGAACAATGACTGTACGTTAGAAAACATAAACGTCATCCACACTGTCCGTGATGGACCTATAGCTCCATACTTAAATTGAGGTGAAAATATGCCTAAAATTCCCAAAAAATTTCACCTTAAATTATTCAGAATAAAATATTGAAAACGGCATGATTGTTATGTTTTTATGTGACCATAATATCACTTCTCCAGAAAATATAGCAATATCATGGGTATATTACACTGTTTTGACGACAACAAACGTGTAATGTGCGAGGTTGTAAAAAAACGGGGGGGGTGCTTAACTTAATTCTTTGTGTATATATATATAAAACACAGTTTGTGTGTGTGTGTGTGTGTGTGTGTGTGTGTGTGTGTGTGTGTGTGTGTGTGTGTGTGTGTGTGTGTGTGTGTGTGTGTAATGTTACCGATAGACTCCTAAACGGAGAGGCTCACGTACTTGATATTTGGCACAAAAATGGCCATTGAGCCTGGGAAGAACATGGCCGACGTAAAAATTTATTTCATAATATTTTTTTACCATATTTTTACCTCAGCGCATTTCAGCGAGGAATATTATGACCGGAATGGCAGAGCAGCGCGCTGATTCGCTCAGAGTGATCACGTGATGTTCCTTGCCACCATTAACTCAGTTACGCGTTCGCACGTATTTCAGAGTGAAAAGCGATTGCGTTTTTTCACATTTAAGTGACGAACATTGCCATTCACACCACATAGGTTTTTTTTTCTTTCATCTTTAGATCCATATTTTTTGCCATAACGTAGCGCACTATGGCTCTCTCGAGCTCGAGTTAGCCAATCACCTGGGAGCATTGGCCACGCCCATGACACGACGCAGAGTTGCAATCGATCGCTCAGAGCGATCACATGATGTTCCTTGCCGCGCGATTGCGTTTTTTCACATTTAAGCGACGAACATTGCCATTCACACCACATAGGGTTTTTTCCCTTTCATATTTAGATCCATATTTTTTGCCATAACGCAGCGCATTATGGCTCTCTCGAGCTCGAGTTAGCCAATCACCTGGGAGCATGAGGCCACGTTGGCCACACCCACGACACGACGCAGAGTTGCAATCGATCGCTCAGAGCGATCACGTGATGTTCCTTGACGCGCGATTGCGTTTTTTCACATTTCAGCGAGGAACATTGCCATTCACATCACATAGGTTTTTTTTTCTTTCATCTTTAGATCCATATTTTTTTTTAGCGAGGAATATTATACACGGAATCTGAATCGGTGGCAGAGCAGCGCGCTGATTCGACGATTCGCGTGCCCTCCCCCTCCTCCTCCCCTCCCCCTCCCCTCCCCCTTCCCCCCTCCCCTCCCCCTTCCCCCCTCCCCTCCCCCCTACCCCTCTCCTCCCCTCCCCCCTCTCCTGCCCTCCCCCTCCCCCTTTCCTCCCCTCCCCCCTCCCCTTCCCCCTCCCCCTCTCCTCCCCTCCCCCCCTCTCCTCCCCTCCCCCCATCCCCCTCCCCCTCCCCCCTTTTCTCCCTCACGTTTATACACGGAATGCCGGGTACTTCCGCCCCCTCTCCTCCCCTCCCCCCTCCCCCCTCCCCCCTCTTCTCCCCACCCCCTCCTCTTCTCCCCTCCCCCCTCCTCTTCTCCCCTCCCCCCTCCTCTTCTCCCCTCCCCTCCTCTTCTCCCCTCCCCCCTCCTCTTCTCCCCTCCCCCCTCCTCTTCTCCCCTCCCCCCCTCTTCTTCCCTCCCCCCCCTCCTCCCCTCCCCCCTCCTCCCCTCCCCCCTGTTCCCTCTCCCCTCCCCTCCCCCGCCCGGCAATGCCGGGTACTTCTGCTACTAAATATATATCTGTGCAGTGTCTGTCTTGTGTTGTCTTGTCTTGTGTTGTCACTTGTTCTACCTACTCCCTCAAACTTTTGTGAAATCGTACTATTCCAACTTGACCCAAGGCGGGAGTATGCGCTCTACTGAGTGGCATTCTAGTCTTCTTTTTGATTGGTATATAAACATCATTAAAAGTAAATAATGACCTCTGCCAAAGTTCAAACGACGTCAGTTTAATCTCTACATGAGAGAATTCCACATAGCTATTTGGGCGGTGTATAAGCTAACAGATCGCTGTCTCCATCGATCTTGCCAAGGCCGTAACACCTAGCGGCTCAAAATCCTTTTAACTGTTGACTTGGTAGATTTTACAATGAAGGAAACACGTATCGGGGGTACATACGACATAGCGATTGTGAATGTGACAGCTCTGAGGCATCTTTCGCTTTGCATCGCAGTGACGGCGAGCACCAACATGGTGGCTGTAAGATTAAAATCTGGCTTCAAGCCCCCTCACCAACCAAAATCGATTCCAGCAAGTAACAAACCAACCAACCAACATACTTGCCGGAATCTATTCCAGCAAGTAACAAACGGACAAACAGACAGGGGTGAAAACATAACCTCCACCCACCTTTGGTGGCAGAGGTAACGAAATCAGGATGAAGGTCCCAATGAAAATCCGCCTCATCGCGGCTTAATTTAAACCGTCGAAATCTTCCACTGTATCACTCCGCCTCGCCCCGGCTTTACGCTGCGGTCACGATTTTCACGTTTTGGGTGACCTTGAGCTTGACCTTGGGCCTAGAGAGTTAAAGATTGGGCACAGTCTTTTCCAGGGCAAGGCAAATATGTGTGTAAAGTATGGCGATGCTATGTGCAACGATGTAGACGTAGTACTGCGCACAAACAGACAGACAGACAGACAGACAAACCAACCAACCAAAATCTATTCCGGCAAGTAACAAACAAACAGACAGGGGTGAAAACATAACCTCCATCCACCTTTGGTGGCAGAGGTAAAATTGCAGCAGGTTAGACAAGGGAATCCCAGAAAAGTGATTCCTGTTAGAGTTAGAGTCAAGTAAATGGTCAAAAAAGCACATTTTGACAATGCTATTAGCACATATGCCGTTATAAAGTACATGTTGAATATTCCAGGACAATAAGCCATTGTAATCATCATGGAACAACCATAGCAAGAACATGGGGCCTGCATCACGGTGAGATAAACACTGCAAGACATCAAGTATTTAGCACATACCCAATGCGAGACGTTGTGTACCACATGAGTCTGTTGACAACAAAAAAGTGAAAGAGAAGCTCGCATTTCAGGAAGCATTACAAATGGTGCAGCTCCCTTCACTGAACGAAACACCAATTTCGACTTTGATTTACAGGGAGATTGCCCGGACAGGGATTGAAGTGAAATTGCAACCTGAAATAGGAAACCATAAGACTTTTCCCGGACCTTAAGGAAGCCACAGATTGGATGGAGGTCATCATGGCAGTGGCTTTTCTTGCAATTCATCGAGGGATCAGGCCCGGATGGCATTTTTTCCAAAAGGCGCACGTTCAAAGCGAAACAAAAACTTTCCACTTGCGTTTGGATCTGTAACCACACGGATTGATCTGCAGTGAAAAAATTTCAACTTAGAAATGCAATGAAAGCTATTTATTTATTTATTTATTTTGCTTTGGATGCAGTGCCCAGGTGGGAGGAGGTGCAGACGCTAAATCCGGGCAATGTGAATGAGAATTGGGAAAAGGTGAAAATGATTTGTTTCACACTCCTATGAAGGTGATTTTCTGAAGCCCCTCTATTAAACACTTCGAAGACCCCTGGGTTCTGCCTTACCTTTAGCTGGTGTACTGAGCTGTTGGCAGCTTTATGGTTGACACATTATTTTAGCGAAAATGCTCCATACTTGAGAACACAATAAAGGTCTGGCACCAGTAAGTGTTAAACGCATGATGTCTGTTGTAAGACCTGCTAATTGTAAATCTCTCAATGTAACACGTTTTACATGGAGAATGTCACAAACCACCACCGTTTGTTAGGACGAAGACAAGCAAATCATTTCTCAGTGCGATAATCTCTTGCGATAGTCAAGGACATTATGATTTTTTTTTATTCGCGGAATTGCATGAATTACGGTATGTTCAAAGCGAGATTTGTTTGCCTTGAATGTTACAATATTTTCCAAAAGCAATTGGAGAAAATAATTTCGGTGACGCGACAAAATTGGATCACTCGCTGAATGTGAAATGATCGAATTAAAAGCAGGAGCTGAGAAAAGAAAACCATTTCATGATAGACTGCCATTGGTTTATCTCTTGGTCAACGAACGTTTTTCATTATTTTTGAAATAAGCACATTGTGTGATGCTCTTCGACAGTTATTCTGGGCAGCACTGTTTTTCTTGTTGTTGTTTAGCCCCAGACAGTTCTCTTGAATAAGCCCGTGGCACAGAGACAGCTGATTGATCTCCTAGGAGCGAACCAGAGATCCTCGGATGGTGTACCCCCGCCTTCACAAGGTCAGGGCCACGAGAGAGAGAGAGAGAGAGAGAGAGAGAGAGAGAGAGAGAGAGAGAGAGAAAGAGAGAAAGAGAGAGAGAAAGAGAGAGAGAAAGAGAGAGAGAAAGAGAGAGAAGAGAAAAGAGAAAAAAAGAGAAAAAAAAAAAGAGAAACAAAAGAGGAGAAAAGAGAAAAAAAAGAGAGAGCAGAGAGAGAAGGAATGGGCTGGTCCATGGGGAACAATCAGCACTCTGACTGTGACCGCACGGTTCTGATGAATCTGGGCAGCAGGGAAGAATGGGGAGGATTTGGCCCCCGACTTGCGTTGGGGGGTCCAACCACCATGAAGAGGCGTCTCCGATAGTTGTGTGTATGTATGTGTGTGTGTTTGTTGGCCAAGCAATTGTCAAGCAATTAAGTTGTTTGAAAAAATGTGAAAAAACTACAAATCATATCTCAATACAACCTCATAGCTCTCAATAATCATTGTTAAATTCAAAAGTTTTTTCTTGCTGCAAAATAAAAGTAAAAGTCTGGACAGGTGTGCTTTCGAACAAGTATCAAATAACGAGTCCAATTTAACAATAATTACAAGGACATGAAGAAATTTTCTCTTGGAAATTTTCTGTCGAGCTGCCATAGAAATCGAACCCACACAAGTGAAAGCAGCTTAAATGAGTTTTAGAAATCCCACCAACAAATCACTCATCTCAAAATCATAGAGCGATAGCTAATAGTAAGAAAGCAGAATTAAACAGTTGATCAATGTCATAAAACAGCTCAACCAAATCGTTCATAAAAATTGGTGGCACTGCTCATTCATTCATATTTTCATGCAACAGGGTATTTAATGTCGAAAAACAAATTCCAAGAAATTGGACGGCTGGCTTATATGAAGGTCAGCACACTTTGATGCAATGTCATCAACGAAGGAATATTAAAGCCAGTTTGGTGCACATGTCGCAGCAATATTAGTTCTGAAGTGAACCCATGAACCCGAAGTGAACCCAAAGTGAACTCATGAACGCGAAGTGAACTTGTGAACCCGAAGTGAACTTGTGAACCCGAAGTGAACTCATGAACCCGAAGTGAACTCGTGAACCTGAAGTGAACCCGTAAACCCGAAGTGAACCCGTGAACTTGTGAACCCGAAGTGAACTCATGAACCCGAAGTGAACTCGTGAACCTGAAGTGAACTCGTGAACCTGAAGTGAACTCATGAACCCGAAGTGAACTTGTGAAACCGAAGTGAATTCGTGAACCCGAAGTGAACTCATGAACCCAAAGTGAACTCATCAACCCGAAGTGAACTCATGAACTCGTGAACCCGAAGTGAACCCGTGAACCCAAAGTGAACTCATAAACCCGAAGTGAACTAGTGACCCCGAAGTGAACTCGTGAACCCGAAGTGAACTCGTGAACATGAAGTGAACTCGTGAACTCGTGAACCCCAAGTGAACTCGTGAACCCCAAGTGAACTCGTGAACCTGAAGTGAACTCGTGAACCCAAAGTTAACTCGTGAACCTGAAGTGAACTCGTGAACCCGAAGTTAACTCGTGAACCTGAAGTGAACTCGTGAACATGAAGTGAACTCGATTTCGTCCCAAAGTGAACTCGTGAACCTGAAGTGAACTTGTGAACATGAAGTGAACTCGTGAACATGAAGTGAACTCGTGAACCTGAAGTGAACTTGTGAACATGAAGTGAACTCGTGAACATGAAGTGAACTCGTGAACCTGAAGTGAACTTGTGAACATGAAGTGAACTCGTGAACCTGAAGTGAACTCGTGAACCTGAAGTGAACTTGTGAACATGAAGTGAACTCGTGAACATGAAGTGAACTCCATTTCATCCCAAAGTGAACTCGTGAACAAGAAGTGAACTCGTGAACTCGTGAACCCGAAGTGAACCCGTGAACCCAAAGTGAACTCATAAACCCGAAATGAACTAGTGACCCCGAAGTGAACTCATGAACCTGAAGTGAACTCATGAACCTGAAGTGAACTCATAAACCTGAAGTGAACTCGACTTCATCCCAAAGTGAACTCGTGAACATGAAGTGAACTCATGAACCTGAAGTGAACTCGACTTCGTCCCGAAGTGAACTCGTGAACATGAAGTGAACTCATAAACCTGAAGTGAACTCGACTTCGTCCCAAAGTGAACTCGTGAACATGAAGTGAACTCGTGAACATGAAGTGAACTCATGAACCCGAAGTGAACTCGTGAACCTGAAGTGAACTCATGAACCTGAAGTGAACTCATGAACCTGAAGTGAACTCATAAACCTGAAGTGAACTCATGAACCCGAAGTGAACTCGTGAACCCGAAGTGAACTCATGAACCCGAAGTGAACTCGTGAACACGAAGTGAACTCATAAACCTGAAGTGAACTCGTGAACCTGAAGTGAACTCGACTTCATCCCAAAGTGAACTCGTGAACATGAAGTGAACTCATGAACCTGAAGTGAACTTGACTTCGTCCCAAAGTGAACTCGTGAACATGAAGTGAACTCGTGAACATGAAGTGAACTCATAAACCTGAAGTGAACTCGACTTCGTCCCAAAGTGAACTCGTGAACATGAAGTGAACTCATAAACCTGAAGTGAACTCGTGAACCCGAAGTGAACTCGTGAACCCGAAGTGAACTCATGAACCCGAAGTGAACTCGTGAACACGAAGTGAACTCATAAACCTGAAGTGAACTCGTGAACCTGAAGTGAACTCATAAACCTGAAGTGAACTCGACTTCGTCCCAAAGTGAACTCGTGAACATGAAGTGAACTCGTGAACATGAAGTGAACTCATGAACCTGAAGTGAACTCATGAACCCGAAGTGAACTCCACTTCGTCCCAAAGTGAACTAGTGAACATGAAGTGAACTCGTGAACCTGAAGTGAACTCATGACCCCAAAGTGAACTCTTGAACCTGAAGTGAACTCGTGAACATGAAGTGAACTCGTGAACCTGAAGTGAACTCATGAACCTGAAGTGAAGTCGACTTCGTCCCAAAGTGAACTCGTGAACATGAAGTGAACTCTTGAACCTGAAGTGAACTCGTGAACATGAAGTGAACTCGTGAACCTGAAGTGAACTCATGAACCTGAAGTGAACTCATGAACCTGAAGTGAACTCGACTTTGTCCCAAAGTGAACTCGTGAACATGAAGTGAACTCGTAAACATGAAGTGAACTCGTGAACATGAAGTGAACCCATGAACCCAAAGTGAACTCGTGAACATGAAGTGAACTCCTGAACATGAAATGAACTCATAAACCTGAAGTGAACTCATGAACCTGAAGTGAACTCGTGAACCTGAAGTGAACTCATGAACCTGAAGTGAACTCGTGAACCCGAAGTGAACTCATGAACCTGAAGTGAACTCGTGAACCTGAAGTGAACTCATGAACCCGAAGTGAACTCGTGAACATGAAGTGAACTCGTGAACATGAAGTGAACTCATGAACCCGAAGTGAACTCGTGAACCTGAAGTGAACTCATGAACCCGAAGTGAACTCGTGAACATGAAGTGAACTCATGAACCCGAAGTGAACTCATAAACCTGAAGTGAACTCGTGAACCCGAAGTGAACTCATGAACCCGAAGTGAACTCGACTTTGTCCCAAAGTGGACTTACCTTCCTCGTGAACTCGCTGTGCTCACCTTATGTGCTTAGCCAAAAGACTCGATTTTCTCTGTTGTTTTGGTTCAAAGATGCCAGCCATTTCATGAAACAACCTCCAGGTCATAGAGATTGTAAATCGGACGCTAACAATGCAGTCCAAAGCGTCTGCCTTTCCTGTAAAAAGGTCAAGAGAAATAGCACTAATAGTCCAAGCCATTTAGCATTTGACGGGGAAAAAACTGCAACACTACCGATCTCATTAGTATTGATTACCCTCAAGGTACCTTTATAACATACTAAAAGTATAAAGGTCTAAAAATATGGGGTGACTCTCAAATAATGCAATCAAGTTTTCTCCATTTAGCCCCATGTTAAAAGACGTACATATGCCGCATGCTATGATTATTGTCGCTCTCTGAACTTCTATTGCTTATTTTATACACTGGACCTAATCACTAGCACGATATAATAAATAAAGGATATCATACTGTACAATATTGTATATATAAGTGAAGTTTTTACTGTTTTAGTGTCTTATTTAACCACACCCCGTTTTACAAAGACTGCTCACTCCACAGCAAGCGACGGTACATCATTATTTGTTTGTGAACCATATATATCTTAGTTTTTAATCCCATCAATGACATGTATTTAGTATGTTTAGGTCTATTGGCAATAACATACAGTAATAGTATATTCAACTTTTCTATATTTGCAGGTAATCCAACCCTGAAGAATGGCGGCCAATTCGTGTGTGTTCTGCAATGAATCTGTCCGGTTTCTCCCAATGATTGATTTGAGCTCGAGCGACACTACATGCATCTACTCCACTCTCAACTACATTGCGCAACATGCTAAACAACATGATGTACCTACCATCATCACCTTTGATCAGCCACTATGGTGGAAGGCATTGTCGATCATTCTCTCGGAGCCAGATGGAAGCCCCATGCGACGTATTGTGGTAAGGCTAGGTGCCTTTCATATGGAAATGAGCTTCCTTGGCAGCATAGGGCACCTCATGGGTGGTTCTGGGTTGAAGGAGTTGCTAGAACTCATATACGCACCAAATGCAGTGGATCACATCCTAACAGGAAAAGCCATTTCCAGGGCTGTACGGGCACACATCCTCCTGGATGCTGTCCTGAATGCACTCCTCCTGTCTGATCCTCTTGGAGGAACACAATACAGAACTGCAGAAGACTTGCCAGTTCGGGATGAAGATGCAATGAGTGGTTTGGCCGATGATGATGTGATTCATCCAGATGTGAGTAAAGCAAGGACCCTGTATGATGCGTTGATGAAAGGCACACGATCTTCCAAAGATGTAGCAAGTGATCCAATCCTTGACAAGATCAGCAAAGTCTTTCAAACACAGACAGAATCATTGACCAAAGACCGAACAGCGAAACTGTGGTTACAGTATATGGATATGGTGAAGATCTTAAGAAAATTCATCAAAGCCGAGCGTATGGGAAACTGGTCCCTGCACCTCGAAGCTGTATCTGATATGTTACCATATGTAGCAGCCTCAGGTCATTCACTCTATGCTAAGTCTGCCAGGATTTACCTGCAAATAATGCACAGCTTAGAACAGGACGATCCAGATGTGCACCGTAAGTTTACTCAGGGCTTCCATGTCGCCCGAAGAAGTAGTAGAGCTTGGGCTGGAATTTCCTCAGACCTGATGATTGAGCAAGTACTCATGAGAAGTATGAAGACCAGCGGGGGGTTAACAAGAGGAAGAGGAATGACAGAGCAACAACGGTTAACGTGGCTTTTGTCCATGCCGGCTTGTTCGGAGACGAACAGATCGATGCAAGAGCTCACTGGAGTGAAGTACAGCACAGGTGAACAGAACAAAGAGATGGGCAAAACCAGGCAGC
The DNA here is from genome assembly GCF_964187855.1 of Myxine glutinosa. Taxonomy (NCBI): domain Eukaryota; kingdom Metazoa; phylum Chordata; class Myxini; order Myxiniformes; family Myxinidae; genus Myxine; species Myxine glutinosa. Next base: position 226,658,485 of record NC_136262.1, read on the forward strand.
ATCGTGACATGCAAGATACAAGTACACTACAGGTTGCTCTAGTTGACAGAAATCCTTTCAAGTGTCATCCATCCCTCAGGAACATAATGACTGGTGTCAACGCTGGCAGTAAGGTTGATGTCGACAATGCCAAGCTCATTGGAGACAAGATCATGCACTCCATGACAAATCAGTCAGTTGTCCACTACACATTCAAGCGCAAAGACCAAGCCACCACATTTCTGAAGGCCAGATCATCTGTGCGAGTTGGTAAAGACCAGGTACAGATAGACCCAGAACTGCTATTCCAGCGGCTCATCATCATCTCAAAATCTGCTGAAGATAAGGAAGAGATGTTTCGCTTTGAGTTATGCCCTCATCCACCTGCGCTGTTTGATGAAAAGCTGATGCTACGTGAAGCCCAGAAGTCCGTACTCGGAGATGCTATCTGGTCTAAACTTGAACCAGGTACCATAGAGTCAATCAGCGAAATCCAGTATGTCTTGGATGGTGGAAGTCTGCTGCACCGTATACCATGGCCACGTGGTTCACCAACATATCGAGAGATCTGCATGCTCCACTGTGACTATGTTACAAGAAAGTACGGAAAGGCCATCGTAATATTTGATGGATATCTTGGTCAATCAACCAAGCACATGACCCACCAGAGGCGAGCAGCAGGTAGAGGTGGACCAGAAGTGACTTTCACTGATGACATGAAGTTGACCATGAAGAAAGACATCTTCCTGGGAAACCTCAACAACAAACAGAACTTCATCAACATGTTGAGCAGATACCTCCGGCTTTCTGGATGCCAGACCCATCATTCCCAGGAAGATGCTGACCTGCTAATCGTCCAGACCGCAGTCAGTTCGGCGAACATGAGGAACACAGCCCTTATAGGAGAAGACACAGATCTGATCGTCCTACTCTGCTTCTACGCAAACCTAGAAGCACACGACTTGTTTATGTATAGTCAGGCAAAATCCACTACAAAACCAAACCACATCTGGAATGTGAAGTCCATGAAACGTCAGCTAGGTGCAGCTGTGTGTGAAAGCATCCTATTCATACACGCAGTATTGGGATGTGACACGACGTCTCGACTGTACGGCCTTGGCAAAGGAGCGTCACTGAAGAAATTCATGATGAGCACACTCTTCCAAACTCAATCCCAACAGTTCTTGGCTGAGGATGCATCACCAGATGTGGTCGAGGCTGCAGGAGAGCTAGCACTCGTGTGTCTCTACAAGGGTAAACCTGATGAAAGTTTGGATTCCCTCAGGTACAAGCGGTTTTGTGAACAGGTCGCAGTCAAGACTTCGAAGATACTCCCACAGACCTTACCGCCCACATCTGCTGCAGCCAGATATCACAGCAGACGGGTGTATCTGCAAATACAGCAGTGGAAAGGAAACAACAGCCTACAACCAGTGGATTGGGGCTGGAGAATGAGCGACGGCAATCTTGTTCCTGTTATGACCGACCTCCCTCCAGCACCTCAGGATTTGTTGAATGTTATCCGGTGCAACTGTTCGACCGATTGTGGTTCCGCACGGTGTACATGCCGCAAGAACAACTTGGAGTGTTCTCCTGCTTGTGGTCAGTGCCGTGGATCTGGCTGCACCAACTCCGTCCTGGACAGTTTCAGCGACGACGATGACGAGGAAAATGATGATTAGGTAGTGGACTGTTGTTATAGACTGTTACATCCAGCTGAATTCGTTAATTGTGGACATTTTTTTACTTTTAAGCGAATCCTTGACTTCCGACAGTATTTTATGAGTCAGTATTATTAGTTTCTCTATATGTGATTTTATTATGAGTTTGTGATTTTAATCAACAAAATGTGCCATAATTCTGAAACAGTCATGACAAGTGATTCATGTATTTGCATATCAGTGATCAGTATTTAGCTATTGGGAATTTTGTTTACGTGCTTATTTTTTTGTTCCGTACGGGCCGTACTGGGGCTGTAACATGCTGTAATTCCTGATATTAAAAGTATAATTATATACCATGTGCTCGGAATGTATCGCAAAATGTGAACAAATCGTACCGCAAAAGGATGAAAAGGGGGGTCCATGTACCAGTGATTTTGACAGACACCCCATATTTTTAGAGCTTTAGACTTTTGATATGTTATCTGGTATATATTACTGCATACAATTTCGCACTGATATGTAGTGTTGCAGTTTTTTCCTATCTGGCCCCATATTTGGGCTAAATGGCTTGGACTAGGGACAGCCTGATATTTGAACAGTCTCAACACATTGTTTGACCCTCATCCTCATGAGGATTTCGAGCTTCCTTTTACTTCAGAAGGGTTTACTGAATGCTGCACAAAAACAAAACCTATGCTTTTCAAAGAGGCTGCGTCTTCATATTTTAAGAAGAGCATTCCTTTACAAAACTGCACTATTACTGCATATTATACCTGTTTTGGCGAGGAATTTAATTTTCATTGAGAAATAAATGTTAGTAGTATGAAAATGGGGGTTCTGAGGCACATGCAATTAACATTAAAGTCAACAGGAAAATCAAAAATTATTTTACTTTAGCTCTCCAAAAAAAGAATTTTAAAAAGGATCAAAATTCCTCTTTTGCCGATGTGTGACACATATTCAGGTGGCAGGGACTGTATCTCGCTCTGGCCCGTACCGACACCTGTATGGTTCTTTGATTTTTATTTATTTAAATAACCTCATGCCAATAACATTTCTGGATTTTTTAAAGTGCAGAAAATTTAATCATCTTTAGAACTCAATCATTAATTATTATTCTAATTAATGAGGCTCTTGGTGTGAAAATGAGAGAACTGGGGCAAAGCACTCTCTTGACCACTTTCACCAAAATTAGCAGCTTCTAAGGTACATTTAACAATAATGAACTGCTTTTCTTTGGTAAAATTCACAGATTCTGTAAAACTTCAGTTTTTAGAGCATAAAGCAATAAACAAAATCACTAAAAAGAAAAATTCCCTCTTTCTAAACCAAAACGAACTACATTTAGAGGCCATTTTCCCCGCAGAGAAGGGGTTGGCCTTTTTCGGGCACCGTGGTCCCCTTTTTGAAGCAATGTTTTATGGGCCGGATGCCCTTCCTGCCACCAACCCTGTTAGTCGCCTCTTGCGACACAGGGAATTACCAGTGAGCTGGTACTCAATTTGCCGACCTCGGAAGGATGACAGGCTGAGTCAACCCCCCTGGTGTTAATTCAGCGATCGACCGGGATTCGAACGACTGGGATTCGAACCCAGAATCATAGGATCCCAAGCCAGCACCCTAACCGCTAAGCCAAAACCAGGCTTTCTTTCTGAACCAAAGGAGACAAATTTTTTTTTCGTAAAACAATAAAATAATCAATTCTCTTTGAGGTTCCCTTGCGGAAAACAGTTTCCTTATCCAAATACAAACTTTGGCCAACACCAGGCTTTCTTTCTAAACCAAAGGAGACAAAAAAAATAGTAAAATAATAAAATAATCAATTCTCTTTGAGGTTCCCTTGCGGAAACAGTTTCCTTATCCAAATACAAACTTTAACCTTTTAAGTCAAAATGTCCATGACCAAAATATAATTTTAAATATTATTCTGCTATATAAATTGCTTTGATAGTAGAACTGGAAAGAGGTGGGGGGAGGATACATAGCTAGGATGGGGTAAGGTTAGCTCGATCTGTGTGCTCGGCAGGAAGGAAAGGTAGGATATATTATCAGGAAAGCAGCAATATGCAATAAACTGAGCCTCATTGCCCACATCGGTTTTCTCATCTGTCAAATTACAGTCTAAAGCAAAAGATTCCCACAGCCTAACGAGCAATTGATCTTTTAAGGTGTCTGGAATTGACGTACATCTCCTCTTCATTATACAATTGGATAGAGGAATTCTCTTCACCTTGTACACTGCTTCTTTCTTCCATGGAGATACTCAGCAGCAACTTCCAGACATGGTTCTGCCATCTTTAATATCTGCTGCTGACGTCTCTCCCTCTTTCAAGACTAAGGTCATCTTCTCAGTTTTATTTTCCTTCGTCATTTTTCTCTTGAAGTACTTATACAGAGACATTGTAAGAAAGGCACTATCTCTTGAGATATGTGGAATTAAGCATGATGTAATTTTTGAATGGCCCCATATTGGGATATTTTTTTTGCATACAAAATCGAGGCTCGTGTAATTTTCCAGATTGAAGGGAGAGATAACACATTAAACACAAAAAACAAAAAAGGGCACGTAAAACATAATAAAAAGAAAGCGGGAGACAAGAGGGGGAGAGAGAGGGAAGCACACAAGCCACAACAGTAGAGAACAGGGACGTCGGTAGATCTGTGGAAGGGAGAGGGCTGGAGAGGAGAGTGGGCGGGGACGAGGGGGGGGGGGGGGTTGGGTACAGGGTAGAAAAGATCAAGGTCTTGGATGGGGGAAGATAAGAGATGGTGGTGAACAGCTGTTTTAAAGACCTGGAGGGAGGAGTGGGATTGAAGGGAGTGGGGGAGTTTGTTCCAGAGGCGGGAGAAAAGAGGAATGAAAGAGTGAAGGTGAGAAGAGAGTCTTCATTTTGGCAGTTTAACCAGAAGACGGTTGTTGGCGGATCTTGTGCGTTCTGAAGGAATATTTGGGGACAGAGCACAGACAGAGCAGGGGGAGCTAGGCTGGAGAGGAGTCGGTAGAAGTCAGAAAGACCACCAACCTGCCTGCAGTGAGCGAGTGAAAGGCCCTCAGAATCAGCTTGATCGTGGGAGATTCCAATGATTCTGAAAGCTTTCGTTTTTATATTGTGAAGCGAACTCGTTGTGAGGCAGGAGCACCAGCCCAGAGCAGAGGGGAGAGCAGTATTCCATCAAGCTGCAGATGAAAGCTTTGTATGTGGTGAGGAGCTCAGAAGTGCCCAGAAAGGACTTCACATGATGGAAGATGCCCAGTCGTTGACTGGCTTTGGAGGCCAGCTTGGAAATGTGGTTTTCCCAGGAAAGATCATGGCACATTGTGAGACCCCAAAGCTTGAGTGACAGAACCTCTTCCAGAGGATTGTTCAGAAATTAGATGGGAGGGTTGTCCAGACGGTCTTTTCGGAGAGACATCGTGAGAGTGTGAGATTTGTCAGGATTGAAAGACATGCTCCACTTGTTGACCAGTTTGTGATATTGTCCAGGTCTGCAGAGAGTGAGGAGGCTGCTGCCTGCCAATCTGAGGTTTGAGATATGGAGCAGCAGAGAGTGGAGTCATCAGCAAAGAGACAGAGAGGATTTTTCAGAGAGTCGGAGAGATCATTGATGAAGACCAGAAAAAGCACAGGGCCCAGAACACTGCCTTGAGGAACTCCAGCCTGAATGGGAAGGGAAGATGAGAGAATTCCATTCAGGGCGACACGTTGACTGTGACCGGAGACAAAATCCGCAAGACATGCGTGGAGATTTCCATGGATATCATAGGAGGAGAGTTTGGTGAGCAGAGCGGGGTGCCAGACCATATCGAAGGCACGTGATATGTCAAGAAAGACGGCTCTGATTTCCTGTTTGGCGTTGAGGACATCCATCCATTGTTGAGGCAGCAGAAGCAGCATCCCCAGAGTCGAATGACCTGGTCTGATTCCAAATTGATGATCAGAGATCAAACAATTGGAGAAGAGGAAGGATTTAATGTCAGAAGCAATTGTGGATTCCATGTCCTTGCTGATGATTGGGAGTAGGTCGGGGTGAAACAATCCGTGGCCGTGGACCGTGGCTGTCATGGATGAGAGGTGTCAGGTTATTCTCGAAATGGCACATTAAATGTGTGTTTCCCAATTGTGCTGTTCATCTTTTAAGAGTGCTTTAAACATGCATTTCCCAATCGGCCCATTACCGGATTTTGTCGCAAGGTGTGACCATAGTTTGGTTATTCCTGTTATCCCATCATACACCTTAAGTTTTCCCCCTATCAATGAATAGTACTATGATTAGTAAATGCATTCACCAAGCAGACATTCACTGCAGCAGTGATTCACCCTCCCATTTACCTTTCTCATTGACCCTAATCCTGATTTAATTCACCCTTGGGTAAAATATTCACCCAGGTTGAGAAGCACAGCACTATACAAAGAGGTGTAAAGATACATAACTCGTTCGCTAAGTGGGGTATACCTGTATTTATATTTAGATGATTGTTTGAAATTATTTTTGGAGATGTGTTTTACTCACTCTTTATATAATATATTATCTTTAAAAAATTGTTTTCAGCTGTTCCATTAATATGTGTACTTTGCTGTTGATTTCGAAGTCTGTAATTTTTCTTTGGACTATATATGATGTACATATATATGATTGGACTAACTTATTTCTCATTCTTTCTCTGACCCCTCTTTTTTTTGTGAAGATTTTAAAAAATTGTTCAAAAGAATAAGATAGTTTTGGTTCTTGATAAATCGTTTTTACTGCCATACTTCTGAACATTTAAAAAATATTTTTCATCACCATTTACATAGGACAATAATATTTAACATGGTTTTTGGGTAATGCACATTTTGAATTAAAAGTTTAGTGCATTTAGTTAAAGAAACTGTTTCTGCATAGGAACTTCTAAGATATAATTGATTGTTTTAAAATATTTTTTGAGTGTTGTTAATTTATATATAAAAAAAAAATTGGAATTTTTTTCCTCATTTGGTTTTTAAATTGTGATTTTTTTTTTCGTGATTTTTTTTAAACAGAAGCTTTTCTGTTTTTTGTGCAATTTATCTTATAAAATAGTTAATTATCAGTAAATGTACCTTAGAAAAGTCTGCTAATTTTGGTGAAAGTGATCAAGAGAGTGCTTTGCCACAAACTCCTATTTTCATACTCAGAACCCTCATTAATTAGCAAAGTAAATAATATTTAGCTTCTAAAGATGAGGAAATATAGAGCTCTTTCAAAAACCCTGAGGAAATGTTATATGCATGACGTTATATAAAAAAATAATCACAGATGCATATGGATATGGGTGCAGCCCAGAGTAAGATTCAGTCCCTGCTACCTGAATATCTATCTATAATTCCAGCAATCTCTGTGTGTCTGTCTGTGTGTCTGTGACCGCTGTTTCTCGACAACCACGGGTCCGATATACTTGAAACTTGCCAGGTATATTGCTGGGGACCCGAGGATGTGCCTTTTCAAGGTTTGTAATTAATCGGACAAGTACCTACCGAGCTATGTACAAAAAACGATTCAACCAATCAGAGAGCAGCGAACGATCACGTGTGCCGAACGTGGCGGGCACACTCTGCCTCGGATGGCACATTTGAGAGCGTATTCATTTATTTCACGTTTGCAAACTATGTTGGCGTTAAACTATGTTTTACAACTAATAAAAACGAATTTGCGATTCATTCGCTTTCCTGCGCGTTTGTGTACGCGATGGCGATTTCTTTACCAAACTCCGGAAGCCGTTCGCTTTGGACCGAACCATTGCATGTAAATAGAGGGGGGGGATTGTCACCACTCGCAAGCCGTTCGCTTTGGACCAAACCATTTCATGTAAATAGAGGGGGGGGGATATAATTTTAGATATAGATATAGTACGGGCATGCCCTAGTGTGTTAAACTTAGACAAGAGAGACATTTTAATCCTTTTAAAATCCTTTTTTGCAGAGATAAAGTAAAATATTTTTTGATTTCTCCAATGACTTCAATGTTTGGTAAAATGCGTCTGGTCAAATCTGTTTCTGGTGTTTGTTCCCCCTCCATCCCCTCCCTCACCTCAAATGGCTACATGGCTGACTCCGCACGTGAAAAAGCTGAATGCCTCAACTCTGTGTTTGGCTCTAAATCTTGTGTCCCAAACCCATCCCTCTCTGTACCCACCGTACCCAGTCGTACCCAGCTGCTCCTGGACTATGTGTCCTTTCCTCCTGACAAGGTGGAAAAGTTTCTGTCAACCCTCGACTCTGATTCTGCAACTGGTCCTGACGGCATCAGCCCACGGGTCCTAAAATCCTCTTCTTCCGCTCTTTCACTCCCTCTCTCTGTTCTCTTCATCCTCTCTTTTGCTCAAGGTCATCTTCCATCTGCTTGGAAATCTGCCAACATCACCGCTTTGCACAAAAAAGGTGCAAAAACAGATCCCAGCAACTACAGACCAATCAGCCTTTTTTTTTTTTTTTTTTTTGTATACAAGGTCGAGGCTCGTGAAAGAGCGAACATTAATCACACAGAAAGACAAACCGACACATAAAACATATAACATAGGGAGCGGTAGACAAGATGGGGAGAGAGGGGGAAGGACACAAACACAACATTTGAGAGCAGGGACCGAGAGACATGGAGACATCGAGAGATCTGAGAGAGGGCGAGGGCTTTGGGGGGGGGGGGCGTGGGAAGGGGGCGGTGGGAGAGGTATAAAACATATGGACACTGCCAGGACTTCCAGGAAAGAAGTTGGAATTTCAAACAAGGTGGATCTGGGGTGAATTAGCGGGGGTAGAAAAGATCAAGGTTTTGGATGGGGGAAGATAAGAGATGGTGGTGAACAGCTGTTTTAAAGACCTGGAGGGAGGAGTGGGATTGAAGGGAGTGAGGGAGTTTGTTCCAGAGGCGGGAGAAAAGAGGAATGAAAGAGTGAAGGTGAGCAGAGAGCCGAGATTTCGGCAGTTTAACCATCAGAGGGTTGCTGGCAGATCTTGTGCGACCTGTAGGAATATTTGGGGGACAGAGCACAGAGAGAGCTGGGGGTGCAAGGCCGGAGAGGAGTCGGTAGAAGACAGAAAGACCACCTACCTGCCTGCGGTGAGTGAGTGAAAGGCCCTCAGAGATAGCTTCATCGCGGGAGATTCCAATAATTCTGAAAGCTTTGGTTTCAACAGCGTGAAGCCGAGCTAGGTGTGAGGCAGGAGCACCGGCCCATAGGGGAGAACAGTATTCCATTGAGCTGCGGATGAAAGCCTTGTATGTGGTGAGGAGCTCAGGTGTGCCGAGGAAGGACTTCGCACGACGGAGGATGCCCAGTCGGCGACTGGCTTTGGAGGCCAGCTTGGAAATGTGGTTTTCCCAAGAAAGATCATGGCAGATAGTGAGACCCAAAATCTTGAGCGACAGAACTTCTTGGAGAGGATTGTTGAGAAAGTAGATGGGAGGGTTGTCCAGTCGATCTTTTCGGAGAGACATAGTAAGAGTGTGACATTTGTCAGGATTGAAAGACATGTTCCACTTGTTTGACCAGTCTGTGATTTTGTCCAGGTCTTCAGAGAGTGAGGAGGCAGCAGACTGCCGATCTGAGGGAAGAGGAATGGAGCGGCAGAGAGTGGAGTCATCAGCAAAGAGATAGAGAGGATTTTCGAGAGAGTCAGAGAGATCATTTATGAAGACCAGAAAAAGCACGGGGCCCAGAACACTGCCTTGGGGAACTCCAGCCTGAACAGGAAGAGGAGATGAGAGAAACCCATTCAGGGCCACACGTTGACGACGACTAGAGAGGAAGTCCGCCAGCCATGCGTGGAGATTTCCATGGATACCAAAGGAGGAGAGTTTGGTGAGCAGAGCGGGGTGCCAGACCGTGTCGAAGGCACGTGATATGTCGAGGGAGACAGCTCTAATTTCCTGTTTGGCATTGAGGACCTCCATCCATTGTTGAGACAGCAGAAGCAGCATGTCCAGAGTAGAGTGACCTGGTCTGAAACCAAATTGATGATCAGAGATCAAGCCATTGGAGAAGAGGAAAGATTTCATATCCGAAGCAATGATGGATTCCATGACTTTGCTGATAATTGGGAGAAGGCTGATTGGTCTGTAGTTGCTAGGATCTGTTTTTGCACCTTTTTTGTGCAAAGCGGTGATGTTGGCTGATTTCCAAGCAGATGGCAGTTGACCTTGAGCAAAAGAGAGGGTGAAGAGAACAGAGAGAGGGTGAGATAGAGCAGCAGAGCAGGATTTTAGGACCCGTGGGCTGATGCCGTCGGGTCCAGTTGCAGAATCAGAGTCGAGGGTTGACAGAAACTTTTCCACCTTGTCAGGAGGGAAGGACACGGAGTCCAGGAGCAGCAGGGTACGACTGGGTATGGTGGGTACAGAGAGGGATGGGTTTGGGACACAAGATTTAGAGGCAAACACAGAGTTGAGGCATTCAGCTTTTTCACGTGCGGAGTCAGCTGTGTAGCCGTTTAAGGTAAGGGAGGGGATGGAGGGGGAACAAACACCAGAAACGGATTTGACCAGACGCCACCAGGATTTGGAAGAGGGAGACAGATAAGAGAGTTCGGTCTTGAGAACGGAGAGATATTGTTTCCTGGCTCTCCTGAGGGTGGACACACACTTGTTTCGGGCTTTGTGAAAGGAAATGAGATTTCCTTCCGTTGGATTTGCTTTCCAGGAGACGAAGGCAAGTTGTTTCTGGGCAACAGCCTCACCACAAGATTCCGTGTACCATGGACGGGAGGAAGGGTATGACAACTGAAGACGAGATGGGATAAATCTGTGCATGAGAGAGAGCAATTTACTTTGGAAGAATTCCCAGGATGAGTTGATGTCAGAGGTGGTAGAGATGGGAGACCAGTCCAGATGATTGATGGCTGCTTGAAGACCGTGCCAGTTGGCCTGAGTGAAATGCCAGACTCGTCGACGCTGAGCAGGCTCCCTGAGGATGGTCAGAGAGATGTCCACTTTAACAAGGACATGATCAGATGATCCGATCGGAGCAGAAGAAGAGCAGCAGACATTTTCAGGGAAGTTAGTCATAACCAAGTCCAGAAGAGAAGATGTTCCGTTTACTGAAGCCTTCTCCAAATTATCAGCAAAGTCATGGAATCCATCATTGCTTCAGATATGAAATCTTTCCTCTTCTCCAATGGCTTGATCTCCGACCATCAATTTGGTTTCAGACCTGGTCACTCGACTCTGGACATGCTGCTTCTGCTTTCTCAACAATGGATGGAGGTCCTCAATGCCAAACAGGAAATTAGAGCTGTCTCCCTTGACATATCACGTGCCTTCGATACGGTCTGGCACCCTGCTCTGCTCACCAAACACTCCTCCTTTGGTATCCATGGAAATCTCCATGCATCGCTGGCGGACTTCCGCTCTAGTCGTAATCAACGTGTGGCCCTGAATGGGTTTCTCTCATCTCCTCTTCCCGTTCAGGCTGGAGTTCCCCAAGGCAGTGTCCTGGGCCCTATGCTTTTTCTGGTCTTCATCAATGATCTCTCTGACTCTCTTGAAAATCCTCTCTATCTCTTTGCTGATGACTACTCTCTGTCGCTCCATTCCTCATCCCTCAGATCGGCAGTCTGCAGCCTCCTCACTCTCTGCAGACTTGGTCAAAATCACAGACTGGGTAAACAAGTGGAACATGTCTTTCAATCCTGACAAATCTCACACTCTTACGATGTCTCTCTGAAAAGACCGACTGGACAACCCTCCCATCCACTTTCTGAATAATCCTCTCCAAGAAGTTCTGTCACGCAAGCTTTTGGGTCTCACTATCTGCCATGATCTTTCCTGAGAAAACCACATTTCAAATCTGGCCTCCAAAGCCAGTCGCCGACTGGGCATCCTCCGTCGTGCGAAGTCCTTCCTTGGCACACCTGAGCTCCTCACCACATACAAGGCTTTCATCCGCAGCTCAATGGAATACTGCTCTCCCCTCTGGGCTGATGCTGCTGCCTCACACCTAGCTCGTCTTCACGCCGATCAGGACTTTCTAGAGGCTCAGGAATTTTGCCGATCTCAGAAATGATGACAGCCTGAGTAAACCCACCTGGTGGTATCCATCCAGTGATACTTTTCTAATTTCTGACGAGTTAAGGGTGTTGGGGATCTGGTTTGGAGATGGGGTGTCATTCTCCAGATTTTGTCCCATGCAATAGAAGAAGAACCACCACTCCTTTGACATCCTCAGATGCATAGGGCTACCTAACTAGTTTTTCCTTGGCTTAGGTAGCACAGTTCTGGATGGGTCGCCACTCCAACGCAGGATACTCAAATGACTCATTTTCCCCATTAATCTGGTTCTCATTTTGCCGATCTCAGAAATGATGACAGCCTGAGTAAACCCACCTGGTGGTATCTTATTGGCACAACAGGGGCTCATACTCAGGGTCCTAACACTTCATGCCAGCCACATCAACCATTGAGCCAACACCAGACTCAAATGTAATAGATAGGGTTTAAATCCTGATAGCAGGATCTTTCAGGGGGAAGTTGTCCTTGTTGGCTAACAATAGGATTGTTAAGGGTTTTGTTTTCCCATATTTACTTTGGTTGCATGTATACTTCTCCCTTGGCCTTGTTCTGGGCTGGGGCTCTTTGGAAAATAATTTTCAGGATTTTTTGGAGATGGTTGGGTTCTTTAGCTTATGCAGTTTCTAAAGTGCAAGCCAAAAAGAAATTGTGATGTATTTTGTGTCCTTAGATTTTTGCTGAACCTTATGTTTTCCAGTTTGGGACTTCTCGTGATGTGGGTTTGTTTATGTATTTTTCTGTATTTATTTTGCATTACTAGTTATCAGATTTATTGTGCTACAATCCTAGTTGACATCCTTGAACCCGTTACTTGGATTTCTCAATTTTGATGGTAAGTTTATTATTTGTTGAATATGTGTTGGACTTAATATATCTTGCTTCAATGTATGCTATGTTAAGCGTTTGGAGCAAATGTTGTCAGACAGGCAGCTTTTTTATTTGATTCAAGGGTTTCCCTCTAGCTGCAGCACACATGTTTTGGTGTAATATGTCATCTGTACTAATAATTTGAAGTTATCTCGTAACCATAGTGAGCTAGTGTTGGCCAGGAGAAGGGGTTATGTTCCCCATACCTCTACACCTCAGAGGGTACTTGTGCAGGGATTTCCTCATAATTGAAGACTACTACACACATCTTCTGGGATACACTTTTGCTCATTTGGTTAGGATTGGCTATGGTGAAATGGCTTCAGCAATTATTGAATCCAAGGTTTTTGCCTGTGTGTGTTTATTGAAAATCAGTGTGTAACGTATGAAGAGAGATATCCTGCATTATTGGAGGTCGCCCATACAAGTCCGAACTAAGATTTGTTGGCATTGGGCCCATTCAAGACAGGATGTCATTAAGCTTTCTTCCCCCCTCTATACAATTAAGGAACATATTTCATACTTCACCTTCAGCAAAGCACAAATACAATAACAACATATTATTATTTTTCTTTGACTCCATTCTCATACAAAGGTAACAAGAAAAAGAGCAATCAGAGATTGCAAACCCTCACTAGGATGTATTTTCAGTGGTTTTAAAAGCTTTTGTGTTAAAACAAATATGGCGGCCGAACCACGTCACCAATGACGTCATCATTATTTTTTTTCTAAACTAATTTTTTCCTAGATTTTGCTCAAGAAATTTCATCTTGATCGGATGAAGTTTTGTACTTGTCGAATTATGATGTCATAATGGAGGCACCTATGACATCATCATGAACATATTTTAATTCCCCATGGAGAGTTCTTTACAATGAGCCATTTCTCAATTTTTTATATTCAGCGCTTTCCGAGATATAGAGGTGTATTCGATTTTTCCAAGATGGCAGCCGAACCACGAGACCTATGACGTCATAATTATCATTAAAAAAATTATATAGGTGGAGTTGCACCTATGGTGAAAATTTCCTGTCAACCGGACGAACGGTTGCAGAGAAAATCATATTTATTCTGTGCGGACAAACAAATAGACAAACAAACAGATGAAAAATCGGTCAGAGACCGAGGACTTGCCGGAATGTACTTTTTTATTGGCCATTTTGGACAAATATGGTGGCGGAACCACGTGACCGATGATGTCATCATTATTTGTTTTCTAAACTAATTTATTCCTTGATGATGCTCAAGAAATTTCATCTTGATCGGATGAAGTTTTGTACTTGTCGAATGATGACGTCATAATAGAGGCACCTATGACATCATCATTAACATATTTTATTCTCCATGGAGAGTTCTTTACAATGAGCCATGTCGCAATTTTTTCTATTCAGCAATTTCGGAGATATAGAGGTGCAAAGTTTTTCCGTTTTTCCAAGATGGCGGCCGAACCACGTGACAGATGTCATCATTATTTTTATTCTCCACCAGTTTATGCCGACATGGCGCTCAAGAAATTGCATCTTGATCAGATGAAGTTTTGTACTTGTCGAATTATGACGTCATAATGGAGGCACCAATGACATCATCATTAACATATTTTATTCCCCATGGAGAGTTATTTACAATGAGCCATGTCTCAATTTTTTCTATTCAGTACTTTCGGAGATATAGAGGTGCAAACTTTTTCGGTTTTTCCAAGATGGCGGCCGAATCACGTGACCGATGACGTCATCAATTTTTTTTTTCTCCACCAGTTTATGTCGTCATGTCGCCCAAAAAATTGCATCTTGATTGGATGAAGTTTTGTACTTGTCGAATTATCAAATTATGACGTCATAATGGAGGCCTTGGGCTGAGAGAGTTAAAAATTGGGCACAGTCTATTCCAGGGCAAGACAAAAATGTGTGTAAAGTTTGGCGATTCTAGATGCAACGATGTAGACGTAGTGCTGCGCACAAACAAACAGACAGACAGACAAACAGACAAACCAACCGATCAACATACTTGCCGGAATCTTTTCCGGCAAGTAACAAGCAGACAAACAGACAAACGGACAAACAAATGGACGAACTCAAATGCAATACCGTCTCCTCTGGCGAGGTTAATAATGTGTAAGGAAGAATTCATTATCCCATCCAAAAAACAAAGTGAAGATCATTCTATTAAATTACAAACTGGTAACCATTCACGAGACACGGTCTCCACGTTTTCAAAGTTAAGACTGTTCACAATTGTATTTTGTCGAAACTATGTATCTTTCGGTGTGTGAACCTATAGTGTGTCCCTTGGAAGTTTCTCGGTGTTTATCTTTCATAAATTAATCGTTTCTGTTTGGCACGCTGCATGTGAGGCCTTGCAGCCTCAGGCTTCCCCCGTCGAAGTTTGTTCCTTCCTTCGCTGGTTTTGCTAGGTTTTTTGATTTTCCCTTCTCCCCCAAACTTCACCGAACATCTACTCTTTGTCTAGCGTTGTAACCCCCACCCCCCTCCAAAAAAACAAACAAACAAACAAAAAAACCCTTTTATTTCCCATTCTCCTCGTGTGCTTTTGTCCCATCGTGTGCTTTTGCCTCTGTCCACGTGTGCTGTCCCGCCCCGCCCCCATTATCGCCATGCCTTCCACCTTTTGCCCTGTTCAAGTGACTCGTGGTTGTCCCTCTAGGCTCCCTCTCCCCATTGGTATTTTTGTGAATATAAGATTGTTCTTCACGGTTCTGTTTAAATATGTTTAAACTTTCCCCTTCAGTGATTTATTCAGTGGTTTATTACAACACGCTGTTTTTCTTCCTATTTAAAAGGCTCCTTTCAATTTCATCTTCAACTCATTCCATATCAAAAAAATATTCAATCTCTTATAATTCTTTCTCACTACATGCTCTAAATTCTCATTCATTCCACCCCTCCTCCATCGTTCTTAAACGGATCGCTAACTTGAAAATCACAACAAACCCAATTTGTTATAAATGTTCATCTTTCATTAATCATCGACTTTCTAAACTCCCCCCTTGCCCCTCCCCTCCAAATCTTGCCCCTTGCCCCTCCCCTCCTAAACCCCCCCTTGCCCCTCCCCTCCTAAACCCCCCCTTGCCCCTCCCCTCCAAATCTCCCCCTTGCCCCTCCCCTCCAAATCTCCCCCCTTGCCCCTCTACTCCTAAACTCCCCCCTTGCCCTTCCCCTCCTAAACTCCCCCTTGCCCCTCCCATTCAAAACTTCCCCTCAACCCCTCCCCTTCAAAACCTCCCCCCCAACCATCCCTCCCAAACTCTTCCTCCTCCCACCTCCTTCTCAAAGCTGCATCCTCCCCACTTCGTCTCCCTTCTATCTCATACCTCCACCTCCCCCAACCTTCTACTTTCCTCTGCTGCCCCTCAAACAACCCCATACTGTGCCTCATCCCATCACCATCAAACCTTTCATCCTCCTCATCCTTCCCTTTCTTGTAACTCTTTTGTAATCTCTGACACACTATCAACTGCTCTTCCTACTTCCCCCTCTCATCCTTCATCTGACCCTACCCCTCCCCTCCCCTGTCCTGCACCCGATGCTCCCCCTCTCTCCTCATTAATGGTATGGACCTCAAACATCCGGGGCCTTCGCTCAAACCTGATTGATCTCTCCATTCAGGTTGCTTCTGACAATCCAGACTTGATCTGCTCAACAGAAACTTTCCTCCTTCAAGATGTCTCTGATTCCTTAATATCTCTTCCTGGTTATTCCCTCCTCCGGTATGATAGACCTGAGCCTCATCCTGGTGGTGGGGTGGCTATCTTTATCAAAAACTATCTTCCTCACTCTCCTTGCACTGCCCTCTGGCTACGGCTTCCTCTCCGCTCCCACCTTTTGTTCATATGAGTTCTGTACCGTCCTCCAAACAATGATGACTCCATTTACATTTCGCTGTCGGACAACATGGACCAACTTCTATCAAGTCATCCAAACTCTCTCTTCCTCATATGTGGTGACTTCAACTGTCATCATGCCAGCTGGCTGGGTGTGGGTTCATCTCTCACCAGCGATGGCACCTCAGCAAAGGACTTCTGCGACTCATTGGGACTGACACAATCTGTCAATATCCCGATCCGGATCTCAGTCAATGGAGTATCTTCTCTTCTGGACTTGGTTATGACTAACTTCCCTGTCTGCTGCTGCTGCTCTTCTTCTGCTCCAATCGGTTCTTCTGATCATGTGCTTGTTGGAGTGGACATCTCTCTGGCCATTCTCAGAGAGCCTCCTCAGCACCGACGAGTCTGGCATTTCACTCAGGCAAACTGGCACGGGCTGCAATCAGCCATCAATCACCTGGACTGGTCTCCCATCTCCACTGCCTCTGACATCAATTCTTCCTGGGAATTCTTCCAAAGCAAACTGCTCTCTCTCATGCACAGATTTATCCCATCTCATCTTCAGTTGTCTTACCCTTCCTCCCATCCATGGTACACTGAATTTTGTGGTGAGGCAGTTGCCCTGAAACAACTTGCCTTTGCCTCTTGGAAGGCAAATCCAACTGAAGGCAATCTCAGTTCCTTCCACCAAGCTCGGAACAAGTGTGTGTCTACCCTCAGGAGTGCCAGGAAGCACTATCTCTCCACAGTCAAGATTGAACTCTCAAACCTGTCTCCTTCCTCCAAATCCTGGTGGCATCTGGTCAAATCCGTTTCTGGTGTTTGTTCCCCCTCCATCAGGGGCTCGAATGGCTACACAGTTGACACCACACGTAACAAAGCCGAATGCTTCAACTCTGTGTTTGCCTCAAAATCTTGTGTCCCAAACCCATCTCTCTCTGTTCCCACCTTTCCCAGTCGAACCCAACTGCTCCTGGACTCTGTGTCCTTCTCTCCTGACAAGGTGGAGAAGTTTTTGTCAAACCTCGACTCTGATTCTGCAACTGGACCAGACGGCATCAGCCCAGGGGTCCTAAAATCCTGCTCTGCCGCTCTATCTCACCCTCTCTCTGTTCTTTTCACCCTCTCTTTTGCTCAAGGTCATCTGCCAGCATCTTGGAAATCAGCAAACATTACCGCTTTCGACAAAAAATGTGCAAAAACAGATCCTTGCAACTACAGGCCAATCAGCCTGCGTCCAATTTATCAACAAAGTCATGGAATCCATCATTGCTTCAGATATCAAATCCTTCCTCTTCTCCAATGGCTTGATCTCTGATCATCAATTTGGATTAAGACCAGGTCATTCTACTCTGGACATGTTGCTTCTTCTGTCTCAACAATGGATGTAGGTCCTCAATGCCAAACAGGAAATCAGAGCTGTCTCACTTGACATATCACATGCCTTCAATACGGTCTGGCACCCAGCTCTGCTCACCAAACTCTCCTCCTATGGTATCCATGGAAATCTCCACTCATGGCTTGCGGACTTCCTCTCTGGTCATAGGCAACGTGTGGTCCTGAATGGATTTCTCTCATCTCCCCCTTCCTGTTCTGGCTGGAGTTCCCCAAGGTAGTGTTCTGGGTCCTGTGCTATTTGTGGTCTTCATCAATGATCTCTCCGACTCTCTGGAAAATCCTCTCTATCTCTTTGCTGATGACTCCACTCTCTGCCGCTCCATTCCTCATCCCTCAGATCGGCAGTCTGCAGCCTCCTCACTCTCTGCAGACCTGGACAAAATCACAGACTGGTCAAACAAGTGGAACATGTCTTTCAATCCTGACAAATCTCACACTCTTACAATGTCTCTCCGAAAGGACTGACTGGAAAATCCTCCCATCTACTTTCTCGAAAAATCCTCTCCAAGAAGTTCTGTCGCTCAAGCTTTTGGGTCTCACTATCTGCCATGATCTTTCTTGGGAAAACCACATTTCCAAGCTGGCCTCCAAAGCCAGTCGCCGACTGGGCATCCTCCGTCGTGCGAAGTCCTTCCTTGGCACACCTGAGCTCCTCACCACATACAAGGCTTTCATCCACAGCTCAATGGAATACTGTTCCCCCCTCTGGGCTGGTGCTCCTGCCTCACACCTAGCTCGGCTTCACGCTGTTGAAACCAAAGCTTTCAGAATCATTGGAATCTCCTGCGATGAAGTTAGCTCCGAAGGCCTTTCACTCACTCACCGCAGGCAGGTTGGTGGTCTTTCTGTCTTCTACCGACTCCTCTCCGGCCTTGCTCCCCCAGCTCTCTCTGTGCTCTGTCCACCCAATATTCCTTCAGGTCACACAAGATCTGCCTGCAACCCTCTTATGGTTAAACTGCCAAAATCTAGGTTCTCTGCTCACCTTCACTCTTTCAATTCCTCTTTTCTCCCACCTCTGGAACAAACTCCCACACTCTCTTCATTCCCACTCCTCCCTCCAGGTCTTTGAAACAGCTGTTCACCACTATCTCTTATCTTCCCCCATCCAAAACCTTGATCTTTTCTAACCCCGCTAATTCACCCCAGATACACTTTTTTAAATTTTATTTGAAATTCCAACTTCTTTCCTGGAAGTCCTTGCAGTGTTCATATGTTTTATACCTCTCCAACCTCCCCCCCAAGCCCTCTCCCTCCCACATTTCTCCCGATGTCCCTGCTCTCAAATGTTGTGTTTGTGTCCTTCCCCCTCTCTCCCCATCTTGTCTACCGCTCCCCTTATTTTTTGTGTTTTATGTGGCGGTTTGACTTTTTGTGCGATTAATGTTAGCTCTTTCACGAGCCTCGATCTTGTATACAAAAAAACCCCCCAAAAAACCTGCTGTCTCCAAACAAAATCAGACTTGCATGGTTCATGCAGGACAAGTGCATGATGATGTGTGAGATGTGTTATGATTTATGGGAGCGAGACATGGGTAATGAACGTAGAGCAGCAACGAAGGCTGGAAAGGGTGGAAATGCGAATGGTTCGGTGGATGTGTGGAGTAATGCTGCAGCAATACCCCTGCCTACGTCATTAATTGGTTCCATAAGCCGTGACGTAACTCAGTTTTTGACGTAAACCGGGTGTAATGCCTTAAAATGAAGACAAACACCGTAAAACTCGAGTAAATAACTGGAGGAGGCTGCGGCTTCGCCCTGAATCTTTGCCGCTCCCCGTCTGGAGTCCCTCCATTGTTTTCTATCGGTCGGGTCTTCTCCTCGAACAGGGTGACCGGCACGGATGTGTCGACCGTGAGCTGGCTTGTGTGCCGAGTGGCTCCGTGGCCCGCTTCACCACGGCGTGCTTTACCCAACGTGTCCGAGCAGTTTCACCGGTGGTCGTGTCGTGTTGTCTGTGACGAACGAACGAGCTCAGGGTTCCGTGAACACGGCCGTCCCGGGGATCGATGCTCGCCTCCTAGTCGTAGGTATGCCCCGTCTTTCCTCGAGTGGTCGAAGGTGCTTGCTTCTTTTTTTTTGGACGATGCGATATATGCAGAAACGACGACGTACAGGTAGGCATTTGCAAATCCATGCACATGTGCACATGAACACGTCGATCGGTTCGTCGACGCCGGATGCCGGCGAGGTGCCCGACGAGGCACCCCGGCTCGAGGCATAACATGGTCACGGTCGTCTGAGCCGGCATCATCGTCATGTTTCGCCGTTGCCACGTTGCATTGGTTGTTTTACACAGTAAAGGAACCTTTACACAGTAAAGGAATAATCACAAAAATAACAGCGAAAGGCAAAGCAAGCACGCGACCACAGCACAGGACAAAATGCATATGGCGTCGCCTTTGTTTTGAATGAGAACCAGCAGCTACGCGTACGTATACGTACATTTTAAAAATATTTTAATGTGCTTTTTATTGTATTTTAAATTGTTTTTTTTAGCTTCTTTTATTGTTAATTTTTATGTACTATTTTATTTATTTTAAATATATTTTTTTCACGTCCTCCTATTATGATGTCGGAGTGACGTAAAGTCGCACATAATGACGTTCGCTGAACTGAAATTTACCCTAGAAGAGTGGCGTAAAGTCGGATTTGACGTAGGTCGAAATGGCGTAAAATGGGGGTATTGCTGTATATATATATATATATATGCTCAGAGGCAAAAGTTATTGTGACATGGAATTTTTTCATTGGTAATCTTGTGAATGAATTTTTGGATTTGAACCAGAGAAAGAGTGTGTTAAAATGGTCGAAGAAACGCAACCAAGCAGTTGTTGTTCGAATTGCATGAAATTTGCAAGAAGCATGACATATTCGAGAAAAATGGCCAGCAATGTTCACTTTAAAAGGCCAGACAACCAGACGCTTATCATTTTCACTCAATGCAGTCTTAAGAAGTGCAGAAGTCAGAAAAACACCTCTATTCATCGTTCTGGAACCCAGCCTGAAGGCCAATTCTGATGCCAGAACATCGACGTCGACGTCTCCAGTGGAGCAGACAACACTTGCGATTCAATCGTTATGATCTGGGGTGGGACAACAGCTGCAGCAAGGACGCCAATGGTTGTGATTGAGGGGAATTTGAATGCTGTGAGGTACCGAGATGAGATTTTGCGAATGGCCCCTTTACCGTTTTTGCAACAGAACGGCCCTGGAGTGACGTTTCAACACGATAACGTCAGACCACACGTTGCTCGAGTTGTACAGCAGTATCTTAATCAGAACAATGTTAATGTGTTACCCTGGCTCACAAGATCCCCTGATTTGTCACCCATTGAACACGTCTGGGATGAAATGGAGCGACGTTTACGACGTCATCCGAATCCTCCAACAACGCTGCAGGAACTCCGCCAAATCCTTCCTCGGATATGGAATGATCTTCCCCAGGACTTTCATCGACGTTTAGTGGCCTCAATGAGGTGAAGGTGCCAGGCCTGCTTCAATGCACAAGGTGGACACACTCGCTACTGACCGTGTGAACTTGCTTGTGAACCCCCTCTTGTGTTGTGGCTCATTTGCATATGCCAGGTGCGCTGTTCTTATGGACTGTTGAACGTTACCATACCTTGAAACATTTGTCTTTCCATTTAATAACATTTCATTCGTGGCAGTAAAAGTTTAACACTGATTCTGTTTGTGGTTTGTGTGTCACAATAACTTTTGTCTTTGAGTATATATATAATGACTTGAGGACTAGCTGAGCTTGGATCACATGGGCCTGGCTTCAAATCAACATATAACTCTCGCCTGGTAAGTGTCGGTACGGCAACATGTTTCGGCAATTTCCGAGGCTTGTTTCCCAGGTAGTGAGTCTGTGGATCAAATACGAACGCTGACGGCTCGAAGTGGTCTTCTCAAGCAACACGATATTTTGAATGAGCATAAGTTTTGATGTTGAATTTGGTTGTTCCTCGGTTTTTCAACCACAAAGCACACGATATTTGACGGTCTTTTTGTGGGTCAGGGATGAAAAAAAACGATTTCTGAGTTATGTCGGCAAATTCCTCGACAATTCGACCAGTTAAAAGCTTGGCACATCGGCATCTTGAATGCTAGAACATTGAACAACCTGTGATGAAACGCAGACGCATAGTCTGTCAATGAGTTGTGCCCCCGTGATGTCACACAAATCGACGGAAGTAGCTCATTTGCATAAAGGAGGTGAAAATAGTCCGATTTTATTATTCTCCCAAAAATCTTTTTGTGTTAACGGGTCAGGGATATCGCCCTCTAAAACATATCTCCAAGAAATTTCATGGTTGTGTCCCTTTAAAGTGACAGCTTCTATGGTGTTATGTCGAGCACAGTCTATTTTGATGTTTTTCATCTCTGTCAAGCTCTCACTGTCTGTCAGTTTCATTTAATTTATTAATCCCATCTCACTCCCAATATGTACACTGCACTGTGCCTCCCATTGTTCCGCTCTTTCAAGAACGTACACACCTGTGTACAAAAAAAACCCTGAAAGAACTGTGGTCTGTCAAGCTCTTTTATCTCACCAACAGGCAATAATATTCTTGTGCAAGACATTTCCAAGTTTATTGATGAATCAATGACATCGTTGCAGATGTAGAACAAATATTGATCAATCTGTGCTATGGTTTTCGTAATATACAGCACACATTTTCTCAATCCATGCTACTATTGTAGCATACCACACGTTGGTCTAATAGCTGAAATTGTTGATTTGTATGGCACACATTATCCAACCAAGTGTATATTTTTGGGAGGTAAAAATAAAACAAAGTACCTGTATATGTATTGTACCCTTCCTTGCAGAGAGGCGCAGCGCCAGGCAATTTGTACAGCGAACAAGCTTCTGACACTCACAAATGACTTCACACTCCTGGCAAGGTGGCTTATGGCTCCCTAGGGAGTTCACACCTCAGCATTATTTCCAACAAGCCATCTTGCACGGCCAAAATGGTCAGCTGAGGAGAGAAAGGGTGGCTGACCGGCCTGTCACACACCATTCTTCAAATGCCTCTGGTGTATTACTATTCATGTTTTGTGTACTAATCCTGATGGAATGCTTACTTTAGTGACTGTCGGGGAACATTAATATCATTGCAAACTGTCTGAGTTGGTTGAAACAGTAAGTTGTTCATCAAGAAGAAGAAGAAGAATATAAAGAAGAAATGCCCTGTTAATTCGAAATTTCCTATTATGGAGAATTGTCTTGACAATTAATATACACAATTCTTCACAACTGTTATGCATTCATTAATCACTAGCAGGTGTACTCAGCGTTCGGTGCTGTTATAATCCTTTTGGCATTTTGAAGAATTGAGTTTTTGGTTTTTGTTTTTTTGTGTGTGCCTTAACACTACCCTAACCCGCTAAGGAATATTTATATGTAATATTATAATATTACACACACACACACACACACACACACACTAATCGGGGAAATTTAATATTACCTTTCACAAATTTAATAGCCACAAAGGCTCAGGAACTATAGAGCGATTTTTAAAAAAAAATCTAACTTTTCTTTTTCAAATTTTTTTTTTCTTTCTGCATAAAACACTCCTCTGCACTCACTGATGAACCTCTGAAATTTTGACAAAGATCCGTTTAGCCATCTGAGAAAAATGGCGACACTGACGCAGACGAACGGCTCTCTTATAGTATAGATTAGTCATTGTCTACATTAATCATGTAGCATTCTCATCCATTCACAGTTGCCAATATTGAATAATTTTTGCAAAAAATGTCAACCACAATGCAAAGATTGTATATACGGAGGCCTCTGATTTTCTCGTGGCTTCCATCAAGCTGTTCGTATAATTTGGTTACATTATTTGATGTTCATTATAGGTGCAGTCAGGATTTATAACTGATGCAACTTTTTACTTGTCCAGCTAATAAGAGTTGATTCACATCAATACATAATGAAGTCAATTTTTGCACTTTTTTGTAACACATCAGGCCATGTGTCATTCACCTGCAACAAAATAACAATATTTAAATTCCATAATTTTCAATCATAGATGAAACCTTTCATATATTTAGTGTTCTTCGACTCGATTTGATTAGCTTTGACTGTCTGTGTGACGATTTCAATGCAATATGAGTTTGCTTTTTAAAATACCTGCACATTTACCATACATCTCAGGACAGGCTACGAAGCAACTGCTCTTAACAACTCTCTGATGGAGACAAATGTGTTGGAATGGAAGCGAGTAACAGTGACATATTGCTGTTCTTACCAGCTGGTCATTAGAGTGAGGACATTCTGGAATCTTCTGTCCAGGGAAACCTCATCATTCACACCTAGGATAGAGAAGTTTACTCCTGCAACCGGAAAAATAAAAATCTTTAGAATATT
Source organism: Myxine glutinosa (assembly GCF_964187855.1). Classification (NCBI taxonomy): domain Eukaryota; kingdom Metazoa; phylum Chordata; class Myxini; order Myxiniformes; family Myxinidae; genus Myxine; species Myxine glutinosa. The sequence continues at coordinate 226,682,645 of NC_136262.1, forward strand.
AACATTTATAAACATTATTATTATTCATATAAATAAAAATATTATAATAATAATGTGAAAATTTTGGGGATTGTTTGGACTTTCTTCATAATAATTTTATTCCAGCCAAAGGCCATGGAATTAAGGATTTGAATCCCAAGCTTCCAGAAATTGGGAGGTCAGCAAAAATCTAGCTGGCAAGTTCATAGCATTCAGGAAGGGGATAATCAGCATGTCCTGTCTGGTGTAGTCTACATGTGATGCGGTCCACACATTGTGGTTGACTCTTTATGCCCTCAGAGCAACAATGCTGAGCACAAATTCTAATCCCTTAGAAAAGATTGCTGTTAACTGTAATAAGGATTCATAAAGGCGAATTACATTCGATGATCAATACTTTTCGATAAGCCACATCAGGAGAAAATTCCAGTCAAGAATTAATTTGGCTACAGGCCTACGGCCCAGCTGATACCCAGAAATAAATGGCTGTCAACACAGAAATTACTGGGAAGTTCTCCAAGCTTCAATTGCATTCATTTATTATAAGGATACAAAGGTAAAAAAAGAAAAAAAATCATCATATACAGTAACTTTTCCAGTTTTTAAAGTTTTTTTTACATTTTTCTTTAAACCATAACAACCACTTAAAAGTAGGAATAAAAGCACATAAACTGAGTTCTGTGTGGATTTTGGTCCAAACATATATATCCAGGTATATACAGTGCATTCAGAAAGTATTCAGACCCCTTCACTTTTTTTCACATTTTGTTATGTTGCAGCCTCATGCTGAAATCGTTTCAATTATTTTTTTTCCCCTCATCAATCAACACTCAATACCCCATAATGACAAAGAGAAAACAGGATTTTAGAAAGTTTTGCAAATTTATTAAAAAGAAAAAACTGAAATATCACATTGACATAAGTATTCAGACCCTTAACTCAGTACTTAGTTGAAGCACCTTTGGCAGCGATTACAGCCTCGAGTCTTCTTGGGTATGACGCAACAAGCTTTGCACACCTGGATTTGGGGATTTTCTGCCATTCTTCTCTGCAGATCCTCTCAAGCTCTCTCAGGTTGGATGTGGACCGTCGGTGGACAGCCATTTTCAGGTCTCTCCAGAGATGTTCAATTGAGTTCAAGTCAGGGATCTGGCTGGGCCACTCAAGGACCTTCACAGAGTTGTCCCTAAGCCACTGCTGCGTTGTCTTGGCTGTGTGCTTAGGGTCATTGTCCTGTTGGAAGGTGAACCTTCGGCCCAGTCTGAGGTCCTGAGCGCTCTGTTTCAGGTTTTCATTAAGGATATCTCTGTACTTTGCTCCGTTCATTGTTCCCTCAACCCTGAAAAGTCCCCAGGCCCTGCTGCTGAAAAACACCCCCACAGCATGATGCTGCCACCACCATGCTTCACCGTTGGGATGGTATTGGGCAGGTGATGAGCGGTGCCTGGTTTCCTCTAGACATGATGCTTAGAATTGAGGCCAAACAGTTCAATCTTGGTTTCATCAGACCACAGAATCTTGTTTCTCACAGTCTGAGAGTCCTTTAGGTGCTTTTTTGCAAACGCCAAGCGGGCTTTCATGACTATGTCTTTCACTGAAGAGAGGCTTCCGTCTGGCCACTCTGCCATAAAGCCCAGATCGGTGGAGTGTTGCAGTGATGGTTGTCCTTCTGGAAGTTTCTCCCATTCCCACACAGGATCTCTGGAGCTCAACCAGAGTGACCATCGGGTTCTTGGTCACCAAGGTCCTTCTCCCCCGATTGCTCAGTTTGGCTGGGCGGCCAGCTCTAGGAAGAGTCCTGGTTGTTCCAAACTTCTTCCATTTAAGAATTATGGAGGCCACTGTGCTCTTGGGAACCTTCAATGCAGCAGAGATTTTTTTTGTAGGTTTCCCCAAATCTGTGCCTCGACACAATCCTGTCTCTGAGCTCTGCAGGCAGTTCCTTCGACCTCATGGTTTGGTTTTTGCTCTGATATGCATTGTCAGCTGTGAGACCTTATTTAGACAGGTGTGTGCCTTTCCAAATCATGTCCAATCAATTGAATTGACCACACGTGGACTCCAATCAAGGAGCAGAAACATCTCAAAGATGATCAAGAGAAATGGGAGGCACCTGAGCTAAATTTCAAGTGTCATAGCAAAGGGTCTGAATACTTATGTCAATGTGATCATTCAGTTTTTTCTTTTTAATAAATTTGCAAAACTTTCTAAAATCCTGTTTTTTCTTTGTCATTAAGGGGTATTGAGTGTAGATTGATGAGGGAAAAAATGAATTTAAACGATTTCAGCATAAGACTGCAACATTAGAAAATGTGAAAAAAGTGAAGGGGTCTGAATACTTTCTGAATGCACTGTATGACCCAAACGTTTAACCTCAGGTCCATATGCATTGGTGCAACCGGAGGAGGGTGGGTCTCAGGGAGCCTGATCCCCTTCTAAAATAAGGTATCCATATTCACAAATTCTGTATCCGTGAGGTTTTCCAGGAATGTAACCCTCACGGATACAGAGGACCAGGTGTGCATCATGGTACAGGTGTTCACTGCAGGTATAAATCAGTATTATTCTAGGATTTGAAAAATGAATTTTAAAAAGTAGAATCCCTGAAAAGGCGACACAGGTCCAGCGAAGCTATTGCATGCAAATGTTATGGTACTTGGAGGCATATCTGAGAAAAGTCTCTAGAAATTGGGTTGATACACCCTCTGGGGTCGAAGCAATACACTACCATAGCTTTGTTCCATATGAGCTATGCTCCAAGAAAAACCATGTTGCCACTTGGACAAATAGCTTAAAGGGTCAATTTGAGGTCCAAAGGTCATAGTTTCGAAAACAGCAAATAAAACAAGGAGAAAAAGCCATAAATGTCATAGCCCCCGTGGTTTTCATAATTTTGCTGTACGGACTTGAAGGCCGTCAGTCGGCCATATTTGGTCGGATTACAAAACAAAATATTCTGCATATGTATTATGTATACTCTCATGTATTGTCTTTGTGCCAAGTTTGAACAAAATCGGTCCATGCATTCAAGAAATGGTTGGGCATACGTTTAAGTAACAAAATACATACGGCCATCTTGTACAGCCAGCTGAGCCACGGTACTGTTTAAGTACATTCGGCCATATTGGATCTGATCTCGAAAAAATGATGTGCATATGTAACCCATCATTTAGTGTCTGTGCGCCAAGTTTGAACAATATCGGTAAATGCATGTCCGAGAAATGGTTGAGGCCGCGTGTTCAATAGCAGGTTTTTTTTTTACAATTAAAATGACCGTGAATCGGTCATCTTTGAACTCATGGCGAAACAAAATGATGTGTATATGTCGACCATCTTTTCTTGTCATTCAGCCAAGTATGCGGACACACGGACGGACGGATGGACGAGATCCAATCCATAAGCCCCCGTTTCAGACTAAGTCCAACAGAGGCTAATGAATAGTTTTGTTCAGGATTCCTTTTGAAGTGACATAATGTACACAAATACGTGTCTTACTGACTTGTGTTGAGTTTATATTCATATAAATTAAATAATTACATTAAAAAAACAAATGTTAACATATTTGGGGTCAAAGGTCAAGTAATGTTTGCCTTTTTTTTTTTGTATACAAGATCGAGGCTCGTGTAAGAGCTAACATTGATCACAAAAAGACAAACTGACACATAAAACATAAGATAAAGGGAGCGGGAGACAAGATGGGGAGAGAGGGGGAAGCACACAAGTACAACATCTGCGAGCAGGGACATCGGGAGATCTGTGGGAGGGAGAGGGCTTCGGGGGGAGGAGGTATAGGAAGGAAGGGGGGAGGGGTGGGTGGGAGAGGTAAAAACCACATGGACACAGACAGCACTTCCAGGAAAGAAGTCGGTATTCCAGAAAAGTGGATCTGGGGTGAATTAATGGGGGTAGAAAAGATCAAGGTTTTGGATGGGGGAAGATAAGAGATGGTGGTGAACAGCCGTTTTATAGACCTGGAGGAAGGAGTGGGATTGAAGAGAGTGTGGGAGTTTGTTCCAGAGGCGGGAGAAAAGAGGAATGAAAGAGTGAAGGTGAGCAGATAATTATATAATTTTTTTTAAATTATTTAAAAATAATATTTAAAATAACTTTTAAAAATAATAAAATTAAATATAAAAAAACTTTTAAAAATTCTTTTAAAAACCCATACTTCCCACCCTTGAATGTTGCAGAGGCGACGTTAATTTACATGAAAACGAGTTTAATTGTTCACATATTCTACTCCTGCCAGTCGAATTGTTCTATTGTTGGTTTGGATTGCATATTTGAAAGAGATGTCAACATGGTCAAAACACATGAAAAGCACTTAATCATTGTAGGTCAGGTTTGTACTCTTCAAAGCACTTTATACAGTTGCATGCAATCTTAGAAGAAATTGTTACGCAACTGCAAACCACAAACTCAAATTCAAGAACATTTGATAATTACAGGATATAACTTCCGCCATATCAAAACTGTAGCACACGTCGCAACAAATCATTAACACATCAACCATCATCTTGAAGTTCTTTCATTTCCAGCATGACCAAGTACATGATATTAAACAAATACAAAATCTTTTCAAAACAATGTCATAAATGTGCATCTTCAAAAGAGCCTGGTGTTGGCTTAACAGTTAAGGTGGCTGGCTTAAGATCTTAGGGTCTTGAGTTCAAGCTCCTGTCGGTCTGTTGTATTAACACCAGGTGGGTTGACCTTCTGTGGTTGGCAAAAATGAGTAACAGGGGCATTGCATCAGTGGCACAACTGGTGGGCGGTAATTCTGGCTCCGGCACCATACATTGATTGACTCCGCACTAGGGAGTGATCGTGAGTTCTTCGTATGTGCTGTACCAAGGCATCCTTTGTCGGGGGAGAGACCTTTCATCTGGCTTCAGATCTTTGCCCAGACCATCGAGGAAATGCAGATTTTCATGGAATAGATTCCAGAACGATCTCTTCCCAATTCCAACAAACTGACAGGTAGTGTCACATCAGTTATGGCGTGGTTTGCCAAAATATTTGAGCGAACCTCTTATCCACACGGCTATGTAGTTGTGTTCCCGTTTTGTGCCAGTTTTCATCCACACTTCCTCAGAAGGTCATGACGACTGCCCATGAGAAGGACAAGTATGCCAGTGACATGGCAGGCTATGACTATCCGCCGATATCCCGATAGCTGTGAATTGTTAGCCTAGAGGATCATCCATGTATCCGTCTCTTCGTGGTTTGTGCAGGGATTGCAAACATTTTGGGCAATGGGCAAGGTGCTTTTGGAGATGTCAGCAAACCACCACCAATCACTAGTTCTTTTGTGCCAACTGGAGGATTTGAAAGCTGTTCATCACTTAGAAAACCTGTTAAATTGGCTTTGTTTCATGGGCACATTTATCCACGACGTCGCGCTGCCCAGGCTGACCTACAGTTGTGGTTTGATATCTGAGTGTTCTTCTCATAGCCCTAGCCTAAAAAGGCGTCCCCCACAAGGCAGTAGGGATACGTTACCCTGGACAAGGGGCCCATACCAGGTACCGTCAGCCAAAGCCAGCTGAGCCTGGGACTCGCATAGGCCAGGGACGTCACTCCCTGAGGTAGCTGGAAAACAGCTACCCTGCTACCCCAATAAATGAATAAAGCGCAGCCAGTTCAGGTAAGAGATTATGTATTCTATAAATTGTGATTGATTTTCAAATATTTTTTTACAGGATTTAGGAACACTAAATATTTAATTTTATGTGCATGCAAACAGACACGTTATAAACAAAATGGAAAGGACTCACTCTTTGAAATTGTAACCCTGGAATTTGTTCCGTTAGCATTTATTGTGTGTCTGGTCTTGCTCTAGAACCTGAACATCCATTAGTCAAAAATACTGGTACCCAATAATTTATATTTCCGCATATTTTGCTTTTGAACAAGTTCGTCTCGACTTGTTTACCATTTGGCTCGTGCTCCTGCTCTGCACATTTGTTGGGCGTGCTCGGTTTTTAAGGCGAAGTAACTTGCACTTCCGGGGGAATAATTTTATGTCATTGTAGTGGATCAGTCAAATGTGGCACAACCCATTATAATTGCAGTTGAAGTAGACAGGTAGCCCTTCAAATGGGCAAATGTTCCAGCAGAAGAAACGCTGCAGAATGTAACGGAAACACCACTTCACTGTAATGCCACAATCTATCTGAATATCAACCGGTTACTGAGAATTTTGGCTTCGCTGACTGTTTCAACTGCTACAGCAGAGAGATCATTTAGCGCTCTTCCACGAATTAAGAGCTATGCACGCTCAAGTATGGGAGAAATTCGTCCAACTGGATAAATACTACTGGCAGTGCGTCGCAGGAGACGCATCTTTGTAGAGACCGTGATTGACACTCTTGCACTCTCATCCCATCGCCTTGATTTTATACAACTCTGCTACTTGGCAGGTAACCAAACGAATCCCCCCATACTTCCTAAGGAAAATCCTGGTTCTCTGCTGCCCATAATATGTCACTGGGGAGTGACATCTTTAGGAATTGATTTGTCACATATTTAAGAATTGATTGAGTGAACTACACACTATAGAACAGACCTGGATAATGTGAACCTTTGGGGATTATGGACCCCAAAGGATTCATGAAAAAAATACTTCATAGTCCATTTTTAGGTGTTTTCTTCACATTTCATTTTTGGACTAGGGAATGATGAGCATGGCCATGTAGCTTAAATAATGTATTGACAGAGATGGCAAGCCAGGTCAGGACATAGTGGATGGAATAAGGAAAGTCCATAGGACTATTTTAAAACCTAAATTTAGCCCAGGATCGAGCAAACAATTACACTAATATTAATGTGTATCTTGGAATGGAAACTCAGATCAAGAATCTGGTGGATATATGTACCCAGTAGTATTTCATGCAGCATTTTCTGTACATATCCATGATCTGTTCCAAAAAACAGTAACTTCCCTACATCACTTGGGTTTGTCGAGCTCTAAGATTCTCATTGAAATATGTGGGTTCTGATTCCAATACTGTGGATAACCCAATGATGGAATATTAATAACAATAAAACGTGCAGAGTTAGAGCTTTGGGGGGAAGGGTGTTATTCAGTGTGAAATTAGGAATAAGGGAGATATGTCGGTGTTCCATTTAATGCATAAATTATACAGATGCCAAGACTAATCTAGGGAGATGAAACATTCAGATATTCAAAGAAAGGGGCTTGATTATTTCTTTAAAACAACAAGTTATCCATTACATGAATACTTTCAGGGAATTAGGAATCATATCCAGGCCACTTCAACCATATTTCATTTTAGAACCATATATTTCTTAACAATGTAGGTCATATGGAAATTGTGATTTTCTGCAATTCCCCCACCCCTGCCGGACACATTATGTATATGCATAGGCACTAACACTCGCATCCCCAACCCCTCCTACCTTCACTAGAAAATACGCAGAACTTTATCTATACAATTTAGTACCACACTGCCAAAGCATTCTCTGTAATTAATTAGCCCCCGCTAGACTTAGTCCGAATGGGGGCTTATGGATTGGGTCTCGTCCGTCCGTCAGTCCGTCCGTGCGTCCACAACCACATCTCGGAGATGTATGGACCCATTTTGTTCATACTTGGCACAAAGACGATACATGACGGTATACATATGCACATAATTTTGTTTCGCGATTCGATCAAACATGACCGACCCCAACAACTGAGTACAATGTAGGTATAGGGAATTATAGGTCTTTAATATGTTTTTTTGGGGTGCGGTGGGCAATTTTGGGTGGAGTCGGGCCAGCTGTCAATCATGTGGTACGGCAGACTGTCCTAAAAATGTGGTGGTCTAAAACAAACTGGTATATATATATATATATATATATAGTAATACATATATATATATACTGTAAACACTAATTGATATAAACATGTAAAATAAATGTAAATTGGCTTTACGATGAAGTCTCCTGCTGCGTTGAAGAAGAATAAACATGACCCCTCCCTTCTGCAATGTGTCTAATGCCCCCACCATTCCTCCCCTATTAATCTCTTAAATTGCTTCCGTTTGTAATCTCTCGATGTGTTTTATAAATCGTTCTGCAGCTCCGTAAACCACTGAAAGAAAAAAAAATTCCATTGTCTTATGCTTTGGCACCATTATTAACGGTGCGATAAAAAAAACAAAATGCTTGTAGTGCAAGATAGCCATCACCACTCAGCTCAAAAACCACGACTGGTCTAAGTTGCACCTCATGATGTTGACCTTGTAGACAGGCGTTCTTCCCAAACCTCAGTGCTCTTTAACACCGCTGGGAAGATCATACGTAAGTTTTAAATGATGATATTTACTATTAATCATGGTTGGGAAGAAGAGGAGTGTGTTGGAGTTGTGTGGGCTGTGACGTGGAATTACTAAATGCGATAACTAAATCGATACACAAAGAGGTTGCCAAATATTGGTCAGACCATGATATTCAAACCCACAATATTTAAGGGTTTACTGTGGCGGACACAAAAGCCCACTGGCGTGGTGACATCATTCCGCGCACCAAGCGGGCGGTGGCCACGCACCAGGGGTAGGCGTGGCCTCATGATATACACCGGGCGCCCAGCCCGGGACAGTACAGTGTTACAGTGTAGTCTGACAATAAAGACATTTATATGTTACCGCTTGTCCGCTTCCTCCTTGCTCACAAGCAGCGCGCGTAACGCCGCGCTTTACTGGTGACCCTCGACGTTGGATCCGCCGAAGCGATCCTTCCGAACACGACGCCATGGCATTGGCGATTAAACTTCCCGAGTTTTGGGAGGCCCAGGCCGAGGTCTGGTTCGTTCAAGCCGAAGCCCAGTTTCAGCTTCGGCGCCTCACCAACGACGACCTGCGCTACTGCCATGTCGTCGCCTCCCTCGGGCCCGGCACGGCCGCTCGAGTTGTGTCCGTCCTTCGCCACCCACCGGACGGCCACAAGTACGAGACACTCAAGCGGCTACTCCTAGCCACGTTCGGCCTCACGGACGACGCACATGCCGATCGCCTCCTGGATCTCCCCGAGCTCGGTGAGACGCGCCCGTCGGTCCGAATGGACCATATGCTGTCACTGTTGGGCGACGAAGCCCCCGGTTCGCTATTCCGGGCGCTTTTCCGGCGCCAACTTCCAGCGCAGGTTCGCCTTGCGTTGGCCGGGACCGAGCTAACGGAACCCCGAGCATTGGCAGCCGAGGCGGACAGGTATTTCGCCGCTTCGGACACGCGGGCGAGCGTCGGCGTGGTCTTCACGGCCCTCGACGCTGATGTTCAGCAGCACGCTGATGTTCAGCAGCACGCTGATACGCGCCTCGTGAGCGCCGCCACGCCCCGCCCACCGCCGCGGCGAAAACCGCCACCGCGGGGAAACCCGCCAACTCCACCGGCCTGGCGGAGCCAGCCGCGCTCCTCCAGCTCCACCACCTGGTGCTGGTTCCACACCAAGTTCGGCCACGAAGCTCGGCGGTGTCATCCGCCGTGCTCCTTCCACGGGTCGGGAAACGCCCGGGCCGGCGCTCAATAGTGGCGATGAGCGCCGGCCGTTCGAACAGCCTGCTGTTCATAACGGACACCTTCTCCGGGCTACGTTACCTGTGCGACACGGGAGCGCAGGTGAGTGTCATTCCCGCCGGCACGTCAGACAAGCACGCCGCGGGTGGGGGCCCCACGCTGCTTGCCGCGAACGGGACGCCCATCCGTACGTACGGAAAACGCTGCCTCTCTCTGCGGTTTGGAGGGCAGGTTTTCCGATGGACGTTCGTCACTGCCGACGTGCCCATGGCACTGCTTGGCGCGGACTTCCTGTGCGCTAATGGGCTCCTGGTCGACGTCAAGCGCAGACGGCTTGTCCAGGCCGAGACGTTCAGCTCGCTCGCTTGCGCGTTGCCCAGCTCAACGAGCGGCTTGCCAAGCGGCTTGCCGAACGATTCGGTTCCGGCCACGTTGGGCTGTACGCTTCCGGCAGCGGACGCATTCACCCGCCTCCTCGCCGGCTTCCCGGCCCTCACGCGGCCCACCTTCTCGGCGGGGGCCGTCAAGCACGGGGTGGCCCATCACATCCCCACCGTCGGGCCACCGGTCTACGCCCGGGCACGCCGCCTCGAGCCGACGAAGCTGGCGGTGGCAAAAGCGGAGTTCGCTACCCTGGAGCGACTCGGCATCGTGCGGCGCTCAGAGAGCGCTTGGGCGTCGCCGCTGCACATCGTGCCGAAGCCCGGCGGGGGATGGCGACCGTGCGGGGACTATCGCCGTCTCAATGACGCTACGACTCCCGACCGCTACCCCGTCCCCCACATTCAGGACTTTTCCGCCCGTTTGGCGGGCAGGTCCTTCTTCTCGAAGGTGGACCTCATACACGGCTACCATCAGGTCCCCGTCAGGCCGGAGGACGTCCCGAAGACGGCGGTCATCACGCCATTCGGACTCTTCGAGTTCCTGCGCATGCCCTTCGGTCTGACGAATGCGGCTCAGGCGTTCCAGCGACTGATGGACAGCGTCCTGCGCGACTTGGATTTTGTCTTTGTCTACCTGGACGATATCCTCGTCGCCAGTGCGTCCCGCGAAGAGCACCTACGCCACCTCCGCACGCTCTTCGAACGCCTGGGCCAGCATGGCCTAATTGTGAACCCCGCAAAGTGCCGGTTCGGCGCCACCACAATCGATTTTCTGGGGCACCGTGTCACCAGGCACGGAGCCGTCCCCCTGCCGGCCAAGGTGGAGGCGGTGAAGGGGTTTCCGCGCCCCCGCACGATCAGAGGGCTGCAGGAGTTCCTGGGCATGGTGAACTTTTACCATCGGTTCCTGCCCCGTATCGCCCAGCTCCTGCGCCCCCTGCACGAAGCTCTCCGAGGTAAGCCGGGCAAAGGCGACGTTACCTGGACCGAGCAGATGGACACGGCGTTCACGGGCGCGAAGCTCGCCTTAGCTAACGCCACCATGCTCGCGCACCCGGCGCCCGATGCACCGATCGCCCTCACCACCGATGCCTCGGACTACGCGGTGGGCGCGGTGCACGAGCAATGGGTGCGTGGAGCTTGGCAACCGCTGGCGTTCTTTAGCCGGCAGCTTCGCCCGCCCGAACGCCGTTACAGTACCTTTGACCGCGAGTTGCTCGGACTTCACTTGGCGGTCAGGCACTTCCGCCATCTGCTCGAGGGCCGTGCGTTCACTGCCTTCGTCGACCACAAGCCGTTGATCTTCGCGATGGGCAAGGTCACCGAGCCGTGGTCGGCCCGGCAGCAGCGTCACCTCTCGGCCGTGTCCGAGTACACGACGGACATCCAGCACGTCGTGGGGAAGGACAACCCGGTGGTGGATTGCCTTTCCCGGGCCGTCGCCCACGCAGTCCACCTCGGCATCGACTATGCCCGGATGGCAGCGGACCAGGCCGCTGACCCCGACGTCCAGGCCTTGCGGACCGCCGTCACGGGCCTCCGCGTCACCGAGGTGCCGTTCGACGGCGCGGGCGCGGCCCTCTTGTGCGACGTCTCTCTCGGGCGTCCTCGCCCCATCGTGCCCGCGGGCTGGCAGCGCCAGGTGTTTGACGCCATCCACGGCTTGTCCCACCCGGGCGCGAGGGCCTCCCAAAGGCTGATCGCCGACAAGTTCGTCTGGCATGGCCTCCGGAAGGCCGTCCGCGGCTGGGCCAGGACGTGCCTCGCGTGCCAGCGCGCCAAGGTGCACCGGCACACCCAGGCCCCGTTGGCCCCGTTCACGGTGCCGGAACGCCGGTTTGACCACATCCACGTGGACCTGGTGGGACCTCTGCCCCCCTCGCGGGGTTTCACCTACGTCCTCACCATGGTGGACCGCACCACCCGGTGGCCGGAGGCCGTGCCCTTGGCGTCGACAACGGCGGCCGATGTCGCGCAGGCTTTCATCGCCAACTGGGTCGCCCGGTTCGGCGCCCCCTCAGACATCTCATCCGACCGCGGCCCCCAGTTCACCTCGGAGCTCTGGGGGGCGGTTGCGCAGGGGCTCGGGGTCCGGCTGCACCGAACCACGGCCTACCACCCCCAGGCTAACGGCCTGTGTGAGCGATTTCACCGCTCATTGAAGGCCGCGCTCCGGGCCACCCTCCGCGACGGCGGCTGGGTCGACAGGCTCCCCTGGGTCCTGCTGGGCCTCCGGACGGCGCCCAAGGAGGACCTGCGCGCATCCGCAGCGGAGTTGGTCTTCGGGCAACCGCTGCGGGTGCCGGGCGAGTTCCTCCCCGACTCCACGGCACCATGGTCCGCGGCACAGCAGCGCTCCGCTCTGCAAGAGACCGCCCAGAGGTTCGCCCCGGTGCCAACGGCATGCCACGGGCACCCACCGACGCACGTCGCCCCGGAGCTTCGCACGGCGGAGTACGTCTTCGTCCGCCACGATGCCCATCGGACACCACTGCGGCCCCCATACGACGGGCCTTTCCGCGTGATGGAGACCGGGGCGAAGCACTTCACCCTGGACATCGGCGGTACTCCTGACCGCGTTTCGGTAGACCGCCTCAAGCCGGCCCACCTCGATGTGGACCATCCACCGCCAGTGGCCCGACCCCCACGTCGGGGCCGACCTCCTGCGGGCGGACCCCCGGCACCGCCCAGCCCCGCCGCCCCCCGGTCCTGCACCCATCCCAGGGGCAGCCAGGGGCATCCCACCTGGCATCCCTGCACCCCGGACGCCGCCGATCGCCAGGGGGCGCTTCGGCCGGGTCATTCGTCTGCCCCGCAAACTGGCCCTCCAGGTGCGCGGGAATTCTGGGGGGGGCGCGTGTGGCGGACACAAAAGCCCACTGGCGTGGTGACATCATTCCGCGCACCAAGCGGGCGGTGGCCACGCACCAGGGGTAGGCGTGGCCTCATGATATACACCGGGCGCCCAGCCCGGGACAGTACAGTGTTACAGTGTAGTCTGACAATAAAGACATTTATATGTTACCGCTTGTCCGCTTCCTCCTTGCTCACAAGCAGCGCGCGTAACGCCGCGCTTTATTACTGTATTTAATATATATCTGGTCCGATCTACCATACTCTGTGTAACGGATCGTTGGTACTGCCCAAGCAGTTTCTTGGCCAAAGGTTATGCTGGGCTGTTTGCCATCCTTATTCCAGGAGAAGTTAGAGCAGGACTTTGGAACTAAGTCATGGTGCTGGCAAAAACACACCTACTCTTTACGAAGGACTCCGTGAGAGAGAAGAGGTCGCATGGGTATTTCTAGCCTTTTGAAGTGGTTCGAGAACATGTGGAGACAAGATCTTTCATGACTCTGTCATGAGTGTGCATGTGTGGGAAAGTGAGGAAGAATGTGTTTGTGTGCGAGTGAGCCTTGGTCACCTTTGTGGGAGCATTAGAGTGGATTTGGAAAAGGTTTCTGAAGCAGGAATGGCAGTCTTGCGAGTTGGTTGGTTGATCGCTTTGAGTGTTGATTTATTTATAAATTTCATTTTTTAAATCATAATATAATGATGTAGACTGTTAAAAAATGTATTCATTTTTTATTGAAGTTGTTTGTGGATATCAGTGTTTGCAGTGGTTTTCAGCACTTTCATTTCCACCATGTTGGATTCTGGGATGGCGGAAAGGTACGAATTTTCTTTGTACATGTTTATTGCGTTTATTGTGTATCTTAGTTTATTGGGTATTACATTATTTTATTATTTTCTCATTTCCATTTATATAATTAACTGTTATCTATATACAGACTTGGCATTTAATATGGAATATATATTTTTTCTTGACTTGGTTTACTTTCTGACCTCGGTATATCAATCTGGTGAGTTTCTTTTACGCTTCGGTGATTTCTTTGTTAAAAGAACCATGTCACTGATTGTCTGTCCCAGCAAGAAGTCAATAACAGGATTATATCACAGGTGGCGTGACAAAATGTACGGACAGCTACATTTGACGATTGGCTTCACAATCTGGTATATAAGGGTTGTTGCGTTCTGTATTAGTGGAAAACAACTGCTGCACGTCTACAAAAGTTGTTGCCGCTTCCCCTGGAGATGGTCCGTCAACTCGACAATGCTGTTTGTCATTTAGTGGTGGCTTTACGAAATTCCGGCATGAAACAGCGTGCTATTGCTCGGCAGTATGGCATCACTCAAGGTCAGGTGTCAAAGATCCTGAAACGAAATGCTCAGAGGGGTGTCCCTACTCCAATACCGAGGTCAGGACGTCCCCGCAGAACCACAAGGAGGGATGATCGCCAGCTGCACCGGTTAGTCCGCAATGGCCGTACCAAGTCAGCTAATCGGCTTCGGGCTGAGTGGCAGCAACTGACAAATGTGCCTGTATCCAGAAGGCCAGTCAACCAACGACTGGTTCAAGCAGGCTATCGTGCCAGGCGTCCCCTGAGAAAGCCACGTCTGACCAGACAACACCGCCAGCTTCAATTGCAGTGGGCCAGAGAGCACCGTCAATGGCAGCCAGGACACTGGAATCACGTGAGCTTCAGTGACAAGTCTAGGTTTCTGGTCTATCGTCAATATGGCCACATCCGAGTGCGCAGACAAGTGCATGAAGCCTACAACGAAGATTGTATAGTGCCAAGAGTCCATGCTTGAGGTGGTGGGGTGACCGTTTCGGCTGCTTTTCATGCAGGGGGCAAAACTGACCTGGTTGTTTTGAATGGAAACCTGAACCAGTTCAAGCACAGGGCCATTCTGAAAGAAACATTGCTTCCATTTGTTCGTGCAGCCTATCGAGGAAACTTTGTCTTCCAAGATGACAATGCACGGCCTCATCGTGCTCGCATGATCCAACACTTTCTTGCTGACCGTGGTGTCGAGCATATGGAGTGGCCTGCCATGTCCCCGGATATGAATCTGATAGAGAACTTGTGGGCGGAATTAACGCGTCAAATCGACAACTTGGACCAGCAGCCTGCCTCTGTGCGTGAATTGCAGCAGGCTATTGTAACTGCATGGCAAGCGATTCCTGTCCAAACCTTGGCAAATCTCGTGAACAGCATGCCTCAATGTGTACGTGCTCTCCTGAATGCTCGTGGGGGTTACACGAAGTACTGAACTGTAATTTTACTGTCCGTAATCCCAGTCGTAATTTAACTTTTGTTTTTGTTAAAAAAATTTTTTGGCTAATGTGCAAAATAAAGAGATACTTCTGGAAAACGCACAGACGTTTAACACAGTACTGTCCTTGAATTGAGTTCCATATCAGTTTACATCACTTTCAAGGATCAATTTACTTGCTTCGAAATGTCAAATGTGGTTTTGTTTCTTTTAAAGGTCACATTAACAAAATCTAGAATAATTTCAACATAATTCCAATGAACTTTTGGTTCTAAGTCATCGTGAAAAGTAAGTTCACCCCCACAAAAAAAAAATCCATATTAAATGCCAAGTCTGTATTATATAAACGCGAGTTGTCTCTGTGTGTGTGTGTCCAGTTTTTGTGTGTCCGCGTTTTATTCAGAGATGGCTGAACGGAACTTCATCAAAATTTCAGAGGTTCATCAGTGAGTGCCTGGGAGTGTTTTAGGAAAAAAAATTTGAAAAAAAAAGTTCGTTTTTTTTGGAGTTAACAAAAAAAAAAAAAAAAAAAAAAATCGCTCGATAGTGCAGAAGCCTTTTAAAATTATGTGCAAGTGGTCTGACAGGCCGATGGTCTCCCACGATCTCTCCTCCCAGTCCACCAGATTATCACACACTTACAACTTCATGACAAACGACATAGGATCGAGGCCTAACTAACGAGACCACCCGCAGCTCTCTCGGCCTTCTGGTTGCTTCACACGAACCCGACAAACAACGTCTTCGTTTCAATAAATGACAATATCCAGCCGATTGGATTCATGACGTCACAGCACACAAAACTACTCATATCTTTGGATTTGGACAAACTAAACGTAGTTATGTAGGGGAGAACCGTGCGCGAAAGTCGATACCAATGGCGACCCTCACAGACCCGTATTTCCCGAGATAGCGCGCCGGCCCGGCGGCAACAGGCACGCGCTGCTGTAGGTACCATTGGAAATTTGAAAAAAAAAAAAATGTTGACGCGCAGGGTCAAAATCGATGCGCGCGCTGACCAGAGACCGGAAATATATTTTTTTCGGCCTTATATACAAGTACACATTCGCATAAATAAATACAAAACAATTACCAGACATTTGAATACAGATAAATCAAACAATTCCGGAAGTGTACGAATTTGGTAGTACGGCTTCTTCTTCTTCCTGATCTGCATCACACTTAACTCAGAAACGTGAGCCATTCCCCTTCCTCTCCTGCCTCCATCCTCCCTCCCCTCTCCACCCTTCCCCCCTCCCCCATTCCCTCCTCCCCTTCCCCCCTCTCCCCAATCCCTCCTCCGCTTCCCCCCTCTCCCTCCACCTCCACTCCCCCCTCCCCTCTTCTTCCCACCCTCCCATCCCCCTCTCTCCCCCTCCCCCGCCCGGCAACGCCGGGTACTTCTGCTAGTCTACTACCGTAT
The DNA here is from genome assembly GCF_964187855.1 of Myxine glutinosa. NCBI lineage: Eukaryota > Metazoa > Chordata > Myxini > Myxiniformes > Myxinidae > Myxine > Myxine glutinosa. Next base: position 226,699,066 of record NC_136262.1, read on the forward strand.
ATAAGAGAGCCGTTGGTCTGTGTGTGTCTGTGTCGCCATTTTTCTCAGAGATGGCTGAACGGATCTTGGTCAAACTTTCAGAGGTTCATCAGTGAGTGCCTGGGTGTGTGCTAGGCAATTTTTTTTTTTTTTTAACCAAAAAAGTTAGTTTTTTTGGATTAAAAAAAAAAGCGCTCTATAGTGCCTAAGCCTTTTTGATTAATGACAGTTATATACAAGTACACATTCACATAAACAAATATAAAACAATCACCAGACATTTGAACACATATAATAAAACAATTCCGGAAGCGGTCAAAGTCAGAGGTGAGGCTTCTTTTTCTTCCTGAACGTCATCATACTTAACTCAGAAACGTGATGAACAGCACATTCACCAGCATATATTAAATGAAAAGGTAAAATGATGATTTGGCATTTGTGATGGATTCTGATTTGGATATAATTGCTTTTCCATTATATTTGCCCTCATTTCAAATATGTTAATGTTTCGTTTTCGCTTGAGCAACGTCGCCGGGTACTCCAGCTATAAATGCTTTTATACTTTACTCGGGGTACAAATACAAATACAACTTTGTCTGGGGGGTAACATAGACTATGTGACCGTGGCCTCATTCGGGGGTGTGGGGGACCAGGAGAGGGGCGTCAATTCTCTAGGTAAATGTGTAATGTGTAGCACCACCTGGTGATGTGACATAGGGTATTACAATTTACTTTTTTTTTTTTTACCTGGACCACACTGAGGTTAAAGCACTCTTTGCACGGGTAAAATTTTCCTCCTTCCACGACTGGTCTAAGTTGAGGGTTGAGTTGTGTACCTCCCCCCCCAACCCCCAAAACGGAGGAGCGTGTCAAAGTCCCCCGCCCAAAAGATGTATGTGTAGTATATCTTTCACCTCCCCCTCCCCTCCCCCTTCCACTCCCCCCATTCCTTCCTCACCCCTCCCTGTCCTGCTCCCCCCCTCCCCACCCCCCCCCTCCCCGGCAACGCCGGGTACTCCCACTAGTGTTGGTATAGGTGTTGTAGGTGCTGTTGGGCCTTCTGTTTGTTTCTTGTCTCATACAGATTCTCATTGGATGGGGGCACCCCTTTTTGGTGCTGATGGTATCAAGGTTAGTGTAAAATGAAAAACGTAGTAATATGTTACACCAAACCTTTATCAGTTTTCATTTTTACGTAGTCTAAGAAAAGCAATATATATGTTCATGGATTGTATACCTAAGACAGAAATTGCTGTGCAGATTTTCCATCAAGCAAGACCTGAGAAAATTTCACAATGAAGCTGTGCTGGTGAAAGGCATTAATATGGAAAGGCAAGATGTAGAAGAATGTCTAAAGCTCGTATTTCCACCGAGACTTCAGAAGAGCAGTAATGGTGGCATAAAGGAGATATGGCTTAAACATAGACAAAGGTTCTCATGGATGAATGTTGTTAGCTTCAAGAGCTGCAAAGGCTCATGCTGTAATATTCCTACCTACAACGTTGATAAAGTAATTTTTGTTAGCATATTTACAGAGTGTAAAAGCCGAGAAAGACAAGAATCATACATTTTGAATTGCAATGTCGACCACAAAATACATTTAAAAAGCCTATGAAGTCAGCATTTGATTTCTGAATCAAGCAAAAGCAAATGAAACAAGACTATAAATTTACATTTGATTGAACTGATCATGATAATCATCCGTGCTGCAAAGAGAGCTTTTAGGAGCACTAATAGGTTTTTTTCCCCCTTTATATCACAAAGTAGATGAAGCATCTTGTCTGAGCCTGCAGTTCCATGTGACGAAAAATTTGTGAAATGTTTTCATCAGGAATGCTGATTGAACTGTATTATTCGTCTATTCCAAAGATTACCAAATCCCCGGCCCCCTTCCCCCACATCTGCTTCCGAAAACTCCACATCCTCACCACTTACAAATCCGAAAACTCCACATCCTCTCCATAAACCCCACATACTCTCCCTAAAAACCCACATCATCTCCCTAAAAACCCACATCCTCTCCCTAAAAACCCACATCCTCTTCCTAAAAACCCACATCCTCTCCCTAAAAACCCCACATCCTCTATCCCTAAATACCCCACATAATCTCCCTAAAAACCCACATCCTCTCCCTAAAAACCCACATACTCTCCCTAAAAACCCACATCATCTCCCTAAAAACCCACATCCTCTCCCTAAAAACCCACATCATCTCCCTAAAAACCCACATCATCTCCCTAAAAACCCACATCCTCTCCCTAAAAACCCACATCCTCTCCATAAAACCCACACATTCTCTCCCTAAAAACCCCACATCCTCTATCCCTAAATACCCCACATAATCTCAATAAAACCCCACATCTTCTCCCTAAAAACCCACATGCTCTCCCTAAAAACCCACAACCTCTCCCTAAAACCCCACATCCTCTCCCTAAAAACCCCACATCCTCTCCCTAAAAACCCCACATCCTCTCCCTAAAAACCCCATATCTTCTCCCTAAAAACCCACATCCTCTCCCTAAAAACCCACATCCTCTCCCTAAAAACCCCACATCCTCTCCCTAAAAACCCCACATCTTCTCCCTAAAAACCCACATGCTCTCCCTAAAAACCCACATCCTCTCCCTAAAACCCCACATCCTCTCCCTAAAAACCCCACATCCTCTCCCTAAAAACCCCACATCTTCTCCCTAAAACCCCACATCTTCTCCCTAAAAACCCACATGCTCTCCCTAAAAACCCACATCCTCTCCCTAAAACCCCACATCCTCTCCCTAAAAACCCCACATCCTCTCCCTAAAAACCCCACATCTTCTCCCTAAAAACCCACATCCTCTCCCTAAAAACCCACATCCTCTCCCTAAAAACCCCACATCCTCTCCCTAAAAACCCCACATCCTCTCCCTAAAAACCCCACATCTTCTCCCTAAAAACCCACATCCTCTCCCTAAAAACCCACATCCTCTCCCTAAAAACCCACATCCTCTCCCTAAAAACCCACATCCTCTCCCTAAAACCCCACATCCTCTCCCTAAAAACCCCACATCCTCTCACTAAAAACCCCATATCTTCTCCCTAAAAACCCACATCCTCTCCCTAAAAACCCACATCCTCTCCCTAAAAACCCCACATCCTCTCCCTAAAAACCCCACATCCTCTCCCTAAAAACCCACATCCTCTCCCTAAAAACCCCACATCCTCTCCCTAAAAACCCCACATCCTCACCCTAAAAACCCACATCTTGTCCCTAAAAACCCACATCTTCTCCCTGAAAACCCACATCTTCTCCCTAAAAACCCACATCCTCTCCCTAAAAACCCACATCCTTTCCCTAAAAACCCACATCCTCTCCCTAAAAACCCACATCCTCTCCCTAAAAACCCACATCCTCTCCCTAAAAACCCCACATCCTCTCCCTAAAAACCCCACATCCTCTCCCTAAAAACCCACATCCTCTCCCTAAAAACCCCACATCCTCTCCCTAAAAACCCCACATCCTCACCCTAAAAACCCACATCTTGTCCCTAAAAACCCACATCTTCTCCCTGAAAACCCACATCTTCTCCCTGAAAACCCACATCTTCTCCCTAAAAACCCACATCCTCTCCCTAAAAACCCACATCCTTTCCCTAAAAACCCACATCCTCTCCCTAAAAACCCACATCCTCTCCCTAAAAACCCCACATCCTCTCCCTAAAAACCCCACATCCTCTCCCTAAAAACCCCACATCCTCTCCCTAAATACCCCACACCCTCTATCCCGAAATACCCCACACCCTCTCCCTAAATACCCCACACCCTCTATCCCTAAATACCCCACATCCTCTCCCTAAAAACCCACATCTTGTCCCTAAAAACCCCACATCCTCTCCCTAAAAACCCCACATCCTCTCCCTAAAAACCCACATCCTCTCCCTAAAAACCCCACATCCTCTCCCTAAAAACCCCACATCCTCACCCTAAAAACCCACATCTTGTCCCTAAAAACCCACATCTTCTCCCTGAAAACCCACATCTTCTCCCTAAAAACCCACATCCTCTCCCTAAAAACCCACATCATTTCCCTAAAAACCCACATCCTCTCCCTAAAAACCCACATCCTCTCCCTAAAAACCCCACATCCTCTCCCTAAAAACCCCACATCCTCTCCCTAAAAACCCCACATCCTCTCCCTAAAAACCCCACATCCTCTCCCTAAATACCCCACACCCTCTATCCCGAAATACCCCACACCCTCTCCCTAAATACCCCACACCCTCTATCCCTAAATACCCCACATCCTCTCCCTAAAAACCCACATCTTGTCCCTAAAAACTCCACATCCTCTCCCTAAAAACCCCACATCCTCTCCCTAAAAACCCCACATCCTCTCCCTAAAAACCCCACATCCTCTCCCGAAAAACCCCACATCCTCTCCCTAAAAACCCCACATCTTCTCCCTAAAAACCCCACATCCTCTCCCTAAAAACCCCACATCCTCTCCCTAAATACCCCACACCCTCTATCCATAAATACCCCACATAATCTCAATAAAACCCCCATATGTTCTCCCGAAAAAACCCCCACCCTCACCCTAAAAACACTACATCCTCTCCCTGAATGCCCCTTTTATGCAAGAGTCCCTCAATGCAAGTGCACTCTCAGAATTGATTGTACAAAACAGATTCCATGATTAATATTTTGGGCAGTGCATATTTTGATATTTAATAAATTGATATTTATTTATTTATTTTAATATATATATATATTATTTTTTATTTTTTACTTTTAAAAATGATTTATTATTTACTTATTTATTTTAATATTGATATGATATTTAATATTTAATATTTATCAGCACATTATGGTTCAAACAATCATATTCAAGATTGGCTTGTTTCCATTTTTGATGCATGGCTTCATTGTCAGCTACCGTCGTACCCTAAGAAAAAGCATTATATACAATAGGCCATTTTACCTCAAATATGATAGTGCTAAAACCGATATATAGCACGATATTTCAAAAAGTTGTGGACGACTTATGACAAAACTTGGTGGACAGGTTGGGTGTGTGACAAGTTCGATCGATTTGATTTTGGTGCATATCCAAATTCGGATCCGGACAAAAGTTTTTTTTTTAGCGATTCTTCACCATTGAGTGATAGGGCCATAAACGATATGTATAGCATGGTATTTAAAAAACCTGAAACGACATTTGACCAAACTTGGTGAATGAGTTGGGTAAGTGACAAGAACAATCCGATTAGATTTTGGCTCATGTCCGAATCCAGATCCGACCTATCAGTGGTATAAAACGTAAACTGTTCACCTGGCAGAGGTATGCGCTCTACCGAGTACCGTTCTAGTTTACAATTTGAAACTCGAGGTGTGTGCTCAAATGACAATGCAAAACTGGCCAATACAACACCCAATTATGGGCATTTCTGAGCTCCTCACCACTTACAAAGCTTTAATCCGCAGCTTAATGGAATACTGCTCTCCCCTCTGGGCTGGTGCTCCTGCCTCACACCAAGCTCGGCTTCACGCTGTTGAAACCAAACCTTTCAGGATCATTGGAATGTCCCACAATCAAGCTGATTCTGAGGGCATTTCACTAGCTCGCCACAGGCAAGTAGGTGGTCTTTCTATCATCTATCGACTCCTCTCCGGCCTTGCTTCCCAGCTCTGTCTGTGCTGCGTCCCCCAAATACTCATTCAGGACGCATAAGATCTGCCAGCAACCCTCTTCTGGTGAAACTACCAAAATCAAGACTCTCTGCTCACCTTCACCCTTTCAATCCTCTTTTCTCCCGCCTCTGAAACAAACTCCCACACTCTCTTCAATCCCTCTCCTCCCTCCATGTCTTTAAAACAGCTGTTCACCACCATCTCTTATCTTCCCCCATCCAAAACCTTGATCTTTTCTACCCTCGTTAAAACACTCCAAATCCACCTCATTTAATCCCCAACTTCTTTCCTGAAATTTATAGAAGTGTTTATTTGCTTTATACCGTGTACCCATCCTGGTAAGCAATAAACCTGGTGTTGGGCTAGCGGCAAGGGTGCCAGCTTAGGATAACCAAGGATCCTGGTGTTCGAATCCTGGTCGATCGCTGAATTAACACCAGGGGGGTTGACTCAGCCTGTCATCCTTCTGAGGTCGGCAAATTGAGTACCAGTACACTGGTAATTCCCTGTTTATCGTAAAAAAAGGCGACAAACAGGGTTGGCGGCAGGAAGGGCATCCGGCCGTAAAACATTGCTTCAAAAAGGGGACCAAAAAAAAAAAACAACAACCACGGTCCCCGAAAGGGCCAACCCCCGCTTTGCGGGGAAAAATGGCCTCTAAACGGTGGTTTTTATACCGTGTACCCCTCCCTCCTCCAGCCCTCCCTCTCCCACAAATCTACCGACGTCCCTGTTCTCTGCTGTTTTTGTGCTTGTTTGCCTTCTCTCCCTCCCCCTCTTGTCTCCCGCTCCTTTCATTGTATGTTTTATGTGTTTGTGCATGTTTTCATGTTCAATGTGTTCGCTCTTACACGAGCCTTGATTCTGTATACAAAAAAAAAAAATCTGCTGTTTTATACTCCGGAATATGTGCTCTATAGTCTATCACATAAATTTTTTTTTAAGCGCCATGGTTACACAGTAAAGAACAGAAATGAAATATAGAAGAGGGTATTTGAAGATGATTCAAGCACTTTGGGTGCCCTAAAATTTGCACAACTCAGAATATACTAATAAGGTTGCACGATATCATGATAAATATGCTTCGGATACTGCTCCTCTTTCATGCAGTACCAATGAAGCCCTTTTGAGTGCAGTACAATTCAAAGAGACGATGCAAATAAATTACACTCTTCTATGTCATGCCACAAAGTTATCTCCCCTCAAAAGTAAAGGTTCCTCCTCCATGACATTTTACATCTGCGAAAATAGTATTATGTTTTGGGTTAGTATCAATAACAAAATATCTCCTTGTGAGCAAAATTGGTCAGATTCGAGACTGAAAGTCTTAGAGACTGAAAGAAGTCTCTAAGAACCCCAGAATGTCATCACGGGACCTACAGGTAGCTCTTGCCACTGTTGATGTCAAAGTGCACGAGTCCACCATTAGAAAGAGGCTGTACAAATTTGATCTACATGGAAGGTGTGCCAGAAGGAAACCTTTGCTGTCCAGAAAGAACATCAGGGCAGGACTAAAGTTTGCCAATGAACACCAAGGCAAAGACCAGCACTTCTGGAACAATGTGCCCTGGATAGATGAGTCAAAGGTGGAGCTATTTGGCCACAGTACCAGAAGACATGTTTTGCGAAAACCAAAGACAGCATTTGACCACAAGAACCTGATACCAACTGTAAAGCATGGTGGTGGAAACATTATGGTTTGGGGCAGCTTTGCTGCATCAGGGCCTGGGCAGCTCACCATCATAGAATCCACTCTGAATTCTTCATTGTACCAGATGGTGCTTGAGGATAATGTGAGGCCATCTGTCGGAAAGTTGAAGCTCAACCGAAGGTGGACCTTGCAACATGACAATGACCCTAAACATACCAGTAAATCCACCAAGGAATGGCTGAAAAGAAAGAAATGGAGGGTTCTGGAATGGCCAAGTCAAAGCCCGGATCTAAATCCCATCGAGATGTTGTGGGGGATTTGAAACGAGCTGTGCATGCAAGAAACCCCTCAAACATCGCACAACTGAAAGAATTCTGCATGGAGGAGTGGGAAAAAATTTCTCCCAGTCGATGTCAGAGACTGGTAGACAGTTATAAGAAATGCCTACTTGAGGTCTAAACGGTAAGAAACGCCTACTTCCTTTGGCAGAAGCCAAAGGGGGCAATACCACCTGTTTGAGCGAAGGGTGTACTTACTTTTTCCACATGCGAAATTTGCATTTATGTTTATTTAAATTATACAATGGACTACAAAATGTAAATGTTTCATAGTATTTGTTATATTATATCACCTTTATCTTTCAATATTGCAGAAATAAAGATCAAATAGCTGTTTGTTGAAATATGTTGAAAAAGTCAAAACTTTACATGGGGTGTACTTACTTTTTCACGTGACTGTAGGACATCCGAAACAGCCTGGCTGGCACACTGCTTGACAAGCTTTGTGCCTGTGACATCCAAGATCACCGTCATTCCTCACTTGCCAACTTTCTCCACTTGCAGAGTCAACACGTAGCCCAACATGGAATCCTGTCATCTCCTCTTCCAGTGGAGCCTGAGGTTCCCCAAGGAAGTCTAGTTCTTACTGGGCCCAGTATAGTTCTTAATATACTACAATGACATCGGGATGCTCTGAATAACCTTTTTATCTTTACTGATGAATCCATTTTGTGCCGTACTGTATTCCTATTCCAAAGAGAGGGCGGCAGCAGCTGCTTTCCTCTCTACTGACTTGGAAAGTATCAGATGCTGTCCGACGAATGGAATAAGTCATTCAATCTGGGCAATTCTCTCACGCTTACTCTGTCTGTCCCAAAAAATCGTCTCATAAATCAATCTATATATCTTCATAATCAATCAACGCTGGAGTAGGTTCAGTATATTGAGATTCCATTCCTTTCACCATCAGTCATGACCTTTCGTGGGCAGTGCACGTATCCAAACTGGCCTCGAAAGCCAGCCACCGAGTGGGTATCCGCCGTCAAGCTATGCTCTTCGATTTTCAATATTAACTTCTCCCAACTGACGAGGCCTTTGACCTCAGTGGAATACTGCTCTCCCCTATGGGCTGGTCCTCCCACTTCAGATCTTAAATCCTCTGACCCACAGCAGTTCTCTCCGAAAAGACCGACTGGACAACCCTCCCATCCACTTTCTGAATAATCCTCTCCAAGATGTTCTGTCACTCAAGCTTTTGGGTCTCACTATCTGCCATGATCTTTCCTGGGAAAACCACATTTCAAATCTGGCCTCCAAAGCCAGTCACCGACTGGGCATCCTCCGTCATGCGAAGTCCTTCCTTGGCACACCTGAGCTCCTCACCACATACAAGGCTTTCATCCGCAGCTCAATGGAATACTGCTCTCCCCTCTGGGCTGGTGCTCCTGCCTCACACCTAGGTCGTCTTCACGCTGTTGAAACCAAAGCATTCAGAATCATTGGAATGTCCCACGATCAAGCTGATTCTGAGGGCATTTCACTAGCTCGCCACAGGCAAGTAGGTGGTCTTTCTATCATCTATCGACTCCTCTCCGGCCTTGCTTCCCAGCTCTGTCTGTGCTGCGTCCCCCAAATACTCATTCAGGACGCATAAGATCTGCCAGCAACCTTCTTCTGGTGAAACTACCAAAATCAAGACTCTCTGCTCACCTTCACCCTTTCGTTCCTCTTTTTCCCACGTCTGGAACAAACTCCCACACTCCCTTCAATCCCACTCCTCCCTTCAGGTCTATAAAACAGCTGTTCACCACAATCTCTTATCTTCCCCGATCCAAAACCTTGATCTTTTCTACCCCAATTAAAACACCCCAAATCCACCTCTTTCAATCTCCAACTTCTATCCTGAAATTCCTGGTAGTGTTCATTTGGTTTATATCGTCCCCCATCCCTCCCCCCTCTCCTTTCCACAGATCTACCGACGTCCCTGTTCTCGACTGTTGTTGTGCTTGTATGCTTTCCTCTCTCTCCCCCTCTTGTCTCCCACTCCCTTTATTGTATGTTTTATGTGTCCATGCATGTTTTCTTGTTTAATGTGTTAGCTCTTACACGAGCCTCGACTCTGTATACAAAAATAAATAAATAAAAATGTTTGCATCCTTGTTGATTTCACTCGAGGCACATCATGAGTGCATTATGCTGTTCGGCAAGAACTGAACATTTGCATCAACCACTTATCTTCATGTACGACTTTATTTAATAATTGTAAAATGTGAATTTGAAGGTATCCAGTATATATGCCACCTCGTTATGGTGCACTAATGCTGAATGCTTCAACACCTATAGATTCTTCAAATTAAGTGGTGGAAAATGGCTTAATTAGGCGCACTTTGGCAAGCACATACGTACACATGTCCAAGTAAATAATGAAAAACTCCAAAGAGCACTCAACGAGAATTAAGACCCGTGGGACAGATGCCTTGGCTGCCCTCAAGATGCGTGCAGGTGCGTATCGGCTTTATGAGCCTGTACGCCGATTCAGAGTCATGGAAGGAGCATTGGAGTATTCATCTGTGGCAGATGGATGATGAAGGTAACAGGGGCATTCACAATGTTCTCGGAATCACATGCCCAAGAAGCAGCTGTTTTATCGTTATACAGGTATGATGTATAATGAGGAAAGACATGCTTTTATTTACGGTACTCATTTATATACATTTATATACATAGCATAATGGTGAAACCAATGTGGATTTTATGTTTAAAAGCATCAAATTTGGTACAGTGGTAGACCACTGCATACTGGTGAGTCCACTGAAATATTTTGCAATAGAGCCACCATTTCCAAGATGGCCCCCATTAGTTAAATTCCTGATATTGTTGGATTATATTGAAATTGCAGTTTGCATTTTCTACTCTATTTACCTTTTACATATATTACATTTGGGACATTTTGTAACATCAAAATAAACAATAAAAACATGATTTTTTCAAGTTGGCAATTTGTTGACCCATTGAAAAAACAGTCAACAACTTGATTTTTCAACGTTATTCATAACACATATAAACTAGAAAGCATTCCAAAAAGCAAAGCCTATCCGCATCCACTTTGCACTCAAACTAAACTTGACGAAAACAACAGCTAACTAGAACGATACCTGGTGGAGCGCATACCTCCACCAGGCTGAGCAGCTTATGGTTTGTACCCCACTGATAGGTCGGATCTGGATTTGGACCTGAACCAAAATCTAATCGGCTTGTTCTTGTCACCAAACCAACTCATCCACCAAGTTTTGTCATAAGACATCCATAACTTTTTGAGATATCAAGATATATATCGCTTTTCACCCGATCACTCAACGGTGAAGAATCACTTAAAATTTTTTTTGTTCTGGATCCGGATTCGAATCTTCACCAAAATTAAATTAATTATTCGTTGTCAAACACCAAACCTGTCCACCAAGTTTCGTCTGAATCCGTCCATGACTTTTTGAGATATCCTGTTCACAAAAAGACAAAGAGGCGGACAGACTGAAAGAGTTGAGTTCAAAAAATAACCTACGCCCACCTTTGGTGGTGTAGGGAAAAAAAACATTGTTGTGATTTTGGAAAATTGCACCCCGGGGAGAAAGTTTTTAAGTAACAGCCCATGGTTTTCCTCCATGTCACAGATATGACATTGCTATTGCAGAGCTGGATCTTAGTTCTTGTGCTAATTTTATGGGGGGTTTTTTTTTTTACCTCCATCACCGAAAGTGTTTGTGTATGAGCAGGATATCTCAAAAAGTTATGGATGGAAACAGACGAAATTTAGTGGGCACGTTGGGTGTGTGGATGAGTTGATTCGATTTTGCTGAAGATCTGGATCTGAATACTGGAATTTAAAAAAGTGATTCTTCACCATTGAGTGATAGGGCCAAAAACGATATTTAAAAAGTTCAGTACAAAATGGAAACTGTCAGCCTGGTGGAGGTCCGCTCTCTACCAACTGCTGTTGTAGCTCCAAATATTTTTGCAATTTGTGAAGTCATGCTCTAGTTTTTGCAATCTGAGATCTCACTTCATCTTCCCATTCCATCCTCACTGATAGTACTTTCCAGGTAGATTAATCTGCCGATGCTATACAGTGAAGTCTCTCCAATATTGAGATTTGTATTATCATGTTTAGGCTCTATCTTCCTTGACTTTGTTTTCTTTGTATTGATTTTCAGGCCAATAATGTTCCCCTTCTTGGACCTGGCATCCGTCTGCTTATGCATTTGTTGAAATGAGAACAATAACCTTCCTAGGATAATGATTTGGTGTATGCACAATCTTGATTTTCTGACCCCTACCTGCTTCTCTCGAAGTTCCTTATCCACAGTATCCTTTCGTCTTGATAACAGCATCACATTAAAGACTATTCCTAGTACAGACAAAGGTGTAATTCCTCTCCATAAGACCATCTTTTTAAGGGATTTTTTGTTATAATTCCCCTCTTCGAGTCCTAAGGATTTTCCCCTTGTTTGCACGCAGTATTACAGACATTGAGTGGCTGTTTTCTCAATGTCTGGTCTACCAGGTTTTGTCATCTCTGCTGATATCAAATCGATTTCTGGTACTTTCCCATTCTTGAGTTTCTTAATTGCAGCTCAAATTTCTGAAATGGTCATGTATCAATATCCTAGTCATGTGTTGTGTCATCATCAATGTTGATTTTGTTGGGTAGAGGTGGTCTGTTAAGTAGCTCCTGAAAGTGTTCAGCCCATCAGTAATTACCTTCCCAATCCTGCTTTTAATGGGAAGACATTTTTGTCCCCTTTGACAAGATAGTGCTAGGTTGTTGATTTTGTACACAGTTCTTGAATTTACTTCTTTAGAAGCTTCTTTTGCCTGTCCAGTATTTGCATCTATCCATGCTCTCTTGTCCTTTCGTGCATCCCATGTAACTTTATCTATTTCATGATAGTTTGAATGGAGCTCTGTTTTCTTAGTCTTATTATCTTAGGCCTTTCTGTCTTTACATTGTTTTATTAGATTCCATGCTTCGTTACTTATCCACTCATCTTTCTTCCTCTTTTTGAAAGTGCTTTTACTTTAGCACAAGCTTTAGCCTTTTGGAAATGCCCTTTACTCTGTCACATATACATGTGAATTATTATATAATTACCTACCCCTGTACAGAGTATGGAAGAATAAACGATTCATTCATTCATGAGGCTCATCACAGGTATAGATCATAGTTTGAAACCATTGTCAGGCAGTTTTACAAGGGGCAAGGAAACGAATTTACAAATGCTTACAAAACTATCATTAAAAAAATCAAGCTTTCATTCTGGTATTGAAAAATTCGGGATTATTGATAACTCCAAACCTATAATCGATAGCATCCACAATATTAACAATAATGGCAGAACAAAATTTTTATTGACTTGTGATTTTTCCGCATTATGCAGGAAGATTCCACATGACAAACTCATATTGGCATTGGACAGAGCAATGGATAAAACATTTACCAGAGCTAGGAAAGTGCATGCACATTAGAGTCTATAAAAAAGACCACACCAGTCTAAAAAAAAAAAAATCCTTTTTTAAGGCCATTTTCCCTGCTAGAGCGGGGGTTAGCCTTGCAGGCCCCATGCCAATCATCATGGTTCACTTTTTGAAGCAATGTTTTTATGGCCGGATGCCCTTCCTGATGCCAACCCTAAGTCGCCTCTTACGACACGCAGGGATACGGTGTACCTATTCTAAACCGGAGCACACACCGGCACATTCATCCCGGCAAGCTGGTACTCAATTTGCCGACCTCAGAAGGATGACAGTCTGAGTCAACCCCCCTGGCGTTAATTCAACGATCGACCGGGATTCGAACCCAGGATCCTGGGATCCCAAACCAGTAACGACCATACTAGTCTATAAAGAAAAATCCATTTTCCTGCAGGTTTTTTTTTGCAAGAAAAAACTTCAGGAGGCCAGGTATTAGATTTGAACAAAGAACAATGGCTGCTTTACATATGGCAACAGGATACTCCCACAGACAATGGGGATTCCTATGGGTTCAGATCCGGTCTCTTCCTTTGCAAATTTGTTCCTACCCAAGTACGAGTTTGATTAGATCCAGAACATGAGCAGAAATAAACTAACATCTGCGAGAAAGTGCGGAAATATCTTGATTCATTAATAATTTACTGGAAATTAATAATAGGGTTGTAATTTTTTTTTTTTTGCAGACATGATAGAGGCTCATGAAAGAGGTAGTTTCACGATCAGTTTCATGATGGCATCTATACAAAACAAGTACAAAAAGTTTTAATTAAAACAAAAGCCACGTCGATGTTACACAATGCCTAGATGCAGCTGTGCCTATAACGTCGATGTTATAGGCACAGGACATTCCTATTGATTCGATTACTTGATGTTATTTTTGTATAGAGTGAAAATATATCTCGGCAATTTCCCGTGTGTGGCGACGAATTTTTTATATATCTCGGCATTTTCCCATCTGTTATTTCAGGCGGTGTATGACTGACCATGCCGCGATTTAAAAAAAATATATCTCGGCAATTTCCCGAATGTGGCGACACGTGAACGAAGCTATGCTCCTCTCTCCACATTATTGTGACGACATATAAATTAAATATTTCATCGTGACGATTGCCATCAAATGGACGAATTTTTAATATATCTTGGCATTTTCCCGTCTGTTATTTCAGGCGGTGTATGACTGACCATGCCGCGATTAAAAAATATATATCTCGGCAATTTCCCGTATGTGGCGACACGTGAACGAAGCTATGCTCCTCTCTCCACATTATTGTGACGACATATAAATTAAATATTTCATCGTGACGATTGTCATCAAATGGACGAATTTTTAATATATCTTGGCATTTTCCTGTCTGTTATTTCGGGCGGTGTATGACTGACCATGCCGCGATTTAAACAAAATATATATATCTCGGCATTTTCCCGTCTGTTATTTCGGGCGGTGTATGACTGACCATGCCGCGATTTAAAAAATATATATCTCAATGGACTTGAAGTTACAGGCCTTTGAGAATTCATTTCGTTCTATAAAGGGCAACTTTCATCGGATTTTCTTCCCGTTTTTTTTCAACCGAGTCTAAAACTATGTTAGCGACTGTGAAAAATGAAATGATAGATCGAATTTGATTTGAAATAAAACTGTGTGAGAGAGGAAGACACCACGGGCCTACAAAACAGGCCTCAAAGCTATGCGAGTTAATAAAATGGTGGATATTTGTTTATATGAAGCCTCTCCCACAATGGGTGGAGCTATGGTTCCCAGAATGGGTGGAGCTTTGAGGTTTTGTCTTCTCTGCAAGAACAAGAAGAACAAGAAGAAGAACAACAACAACAACCACAGCAGAGGGCACTCTATGACCAGCGTCTTGCGACGCGGCTAAAAATGGTATTAATAAAGGCAAACGAAACTCAGTCTTTTATATACAATTACAAATCGATATCTAAAACAGTAATACATTTCACATCAAATAGTTTGACAGACGAGATGTTTATCCATTCCAAATAGGATGCTTTTTTGGACAGCTGCAGTCCTAAAAAAAAAGAAGCTTCCAAAGCAGTTGTGAGGCTACAATCCTGGCCGGGTCACCATTCCGACTCATGAAGTCAGGGCAGGAATTTGGAATTTGTACATGGTGCCGGAGATAACTCGCGTACTCTTCATGAAGGACACTGTGGGATCCTTAACATCCATCAACTAATGCCGGCAGATGGGACATCTAGTTTAACCTCCGTCCTAGGTACGGCACACACATTGATGAATCACCCTGCCTGTGAAACACCGGGATGTCAGGAATAGCTGGAATTAGATTCAAACCCAGGCGAGACATCTTAGACACGAGCGTGAGTACTTCTAGGCCATCCTGGGAGCCCGCAGGGAACATATCAGTGGATTTAAATACAGTGCTGAGGCTCGTGGAGAAGCTAGAAACGGATCAGGATGTAACAAAATAAAAAGAACAGCAGAAAGAGAGGTGGGGGGGGGGGGGCGGGAACACCAGCAGTAAGGTTCTGGGACAAAATAGAGGCAGACTTGGAGAACTATGGGGCGTTGCGAAGACTAATCACAGAAGTGGAAGGAAAAAGTGGAAATTCAAAGAAAAACTGGAGGTTTGGCAAACATTGTGTGGGGCTGATGAGCCGAATGGCCTCCTCCTTCATTGAAGTTCCTTGTAAGGAAAGTCCATTTATTTAAGTTAGCCTATTTTATCTTTGGAACCAAATCTTGTCATTAGCTTCTTTAATTGCTTTAATCATGTTTCTCTACCTTTTATTTTCTTGTTATACAGCTTGGAATGCATGAGCAATGTCATTGATTCATTTTGCTATATTTCAAAATTCCCACTGACAAGATTATGCTCCAAACGGAAGAGTGCTTTAGGTCTGTTTTTATTTCCTTTAGCTCCGATTGCCAAAAGCAATCTAAAATCCAATAGAACCTACACTCGAACATCAATTCTCCATCATTGTAATTTTTCATTTCTCAATGGACATTCTTCATAAGAAATGGCCGGAAGAAAGCAATTTGAAATATAAATGATCAGAGAATCAGCCAACTTGTTTCAGCAAACTTTCCAAACTGTGCCATTTAATCCACCTTGAGCAGTCTCTGCGGATATAGTTTTTCAAGAAATCCGAATTTCCTCGAAAGAGAAGACATGCTTCTCATTTGCCATTAACGTCACAAACGTAAGATTTGTAGAGGATCTTGAAGACAGCATTGCTCTTTCTTATTCTAAAAGTGTGAAATGTGGTGCTACATTTTTATATATATATATATACATATTAAAAAAATTATATATATATACATAAGTTTAAAACACACCTGGTCACAAGTGTGCCGCACTGACCGGGTCCTCAGTCGAGGTCCTCAGCATCATCCCGTTTCGGCCCTTCAACCTCGATACGATCAGCTAAGGTGGGCCAGCAGGGGCACATACACATCCACATGCAGCAACTGCACCTGGATGCGTACATACCCCCACCCCCAGCCAGTGCGAACGCAGACTACAACAGCAACACCTCCACATCCAAAATCCACAGCACCAAACAAACACGGTGGAACACTGAAACACCCACCTTTATACCCTTCACCACTCACCAACAAAACATACCAGATCATGCATACACACACATACACACATATATATTAATATGTGTGCATATAATATATATATATATTGTTGGGGTTTTGAGAACCCTGCACTTGTAAATTGTTGTAAATATACCCCTTTGTAAATAATTGTAAATACCTCCATTTCTTGTAAAAGGTCAAAGGTCGTCCACTAGTTAGTCCACATTGCAAGACGTAGCGAACCATAGGCCCTCTTCGTAGTTATTTCGTTATTATGTCTTTCAGGTAAGGCTGTGTTTCCAATAGTTTGACTCTACGTTGCATTAATCAAATAAGATAGGTCCCCTTTCAATTTCCCCAATCATCTCCGCTCTCCAAAGTTCCCTTCAAAAGCGGTGCGAGTGGTTTTCCATCTCGCAAGCCGCCATTGCCCATGTGCTCATCTCGGAGAAGAAGGGGGGAGGAGCCGCCGGATCACGGGCATGGCACCAACTCATCATCAAAGGTGGAGTCAGCCAGCCGGAACCAGCCAACCAGCACCGCTGTGAGCGACCCGGTAGGCGTGCCCTCGCAGCCCGCGGCTTGATCCGGCGACAGCCGATAAAAAGGCAAGAGGAGGGACTGCTTAGGGAGATGACCGAGGAGGAAGAACCAAGAGACACCAGCTGAGCTGAGACATGCTGCAGTAGAATTCAGAGAGAATTCAGATAAGCTGCGAGAGACGAGCTGCAGTTGAGTCGAGTAATAACCAGCGCTGACGACCGGGTTTTCGTCACTGAACCTGAGCAAGGGCGTGCACGCGGGACACCAACGGCGTGCCGCGATCCCCGGACCTCCCTGCCCGCCAGCTCTGTGGACCATCTGCCCCTCTCATCCTTCCAGCCATTCCTGCCTGCAATTCCCATTCGTTTACGTGAGTTTGTTCTGTCTGTATTGTCCTGGGGATAAGTAAGTCTGTTTAAGAATTGCTCTGTGTCCTTCTGCTCCTTCCATTTCCTGTATATACATGCCCTTTCATTTCCTTATAGTTAGTTAATAAACCTGTGTTCTTTCTTCTTACTTTGGTTTCATTCTCGTCCGATCGCATTCGTGATAGAGTCAGCGATGGGTAAGGCCGCAAGGGTACACATCAACACAAGGTAATGCAGAGGTGAGGTGCGCATGGAGAGCGAGCGGAGAAAGCTCGTCCTTGTCGTACGTCACCCCCCCTCCCCCCCGTCACCTAATCTACCCTTGCCCACTACCCCATATTTACACAACAATTTACAATTACAAATTCGTCACTAATGTCGCGTCTTACCCATATCTCCCCTAATCCAAATTCGTACCAATCCCAATTTATAACCAAATTTGCCATCACCCAATTCATCATCAATCCCTCTTAAGGAGGAAGAGATGGAACAACAACACAATGTCACACCCACGTCATGATGCGTCTTACACTCCAAAACATTTGCAACAAAAATAAACAAACCATGGTGTGGTGTGGAGTCCTGTCATCACCTCAGGTGAGTGGATGTCGATGGTGCGAGGAGATTTCAATCCTAATTATCCTCTAAATGACTTTAACACTTTTACTCTACCCGGGGTCTTTCCCTGCCAAACCATTGGCCATCTTACACTATGTGGTTCTAAGAACCAAACTCCCATTGACCAAACTGTGGTGCTCATCAATTTGGGGTCTCACTCCCCGGATTCAACTCCCTGTGCCTTTGCACAATTTCAGGACTGGGTCATGTGGCGGTCCCAGCAGGTCCGCTCACCTGCACACATCCGCCACTGCAGTTGCCTCCGAGCTTACCTGCTCCTTACCCTCACCTATCTACCTGGGGAAGGCCCTCTGGTGCTCTCCCCACTCGGTGCCCTCTCTGGCACTGGGCTACCCGGGTCCGTCCTCCGGATCCTCGGGCCCCATTCACAACTCTACCGGCTCCCAGAGCCCACGTGCGGCCTCACCTGGCCGACATCCTCACAGTGGCGGAGTGCCCATTTAACCATACACACTAACAGGCCACACGCCCAGCCATTTCACTTCACTAATGCACCCATCCACACACCATTCTACCACATGCACCACAGATACCAATATCCAACCACAATTTACCTATACCCTCTACCTAACTCTTAAACTACCCTCCCCGGGCATTCGTGAAGGGGGTCCATCCTCCCCATCCACTCCCTTCGCACCAACCACTCCACTCCACATATTCCACACTACTCACTCCACACCATCCATTCCATACTCCATTTACTCCAGACCAGTTATTTCATTCAACCATTCTCCATACACCTGTTCACTTGTACACCTGTTCACTTGCACACCTGTTCCATCACACCTGGTGCTCCCTGCACCCTCCTTCCTCCAGGACCATTCGCTCAATACAATGCACAATCACCTCACACTTTTCACAATACGCTGCCCAATACACTTTCAATTCTTCAAACCATTGCCTCAGGCACTCAGATTTTCCCACGCTCACACACACATCTTTCCCGAGCATTGCCTCTCAATTCCTCATTTCAATAAACCACACCACAAACACACTGCATCATCTGAGCTGACTACCCCCCTTCTGAAACTCGCGCTTCCCAGTCGCCCCTTATACTATTGCGCTCCCTCGTCGTTATCAACCAGCTAATCTATTCTACGTCCCCACTACTTGTACAATGCCACTACTTAATTCGACAGTTACCTATGGTCATTTTTCTAGATCCCTAATCATTATCCTAACCCGCCCTCGGCGAGCTTACACTGCCCAACCCCATAATCTATAGCTCATGTGCCCGGGCTGATGGGAGGGATGGCAGAGTTGCCATTCTCCACATCGGGCATCTCCCCTTATCAATTTTGCCCATCCAATTTTTCTTGCCAATCAAAATTTGCCAATCTTTACTGCCAATCACCTTCACCAATCAAAATTACCAATCCAATTTGCCAATCATATTCCCTATTCCCAATTTCGAATCGAAACACTATCATCTTCACAGTCAGCAGAGAGTTCGTGGGGGCCACATCCTTACACACATATGTATTAATATATGTATGTATGTATATATATATATATATATATATATATTGTTGCGGATATGAGGACTGTATTTTTTTTGATTGTGTGTATTATTATTATTGTTATTCTGCGCCTCCTGCCTCCGGAGCTGTGTAAAGGTCAAAGGGCGTCCCATAATTAGTCCATAAAGCATCCACACCACAGCTAATCATAGAATACCCCTGTTCGATAGCTTATATCTTATTATGTGTTTTAGGGTAAGGCTGTGTCTCCCATTAATTGAAATACTCCATTGCACCAGTGAAAGAGATAGATTCCCTTCATTCCCACTCCCAAAACTTCATTCCCACTCCCAAAACTTCCATTCCCACTCCCAAAACTTCCATTCCCCCTTTTCGTCAATTGCCATTGCCAAGAACCTCCCCTCCAATTGCCGCCATTGACCACGAGGCAGGGTCGGATTATAAAGGCGTGTCTCCACCTCGTCATAGAGGGGAGGAGTGAGTCAGCCCCACTCAACCAACCACGACCAAGGGGTTGGACTTGGAGAGGGTGTGGAGAGAAACATCGAGGAGGTTCGCGAAGGTTGAGGGGCGGGGCCTATATAACCCGCAGGCAGGGCGTTCCCAAGGCAGACAAGGGAGATGAGCTTTGACGACAGAGAGACGAGAAGAAGTCCAGGGTTGAACTGCAGCTCGAGCCACCGAAACTGCACTCACTGCAGCTCGAGCCACCGAAACTGCACTTGCTGCAGCTCGAGCCACTGAAACTGCATTTGCTGCAGCTGGAGCCACCGAAACTGCAGCCACAGCAGCGTGAGGCCTGGACGGCAGTTTGGAGCAGGGCCGCGAAGGAGCGGCGGCTGCCCACGAGTCGATCAGCTGCAGAACTAGTTGGACCTCCCTATCCCGCCAGCCATCCACCAGCCACCCACCTGCCATCCCTATCATCATTCCCCGTGTAAGTGTGCTCGTAGTCTGTCTTTTGTCTTGTCCCTGGGTAGTAACAATAAGTCTGTATAAGCTAGTATTTTCACTGTGTCACCTGCGTCTCATTTGCTTGTAAATAAACGTGAGTGCTGTCTTTTTGCTTATGTGTGTGAATAGTAAATAAATTTAGTAGTATTTCCAAACCTTTCTTTGCCTTCGTTTTCCTCTTTGCATTCGGTCGCTTTAGAGTTTTCCCGATTGAATAGCGGTGGCGCGATCCGGCCAAAGTTTGGGGCAAATCGGGTATTAGTCGGGGAATAACTGTTCGGTCGCGGTAATACCAACCGCTCGGTAAATAACATCTTTAACCGCGTCCGTAACAATTGGTAGTCAGGAGTTGGGATTCGAACCTGGGACTAAATTTATTTAGCCCAAATTTTGGACACCAATTGTGTTATTACAGTAACAATTGGTGTCTGGGAGTGAGATACGTGACCCGAAGCGCGCTTAACGCGCTCAAAATTACGAGCTGCTGGAAATTTGTGTTGTTTTACAAAAACCCAAATTTTGAAATCGCGCCATGGCTGGTCAAGGCGATCGGATGCCGGTGGGTGAGCTAGAGATAGACGGGGTGGAGTCGACCCAGGACCTCGGGGAAATGTATATGGAGGATGTGGTTGAGGGGGTACCAGACGCGCAAAATGGCGCTCTCGCGCACGAGGTATCAGGCGCGCAAAATGGCGCCTTTGCGCACGCGGTTACAGCGGCACCAAATCTAGCCGCGCCCGTGACCGTAGCAGCGCCGCTGGGGAATTCGGACCTTTTTATGATACAAATGGGGGCCCTTATGGAGAGGCTAGAAGCCAAAATGGGACAAATGGGGAACCGGATGGATGCTCAGGGTGAGCGATTGGAGGGCCAAATGGGGGTAATGAGGGACGAAGTGAGGGCTGATAGTGAGCGATTGGGGGGAGAAATGGGGGGCAAAATGGGAGAAATGGGGGGCAAAATGGGAGAAATGGGGGAACGGCTAGAAGCTAAATTTGAGGGGTTAGACAACGGGATAAAAGAGGTAAAGAATGGGTTAACAGGGGTGGAAAATAGAATGGCTGCCCAGGAGAATCAGTTAGAGGGGGTGAAAAATGGGTTAATGGGGTTAGAAAATAGGATGGAAGACAAAATGCGGGAAATAGGGGAGCAATCCGCCCGGGAAATCGAACAGATGGGGAACCAGATGGAGGAGATGAAGGAGGAGATACGACGAGGTGTAAGTGAGGAGGTCTCGGGGGTACGCGAGGAGGTAAAGCGAGGCGAAAAGCGTATCGAGAAAGAGGTGAGAAATGGAACGGCTAGGTTACAGGGGGGCATAGAGGGTCTGACGAAGGGAGTAGAACAGCTGACAGTGGGACAAAAGGAACTAGTGGACCAGGTGGAAAAGAACACGGCAATAATCGGGGGGTTAAAAGCGACACAAAAAGAAATTAAAAATGACTTAATAGCGACACAGAGGCAATGTCAGATGGTACGTGAGGGACTGACAATGAGGTTGGATGAGGTGACAGAAGTAATGGAGACAAAGGACCGGCAGGTGAGGATGCACATAGAGACGGTCACGGTAGCCTTAGAGGACGAACTTGAGGAGACGCACCGGGAAATAAAAGAGGTGAAGCAAAAATTAGAGGAAGTGGAAGAAGAGGTGAGTGAAATTAAGAAAAGACGGACAGAAACTAAAAGAGAAATCCAGGAGGAGGTGATGGAATTGGTACAAGGTCGGTGCTCAACTCATAATGTGATGCTCACTAACCAAATAAAGAGTTTGCAGGTGGCAGAGGAGGTGCGGAGACGAGGTGTCAAGGTGAGTGGCGATATATTCGGAAATGTATATGATGTGAGGGGAGCTTCAGTCGGCTTGGGGATTGGTTTGGATCCGGGTGTTCGTGAGAGGCCGTTGGTGAAGTGTGCGACAGGTCTGGTGTGCGAAAAACGAGGTGTGCGAGAATGTCCGACTCTGGGGTGTGTGAGGAAAAAGTGCGCGCCAAGGAGTGAGTGTGCTGTCGAGAGTGAGTCGGTCGTAGCGCGTGTGCGAGGGGGCACATGGAAGCGCGGTGTGGTGAGTGTTACAGAGGATGTAACGAGAGAGTGTACACCTGTGGTGAGTGTTACGGCGGAAGTAACGGGAGAGTGTGCGCAAGAGTGTGTGTGAGAAAGGTGTGTAACGGACAGGTGCATGAGGAAAGAGTGCGCTGTCGAGAGTAAGGGAGAGTGCGCTGTCAAGAATGGAGGTGAAAGTAGTGAGAGTGACACGGAGCATGAGTTGGTTGTGACAGGGGAGCGAGGATGTACACCTGGAATGGAAGGATGCACACCTGGAATGGTAGAGCGTGTGTGGGAATGCACACTTGAGTTGGTCGTGAGGCACGTGGTTGGGTGTGCGAGCGAGAGCACACCTGTGATTGTCACAGAGGAGGTGACCGAAAAGGGGGCGCGAAGAGGTGTGTTGGTGAGGTGTGCAAGCGACGAATGTGTGCCAAGGTGTGAGGTGGTCAGGTGTGTGACCAAGTCTGTGAGTGGAATGAGTGTACCTGGGTGTGTAAGAGAAGGTGCAATGACCAAGAGCAGGGAGACGGCTGGATGTATGAGCAAGAAAGGGGTAGCGTATGCGTGTAAGCATGCAGGTGAGGCATCGACGGTAACCGGGTTAGCGGTTAGAACGACATTTAGCCGAGTCGGGACCTCGGTGCGCGTCGGGCAGCTTCGCGTGCCGCGAGGACCAGCGGGGATCCGAGCCACGGCGGGTTCGAAAGGACCGCCGTACGTGATCCACGCTGGGCCACGTTTCGAACGGCCGCGTCCGTGCTCCGCTAGGCGGAACGGGCAGCCCGATAGGAAGGGTCGTCATGGCGACCACTTTTTATTGAGACGTTCCGGCAAGTCGAGATCGGGCAATTGGATGGCTCCGCGCCGAGGTGGTGCGTGGGATCTCGGCACGGGTAAGCCCCCGTCCCTGCACCGAGTGCCGGACGCATCCAACCGCCGGTACCAAAGAACCCGCATTCATTGCTCGGCTGTACGAACCCGGGCTGGAGATGTGAATTGGCGCACCGAGAGGATCTAATAAGTAGACGGGTGATGAGGTTAGTGTTTTGGACCCAAAATTAGAAAAAGGAAAAATTTGATGATTGGCAGATGATTGGTAAATTTTTGATTTGTTGGAATTTGGTAAGCAAAATTTATAGTAAGAGATGCCCCATGTGATGGGATGGCCAATCCACCATCCCTCACAAGGGGGGCAAAGGAGCACTAGATTATGGGGTGTATGGCAGTGAAAACTAGCCCGGGTGGGTTAGGATATTGTGTGTAGGGACCTAGAAGATGACATTAGGTAACGTTAAGGTTAGTTAGTGACAATGACACCTGTAGTGGGGACGCAGGTAGATTAGAGTGGATGATAATGACGTGGTATGTGCTAAGTTTAAAGGGAAGACGGGGAGCACTAAGTTAGCAGGGCAACAGGTAGTTCAGATGATGCTGTGTGAGGATTGAACAGGTGTGATTGAACAGGTGTGATTGCACAGGTGTGCAACTGAACAGGTGTATGGAGCAGTGTATGAGGGAGTAGTGGTGATGGGTGTTGTGTTGACCAAATGGTCCAGGAAGAGGAGGAGGGTGCAGTTGGCACCAGGTATGATTGCACAGGTGTGCAACAACAGGTATGAGGAACAGGTGTATGGAATAAATGGTTGTGTGGAAGACATGGAGTGTGGAATATCTGGAGTATTGGAATGGATGGTCGTGGAGTGAGTATAGTGGAAACTATGGAGTGGAGTGGATGGTGCGAAGGTGTGAATGGGGGAAGAGTGGACCCCCATCACGAATACCCGGGGCGGGTAGTGTAAGTGTTAGGTAGAGGGTATAGGTAAATTGTGGTTGGATATTGGCATCTGTGGTGCGGGTGGAAGAATGATATTTGGATGGGTGCATTAGTGTTGTGGAAATGGCTGGGCGTGTAGCCTGTTAGTGTGTGTAGTTGGTTTGGGCACTCCACCACTGTGAGGATGTCGGCCAGGTGAGGCCGCAGGTGGGCTCTGGGAGCCGGTAGTTGTGGATGGGGCCCGAGGATCCGGAGGACGGACCCGGGTAGTCCAGTGCCAGAGGGCACCAAGGGGTGACAGAGCCAGGAGGGGCCTTCCCCAGTTAGATAGGTTAGGGTGAGGAGCAGGTAAGCTCGGGTGGCAACTGCAGTGGTGGAGGTGTGCAGGTGGGTAGACCTGCTGGGAGAGCTACATGTCACAGCCCAGAAATTGTGCAAGGGCACCGGGAGATGAATCGGGGGAGTGAGACCCCAAATTGAGAAGCACCACAGTTTGGTCAATGGGAATTGGTTTTTAAAACCCATAGTGTAAGTTGGCCAATGGATTGGCAGGGAAAGACCCCGGGTAGTGTAATAATAATAATAATAATTCATTTATTTTGTATAGCGCTTTTCCAGAAGCCCAAAGGCGCTTGAATGGTCGAGGTGTGTGTAAAGTGTGTTAAAGTCATTTAGAGGATAGTTAGGATGAAGAATCTCCTCGCACCATCTGCATCCTGAGGTGACACCTGAGGTGACAGGTACTCCACACCATGCCATGTTTTGATTATTTTTTATGATGCAAATGTTTGGATTGTGAGACGCATCATGACGTGGGTGTGACATTGTGCTTGATGTTCCATCTCTTCCTCCTTATGAGGATTGATGATGAATTGGGTGATGGTAAATTTTGAAGTAGAGGGATTGTGAAGACGAATTTGGTATAAGGGAAATATGGGAAGACGTGACAGTAGCGACGAATTTGTAAATGTGTAGATTTTTGTACATATGGGGTAAGGGCAAGGGTAGTGTAGGTGACAGGGGGGTGACGTACGGTAGGGACGAGCTTTCTCACTTCGCCCTCCGTACGCATTTCGCCTTGCATTGCCTTATTGATGTGTACCCTTGTGACCTTACCCCTCGCTCATTTGTCTCTTTTGTCTCCCACATGACCTGTGCGCCATTGGGCGCCGAGGGGAGCGTGCGTGAGTCGGCCATTGTGCGCCCGGCACTCTCAGAACCAGCTGTCTGCATCGATGCACCACATTATGGACCACATGTCTGTGGCCGAGCACCACTTATGGACCCCATGGGTTGGGGCATGGCCCCTCTGCTGGAACCGGCCATGAGGGCCCGAAATCTTGCTGGCGGACCTTGGCCACAGGGCACCGATGCCCCACAGGTGAACCACACGTAGTCGGCCCTGTGGGCCATAAATAAAATAAATAAAACGGACACATTAGGTGCATTCTTTTATGGCAAATAGGCCGCCAGTAAGACAATGAAAGAATGACAACAACTGGAAGACATAATAATAGCCAGCAGAGGGAGCCGAAGAGCAAGAGATCACCTGCAGGGTTAGGGGTTGTTGATTTATTTTTATTATTAAACATGCATTGAACATTGATGAACAGTGATGACTGCACCGATTGGTGCTTGAGGGTGTGTTGGTGCGTTTTTGGGTGCTTTCATGGTGCGTCGATGCAGAGCAGACTGTCTCCCCCCAGAAAGAACAATTACAGGTCCTGGGTTAGTTTGGTAAATAAAAGCAGAGTCATTGTAAATAATGCTCCCCACCGTCAGTGTGTAGTTTGAAGACCATTCCGCAATTCGGTTAACTGTGGGCGTAAGTCTGTTAGGCAGGGTGCAATGGAGCAGCGGGACACATTTATTTATGTTTTAAAACTGTCGCACTCAGGGTCAGGTTAAAAGTAGAGGGAACTACACCTACGTGTCACACTAAATAAAAGTTGTAGGCCCGGGCCGTGCCTAAGAGGAGGAGGGTGCAGTGTTGCGGATATGAGGACTGTATTTTTTTTGATTGTGTGTATTATTATTATTGTTATTCTGTGCCTCCTGCCTCCGGAGCTGTGTAAAGGTCAAAGGGCGTCCCATAATTAGTCCATAAAGCATCCACACCACAGCTAATCATAGAATACCCCTGTTCGATAGCTTATATCTTATTATGTGTTTTAGGGTAAGGCTGTGTCTCCCATTAATTGAAATACTCCATTGCACCAGTGAAAGAGATAGATTCCCTTCATTCCCACTCCCAAAACTTCATTCCCACTCCCAAAACTTCCATTCCCACTCCCAAAACTTCCATTCCCCCTTTTCGTCAATTGCCATTGCCAAGAACCTCCCCTCCAATTGCCGCCATTGACCACGAGGCAGGGTCGGAGAATAAAGGCGTGTCTCCACCTCGTCATAGAGGGGAGGAGTGAGTCAGCCCCACTCAACCAACCACGACCAAGGGGTTGGACTTGGAGAGGGTGTGGAGAGAAACATCGAGGAGGTTCGCGAAGGTTGAGGGGCGGGGCCTATATAACCCGCAGGCAGGGCGTTCCCAAGGCAGACAATGGAGATGAGCTTTGACGACAGAGAGACGAGAAGAAGTCCAGGGTTGAACTGCAGCTCGAGCCACCGAAACTGCACTCACTGCAGCTCGAGCCACCGAAACTGCACTTGCTGCAGCTTGAGCCACTGAAACTGCATTTGCTGCAGCTGGAGCCACCGAAACTGCAGCCACAGCAGCGTGAGGCCTGGACGGCAGTTTGGAGCAGGGCCGCGAAGGAGCGGCGGCTGCCCACGAGTCGATCAGCTGCAGAACTAGTTGGACCTCCCTATCCTGCCAGCCATCCACCAGCCACCCACCTGCCATCCCTATCATCATTCCCCGTGTAAGTGTGCTCGTAGTCTGTCTTTTGTCTTGTCCCTGGGTAGTAACAATAAGTCTGTATAAGCTAGTATTTTCACTGTGTCACCTGCGTCTCATGTGCTTGTAAATAAACGTGACTGCTGTCTTTTTGCTTACTAGGGCATTGCCCGTACTATATCTATATCTAAAATTATATCCCCCCCCCTCTATTTACATGAAATGGTTTGGTCCAAAGCGAACGGCTTGCGAGTACGGTGACAATCCCCCCCCTCTATTTACATGAAATGGTTTGGTCCAAAGCGAACGGCTTCCGGAGTTTGGTAAAGAAATCGCCATCGCGTGCACAAACGCGCAGGAAAGCGAATGAATCGCAAATTCGTTTTTATTAGTTTTAAAACATAGTTTAACGCCAACATAGTTTGCAAACGTGAAATAAATGAATACGCTCTCAAATGTGCCATCCGAGGCAGAGTGTGTCCGCCACGTTCGGCACACACGATAGTTCGCTGCTCTCTGATTGGTTGAATCGTTTTTTGGACATAGCTCGGTAAGTAATTGTCCGATTAATATGAAACCTTGAAAAGGCACATCCTCGGGTCCCCAACAATATACCTGGCAAGTTAAAAGTATATCGGACCCGTGGTTGTCGAGAAACAGCGGTCACAGACAAACAAACGTACAGACGTACAAACGTACAGAGATTACTGGAATTATAGATAGATGTGTGTGAATAGTAAATAAATTTAGTAGTATTTCCAAACCTTTCTTTGCCTTCGTTTTCCTCTTTGCATTCGGTCGCTTTAGAGTTTTCCCGATTGAATAGCGGTGGCGCGATCCAGCCAAAGTTTGGGGCAAATCGGGTATTAGTCGGGGAATAACTGTTCGGTCGCGGTAATACCAACCGCTCGGTAAATAACATCTTTAACCGCGTCCGTAACAATATATATATATATATATATATATATATATATATATATATATATATATATATATATATATGTATTTATGTATGTATGTATGTATGTATGTATGTATGTATGTATGTATGTATGTATGTATGTATATATATATATATATATATATATATATATATATATATATATATATATATATATATATATATATTGTTGTGGATATGAGAATGTTTTTTTAATTTTATTGTTGTGGTAAAATGTTGTTGTAAAAGGTTGTTGTAAAATATCACCCCTCCTCCCTCCGTTTGTGGTTGTATAAAGGTCAAAAGGGCGTTCCCGTAGTTAGTCCATAAAACATACATGCAGGACACGATATATCTTTTTTTTGACAGTTATATCCTTATTATGTGTATTAGTGTAAGGCTGTGTCTTCCATTAATTGAAATACTCCATTGCACCAGTGAAAGAAATAGATCCCCTTTCCTTCCTATCCCCAAAATCTCCCTTTCCTTCCCATCCCCAAAACCTCCATTTCCATATTACATCCCCTCTCGTCACTGCTGAGCCCTCGATTCCCAATCACCTCCCCTCCAATAACCGCCATTGACCACGAGGCTCGAGTCGGGGAAGAAAGGCGGGTCCCCACCTCGTCAGAGAGGGGAGGAGTGATCCAGCCCCACTCGACCAACCATGAACAAGGGGTTTGACTTGAGAGGGCGGGGAGAGAACGTTTGGGGGAGGTTCGCAAAGGTTGAGGGGCGGGGGCCTATATAACCCAAGGCAGGGCGTGTCCAAAAGGAAGAGATGCGTTTTGAGTTGGTCGCCAAGAGAGTCGTGAGGAGTCAGTCAGTGGAGTCGGTGGTCAGTTGGTTGCGTTGGTTGCGGTGAGGAGTCGGTGGTGGTGGTCAGTTGGTTGCGTTGGTTGCGGTGAGGAGTCGGTGGTAAAGAGTGAGTGGACCAAGAACGAGTGGAGGGTTTGGACCAGACGCGTCCGACGAGGCCTGGCAAAGCACGCGACGTCCACAGCAGCCAAAACAGCAGCGTGGGGCCTGAACGGCGGCTGCTAAACGCGCCGGTTGTGCTGCGGGACCCCCTTGGACCTCCCTCTCCCTCCATCCATCCACCTCCTGCCTTTCCACCCTTCTTGTATACGTGAGTTTGTTTTGTTTGTTCTGTCCTGGGAATAAGTTAAGTCTGTAGATAAGCTAGTATTTGCACTGTGTGACCTGCGTCTTATGTGTTGTAAATAAACTTGATTGCTCCTTTTTGCTTATGTGTGTAAATAGTAAATAAATTCAGTCGTATTTCCAAACCTTTCTTTGCCTTCTTTTTCCTCTTTGCATTCGTCGCCTTTGTCTTTTCCCTATTGACTAGCTGTGGTGCGACCCGGCCAACGTTTGGGTGGAATCGGGTGAGTCGGGGATCCTGTTAGGTCGCGGCAATACCAAACCGCTCGGTAACTAACATCTTAAACCGCGATCTGTAACAATTGGTGTCTGGGAGTGGGATTCGAGGCCCGACCAAATTTTTTTAAAAAACGAATAGAGGAAAAAAAAAAAAAATTTGGTCAAAAAGTGGAGCGGCCGAAATTTGTTTTGTTTTACAAAACCTGAATTTTGAAATCGCGCCATGGCTGGTCAAGGCGACGGGATGCCGGTGGGAGAGATAGACGGGGTAGAATCGACCCAGGACCCCAGGGAAGAAGTGGGAAAAGTGGTGGAGGAGAGTAAAGAAGGTGTGGTTGAGGGGGTATCAGGTGCACAAAATGGCGCTCTCGCGCACGTGGTTACAGCGGCACCAAATTTTGCCGCGCCCGTGACCGTACCACTACCAGCGGGCTTTGATGTGGGGGACTTCATGGCGCAATTCACCGAGATGCTGAGAATAGAGGGGGAGAGATTGAGTAATAAAATGGATGCTCGGAGTGAGCAAATTGAAGCAACAATAAACGGAATGAGGGCCGATAGGGAGGAAAGGGAGCAGAGGGACAGAGACCGCAAGTTGGGCGAAAGGGTCCCAGGGGTGCACGAGGAGGTAAAGCGGGTCGAAAAGCGCTGGTTGAGCGAAGCGGAGGAAAGCACAGGTACAATGACGGGGGTAGAAATCGCGACACGGGGTTTGGAAAAGCCGGCGACCGATGAAGTAGAGGGAATTTTATTAAAGCCAACGGTCGCCGAGGTTAATAAAGAAAAAGCAGTAGCGGGAATTAAAATTGAAGAGATGACGGAGGTAGCCCGAGAATTGCAGGGAGAAAGGGATTATGTACAAAGTCCCTGCTCACATCACGATGCTGTGCTTAACCCGAATGGAAGTTTGCAGGTTCGCGTGGAGAAAAGGATCCCCCAGGTGAGTCGTGCTGTATATTGTGCGGGTAGATTTTGCAGGAGGATGTTTAGCGACAAAAGAATTTTCGCGCGCTTGGGATCGATATGGCACCCGGGCGTTGGTGAAGGGTCCCGTGTGAGTGGAAATGGCACGCGTGTGAGGAAAAAGTGTGCGTCGGCGAGTGGGTGTGTTATAAAGTGTGGGAGTGAAACCGAGTGCGAGCGAGAATGCACGTCGGGGTGTACGGAGTGTGACACGAATAGTGAGTTGGTGATGGCGCAGGTGCGAGAGGGCACATCGGAGCGCGAGTGTGAAACCGAGTGCGAGCGAGAATGCACGTCGGGGTGTACGGAGAGTGACACGAATAGTGAGTTGGTGATGGCGCAGGTGCGAGAGGGCACATCGGAGCGCGAGTGTGAAACCGAGTGCGAGCGAGAATGCACGTCGGGGTGTACGGAGTGTGACACGAATAGTGAGTTGGTGATGGCGCAGGTGCGAGAGGGCACATCGGAGCGCGAGTGTGAAACCGAGTGCGAGCGAGAATGCACGTCGGGGTGTACGGAGAGTGACACGAATAGTGAGTTGGTGATGGCGCAGGTGCGAGAGGGCACATCGGAGCGCGAGTGTGAAACCGAGTGCGAGCGAGAATGCACGTCGGGGTGTACGGAGTGTGACACGAATAGTGAGTTGGTGATGGCGCAGGTGCGAGAGGGCACATCGGAGCGCGAGTGTGAAACCGAGTGCGAGCGAGAATGCACGTCGGGGTGTACGAAGTGTGACACGGAGAGTAAGGTGGTGGTGGAAAGTGTGCGAGAAAGCACCCCTGAATTAGTCATGGCGCGGGTGTGGGAGAGCCCATGTGAGCGCGTTAGTGGGTGGATGCAAGAGTGCACGCCCATGGTGAGTGTTACGGAGGACGTAACGGAGGAGAGGTGTGGACCAAAGTGTGCGCGAGAGGTGTGGTGTGTAACAGGGAGAGCGTTGGTGGAATGTACGGACGGCGTTGGAACGCCAGGTTTTGTGAGGGTGAAAGGGGTAGCGTATGCTTGTAAGCATGCAAGTAAAGCATCGATGGTAACCAGGTTAGCGGTTAGGGCGACGGATAGCCGATGCGAGCGCTCGGTGCGAGGGGGGGGTGCTTTGTTGGGTGCGAGGCCCGGCGCGGGTCGATGCTGCGTCGCTTCTCTTCGAAGCGTCGTTGCCGATTCGGGCTTGGCCCCGCCCCGCACGGTCGAGTCCGGGCTTTGTCGGGCGAGGCGACCGGTCCGGTTCAAGGGCGAGTGGGAGGAGGCGGAACGGTGCCCCCTCGTGGGGACGGGGTTCCGACCGGGGGAGATTGAGCCATCGGGCCCGGGACCGCAAGGTGCCGCGCCGAGATGGTGCGTGGAGCCTCGGTCCAACCAAACCACCTCCCTTGAACCGAAAGCCGGACGGACTCAACCTGCAGGCGACCAAACCACCCGAATTCATTGCTCGGCTTTACGAACCGAGTTTAATGATGTCACGGCGCACCGAGAGGCATTAGTGAGTAGACTGGGTGATGAGGTTAGTGTTTTGGACCCAAAATTAGAGAAAAACAAAATTTGATGATTGGTAAGGGATTGGCAGTAGTGATTGGCAGATGATGGGCAGTGATTGGCCAAATTTTTGATTTGTTGAAATTTGATGTGCAAAATTGGTAGTGAGCGATGGGCCCGGTGGGTAAGGCTGGCATCCCTGCCACCCTTCCCAAGTGGGGCAAATGCGCTATAGTTTATGGGGTGTATGGCAGTGAAAACTAGCCCGGGTGGGTTAGGTTATATTGATAGGGATCTAGCGAAGATGACATTAGGTGACGTTAAGTTTAGTTAGTGACTGATACCTGTAGTGGGGACGCAGGTAGATTAGTGTGGATGATAATGACGAGGGAGCGCAATAGTTTAAAGGGACGACTGGGAAGCGCAAGTTTCAGAGGGGAGTAGTTAGATGAGATGATGCCGTATGTGTGAGAATTGAACAGGTGTGATTGCACAGGTGTGCAACTGAACAGGTGTGTGGAGCAGTGTATGAGGGAGTAGTGGTGATTGCGTGTTGTGTTGACCAAATGGTCCAGGAAGAGGAGGAGGGTGCAGGTGGCACCAGGTAGGATTGCACAGGTGTGCAACGACAGGTGAATGAAAGACAGGTGTATGGAATAAATGGTCTGGAGGATTGGAATGGATGGTCGTGGAGTGAGAATGGTGGAAATTGTGGAGTGGAGTGGATGGTGCGAAGGTGTGAATGGGGGAAGAGTGGACCCCCATCACGGATACCCGGGGCGGGTAGTGTAAGTGTTAGGTAGAGGGTACAGGTAAATTGTGGTTGGATATTGGCATCTGTGGTGCGGGTGACAGAATGGTATTTGGATGGGTGCATTAGTGTTGTGGAAATGGCTGGGCGTGTAGCCTGTTAGTGTGTGTAGTTGGTTGGGCACTCCACCACTGTGAGGATGTCGGCCAGGTGAGGCCGCAGGTGGGCTCTGGGAGCCGGTAGTTGTGAGAGGGTGCCTGAGGATCCCGGGTGTGGATCGGGTAGCCCAGTGCCAGAGAGGGCACCGAGTGGGGAGAGCGCCAGAGGGCCTTCCCCAGGTAGTTAGGTTAGGGCAGGGAGCAGGTAAGCTCGGAGGCAACTGCAGTGGTGGGGGTGTGCAGGTGGGTAGACCTGCTGGGAGAGTTACACGTCGCGGCCCAGAAATTGTGCGAGGGCACCGGGAGATGAATCGGGGGAGTGAGACCCCAAATTGAAAAGCACCACAGTTTGGTCAATGGGAATTGGTTTTTAGAACCCATAGTGTAAGTTGGCCAATGGATTGGCAGGGAGACCCCGGGTAGTGTAAAGCGTGTTAAAATCATTTAGAGGATAGTTAGGATGAAGGATCTCCTCGCACCATCTGCATCCACTCACCTGAGGTGACAGGTACTCCACACCATGCCATGTTTTGTTATTTTTACTGTGCAAATGTTTGGATGGTGAGACGCATCATGACGTGGGTGTGACATTGTGCTTTGATGTTCCATCTCTGCCTCCTTATGAGGATTGATGATGAATTTGGTGATGGCAAATTTTGCAGTAGAGGGATTGTGGAGACGAATTTGGTATAGGGGAAATATGGGGAAGACGTGACAGTAGTGACGAATTTGTAAATGTGTAAATTTTTGTACATATGGGGTAAGGGTAGGGTAGGTGACAGGGGGGTGACGTACGGTAGGGACGAGCTTTCTCACTTCGCCCTCCGTACGCATTTCGCCTTGCATTGCCTTATTGATGTGTACCCTTGTGACCCTACCCCTCGCTCAATTGTCTTTCCCCTTTTGTCTCCCACATGACCTGTGCGCCCTTGGGCGCCGAGGGGAGCGTGCGTGGGTCGGCCATTGTGCGCCCGAAATTCCCAGAACCAGCTGTCTGCATCGATGCACCACATTATGGACCACATGTCTGTGGCCGAGCACCACTTATGGACCCCATGGGTTGGGGCATGGCCCCTCTGCTGGAACCGGCCATGAGGGCCCGAAATCTTGCTGGCGGACCTTGGCCACAGGGCACCGATGCCCCACAGGTGAACCACACATAGTCGGCCCTGTGGGCCATAAATAAAGCAAATAAAAAGGACACATTGGGCACACTTTATTGAAAATAGGCCGCCAGTAAGCAAAGCAAAAGAATGACAACATCTGGAAGACCAAATAATAATAACCAGCAGAGGGAGCCGAAGAGCAAGAGATCACCTGCAGGGTTAGGGGTTGTTGAATTTATTTTTATTCATTGAACAATGGTGACTGCACCGATTGGTGCTTGGGTGTGTATTGGTGCGTTTTTAGGTGCGTTCATGGTGCGTCGATGCAGAGCAGACTGTCTCCCCCCCCAGAAAGAACAATCACAGGTCCTGGGTTAGTTTTGTAAATAAAAGTAGCGTCAAGTGTAAATAATGCTTCCCACCGTCAGTGTATAGTTTGAAGACCATTCCGCAATTCGGTTAACTGTGGGCGTAAGTCTGTTATGCAGGGTGCAATGGAGCAGCGGGACACATTTATTTATGTTTTAAAACTGTCGCACTCAGGGTCAGGTTAAAAGTAGAGGGAACTACACCTACGTGCCACACTAAGGTAAAAGTTATAGGCCCGGGACGTGCCTAAGGGGAGGAGGGTGCAGTGTTGTGGATATGAGAATGTTTTTTTAATTTTATTGTTGTGGTAAAATGTTGTTGTAAAAGGTTGTTGTAAAATATCACCCCTCCTCCCTCCGTTTGTGGTTGTATAAAGGTCAAAAGGGCGTTCCCGTAGTTAGTCCATAAAACATACATGCAGGACACGATATATCTTTTTTTTGACAGTTATATCCTTATTATGTGTATTAGTGTAAGGCTGTGTCTTCCATTAATTGAAATACTCCATTGCACCAGTGAAAGAAATAGATCCCCTTTCCTTCCTATCCCCAAAATCTCCCTTTCCTTCCCATCCCCAAAACCTCCATTTCCATATTACATCCCCTCTCGTCACTGCTGAGCCCTCGATTCCCAATCACCTCCCCTCCAATAACCGCCATTGACCACGAGGCTCGAGTCGGGGAAGAAAGGCGGGTCCCCACCTCGTCAGAGAGGGGAGGAGTGATCCAGCCCCACTCGACCAACCATGAACAAGGGGTTTGACTTGAGAGGGCGGGGAGAGAACGTTTGGGGGAGGTTCGCAAAGGTTGAGGGGCGGGGGCCTATATAACCCAAGGCAGGGCGTGTCCAAAAGGAAGAGATGCGTTTTTACAGAGGAGAGATGCACTTTGAGTTGGTCGCCAAGAGAGTCGTGAGGAGTCAGTCAGTGGAGTCGGTGGTCAGTTGGTTGCGTTGGTTGCGGTGAGGAGTCGGTGGTGGTGGTCAGTTGGTTGCGGTGAGGAGTCGGTGGTAAAGAGTGAGTGGACCAAGAACGAGTGGAGGGTTTGGACCAGACGCGTCCGACGAGGCCTGGCAAAGCACGCGACGTCCACAGCAGCCAAAACAGCAGCGTGGGGCCTGAACGGCGGCTGCTAAACGCGCCGGTTGTGCTGCGGGACCCCCTTGGACCTCCCTCTCCCTCCATCCATCCACCTCCTGCCTTTCCACCCTTCTTGTATACGTGAGTTTGTTTTGTTTGTTCTGTCCTGGGAATAAGTTAAGTCTGTAGATAAGCTAGTATTTGCACTGTGTGACCTGCGTCTTATGTGTTGTAAATAAACTTGATTGCTCCTTTTTGCTTATGTGTGTAAATAGTAAATAAATTCAGTCGTATTTCCAAACCTTTCTTTGCCTTCTTTTTCCTCTTTGCATTCGTCGCCTTTGTCTTTTCCCTATTGACTAGCTGTGGTGCGACCCGGCCAACGTTTGGGTGGAATCGGGTGAGTCGGGGATCCTGTTAGGTCGCGGCAATACCAAACCGCTCGGTAACTAACATCTTAAACCGCGATCTGTAACTATATATATATATATATATATATATATATATATATATATATATATATATATAACTGTAAGAAATAGTAGAAACTCCAAAGTACGAGCAGGGCGTCTCATTTGTATTGAATATATAATCGTTAGATTAAATAAGACGCGGACGTAGCTTCAGGACGTCGATCTTTAATTGTCGACCAAGCTTTCGACCAACAAAGGTCTTCTTCTGAGTCAGCCCCAAGTTCAACGGAATATATATATATATATATATATATATATATATATATATATATATATATATATATATATATATATATATATATATATATGTATATACATATATATACACACATATATCTCCTCGCCTTTTATTTTTTTCTTACGCTATACGTAGATATTCCTTAATTCCTATGAACATAGCAGGGGCGGATCGAGGAATTTCAAGACGGGGGATGCATGAAACTATAGCGCTGGGGGAGGGGGGCGTTAAGGGGGTCCTGGGGGTCCTCCCCCAGGAAATTTTAAAAAATTGATGGTCAGAAACGGCATTTCGTACGTTCTTGGAAATTGCTGCAGTTCCTTGCGTTCTTCGCTGGTCCAACAGTTCAGCAGATTCGCGATGACTAATGGTCAGATAGAGGAACTGGTGAAACGACTTGCCCAGCTGTTCCTTCTGCTATAAATTGATGAATTGTGTGTGTGTGTGGCGTGTGTGTGTGTGTGTGTTTTGTGCGCGTGTGTGGTGTGCGTGTTTGTGTAGTTCTACTGGAGCTTTCTGATATGGAATTTCTGATTTGTGTAGTTCTCGTGAAATGATTGTTATGATCTCCTGAGTTAAATAGGCTAATTAACTACAAAGAATTCAGAAGAATTCGCATGTTTCTAAACGCACGCCATGTTAAGGTGTATAGAGCAGCTTAATAGGTCCTTCCATGGCATGCCATTCTCATTACTAAATAAATAACAAAAACAATGATATAAATATTTTACAAAGCATTTATTCCAACTCAGCACTGTAGCAGGCAGGTAAGCTGCAAGGCCATGAAAGCCGATGAAAATTTGGTCCATTTGGACCAACGGGCTCACAAGTCGTTATAAAAGACCTGTGCACTCCCATAGTGTGAAATGATGGCGATGACAGTGTGTGCTGGGCAAAGCCTGGCACAGCCATGGCCTTGGTTGTGAAGCTCAAGGCAGGGGGTTCTCCCCACAAAAGAGATCAGATAGGACAGCGGAATGTGAATTATTATATTAATCGTACATTCATTATCCTATTTTGGAACAGACGGCGCTTGTGTTTCTGAATGAAAATGTCACGCACAACGTGTGCGGATATGGTGACGTCATGGTGTATGTTCATGAGGGCCAGAGATGCCATCCGACTTTCTCCCATGGAATTCCTCAGGTAGGTCTTCAGACGACGCAGGTAAGAAAATGAGCGTTCGGCCTCACAGGAGCGAGCCTACAGGGAGGGTGCATCCAATATGGAGTAGGACTTTGATGGATGGAAATTCGTCTCCATCTATTGCGCAGAAGCAATCCATGAATGTGCCTGGAAGCGTGTTGTTGGGCTTCCTTCTCCAAAACATCTACCAGTCTCTAAGCTCATGTATCAGTCCTGCGGGATGGTCCATGTCGTTTTTCCAACGCAACAGCTTCTGATGTAGGGCTGGAATGTCGCAGGTATGGGCGATTATTGCAGATGGCATCAGCAGAAACAGATCACTACCTTCCCGATTTTCAGCACAGAATCGGGTGTCCATTTCCTGGCTGATGTGGTCGAGAAATGGAATGGACATGTTTCTGAGGTAGAAGAGCAAGGGAGTATTGGCGGCAGTGTTTGGACGTTGGATTTGTGGTTTTACCACTCTCGGCATTGTGACTTCACCTCCTACAGATGACATCATAGCCTTAGCGTGATCGAACCAAAGAGAGAATTCAGTTTCTGCATTTGACTGTAGTTGAGTGAGCGCGTCCTTCTTGTCGTCAATCATAGAGTATGCCTCCAGCACATCCATGCTGTTGCGTTGCAGAGGGGGGGGGGGTGCACACCCCCTGCACCCTCCTCCAGGATAGAAGGGGGAGCGCACCCCCTGCACCCCCCCCCCTGGATCCACCGCTGCATAGTGATTGAAAGTAAAATTGGTTGGCGGAATCCATTGTTGCATTTTACATTGGTAGGATGGAGGATACAATATATTTTTTTCTGAAGAGTTGGTTAATAATATATTTTTTTAATGAAAGTGTCAATTCCAGTAAAATTACAAAATCTTTCCCAAAGCGAGTAAGAGGTAATACATTAGATGCTTTTCCATTCCACATTTGTCGAGCGAGAGGTTGGAAATGCGACCACATTTTGAACAGACATCTATAGATGATCATCAAGGATGTCCAATGGACCATTTAAGCCACCAATGGCCAGCAACCTGTGGTGCAGAAGGACAATTGTCCTTCCTCCATTGGAAATGGAATCGTACAAATGTGTTGTCGTTTCTTATGGGTGTGAGACTGAATCTAGAGTGAAGATGCCTTTTGGTGCTCACCCCTCACCTTGTTGCACCTTCTCGTGTTGAGATTCATGGATTCTGGAGGTAAATAATGCTCCCTCTTTTAAACTCATTCAGTTGATTTACACGATTTTGATGAATAGTTGAAGAACATCATGACGTTGATGAACACAAAAAAAAATGGAAAGGTCATTTACTTCTTACTTTATAGCATCCCCATGGTCAACAAGATGGATAGTTGAATGCAGTGACCTCTAAATTGCTTTTAACATATATTGGCGACACATGTCATGGAGTTGGGTAAGTTAGAGGAAACCCAGGAAGGTTGTCTGAACACTTTTATTTTTATACAGAATGATTTTACATTTTTATTTCCCTCTTTATTTTATGAGAAGGATATTAAAATGCATTGTCATTCCTGAATCGAACAATTGTGCTTAAATTTAAAAAATTTATTGACTTGTTTTTTTTCCAGTGGTGGTTATACCCACAGTGCCTCATGATTACTCGACACCTCTAGTGCTGACCACCTACAGTGCCTTCAGAAAGTATTCACACCCCTTGACATTTCACATTTTGTTGTGTTGCAGCCTGAATTTAAAATGGGTTAAATTGAGATTTTTTTTTGGCACTAATCCCCACATAATACATCATAATGTCAAAGTGGAATTTTGCTTTAGAAATTTATATGCAATAATTCAAAATTAAAAGCTGAAATGTCTTGAGTCGATCGTGTATTCAACCTCTTTGCTATGACACTCCAAATTGAGCTCAGGTGCATCCAATTTCCTTTGATCATCCTTGAGATGATTGTACAACTTGATTGGAGTCCACCTTTAGCCAATTCAATTGATTGGACAAGATTTAGAAAGAAACACACCTTTCTAAATAAGGTCCCACAGTTGACAGTGCACGTCGGAGCAGAAACTCGACCATGAATTCCAAGGAACTCTCCGTAGAACTCCGAGATGGAATTGTGAGGAGGCATAGATCTGGGGAAGGGAATAAAACAATTTCTAGAGTGTTGAATGTTGCTCCATCATTAGGAAATGGAAAGAATATGGAACTACCCAGACTCTTCCTAGAGCTGGCCGTCCGACTAAACTGAACAACTGGGAAAGAAGGACCTCGGTCAGTGACGTGAGCAAGAACCCAATGACCACTCTGACAGAACTACAGAGTTCCTTGGCTGAGATGGGAGAACCTACCGGAATGACAACAGTCTCTGCAGCACTTCAAAAATCTAAGCTTTCTGGGAGTGTGACTAAATGGAGCCACTCCTGAGAAAAAGGCACATGATAGCACACCTGTAGTTTGTAAAAAGGTACGTGAAATAATCTGAGAGTATGAGGCAAAAGATTCTGTGATCTGATGAGACGCAAATATAATTATTTGGCCTGAATGTAAAGCGCTACGTGAGGTGGAGACTGAGCACAGCTCATCTTCCATCTAACACCATCCCTACCATGGAGCATGGTGGTGGCAGCATCATGCTATGGGGATGCTTTTCACCGGCAGGGACTGGGAGACTCGTATGGATAGAGGGAACAATGAATGGAGCCAAATGCAGGCAAATCCTTGAGGAGAACCTGCTTCAGAGGGAAAAAGACCTCAGACTGTAGCGAAGATTTACATTCCACCAGGACAATGACCCCAATCTTACAGCCAAAGCAACACTGAAATGGCTTCAGAACAAGAATGTGAAAGTCCTTGAGTAGCCAGGCCAAAGCCCAGACTTGAATCCCATTGAGAATGTGTGGAAAGACTTGAAGATTGCTGTTCACCGACGCTCCCCATTCAACTTGACAGAGCTTGAGCAAATCTGCAAGGAAGAATGGGACAAACTCCGCAAATCCAGCTGTGCAAAGCTGATACAGACATACCCAAGAAGACTCGAAGCTGTAATCGCTACCAAAGGCGGTTTTTCAAATTATGGACTCAGAGGGTTGAATACTTATGAAAATTAGATATTTCATTATTTCATTTTCAATTGTTTTGTAAAAATTTCTAAAAATAAAATTCCATTTTGACATTATGTGTTGCATGTGTTATTATGTATAGAATGTGTTTGTGTTATGTGTGATATTTTGTGTTGTGTGTGGTATTATGTGTAATGTGTATTATGTGTGGTATTATGTGTAGAACAGTGACAACAAATTTAAATTTAATCCACTTTAAATTCAGGCTGTAACTCAACAAAATGTGAAAAAGTCAAGGGGTGTGAATACTTTATGAAGGCATTGTGTGGTTTCAACTGTTTTAAGGACATGCGGAAACATGCGTGTTCCCACTGCCTCATGTTTCGTATGCAGATTGTGCCTGTTGGTTGCGTCATTATCTGTGCTGATGCAGTGCCCCCTGTTTTCAGTAAGCTGGTACTCATTTTGCCGACCTAGGAAGGATGACAGGCTGAGTCAACCCACCCGGTGTTAATTAAACGGCACTAAAGAAGCTCAAAATCAAGACCCCAAGATCTCATGTCAGCAATTCCCCACTTCTGTAGCAAATTATGTCAACGTCGACCCACCTTCTTCAATCCGAGGTGAAGATAATGTGTTTAAATGGCAACGTGCATGTGAGTTTTGACCTAAAGTTATAGCCGATAGATTACAGGTGAATCGCATAACTTTTTTGTGATGACCCTTTTATAACCCCCATGTGATGCTGAAAAGGCCATGCAGTATTTAATAAAACAATATTTGGGCAGCTTTTTTTTTTTGGCCTCCAGTACCTGGTGATTTGTCTCGAAAGCATAATCTAATAAACCCTCAGCTAGCAATAATCTGCTGTTTATATCGAGCTAATAAAAGAACAACCAAAAATCCATGCCTGTAATAAAGGGGGAAAAAAATGCTTCATCTTTGTGTAAAACACAGGGAAACATTGATCCAGGGCCTTCTTTAAAACAGTTTCATAAATCTAGATCACACAGACTCTCCTCCATCACACCCATACATTGATATCTCAATGTAATCTGTCCTGCTATTTACTTCTGATCCTCCCAGCCAACCCATGATCAGAGCAAATGACCGCATGATGTCTTTCCAACTTCGAATTGTTTCTTACAAAGCGATTTGTGGTTGAATGCAAGTTGTGATTGTTGCAACCAATCTGAATGTGCCAAAGAGGAAAAAGGCAGAGATATCACAGCAAAGATAGAATAAATGTTAAAGTACGAGTTCAATCACTTCTTTCCTGATTAATGATCATTGGGATAAGTGGATATTGATCTTACAATGTCATTGGACACCCTACAAATATGAAGAAACATTTCTGCAGAAAAATAAAAGAAAGGAACAAAAGCTGTGCACCTACTATATGATGAGGTTCCGCAGAATGCACCAGATGTAGTGAATGTGAACGGGTTGTGTCACTTCGCTGATGGGAATACCAATCTTATTAGATTGAGATGGGTTTACGTATTCACGTGAGAGGAAATTCTGAGGTCAAGTGAGTCCTCCCCTCCGTGAAGGACAATATCGCATCAGTCCGCCACCCCTCACATGTAGAGAATACAGTGGAGGGTAATTCTGCCAATTTTTGCTTACGTAATAAATAGATGGTACGGTGTTTTGACGGACAGGTTTTAAGAGAAATTAAATAAAAACGCACTTTCACCATTTAAAAATCATGCGAATAAATTATTGAAATATCAGCTGATTTTTTGTTCGTATCCTTTTCTCACCTGTATTGCAAATACAGAGTCCTGCTTTATGATGCTTTATGATGCTTTAAAAGGCGGTGTATAATCAGAAATACTGTTTTCTGGGGCGATATATTATTGTTATAAGAATAAAATGGAAATGTTGAAAAAGTATTGAATACAGCAAGCGTTTTCTGAATATAATCAATATGAGAAACAAGATTGAATGAGACTCACCATTGTTATAAGCGAATAAGAAGATGAAGGAGGAGTTTTTATGGTGTAGCCCGTAGGCCAAAGCCGTCCAGAACAGTGTTTGACTGTATGTATGTATGTATGTATGTATGTATGTATGTATGTATGTATGTATGTATGTATGTATGTATGTCCCTCACAAACGTACACCAATCAGAGCTGAGCATCTGATCACATGACAGGGGTCATGTGATGTGATGTGATGTGATGTGATTACGTCTATGATGTCATTACGGCTGACTCCACACACCGCCATTTGGATTTTTATGCCGTTGAGGCAGAACATATCGCCGTCATATACATGTCATATATCACAATCGCCATGCTCTACCTTTATGTCTGAGATATAGATGACGAGCATATGCACGACGGATAAATCCCCCATATGACAATTGCTGACAGACGGATGGATGCACGCACGCAAGCACGAAGCCACGCCAAGACCGAGCTCCTTTTATATTAGAGAATCTATCAATATTTTTCCAGTGGAATGTGGTCCTATTTAATTTCTTTACAGCAAAAGAAAACTCACAAACATGGCCGCGCTCGTTGCGTTCGCTGAGATTCTGCAAGTGGTTAATATTTTCTTCCAACTCATCAGGTCAATCGCATAACACACTGACTAATGGATCACAGTGATCATCACATGACCATGGTGTGTACTATACATTCCGGGTTTTTTTGTAAATAGTGTCGAGGCTTCTATAAGAGGTAGAACACAGAACGCATCAGGACATCACATCATTTCAAGAACAGGAGAGAGAGAGAGAGAGAGAGAGAGAGAGAGAGAGAGAGAGAGAGAGAGAGAGAGAGAGAGAGAGAGAGAGAGAGAGAGAGAGAGATAGAGATAGAGATAGAGATAGAGATAGAGAGAGAGATATGGCGCTACATGATACAAATTTACATGGAGAATTGGCGTTCACCGCCCTGCCCCCTCCCTTCCCAAGACCACTGCAAAGATTAAAACATGCCGATACACAAATTGGGGTCATGCCGATCTGATGTAACAAGTCTGGATGTAATTTTCCCAGAACTGGAGGGTAAGTCGTATGACAAACATCACACACACACACACACACACACACACACACACACACACACACACACACACACAAAATCTTGCACACACACACACACACACACAAACACACACTTGCGTGTATGCACACATACACATGCACACACACACACATACACATGCATACACACACACACAGGTCTGTGAATTATAGAGAGGATTATGTGTTCACGTGAATTACTTTGCTTTCCCAATAGTTAAATGATTATTTTTTTTGTGCAGTGATATGGTAAATAACTTTGTTTCTTAACTCTGTCAAAATTACAGCACCTGTACATATTGTATGACTCATAAAAGTGGGATGTCACTTAGGATCGCCTCAAGGTGCTTTTGGTGCAAGGCATCATCTAAGAACTGCCTCGTTCTCCATTCAGCTCTTTGGACATTTCTTCCATCCACTTAATAATTTATAAAACTGCCCTGTATACAACTGCCTTGCATGTCCCCAAAGCACAGGAAAACCCAAATAGCATGCCAGAACAGACTACCTGGAACTTTTGTTCGGTCCTATAGCATGATCCTCAG
Organism: Myxine glutinosa; assembly: GCF_964187855.1. Lineage (NCBI taxonomy): Eukaryota > Metazoa > Chordata > Myxini > Myxiniformes > Myxinidae > Myxine > Myxine glutinosa. The sequence continues at coordinate 226,743,081 of NC_136262.1, forward strand.
GTTTCTTGTGTCTATCTCTTGGAAATACTTGCGGTGCTCCTTAGTTATATTATATGTGAGATGGCATGCTCAAAAAGCTGCCCTGGTCCCACTTCACCATGTGAGCACCTCTCAGCATTAAGCAATAGTTATTATAAATCAGTCAATTTAGCAAATTAATATCTTATTGATGATCTCACTCATGCTGAGTGCCTCCAGTGACTATGATAGTGATTTGAAATTTGGTTTAAAGTGCTGGAACACAGTGACCTGATGTCATTGAAAGGTAATGCACAATTTTTCAGATTCACAAGTGAGTGTGAGAATAGATAACTCAAGATGGTTGTAACATTACCATATTACCTGGTCACCTTTCTGGAGAATAAAGGAGTTGCAGAGTTACAAACATTGAATAGAGAGGTCGACATTATAACAGTTGTAATGTGATGCAGTATATATATTTTGTAATCTCATTAAGATTTTTGTACAGTCCATGTCTATCATGCTCGCCATTTTGGAACTACGGTATATGGTCAAGACACGGAATTTGTGTCCATATTTCCTGTTTGACAGACGAAGACTTTGCCAAGCTTGTCTACTTGCTCATTTGCCCTGTCTGTTTGCTCAGTAGAAGGGGGGAAATAATGCATGAACGTGTGGCTCCGCACGGCCTTCTTGGCATCCCGACCCTACACATCAACCCGTCCGCGATGAAGAGGAACAAAGATCAGTGACAGGGTGTGTGGTGGTGGGCCACGGGAGGAGTAGTCTTGAAGTGGTTAAAAACTGACAGGATAGAAAAACACACGACCACTGTGCAATACACAGCTAACAACTGTCTGCTCGTTGCAAAGGTACCGCGGTAGATCTACTACAAAAATACTGCTGATCTCCTTCAGTGAGAGAGCGTTCCTTTTGTATCTGGGATTTGGACGAGGCCTTTTCACCATAACAAGGCCCATGCTGAACAGAGGCCTTTTAAAATTACCTCTGAATATACTGAGTTAGTTGTGGCTATGGGCAGAACATCCCACCAGAATGTTATAATCTCTTGCCTCCTGCTGCACCAATAGAAAGATGTCAGGTAGCAGTACGCATGTGTCTGCTGGAATTCGCTGGGCCTCAGTAAAGCAGGGTGTTTTCCGTCCCTACGGGTGTTTTCTTACCCTCACAGGGTGCCATTATTCTCCCTCCTTCAATAAAACAACAACGTCAACCAAAGATTTAAAGTCATAAAACAACAGATTCAAACAAGGACAGAAGGGCCGCAAAACAAGTTTCTGGCAAACCTAATCTCCGACTCTGTGACAGGCCTGGATGGTTCTGAAACCTTGCTTTGGCACTTGCATATTTCCTTTCTGCTTTGGTCAACCTACAATTTGCCAAAAGGTCAACTTCTTCCATTTACTTGGAACTCAACATCACTGCATTACATAACTACAACGACACTCGGTAGTGCGCATACTTCCGCCAGGTTGAACACTTTATGTTTTGTATCTCACTGATAGGTCATATCTGGATCCAGAGTTGAACAAAAATCTAATCGGTTTGTTATTGTCACTTACACAACTCATCCACCAAGTTATTTCATAATCCATCCACAGCCTTTTGAAATATCATGCTACATAAAGTCTTTGGCCGTCTCACTAAATGTAGTAAGGTGGCTTAATGAAATATTTTGGAAATACCGTTAACAGGTGGACAAAAGTGGCAAATGTTCCATGGACGTTCCCCTCATGTCATAATGATTAATTTATAGACGGGTAGCCACACACAAATAGTACAATGAGACCTCAGTAGGCGATACTGAAATTCAACATAGGCAGGATATTACCCACAGATATGACATAGTCACGTGAAAAAGAAAGTACACCCCATGTAAAGTTTTGACTTTTTCAACATATTTCAACATACAGCTATTTGATCTTCATTTTTTTTATTTTTTATTTTTATTGGATACAGAATCGAGGCTCGTGAAAGAGCTAACATTTATCAAACAAACAAATCAAACAAACAAGCAAACAAAGTATATAAAATGGGGAGCGGTAGACAAGATGGAGAGAGAGAAGGGGAGGAAGCACACAAACACAACATTTGAGAGCAGGGACATCGGGAGATGTGTGGGAGGCAGAGGGCTTGGGGGGAGACAGGATAGGTATAAAACGCAAGGACACCAAGGACTTCCAGGAAAGAAGTTGTTATTTCAAAAAAGTGGATTTGGGGTGAAATTAGCGGGGGTAGAAAAGATCAAGGATTTGGATTGGGGAAGATAAGAGATGGTGGTGGACAGCTGTTTTAAAGACCTGGAGGGAGGAGTGGGATTGAAGAGAGTGAGGGAGTTTGTTCCAGAGGCGGGAGAAAAGAGGAATGATGGAGTGAAGGTGAGCAGAGAGTCTTGATTTTGGCAGTTTAACCATAAGAGGGTTGCAGGCAGATCTTGTGCGACCTGTAGGAATATTTGGGGGACAGAGCACAGACAGGGCTGGGGGGGGGGGGGGGCTAGGCCGGAGAGGAGTCGGTAGAAGACAAAAAAACCACCAACCTGCCTGCGGTGAGTAAGTGAAAGGCCCTCAGAGATAGCGTCATCGCGGGAGATTCCAATGATTCTGAACGCTTTGGTTTCAACAGCGTGAAGACGAGCTAGGTGTGAGGCAGGAGCACCAGCCCAGAGGGGAGAGCAGTACTCCATTGAGCTGCGGATGAAAGCCTTGTATGTGGTGAGGAGCTCAGGTGTGCCAAGGAAGGTCTTCGCACGACGGAGGATGCCCAGTCGGTGACTGGCTTTGGAGGCCAGCTTAGAAATGTGGTTTTCCCAGGAAAGATCATGGCAGATAGTGAGACCCAAAAGCTTGAGTGACTGAACTTCTTGGAGAGGATTATTCAGAAAGTAGATGGGAGGGTTGTCCAGTCGGTCTTTTCGGAGAGACATCGTAAGTGTGAGATTTGTTAGGATTGAAAGACATGTTCCACTTGTTTGCCCAGTCTGTGATTTTGTCCAGGACTGCAGAGAGTGAGGAGGTTGCAGACTGCCGATCTGAGGGATGAGGAATGGAGCGGCAGAGAGTGGAGTCATCAGCAAAGAGATAGAGAGGATTTTCAAGAGAGTCAGAGAGGTCATTGATGAAGACCACAAAAAGCACAGGGCCCAGAACGCTGCCTTGGGGAACTCCAGCCTGAACAGGAAGAGGAGATGAGAGAAACCCATTCAGGGCCACACGTTGACTACGACTGGAGAGGAAGTCCGCCAGCTATGCATGGATACCATTTCCATGGATTTCCATGGATACCAAAGAAGGAGAGTTTGGTGAGCAGAGCAGGGTGCCAGACCGTATCGAAGGCACGTGATATGTCGAGGGAGACAGCTCTAATTTCCTGTTTGGCATTGAGGACCTCCATCCATTGTTGAGACAGCAGAAGCAGCATACCCAGAGTAGAGTGACCTGGTCTGAAACCAAATTGATGATCAGAGATCAAGCCATTGGAGAAGAGGAAAGATTTAATATCCAAAGCAATGATGGATTCCATGACTTTGCTGATAATTGGGAGAAGGCTGATTGGTCTGTAGTTGCTAGGATCTGTTTTTGCACCTTTTTGTGTAAAGCGGTGATGTTGGCTGATTTCCAAGCAGATGGCAGTTGACCTTGAGCAAAAGAGAGGGTGAAGAGAACAGAGAGAGGAGCGAAAGAGTGGAAGAACAGGATTTTAGGACCCGTGGGCTGATGCCGTCAGGTCCAGTTGCAGAATCAGAGTGGAGGGTTGACAGAAACTTTTCCACCTTGTCAGGAGGGAAGGACACGGAGTCCAGGAGCAGCTGGGTATGGATGGTTATGGTGGGTACAGAGAGGGATGGGTTTGGGACACAATATTTAGAGGCAAACACAGATTTGAGGCATTCAGCTTTTTCACGTGCGGAGTCAGCTGTGCAGCTGTGTGAGGTAAGGGAGGGGATGGAGGGGGAAGAAACACCAGAAACAGATTTGACCAGACGCCACCAGGATTTGGAAGAGGGAGACAGATAAGAGAGTTCGGTCTTGAGAATGGAGAGATATTGTTTCTTGGCTCTCCTGAGGGTGGACACACACTTGTTTCGGGCTTTGTGAAAGGAAATGAGATTTCCTTCCGTTGGATTTGCTTTCCAGGAGACGAAGGCAAGTTGTTTCTGGGCAGCAGCATCACCACAAGATTCCGTGTACCATGGACGGGAGGAAGGGTATGACAACTGAAGACGAGATGGGATAAATCTGTGCATGAGAGAGAGCAATTTACTTTGGAAGAATTCCCAGGATGAGTTGATGTCAGAGGTGGTAGAGATGGGAGACCAGTCCAGATGATTGATGGCTGCTTGAAGACCGTGCCAGTTGGCCTGAGTGAAATGCCAGACTCGTCGACGCTGAGCAGGCTCCCTGAGAATGGTCAGAGAGATATCCACTTCAACAAGCACATGATCAGATGAGCCGATTGGAGCAGAAGAAGAGCAGGAGACATTTTCAGGGAAGTTAGTCATAACCAAGTCCAGAAGAGAAGATGCTCCATTGACTGAGATCCGGGTTGGGAAATTGACAGATTGTGTCAGTCCCAGTGAGTCGCAGAAGTCCTTTGCTGAGGAGCCATGGCTGGTGAGAGAGGTACCCACACCTAGCCAACTGGCATGGTGACAATTGAAATCACCACATATGAGGAAGAGAGAGTTGGGATGAGTAGATATAATTTGGTCCATATTATCAGACAGTGAGATGTAGATGGAGTCATCACTGTTTGGTGGACGGTACAACACACATATGAACAAGAGGTGGGAGCGAAGGGGAAGCCGTAGCCAGAGGTATTCCTGAGGGTGAGGTGGAGAGAGTGCAGTGCAGGGAGAGTGAGGAAGAGAGTTTTTGATAAAGATAGCAACCCCACCTCCAGGATGAGGCTCAGGTCTATCATACCGGAGGAGGGAGTAACCCGGGAGAGATACTAAGGAATCAGAGACATCATGAAGGAGGAAAGTTTCTGTTAAGCAGATCACGTCTGGTTTGACAGAAGCAACCTGTATGGAGAGACCAGTTAAGTTTGAACGAAGGCCCCGGATGTTTGAGGTCCATACCATTAATGAAGAGGAAGTGGGAGCATCAGATACAGAACAGGGGGGAGGAGGGGTAGGGTAAGATGCGGAAGAGGTAGGGAGAGCTGTTGATTGTGTGTCAGAGATTTCAGAATAGCTCGGAGAAAGGGAAGGATGGGGCGGACAAATGGTTTGATGGTGATTGGGTGAGGCGCAATGAGGTGTTATTTGAGGAGGGGGAAGAGCGAGGCAGAAGGTTGGGGGAGATGGAGGTGAGAGTTGGAAGGGGGAAGAAGGGGAAACAATATTTCAACAATATTGATCGATAAAGGTGATATAATATAACAAATATCATGAAACATTTACATTTTGTAGTCCATTGTATAATTTAAATAAACATAAATGCAAATTTCGCATGTGGAAAAAGTAAGTACACCCTTGGCTCTAATAGGTGGTATTGCCCCCTTTGGCAGAAACAACCTCAAGTAGGCATTTCTTATAACTGTCTACCAGTCTCTGACATCGACTGGGAGAAATTTTTGCCCATTCCTCCATGCAGAATTATCTCAGCTGTGCGATGTTTGAGGGGTTTCTTGCATGCACAGCTCGTTTCAAATCCCCCCACAGCATCTCGATGGGATTTAGATCCGGGCTTTGACTTGGCCATTCCAGAACCCTCCATTTCTTTCTTTTCAGCCATTCCTTGGTGGATTTACTGGTATGTTTAGGGTCATTGTCATGTTGCAAGGTCCACCTTCGGTTGAGCTTCAAGTTTCCGACAGATGGCCTCACATTATCCTCAAGCACCCTCTGGTACAATGAAGAATTCATAGTGGATTCGACGATGGTGAGCTGCCCAGGCCCTGATGCAGCAAAGCTGCCCCAAACCATAATATTTCCACCACCATGCTTTACAGTTGGTATCAGGTCCTTGTGGTCAAATGCTGTCTTTGGTTTTTTCCAAACATGTCTTCTGGTACTCTGGCCAAATAGCTCTACCTCTGACTCATCTGTCCAGAGCACATTGTTCCAGAAGTGCTGGTCTTTGCCGAGGTGTTCATTGGCAAACTTTAGTCTTGCCCTGATGTTCTTTCTGGACAGCAAAGGTTTCCTCCTGGCACACCTCCCATGTTGATCAAATTTGTGCAGCCTCTTTCTAATGGTAGACTCGTGCACTTTGACATCAACAGTGGCATGAGCTACCTGTAGGTCCCGTGATGACATTCTGGGGGTTCTTAGAGACCTCTTTCAGCATCTTGCGGTCTGCTCTCGGGCTGAACTTGCTGGGGCGGCCTGGCCTGAACAAGTTGGCAGTTGTTTGGAATCTTCTCCACTTGTAGATGATCTTCCGGACAGTCGAATGATTGATTTCAAATTGTTTGGAGATCTTTTTAAATCCCTTCCCAGACTCGTAGGCATCTATAACCTTCTTTCTGAAGGCCTCAGAGCGCTCTTTTGATGTAGGCATGGCGACGCCACACACTTCAACAACAAAGAGCAAGCCAAACTAAATGTCTGAGGTTTAATAAGACAGGTTCCTCCAAGATCCTCTCTAACGATGTTCTACTCATTTTCACCTGAGCTGGTGCACCTGATTCTAATTTTAGGTATTTGAAGTAGTGATAAATGTAGGGGCGTACTTACTTTTTCCACATGCGAAATTTGCATTTATGTTTATTTAAATTATACAATGGACTACAAAATGAAAACGTTTCATGATATTTGTTATGTTATATCACCTTTATCTTTCAATATTGTTGAAATGAAGATAAAATAGCTGTATGTTGAATTATTTTGAAAAAGTCAAAACTTTACATGGGCTGTACTTACTTTTTCACGTGACTGTTTGTGGTGTTTTCAAAGAACAGTTATTGGAGAAAAAAAATCAACACCAAACAGTCAGAAATGCATAGAATTAAACTGAGATAGATGTCACCTGTACATTTATTAACTTTAAATAAACAAGACGGTGTTTAACACTTCATACTGCATGTGATGGTTGTAAACAATATATCTTGTAGTCTTAATGTTTTGGATAGTTGTATTCATACTTTCTCTTCAAGATTTCAATTGTCTTGGGTAAATGTTGGACTTTCAGTGACAACTATGTGATTTATAATATGTATGAAATACCTACAGTAATCACATATAAACGATAAATCATATATAATCAAGAGTAGTGTGATTTTCTGGAATTTTAAATTTTTCTATTTTTGATGGGTACCCTTCTCAAATTAATCATAATACCCTAAATAAATTCTGCAGAAAATTGGGTGCTTTTGTCTTGCCTGTAATGGTATTTGCTATGAGCCACTTTACTAATGGTGAAGACTCACTTATAAAAAGATAAAATAAAATAAAACAACAAAAAAATATTATTGTATCAGTTGGGATCCATATTTAATCTTCACAAAAATCGAATTGATTCATCCTTGTCACACACCCAAACTGTCCACCAAGTTTCGGCCGAATCCGTCCCTAACGTTTTGAGATATCCTGCTATATGTCGGATTTAGCCCTATCACTCAATGGTGAAGAATCACTTTAAAATTATCTGTTCCGGATCCAGATGTCTATGAACAGGAGATATTCTGTTCACAGACAAGCAAACAGACAAACAAACAAACAAGAAACGTAATGTAGAGCACGATACTTGCAAAATCCACCCTCCCCTCCTCCCCCAAAAAAGGTTGCTATTGATCCAGCAAATTGTCCATTTCATCAAGATCAAAATTGACAATCTTGATCAAAGCTCGGATCAGGATGAAAAGTGATGATTTTGGAAGTTTGACCTTGAGTTTACCTTTGATCTGTTGACCTCAAAAGGAGTTGGTTTCCCTATTCAGGGAGGCAATATGCCAATGCTGTTAATTTTTCAAGTCAATCGGATGAAAACTGATAATTTTTCAGATGAAAATTGATGATTTTTGAAGTTTGATCTTGAGTTGACCTTTGACCTTTTGACCTCAAAAAGAGTTGTTTTCCCTATTCAGGGAGGCAATATGCCAATGCTGTTAATTTTTCAAGTCATTCGGATGAAAACTGATAATGTTTCAGCTGAAAATTGATGATTTTGGAAGTTTTGATCTTGAGTTGACCTTTGACCTTTTGACCTCAAATAGTTGGTTTCCCTATTCAGTGAGGCAAGATGCAAATGCTGTTAAATTTTCAAGTCAATCGGATGAAAACTGATAATTTTTCAGATGAAAATTGATGATTTTGGTTTTTTTTTTTTTTTTTGTATACAAGATCGAGGCTCGTGAAAGAGCTAACATTAATCACACAAAAAGTCAAACCGACACATAGAACACAAAATAAGGGGAGCGGTAGACAATATGGGGAGAGAGGGGGAAGGACACAAACACAACATTTCAGAGCAGGGACATTGAGAGAACTGTGGGAGGGAGAGGGCTTGGGGGGAGGTGGGAGAGGTAGAACCTTGAGTTGACCTTTGACCTTTTGACCTCAAAAGTTGGATTTTAGAAGTTTGACCCAGAGTTGGCCTTTGACCTTTTGACCTCAAAAATAGTTGGTTTCCCAATTCAGTGAGGCACTATGCAAATGCTGTTAAATTTTCAAGTCAATCAGATGAAAATTGATGATTGTAGAAGTTTCACCTTGAGTTGACCTTTCTGGTAGGGTGCTGGTAGGGTGCTGGCCATTGTTCGTCTTTATAGTCCCGTTGTAATGCCAGATCATGTGCAATGTTCTACACATTGTGTATATATAGTTATTGGCCCGATTTGTCATTGGTGAAGATTCATTTACAAATTTTTAAACATTCTAATATCCGGATGCAGGTTCGAATCTTCACCAGAATTGAATCAATTCTTCTTTGTCACACACCCAACATGCCCACCAAGTTTGGTCTGAATCCATACCTAACTTTTTTTGAGATATCCTGCTATATATAGTTTTTGGCCCTATCTCTCAATGGTGAAGAATCATTTTTAAAATTCTCACATCCGGATCCGGATCCTCATCTAAATCTAACCATTTCATCCTCGCCACAAACCCAACCTCTCCACCAATTTTCGTCCAAAGTTTCGTCCAAAATTTCCTCCGTCCATAAATTTTTGAGATATCCCGTTCACAAACAGATAAGACAGTGGTGGATACATAACGTCCGCCCACCTTCGTTGGCGGATGTAACAAAGACTGAATCGATATTTAGTGCAAAATATGAGTCAAGACTTAAGTGCTTAACCATTGTACCATCATGAAGATCATCAGTCATAATTACTGTGAAACTGGTATTTTTAAATATTTAAATAATATAATCCAACCCAAAACCTCAGATAGCTATTGATGAGTTGAGTGAGTGAATACTTTCAGTGTTGTTTCAGTGTTTTCAGTGTCCAAATTTACGCAGATACGCAGAAACAGTTATACGCAGAAGGAGCCTATTGTGCCCATCAAAGCCTGTGCAATGTTTGCCAACCTATGGTTGATTGTGTGTGCTCTATCTTTTTTTTAAATGCTGAGTCTCCAGCAAGGAAGCAGCACGAATCATTTTAAAAGTCTTGGAAATGATTCGGCTGGGAATGATTTGGGAACAACGGACATCCCAAATTCAGAGCTAATTCTCCAAGCATTACACCAACGATTATTGTGGTGACTCGGTGGTGTAATACTAATACCTGCCTGGTCGTGACTAATTACACCACAACGGTCCTTCAGTTTGCAATGGATCATGGCTGTGGTTGAGCCTCACATCACATTTTATTTTGTTTCAGGATTCAAATCATTGTGGCACATGAACACACAACACCAGACGATTAGATAAGCAGGTTATTTATTTATTATTATGCACCATATTAATTATTGCATTGAATGTTGGAAATGTAAAAAAGGTGGTTTCACAAGCCAGTAAGCATATCCTTCAGATTTTACTGCGTTTTGATTGTCTAAATTAAAATTTTATGTTATACTGATTTGGTTGTGACCAAACATCTTATTCACATAACTTGATCAACTTATAGGGCCAAATTTACAAAGGCGTTTAGCGAGTGTTTAGCGATGTAGAAACACATCTAACCCTTAAGCCTTGACAAAAACATTACTGTACCACACAGCTAATCGCCCGTCTAGATAGCAATTTACAAAGGCAAATAAACAGGTGATTACTTGTGTGCGCCAAGCCAGCCGATTAGTTGTGTGCGCCTAGACAGCCGATTAGTTGTGTGCGCCTAGACAGCTGATTAGTTGTGTGCGCACAGACAGCCGATTAGCTGTGTGCGCCTGGACAGTCGATTACTTGTGTGCGCCGAGACAGCCGTTTATTTGTGTCCGCTTAGACAGCCGATTACCTGTGTGCGCCTAACAGCCGATTACTTCTGTGTGCCGAGACAGTTGATTACTTCTGTGCGCCTAGACAGCCGATTAGTTGTGTGCGCACAGACAGCCGATTAGCTGTGTGCGCCTAGATAGTCGATTACTTGGGTGCGCCTAGACAGCCGATTAGTTGTGTCCGCCTAGACAGCCGTTTACTTGTGTGCGCCGAGCCAGCTGATTACTTGTGTGCGCCTAGACAGATGATTACTTGTGTGCACCTAGACAGCTGATTACTTGTGCACGCCAATACAGCCGATTAGTTGTGTCCGCCTAGACAGCCGTTTACTTGTGTGCGCCTAGACAGCTGATTACTTGTGTGCGCCTTGACAGCTGATTACTTGTGTGCGCCTAGACAGCTGATTACTTGTATGCGACTAGACAGCCGATTAGTTGTGTGCACCTAGACAGCTGATTACTTGTGTGCGCCTAGACAGCCGATTACTTGTGTGCGCCAAGACAGCCGATGACTTCTGTGCACCTAGACAGCTGATTACTGGTGTGCGCCAAGACAGCCGTTTACTTGTGTGCGCCGAGTCAGCTGATTACTTGTGTGCATCTAGACAGCTGATTACTTGTGTGCGCCTTGACAGCTGATTACTTGTGTGCGTCTAGACAGCCGATTAGTTGTGTGCACCTAGACAGCTGATTACTTGTGCGCGCCTAGACAGCTGATTACTTGTGCGCGCCTAGACAGCTGATTACTTGTTGGCACCTAGATAGCCGATTACTTGTGTGCGCCAAGACAGCCGATTACTTCTGTGCGCCTAGACAGCCGATTACTTGTGCATGCCTAGACACCTGATTACTTATGTGCGCCTAAACAGCCGATTAGTTGTGTGTGCTGAGACAGCTGATTACTTGTGCGCGCCTAGACAGCTGATTACTTGTGGGCGCCTAGATAGCCGATTACTTCTGTGCGCCTAGACAGCCGATTACTTGTGTGCGCCTAGACAGCCGATTAGTTGTGTGCGCTTAGACAGCCGATTACCTGTGTTTACCGAGACAGCTGATTACTTGTGTGCGCTTAGACAGTAAATTACTTGTGTGCGCCAAGACAGCTGTTTATTTGTGTGCGCTTCGACAGCCGAGCAGTTTCATTAAGTAACTCTCTTTACTTTTTGCCAACAGAGTAGTATCGTCGGTATACCTTAGGTTGTCGATACCTATTCCTCCAATCCTGACACAAGCCTGTATCTCGTCCAAGTTTGATTTCCTCATGATGAATTCACAATGCAGATTGAACAAGTAAGGTGAGAGAATGAATCCGTGTCTGACTCCTTTTCCAATTCCAAACAATTCTGTCTCTCGATATTCTGTTTTTACTGTAGCCCCTTGTTTATTTTAATTGGCTTATTATCATACATATTAGGTGCCCTGACATCCCCATTTCTCTCAGCATAATCCATGTCAATTCATCATCAACACAATCAAAGGCTTTGCTCTATGGTACAGGCATTTTATGAAAAAATATTTGTTTAACCTTGAACAAATTGCAACAAAAAGTATTGCAACAAAAACAATTGCAACAAAAAAGCACCAAACTCTCCTCCTATGGTAGCCATGGAAACCTCCACGCATGGCTTGCGGACTTCCTTTCTGGTCGCAGTCAACGTGTGGCCCTGACTGGATTTCTGTCATCTCCCCTTCCTGTTCAGGCTAGAGTTCCTCAAGGCATTGTTCTGGGCCCTGTGCTTTTTCTGGTCTTCATAAATGATCTCTCTGACTCTCTGGAAAATCCTCTCCATCACTTTGCTGATGACTCCACTCTCTGCTGCTCCATACCTCATCCCTCAGATAGGCAATCTGCAGCCTCCTCACTCTCTGCAGTCCTGGACAAAATCACAGACTGGTCAAACAAGTGGAACATGTCTTTCAATCCTGACAAATCTCACTCTCACTTTGTCTCTCCGAAAAGACCATCTGGACAACCCTCCCATCTACTTTCTCAACAATCCTTTCCAAGAAGTTCTGTCACTCAAGATTTTGGGTCTCACTATCTCCCATGATCTTTCCTAGGAAAACCACATTCCCATGCTGGTCTCCAAAGCCAGTCACCGACTGGGCATCCTATGTCTTGCGAAGTCCTTTCTGGGCACTTCTGAGCTCCTCACCACATACAAGGCTTTCATCCGCAGCTCAATGGAATACTGTTCTCCCCTCTGGTCTGGTGCTCCTGCCTCACACCTAGCTTGGCTTCAAGCTGTAGAAACCAAAGCATTCAGAATCATTGGAATCTGCCACGATGAAGCTGATTCTGAAGGCCTTTCTCTCTCTCACTGCAGGCAGGTTCGTGGTCTTTCTGTCTTCTACCGACTCCTCTCCGGTCTTGCTCCCCCTGCTCTGTCTGTGCTCTGTCCCCCAAATATTCCTGCAGGACGCACAAGATCCACCAGCAACCCTCTTCTGGTGAAACTGCCAAAATCAAGACTCTGCTCACCTTCACTCTTTCATTCCTCTTTTCTCCCGCCTCTGAAACAAACTCCCACACTCTCTTCAATCCCTCTCCTCCCTCCATGTCTTTAAAACAGCTCTTCACCACCATCTCTTATCTTCCCCCATCCAAAACCTTGATCTTTTCTACCCTCGTTAAAACACTCCAAATCCGCCTCATTTAATCCCCAACTTCTTTCCTGAAATCTATAGAAGTGTTTATTTGCTTTATACCGTATACCCTTCCCTCCTCCTCCAGCCCTCCCTCTCCCACAAATCTACCGACGTCCCTGTTCTCTGCTGTTTTTGTGCTTGTTTTCCTTCTCTCCCTCCCCCTCTTGTCTCCCGCTCCTTTCATTGTATGTTTTATTTGTCTGTGCATGTTTTCATGTTCAATGTGTTAGCTCTTACACGAGCCTTGATTCTGTATGCAAAAAAAATAAATCTGCTGTTTTATACTCTGGAATATGTGCTCTATAGTCCATCACATAAATTTTTTTTAAAGAGCCATGGTTACGCAGTAAAGAACAGAAATGAAATATAGAAGAGGGTATTTGAAGATGATTCAAGCACTTTGGGTGCCCTAAAATTTGCACAACTCAGAATATACTAATAAGGTTGCACGATATCATGATAAATATGCTTCGGATACTGCTCCTCTTTCATGCAGTACCAATGAAGCCCTTTTGAGTGCAGTACAATTCAAAGAGACGATGCAAATAAATTACACTCTTCTATGTCATGCCACAAAGTTATCTCCCCTCAAAAGTAAAGGTTCCTCCTCCATGACATTTTACATCTGCGAAAATAGTATTATGTTTTGGGTTAGTATCAATAACAAAATATCTCCTTGTGAGCAAAAATGGTCAGATTCGAGACTGAAAGTCTTAGAGACTGAAAGAAGTCTCTAAGAACCCCAGAATGTCATCACGGGACCTACAGGTAGCTCTTGCCACTGTTGATGTCAAAGTGCACGAGTCCACCATTAGAAAGAGGCTGCACAAATTTGATCTACATGGTAGGTGTGCCAGGAGGAAACCTTTTCTGTCCAGAAAGAACATCAGGGCAAGACTAAAGTTTGCCAATGAACACCAAGGCAAAGACCAGCACTTCTGGAACAATGTGCTCTGGACAGATGAGTCAAAGGTGGAGCTATTTGGCCACAGTACCAGAAGACATGTTTGGCAAAAACCAAAGACAGCATTTGACCACAAGAACCTGATACCAACTGTAAAGCATGGTGGTGGAAACATTATGGTTTGGGGCAGCTTTGCTGCATAAGGGCCTGGGCAGCTCACCATCATAGAATCCACTCTGAATTCTTCATTGTACCAGATGGTGCTTGAGGATAATGTGAGGCCATCTGTCGGAAAGTTGAAGCTCAACCTAAGGTGGACCTTGCAACATGACGATGACCCTAAACATACCAGTAAATCCACCAAGGAATGGCTGAAAAGAAAGAAATGGAGGGTTCTGGAATGGCCAAGTCAAAGCTCGGATCTAAATCCCATCGAGATGTTGTGGGGGGTTTGAAACGAGCTGTGCATGCAAGAAACCCCTCAAACATCGCTCAGCTGAAAGAATTCTGCATGGAGGAGTGGGCAAATATTTCTCCCAGTCGATGTCAGAGACTGGTAGACAGTTATAAGAAACGCCTACTTGAGGTTGTAAACGGTAAGAAACGCCTACTTCCTTTGGCAGAAGCCAAAGGGGGCAATACCACCTGTTTGAGCGAAGGGTGTACTTACTTTTTCCACATGCGAAATTTGCATTTATGTTTATTTAAATTATACAATGGACTACAAAATGTAAATGTTTCATAGTATTTGTTATATTATATCACCTTTATCTATCAATATTGTAGAAATAAAGATCAAATAGCTGTTTGGTGAAATATGTTGAAAAAGTCAAAACTTTACATGGGGTGTACTTACTTTTTCACGTGACTGTAGGACATCCGAAACAGCCTGGCTGGCACACTGCTTGACAAGCTTTGTGCCTGTGACATCCAAGATCACCGTCATTCCTCACTTGCCAACTTTCTCCACTTGCAGAGTCAACACGTAGCCCAACATGGAATCCTGTCATCTCCTCTTCCAGTGGAGCCTGAGGTTCCCCAAGGAAGTCTAGTTCTTACTGGGCCCAGTATAGTTCTTAATATACTACAATGACATCGGGATGCTTTGAATAACCTTTTTATTTTTACTGATGAATCCTTTTTGTGCCGTACTGTATTCCTATTCCAAAGAGAGGGCGGCAGCAGCTGCTTTCCTCTCTACTGACTTGGAAAGTATCAGATGCTGTCCGACGAATGGAATAAGTCATTCAATCTGGGCAATTCTCTCACTCTTCCTCTGTCTCTCCCAAAAAATCGTCTCATAAATCAATCTATATATCTTCATAATCAATCAACGCTGGAGTAGGTTCAGTATATTGAGATTCCATTCCTTGCACCATCTGTCATGACCTTTCGTGGGCAGTGCACGTATCCAAACTGGCCTCGAAAGCCAGCCACCGAGTGGGTATCCGCCGTCAAGCTATGCTCTTCGATTTTCAATATTAACTTCTCCCAACTGACGAGGCCTTTGACCTCAGTGGAATACTGCTCTCCCCTATGGGCTGGTCCTCCCACTTCAGATCTTAAATCCTCTGACCCACAGCAGTTCCTTGAGGATCCCTTGAGGACCCATGCTAAACTCCCAAAATTCAGACTCAATGCTCACCCCCTGCATCTTCGTTCCTATTTTGTCCCCATTGTGCTGCATTTCTGGAGAGGTGAAATCCGACTCTTCTCTCTGCTTCAAGATGGCTATACACCACAATCTCAAATCACACTCGATTTCTTCCCTTGATATTTTTTTACCCCTGTGAGCCCTCTTTCATCAGTCAAGTTATTATGTTCCGCCTCTCTCCTACTTTCTTTATGTTTCTCCTTTTTATTCCTCCTACTTTTTATTACCCTCGCTAGAGGAGAGGGTATTGCATTTGAGTCCGATTTGTTTGTTACTTGGCAAAATTCTTTTTTTTTTTTTTGCAAGTATGTTGATCACTCCGGTTTGTGTGTTTGTGTGTGTTTGTTTGTCTGTCCGCTCACTTATACTTGCCCACAGGACACAATTTTAAACCGATCTTCACGAAACTTTACCAAATGGTGGAGTTCGTGGTCCGACAAAATCCTGTATATTTTGGGGTCAAAAGGTCGAAAGGTCAACATAGGCCAAAGGTCAACAACCATTTCAAATTTCTAAAATCCTCAATTTTCATCCAATTGACTTGAAATTTGAATAGCATTTACGTATCGGCTTCCTGAATTCAACCACGGACTATTTTTGAGATCAGCGTTGGCCAAAAGGTCAACATAGGCCAAAGGTCAACCACTTTTTCCGAATTTCTAAAATCCTCAATTTTCATACGATTGACTTGAAATTTGAAAAGGATTTACATATTCGCGAACTAAATTCAACCACCAACTATTTTTGAGATCAGCATAGGCCAAAAGGTCAACATAGGCCAAAGGTCAACCACTTTTTTTCAAATGTCTAAAATCCTCAATTTTCATCCGATTGACTTGAACTTTGAATGGGATTTACATATCATCAAACTGAATTCAACCACCAACTATTTTTGAGATCACCGTCGGCCAAAAGAGCAACAAACGCCAAAAGTCAACAACAATTTCAAATTTCTAAAATCCTCAATTTTCATACGATTCACTTGAAATTTGAATGGCATATGCACATCAGTTAACTGAATTCAACCACCAACTATTGATGAGATCAACATAGGCCAAAAGGTCAACATAGGCCAAAGGTCAACAATTTCAAATTTCTATAAACCTCAATTTTCATCCGATTCACTTGAAATTTGAATGGGATTTACATATCTGCAAACTAAATTCAACCACCAACTATTTTTGGGATCACCATAGGTCAAAGGTCAACAACAATTTCAATGTTCTAAAATCGTGAATTTTCATCCGATTGGCTTGAAATTTGAAAAGGATTTTCATATCACCTCACTGAAAGCAACCACCAACTATTTTTGAGATCAGCATAGGCCAAAAGGTCAACATAGGCCAAAGGTCAACAACCATTTCAAATTTCTAAAATTTTCAATTTTCATCCCATTGACTTGAAATTTGAAGACGATTTACATATCGGTGAACTGAATTCAACCACCAACTATTGATGAGATCAACATAGGCCAAAAGGTCAACATAGGCCAAAGGTCGACAACAATTTCAAATTTCTAAAATCCTCAATTTTCATCCGATTCACTTGAAATTTGAATGGGATTTACATATCAGCAAACTAAATTCAACCACCAACTATTTTTGGGATCACCAATAGGTCAAACGTCAACAAAAATTTCAAATTTCTAAAATCGTCCATTTTTATCCGATTGGCTTGATATTTAAAAAGGATTTTTATATCACCTTACTGAAAGCAACCACCAACAATTTTCTAGGTCAACATAGGCCAAAAGGTCAACATAGGCCGAATTTCTAAAATTGTCAATTTTCATCTGATTAACTTAAACTTTGAAGACGGTTTGCATATCAGGTCACTGAATTGAAGCACTAATTATTTTTGAGGTCAAAAGGATGCCCCACTGAGTGCCATTCCACTTTGTTCTGTTTTGCCAAGTGTCACTCTATGAGTGATTTTTCATCTGTCTGTCGGTCTGTCTGTTTGTACGCACAGAATAAATATGATTTTCTCTGCAACCGTTGGTCCGATTGACAGGAAATTTTCAACATCGGTGCAACTCCACCTGTAGAATTTTATAATGATAATTATGACGTCATAGGTCACGTGGTTAGGCCGCCATCTTGGAAAAACCGAACAAATTGCACTTCCATATCTCCAAAAGCGCTGAATAGAAAAAATTGAGACATGGCTCATTGTAAAGAACTCTCCATGGGGAATAAAATATGTTAATGATGATGTCATAGGTGCCTCCATTATGACATCATAATTCGACAAGTACAAAACTTCATTCAATCAAGATGAAATTTTTTGAGCGCCATGTCGGCATAAACTGGTGGGGGAAAAAAAAATGATAACATCATCAGTGACGAGGTTCGGCCGCCATCTTGGAAAAACTGAAAAACGTTGCACCTCTATATCTCCGAAAGGGCTGAATAGAAAAAAATTGAGACATGGCTCATTGTAAAGAACTCTCCATGGGGAATAAAATATGTTAATGATGATGTCATAGGTGCCTCCAGTATGACGTCATAATTCGACAAGTATAAAACTTCATCCGATCAAGATTAAATTTCTTGAGCATAATCTAGGAATAAATGAGTTTAGAAAAAAAAATGATGACGTCATCGGTCACGTGGTTCGGCCGCCATATTTGTTTTAACACAAGTCTTAAAAACCACTGAAGATGCATCCTGGCGAGGGTTTGCAATATCTGATTGCTCTTTTCTTGTTTCTTTTGTTTCTCCTACTTTATCCTATTTTTCCGTATTATCCTATTTTATTTTATTTTATTTTTTATTTTTTAATATTATTTATATTTATATTTTTATATTATTTTATTTATTTTATATTATTATTTATATTTATATTTTTATATTTATATATTTTTTATTTCATTTATATATTTTATATTATTTTAATTTATATTATTATTATTTTTATATATATATTTTATTTTTCCGTATTATCTCTGTATTATCCTATTTTTTATTTCTTTTGTTTCTCCTACTTTCTTTAGTCTCCTACTTAACCTACTTTCTTTCTGTATGTTTTTTCTTTTCTGTTTTTCTTTATGTTTCTTTATTTGTTTATTTCTCTTCTACTTCTATTTCTCTTCTCTTCTGTATTCCTCTCTCCTACTTTGTTTATGCTGTGTTCCTCCTCTCTCCTACTTTCTTTCATCACGCATACCTTCACTTGTTATATCTACCTGTTTTAGCAACATCCATATGTTGCTTTTTATCCCCTTCGGTGACATCAACTCTCTACTACTTACTGAGCCTATTCTTTGTACACGGTACAATATAACATAAAACTTTAAAAATTCTGATTTATAAGGGGTAATTCATCAGTTTTGAAAGCTATGCAATGAATTGGATGGAAAACACAAAAAGGTGGCCAGAGGCATTATTATTTATCATTTGTGCTCAACAGTTAAACAAGAAGACGTCATGCATAGCACGATACTTGCAAAATCTGCCCCCCCCCAAAAGTTTTCCATTGATACAGCAAATTGTCCATTTCATGAAGATTAAAATTTACAATCTAGATCAAAGCTCGGGCCAACAGGATGAAAAGTGACGATTTTTCAGATGAAAAATGATGATTTTGGAAGGTTGACCCTGAGTTGACCTGTTGACCTTTGACCTTTTGACCTCAAAACTAGTTAGTTTCTCTATTTAGTGACTCAATGTGCAAATGCTGTTCAATTTTCAAGTCAATCGGATGAACATTGAGGCTATTAAAATTTTTAGCCTATGTTGACCTTTTGGCCTATGTTGACCTCAAAAATAGATGGAGGTTGAATTCAGTGACCATATATATATAAATCCTCTTAGAAGTTCAAGTCAATCAAATGAAAATTGGTGATTTTAGAAATTTGGCCTATGTTGACCTTTTGGCCTGTGTTTACCTAAAATATAATACGCAGTTGAATTCAGTGACCAGATATGCAAGTACTCTTCAAATTTCAAGTCAATCGGATGAAAATTGAGGATTTTAGAAATGTGGCCTATGTTGACCTTTTGGCCTATGTTGACCTCAAATATACTTGGTGGTTGAATTCAGTGACCAGATATGCAAGTCCTCTTCAAATTTCAAGTCAATTGGATGAAAATTGAGGATTTAGAAATTTGGCCTATGTTGACCTTTTGGCCTATGTTGACCTCAAAAATAGATGGTGGTTGAATTCAGTGACCATATATATAAATCCTCTTAGAAGTTCAAGTCAATGAAATGAAAATTGGTGATTTTAGAAATTTGGCCTATGTTGACCTTTTGGTCGGTGTTTACCTAAAATATAATACGTGGTTGAATTCAGTGACCAGATATGCAAGTCCTCTTCAAATTTCAAGTCAATCGGATGAAAATTGAGGATTTTAGAAATTTAGCAAAGTTGGTGACCTTTGGCCTATGTTGACCTTTTGACATATTGACCCCAAAACAATAGGCTTCTTGCTTTTGACCAACTCTACCATTTGGTGAAGTTTCGTGAAGATCGGTTAAAAATTGTGACCTGTAGACCGGTGACAAACAAACAAACAGACAAACAGACAGGCAGACAGAACCACAAACACAACCGACCAATATACTTGAAAAATCTTCGATTTTGCAAGTAATAAATGCAATCACGTCACAGAAACCCTGAGCATCGACACTTCCTAACTCCTCCCTTCAGTTTTCTCCCACCTGTTGCTTTCTGTATGGAAGCAGTGGACTGGAATGTTGGCATAAAACCTCCCATGTGGGTTCCAAAACCTTTAAAATGGAGTGCAACAGCCTCTGGCTTTGTATTACACCCCAGGATAGGCCATTGTCTTCGTTTGAGAGCTGTGCGATGAATTAGCACTTTCATTTTGAAACACAAGAGAAGCTGTGAGCATCGGTGCATTCAGGCTTCTCCACGCGTGATGGAAAGCCGTCACGGTGCGAGGCCCTGTTAAATCTGGATTCTAATAGGGTGAAGGCGACGGATCTCAATGGGGATGGCATTCTTGCAATCTATAATGCGGCTTGTGCCGTTGGTCCAGATGGAAAGCATTCAAGCTGTGCTTCTGTCTTTGGTTCCCCTAATACAACCATATTAGTAATGCCTGTCACATCAGATTGCTCTCCTGGTGTCAATAGATTCATGCTAGCTAGCAAACCTTAATTAACGTGTAATTATGTGCTTGTGAATAAATGGCTAAATTCCATCTGCCTACAGTGCCGGCTCAAGTCCAAATATTTAAGCCTGGTCCCTTTTGATGTTCACTTGGAGGATCCACGTTGTTTTGTGCTTCAAGGCAATACATAAATAAACGTATAATCGTGTAAAAAAGGACATTTGGTCCACCGTATCTGTGGCATATTACCGTTCAAGCATTCTTGGGAAATTTGTTTAACTGAAAGGAAGAACTATAAATAGCTGTTTAAATGCTATCTATCTTCACAGAAGATAATTTTAACTCACACATAGATAGATATATTTGCATCGCTGAAGTGGCTTATGTCATTTCTGCATTTTTAGGGGTTTTGCAATCACTTCGATGTGTCTGTTCGGGCCTTAACGTTTTACCATTTGAACTTTTGTCATCAAATTTTCAATAAATCTTTATCTTACTATAATTCACC
This sequence comes from Myxine glutinosa, assembly GCF_964187855.1. Classification (NCBI taxonomy): domain Eukaryota; kingdom Metazoa; phylum Chordata; class Myxini; order Myxiniformes; family Myxinidae; genus Myxine; species Myxine glutinosa. Next base: position 226,764,189 of record NC_136262.1, read on the forward strand.
AAATGTCCGTCCGTCTGTCTGTCCGTCCACCTGTCCGTCCGTTCGAAGGTACCGCAAAAACGGCTGAACCAATCGCAACGATATTTTGGGTGGGTAATCCTGGGATCTCCTGGAGTAAAATAGGATATATTGTTTTTCCAATTTCAGCTTTGGCCTCCAGCATTGTCAGGTTTGGACCCCTGCATAACGTTATTTTCCGGGGTGCCGCACAAACGGCTGCACCGATCGCTGCACAGCTGCACCGATCGGACTCGGTGACCTCGGACAAAAACCTTTTATAAGGACATGGGTTGAATCCCAGCTTGAGAGAATGCCAACCCCCTCCCCGCCATCACGGCCGTCTCTACAACTCACAATCCCATGAGATATGTGGAAAGGACGACCCAAAACCAATTATCTTCTTTTTGATTCGTATATAAACATCATTAAAAGTAAATAATGACCTCGGCCAAAGTTCAAACGACGTGGGTTTAATCTCTACATGAGAGAATTCCACATAGCTATTTGGGCGGTGTATAAGCCAACAGATCGCTGTCTCCATCGATCTTGCCAAGGCCGTAACACCTATCGGCTCAAAATCCTTTTAACTGTTGACTTGGTAGTTTTTACAATGAAGGAAACATTAACAATGTTGTTAAAAGTTTATTTTGTGATTAATTGGAGTTATGTCGTTTGGAATGAAAAAAGAGATATTGAGTTCAAGTGAATGACGACATGCCGTGATGGTTTATACTTTCTAAACGTGAAATTTGCGGATCGCCATATGCAGATTCGCCATTGACTGGGTATGGAACAAACGTACCAGTTTGTTTGTGAACGAGTACGTTTTTCATGGAAGTCCTTCACGAACTTGCTGTCCATGTCTGATGTGCGACTGAAGGTGCTACAGGAATGTGGAATTTATTGGTTTCATGCTTTAGCATTCGCCGTATCTGCATTGCCTGTTTGCTTCTGGCCTCCCACCTGTGCGTAGCATGCGTATCTCACTAGTTATGGTAATATGGAGAAGACAAAGGAAAATTTTTGTCAAAAGGCCAAAAGGTCAAATGTCAGCATCACCTAAAATCATAAATTTTCATCCAATTGACCTGATATTTCAATTTACCATTTGAGCTATTGTCATTAAATTTTCAACAAAGCTTTATTATGAGAATATGGAGAGGACAAATTCATAATTTCATCAATAGGTCAAAAGGTTAAAGGTCAGCATCCCCTAAAATCATCAATTTTCATCTAATTGACCTGAAATTTCAATTTACCCATTTGAGTTTTGTCATCAAATTTTCAACAAAGCTTTATTATGAGAATTTGGAGAAGGCAAATTAATAATTTGGTTAAAAGGTCAAATGGTCAATGGTCAGTGTCACATTAAATCATAAATTTTCATCCAATTGACCTGAAATTACAATTTGCCATTTGACTTTTGTCATTAAAGTTTCAACAAAGCATTATTATGATAATATGGAGAAGTCAAATTACTTATCCGATTGACTTGAAATTTTAAGAATTTGCATATTGGGACACTTAATTGTTTCTTCTATCAAAAGCTAGAAGCCAATTGATTTGTTTTTTTAGATCCAAAGGTCAAGGTTGCATAAAATTTTCAATTTTCACCAAATGACCTGAAATTTTAAGAACTTGCATATTGGGTCACTGAATTGATTCACCTTTTAAAAGCTAAGAGCCAATTGTTTGTTTTAGGTCAAAATGGCAAAGGTCAAGGTTGCATAAAATCGTCAATTTCCAACCGATTGACCTGAAATTTGAAGAAATTCCATATTGGGTCACAGAATTGTTTCACTAATGAAAAGGCAGGAGCTGATTTTTTTTTTTTACATCAAAAGGTCAAAAGTCAACAGCTGCATAAAATTATCAATTTTCATTTCATTCTATTTTTAAAAAAAACTGCTTTCCACATGTTTAGCATAGGGGATAAGAAGAAGGCGTCTTAATTGAACGGATGGGGATGGGCTTTGCATTTTAAAATGCTTTTTAGTTTAGTTGCAGTGATGGCGAGAGAATAGGACAGTTCAATATATGTCTAGTGATAAGAACAGGCCTTGAATTAACACCCAAGACTGAATATTTGGTAGCACAGCCTTTGGACAAAATAACTGCAGTCAAGCACGTTCTATAGTCGTGAATGAGCTTCCTACACCTCTCTACTGGCAGTTTGGCCCACTCTTCTTGTGAAAACTGCGCTAGTTCTCCCAGATTTGAAGGGTGCCTTCTCCCAACTGCTGTTTTCAGATCTCCCCAGAGGTGTTCAATGGGATTTAGATCTGGACTCATTGCTGGCCACTTCAGAACAGTCCAGTGTTTTGTCTTGAACCATTCCAGGGTGCTTTTTGAATTTGGGTGCTTTGTTTTGTTCCACTGAAAACCAAAGAAATACAAAAGTGTGTTTGGGGTCATTGTCCTGCAGCAAGACCCATGACCTTCGACGGAGACCCAGCTTTCTGACACTGGGTTGAACATTGTGCTCCAAAATGCCTTGGTCATCTCCTGATTTCATGATGCCATGCACACATTCAAGGCACCCAGTGCCAGAGGCAGCACAGCAACCCCAAAACATCACTACACCTCCTCCATGTTTTACTGTAGGGAAGGTGTTCTTCTCTTTGAAGGCTTCATTTTGTTTTCTGTAAACATAGAGATGATGTGCTTTACCAAAAAGCTCAAATTTGGTCTCATCTGTCCACAGGACATTCTCCAAGAAGGATTTTGGTTTGTTTAGGTGTGTTTTGGCAAACTCCAGTCGGGCTTTCTTATGTCTCTCTCTCAGCAGTGGGGTCATCCTGGGTCTCCTACCATAGAACCCCCTTTCAATGAGTTTGCGACGCATGGTGCCAGTTGAAACTGTCGTACCTTGTGGCTGAAGGTTAGCTTGAATCTGTTTGGCAGTTGATCGAGGTGCTTTCTCCACCTTTCAAACAATTTTGCTGCAATCTTCGATCAAGATTTGTTTTGCGACCATGTCCAGGTAGGTTGGCTACAGTGCCATGGGCCTTAAACTTCCAGATAACATTGCATACCGTGGACACAGGAACATCAAGGTCTCTGTAGCTGGACCTGTAGCCTTGAGATTGTCCAAGCTTGGCTACAATCTTGTGTCTGACCTCCTCAGACAATTCTCTGGTTTTCTTTCTTTTCTCCATGCTCGTTGTGGTACAGACAGTGACACACAACAGCAGAGTGACTCCTTTTCTCTATTCAAACTGTTTGAATGAGTGATTTTTATATTGCAGGCATCTGCAACTAACCACAGGTGAGTTCAATTCCAAAGTAAAGGAGAATCACTTGTTTGAAATATAATTATTTCTAAAAACTTCTCAAAGGTGCCAATCGTATTGTCTGGGCCATTTTAGGATTTCTGTGTGGAATAAGCTAAGATTTAGTAATTTTTTCAGCTTTTTTTTGGTTTTGTTCCACTGCAAACCAAAGAAATACATATGTGGATACCAAAATATTTTTTTATTTCAACAATTTCCTGAAAGAAATGGTGCATTATTTGTAAAAAGTGCGAGGGTGCCAATATTTTTGGTCACGTCTGTGTATATATATATATATATATATATATATATATATATATATATATATATACCGTCTGTATATATATATATTGTTACGGATCTCGGGGGTCGGTGCTCCCCTTATGAAGGGGGGATTAATCCCCTTGTCCTTTAAGCTGGCCGTCCTGGGTTCCTGGAGCTATGACGTCACTTCCGGTCAGTGCTGAATAGGGTGGTAGGCCAAATTGTTCCTATTACCTAATTACCAGCGCCTTCCGGGAAGCGAGGAAATGAGCCCCGCCCGAGCCGCGGCGTTAGTGGACACGCCGAGCGAAGCGAGCCGCGACTCAGGCCGTTAACAATGACGAACCCGCTTCTGAGCGGTTCCTAATCGTGCCACAGGTACTCGATTGATAGAAAGGACGGATGCGATTGGTTTAGGGAAAACCAAGAAAGAACAAGGTAATTTATTTACAAACCAAAAAGAAGAGGAAAGGAAAGAATGTACAGGAAGAAGAAGAAGAAGCGGGACACAGGGCAGTCTTAACTACACAGTCTTAACTTACGACCCCAGACAAACATACTGTTGCGGATATGGGATTGGCATCCATCCATATCCGCTTGTAAATATTCCCCTATTTCCTCCATACTTCCCAACTATCCCCAATCCCCCATTCCCTAGTCCCATTTTCTGTAAACAACACTCTGTCGACCCGACCTCCCCCTATTTCCCCCATTAAATGTCGCATCCAGGTCCACCGCATCTCACGTAGACAACGATAGGACATCTTGCTAGTTATTCTTAGTCTATGTCAGTTAAGGACTCGTTTCCATTAATTCTGACTCTTCGTTGCACCAGAATGTGATTGTATGGCACCGTTAGGAAGTTTAGGACCTCCCAATACCTCCCCGCAGCTCTTCCTCACGGTTCAGCAACAACAACAACAACAACAACGGCGGCGGCGCGGGGAGTGTGCGTCCTCACTCCGGCTTGGTTGGTAGGGGGTGTTGGGAGTGCACCATGCCTTTCCAACGAGCCGCCATCGAGCATGTGCTCGACGGGGTTACCAAGTAGGGGCTCGCTGTCAGCTCCTCGTCAAGGGCGGAGCCCGGTAACCCCCGCACCCAATAGAAGCGGCGGACCGGTCCCATCTGGGGCGGAGCCAACGAGCCGAGGGCGTGTGACTCCCCGCTGAGCATGCGCAGGAAGAGGGAGGTGACGTCAGATGCGCCCTGAGCTTGGAGAGAGAAGGACGCCACCTCCGAGCGCTGTGACACCTCCCCGCATCTTTGGACTGGACCGTGCTTTATCCTGTCCCTGAGCCAAGGTGCACCTTGTGCTATCGACTGCCTGTCCTTCCCTGCCATCAATCCCTGTGTAAGTCAGTCTTGTTCCGTTTGTCTGTGGTCTGTCTGGGATAGATAAGATTGTGTCTAAGTGCCTATCTCTTCTGTGTCTTTACCTCATTACCTTGTAATCTACCCCTTTTCTCCACCACTAATTATATCCTCCTCCGGAGGTCTTGAGAACTGTACCCCTTGCGTCGTTTCATCTATCTCAGTCGTTGTGTCCTTTCCAATCATTGATTTAGCATAGCGCGATTTGGGTCAACGTCGGGTGGAATCGGGTGAGTTGGGGAAGAATCGGGGGAACTGTTAGGTCGCGGCAATACCACCGCTCGGTAAATAACATCTAATCCGCGATCCGTAACAATACACACTCACGTGGGGATGGTAGCTGGTAGGGTGGAAGGTCCAGGTAGATGGTCCAGGCTCCAGTCGACTCCGGTCCAGCGGGCGAAAATCCGGCAGGCAGCTTCGTGTATCGTTGGGCATGAGCGGACCTTACATATGGCGGCAGGGAGGCTCGTGTCCTTTAGCGTACGTAACAAATGGATGGTCGTGCTAAACGCTCTCGCTCTCTCTCTCAAGTTCTCATTCAGCGCCAGCGAGTGAGTCTTCCTTTGCCAATGTGCGCTTCCCAGCAGGTCCTTTTTACAAGAGCGCCGCCGTATAAGTTCTGTTACAAGAGCGCTGCTGAACAAGTCCTCGCAAGTCCGTAAAAGGGCTTTGCGCTCGCGCTTTTATATCACGTGCCAAGATCACTCTGCGCTCCACAAAAGCCACGCCCGTCGGTGATCTTGCCTCAGCCCTGGTTGGCTGGTGGGGGCTTACCGGCCAAACCTTTGACAGCTGGTTGATGGGCCACACCTTGTTCTTGGCGTCCCGCCCCCTTTTTCCTTGAGCCTGACCGCATGGTCAATGGCGGCGCCTGAGCGAACGCCAAGGCAGCGAACGCTGCTGGCAAGGCGCGTAATGGCGGCGCTTGGAGAGGGAGGTTGCAAAATGGACAGAATGGATTGGGGACCTACTCTTATTTCATTGATGCAACACAGATTCAACTATTGGAAACACGGCCTTAACTAAAACACATAATAATGAAATAACTGAGTTCCTATGGTGGCCTACGTGTTGCTGTGACCTAACTAAGGGTGCTACCGTTAACCTTTAATGTTGAGAATTTATATACAAGAAAGTGTCATATTTACAAGTGATTATTTATTTACAAAAGTGTGGGTTCTAAAACCGCAACACTGCACCCTCCCTTTTTCCAGGCTCGTCCCGAGCCGAAACAAAAGGAACTATCTTTTAACTTAGTGTGACACTTCGGTGTGGTTACCCTTTACTTTTAACCTCACCCTGAGTGCGACAGTTTTAACACTAAATATGTCCCACCTGCTGCGTTGCATCCTATCTAACTGACACGCCCACAATTAACCGAATTGCGGAATGTTCCCCAAACTACACATAAAGCCGTTGGGGAGCATTATTTACAATACACTAATTATTTATAAACTGCAACCCAGGACCTGTCTTTTGTGGGAAGAAAAAGATCTTTTGAAAAGAGAAAGATACCACTGCCATGCACTGCACCGATACACCATACCATATGTACCCATATGCACCAATAAAGAAATGCACCAATAAGCACCAAAAAGCACCATCATAAAAATGTGCACCAAAACAAACATTTTAAAACAATAAAATGATGTCTTCTGATGTCTTCTTTCTTCTCTGCTGGGCCGATGTATCTTGCCTTGATCTTCTTGCTTGATGTTATTATTTATTTAAAAGGGCACACACCGCGTCCGCTTTTTATTATTGATATGGCCAGCAGGGCCAACTCAGGTGGACCACCTGCATGGCATAGGTGCCACTTTAAAACAGTGGTCCGCAAGCCAGATACCACTGGCAACAATGGGCGGTCCCAGCAGAGATGCCAGGCCACAGAAGGTGTGGTCCATAAGTGGAGCTAGGCCACAGAACGTGTGGTCCATATGGTGCATCAGTGCGGGCAGGAGGCAGCAAAGGTGCGGGCGCACAACTCGCAGCACCTGCATACTTCCCTCGGGCACAAAAGAACAATGGTCCATGAGTGGGGAAGGAAGGACAAGCGGATCAGCGGGCAGGGGCGCAAGGGTACACATCAAACCAAAGTAATGCCAGATGAGGGGCGCGGGAGAGCGAGCCGAGAAACTCGTCCCTACTCGTACATCACCCCCCCATGTCACCTACTCTACCCTTGCCCCTACCCCGTATTTACACTTTTTACAACTTTACAAATTCGTCTCTATGTCTTGTTCCCCATATCTCCCCTAAACCAAATCCGTCATCAATCCCTCCGAAGGAGGAAGAGATGGAATACAAACAATGTCACACTCCGTCATGATGTGTCTTTCATTCCAAATATTTGCCAAAATATGGTGTGGAGTCTTATCACCTTCGGTGAGTGGATGCGGATGGTGCGAAGAGATTTTCTCCTATCTATCTTCTAAATGACATTAACACTTTACACTACCCGGGGTCTTGCCCTGCCAATCCATTGGCCATCTTTAAACTATGCGGTTCTAGAAACCAATTCCCATTGAACATACTGTGGCGCTCACCAATTTGGGGTCTCACTCCCCCGATTTTTCTATACTGTGCCCTCGCACAATTTCAGGGCTGGGTCGTGTGGCTCACCAGCAGGTCCGCTCACCTGCACATCTCCGCCACAGCAGTTGCCACCCCAGCTTACCTAGCTCCTCACCCTAACCTGGGGAAGGCCCTCTGGCTCCCTTACCCCACTAATGCCCCCTCTGGCATCGGGCTACCCGGGTCCTCTCTCGGGATCCACGGGCCCCACTGAACTCTACTACATGGCTCCCAGAGCCAACCTGCGGCCTCACCTGGCCGACAGACTACCAGTGGTGGAGTGCCCATTTAACCATTCACACCAACAGGCCACACGCCCAGCCATTCCATACACTTATGCACCAAACAAAGCACTTCCGTACTACTACACGCACCACAGATGTCAATATCCAACCACATTTTCCTACTCCCTCTACCTACTTTTAAACTACCCTCCCCGGGTATTCGTGAAGGGGTCCATCCTTCCCCCATCCACTCCTTCGCACCATACACTCCACTCCACTCATCCCACACTCCCACTCCACACCATTCATTCCACACACCTGTACTTCACCTGCACATCATGCAGGTTAATCACTCAACACACACACATATCTTTCTCGAGGATTGCCTCATTTCAACAAGCTCACCAGCAAGACTCTCATACCAATTCCTCATTTCATCCGAAACCTCCTGCTCACACACACAGCATCATCTGGCTATCTATTTCCCCTCTAAAACTCGTGCTTCCCCATCATCCCTTTATACTACTGCACTCCCTCGTCGTTACCATCCAACTACTCTACTCTACGTCCCCACTACAGGTACAATGTCACTACTTAACTCTCGGTCACCTATGGTCATCTTTCTAGGTCCCTATACATTATCCTAACCCTCCTGGGCTAGTTTGTACTGCCAACCCATGATCTATTGCTCCTCTGCCCAAAAATTTACGATGTGAGGGATGGTAGATCTACCATCCCTCTACACCATATACCATTTCTCAACACTACTGCTATTCGTCTACTATCTTGAGCCTCTCGTGCGGGAATGCATTGTCATTACAGCCCGGCTTCGCAAAGCCGAGCAATGTGTGCAGATGGTCTGTCTCCTGTAGGTTGGGTCCGTCCGGCATTTACGATCCTGGGGAGGAGGTTTTGTTGGGCCAAGACTCCAGGCACCATCCCTATGCAGGGCCTTTTGCTTCCATGCGCGGTTGCCCTGCCTCGCCTGGCTGGAGCGCCGCCACCGCAAGGGGGCGCCGCTCCGAACCCTCCTACCTCGCCTCAAACCGGGCCGGTCGCCTTGCCTGGCAAAACGCGGCACTGACTGTGCAGGGTGTGGCCCGGCCCGGCTCGTGCACGGCGCTCCTTGCAGAAGCGCCGCGGAAACGATCCCCGCCGGCCCCCGCAGCACACAAAGCGCACCATGCCCCGAGAGCTCGCGTCGGCTATACGTCGGCCTAGACGCTGCCCCGGTTAGCGTCGATGCTCGACTCGCATGCTCACACCACACGCTCCTTTCTTTACTCGCACATCCCGGCGCTCCAACGCCTCTCGTACATCCCACGCATTCTACTACTGCACTCTCCCGTGCACACCACCCAGGCACACTCACACACTCCAGTACACACCTCTCTTGCGCACACCCGGGTGCACTCCCTCCCGGTACGTACTCCGTACCACTCACGGGTGTGCACTCTGTTGCACACCCACTCAGCGCAAACCTACCCATGGGTGTGCACTCTTTTGCACACCCAATAACGCGCTCTGGTGTGCTCTCCCGCACACGCTCCACAACCAACTCACGCTCCACAAACAACTCACACTCTGTGTCACTCTCACCCTCACTATCACACTCAGATGTGCATTCACTCTCGCACTCGGTAACACACTCGCGCTCTGGCACCATTCGCACACGCGTGCCATTTCCACTCACACAGCGCAGCACAGATCTTCTACGAGCGCCCAGGTTACGCCGGGATCCCAAGCGCGCGAATAACCCTCTTGCGCCAAATCTTTTCGCGCCATATACAGCCCGGCTTACCTTCGGGATCCTCTTCTCCACACGCACCTACAAATCTTTATAAGGATTAGCAAGTACGGCATTATGATGTGAACATGGACTTTGCACAATTTCCATTTCTTCCTTCAACGAGTGCTTTTCTAAGTCCGCCGTCTCTCCAATTTCCACTATTTCTTCGATTTTAATTTCTTTTTCCTCGATGACCGCTGGCGCTAATAAAATTTTCTCTACTTCGGCGGTCGCCGGCTTCCCCATACAGGTTAATCATGCAGGTTAATCACTCAACACACACACACATCTTTCTCGAGCATTGCCTCATTTCAACAAGCTCACCAGCAAGACTCTCATACCAATTCCTCATTTCATCCGAAACCTCCTGCTCACACACACAAATTAATCTCTCTCTACCCCAGTCGCGATCACGATCGCGATCTCTACCCCAGTCCACATAACTTTGCCCTGCTCAACTTCGCTCAACCCGCGCTCCTCAAGCCGCGCTACCTCATCACGTACCATTGTGCCTTTCCCGCTTGACCTGCGGTCTATTTCTTTCCCCATATTTTTCATGTTGGCGTTTATTTGCTCCTGAAATCCATCCGGGTTGTCCCTTGCTTCGTTCCTCATTTTTTCCATGTCGATCCCCCGGGTAGCCATCATTGCATCCATCCCCTTCCTGTCACCCTCCATATATGCGCTGAAATGCACCATAAAAAGGCCTCAGTCCATTGGCACTGCAGGCCCCGCTATCGCCGTCACGTACGGGAGGCCGCCATTTTCTTTGCCAGCAACCACACCCTTTCCAACCTCCCTTGCCAACTGTCCCTCTTGGCCCTGGGTTATCAATTTTATCTTATTCATTACTCCCACCGGCATCCGATCGCCTTGGTTATCCATGGCACAATTAAAAATTTGGATGTTAATAAAAATTTCGGCCGCTCGAAATTTTGACCAAATTTGCTCAGATGAAAAATTTGGTTCGGGCTTCAAATCCAACTCCCAGACACCAATTGTTGCGGATCTCGGGGGTCGGCACTCCCCTTATCAAGGGGGGTTAATCCCCTTGTCCTTTAAGCTGGCCGTCCCGAGTCCTGGAGCTATGACGTCACTTCCGGTCAGTGCTGAATATGGTGGTAGGCCGAATTGTTCCTATTACCTAATTACCAGCACCTTCCGGGAAGCGAGGAAATGAGCCCCGCTCGAGCCGCGGCGTTAGTGGACACGCCGAGCGAAGTGAGCTACGACTCAGGCCGTTAACAATGACTAACCCGATTCTGAGCAGTTCCTAATCGTGCCACAGGTACTCAATTGATAGAAAGGACGGATGCGATCGGATTGGGGAAAACCAAGAAAGAACAAGGTAATTTATTTACAAACCAAAAAGAAGAGGAAAGGAAAGAATGTACAGGAAGAAGAAGAAGAAGCAGGACACAGGGCAAACACACAGTCTTAACTTACGACCCAAGACAAACATACACACTCATGCGGGGATGGTAGCTGGTAGGGTGGAAGGTCCAGGTAGATGGTCCAGGCTCCAGTCGACTTCGGTCCAGCGGGCGAAAACCCGGCAGGCGGCTTCGCGTATCGTTGGGCGCGAGCGGACCTTACATATGGCGGGGTGGGGGGGGGGGGGGGGAGGGTCGTGTCCTTTAGCGTACATAACAAATGGATGGTCGTGCTAAACGCTCCCTCTCTCTCTCAAGTTCTCATTCAGCGCCAGCGAGTGAGTCTTCCTTTGCCGATGTGCGCTTCCCAGCAGGTCCTTTTTACAAGAGCGCTGCCATATAAGTTCTGTTACAAGAGCGCCGCTGAACAAGTCCTCGCAAGTCCGTAAAAGGGCTTTGCGCTCGCGCTTTTATAACACGTGCCAAGATCACTCCGCGCTCCACAAAAGCCACACCCGTCGGTGATCTTGCCTCAGCCCTGGTTGGCTGGTGGGGGCTTACCGGCCACGCCTTTGATGGCTGGTTGATGGGCCACACCTTGTTCTTGGCGTCCCGCCCCCTTTTTCCTTGAGCCTGACCGCATGGTCCCAACTGCTGGCAAGGCGCGTAATGGCGGCGCTTGGAGAGGGAGGTAGCAAAATGAACGGATTGGATTGGGGACCTACTCTTATTTAATTGATGCAACGCAGATTCAACTATTGGAAACACGGCCTTAACGAAAACACATAATAATGAAATAACTGAGTTCCTATGGTGGCCTACGTGTTGCTGTGACCTAACTAAGGGTGCTACTTTTAACCTTTAATGTTGAGAATTTATATACAAGAAAGTGTCATATTTACAAGTGATTATTTATTTACAAAAGTGTGGGTTCTAAAACCGCAACAATATATACCATTGTAGCGGTTACCGCTGGATGCACACAATCGCCTTGCACCGGCCAGAACACGGCCAGACGCGCCTCTCCCGGGCATGCCCGGACTCACTGTTCCCGAGCACGCCCGAACCTCCCGGGCACGCCCGGTCTCGTCTTTCCCGGGCATGCCCGCTCTCGCCTTTCCAGCGCTCGCCCAGAGCGTCCGGGCATGCCCGCTATCGCCTTTTCAGGGCTCGCCCAGAGCGTCCGGGCATGCCCGCTATCGCCTTTCCAGGCTCGCCCAGAGCGTCCGGGCATGCCCGCTATCGCCTTTCCAGGGCTCGCCCAGAGCGCCCGGGCACGCCCAGCCTCGACTTGCCAGGCAGCAGCCAAACACGCCCGGGCAGGTCCAGACTCGCCTTTCCAAGGCTCGCCCTTGACACCCGGGCATGCCCGGTATAGCTTTTGCCGGGCAAACTTCCCGACATAAATGTGTATATATATTGCTGCCCGATAAACGGGCTTGTCAGAATACCTGAGCTGTTTTGTTTCAATAAAGCAACTCGGACGAATTCCGTCTTTGGTCGCGTCAATTCTTTCGACTCGCGTTGGAGCGCAGTTCCTTCATTGGTGACCTACCGACATGGACACGGCAGTGACTCTTAAACTGCCTACCTTCTGGGAGGCTCACGCGGCTGTTTGGTTCGCTCAGGCGGACTCTCAGTTCGCCCTGCGAGGCATCACCGCGGACGACACCCGCTTCCACCATGTTGTGGCGGCGCTCGGTTCCGCCACCGCGGCCCGCGCCTTGAGCCTCCTCGAGCACCCGCCGGCTGCTGACAAATACGACGCGCTGAAGACACTCCTCCTCGACGCTTTCGCCCTCTCACCGGCAGCACGCGCACGGCGCCTGCTCGCTCTGCCCGAGCTCGGCGACACGCGCCCGTCCGAGCGCATGGACTATATGCTCTCGTTGCTCGGTGAGCACTCTCCGGATTTTCTGTTCCGCGAGCTGTTCCTTCGCCAGCTGCCTCACCCGGTACGCCTCGCCCTGGCTGGCACGTTGATCACGGATTCCCGCGCCCTCGCCAGGGAAGCCGATAAGATCTCCTCGGCGGGCCAGCACATCGGCGCGGTTACCTGGAGCCCGCCGCCGTCCGAGGCGACGCCCACGACACCCGAGCGCCCTGCGCGGTTGGAGGCCGAACTGTGGGTGCAACTGGCGGCCGCCACGCCGCACCGCCCGCTTCCGACACGACGGCCGGGGCCTCCACCTGACCGGGCGTGGTGTTATTACCACGCCAGGTTCGGACACAAGGCTCCCGTGCACTTTCGGCAGGTCGGGAAACGGCCGGGCCGGCGTTCATTCCCAGCCATGAGCGCCGTTCACTCGGGCAACTTGCTGTTTATTCGGGACAAAGCGTCTGGGCGGCGTTTCCTGTGTGACACCGGCGCCCAACTGAGCGTCATACCCGCCTCCGAGCAGGACAGGCGGGATGCCGTTTGCGGCCCCTCTTTTGTCGCTGCTAATGGCTCGGCCATACGCACTTTCGGCCCACGCGTCGTCACCCTCTGCTTCGGCAGCCAGCGTTTTCAATGGACTTTTGTGACCGCCTGCGTCCCCATGGCTTTGCTGGGCGCCGACTTCCTCTGCGCGCACGGGCTGCTGGTCGACGTCAAACGTCGTCGCCTTGTCAACGCCGAGACCTTCAGCTCCCTGGCGTGCACGATGAGCAGCTCCGCGCCGACCGAACCGGTGTGCGCCCTCCCGGCAGCGAACGAGTTCGCTCGCCTGCTCGCGGAATTCCCAGCCCTCACGCGGCCGACGTTTTCGGCCGTCGCGGTGCGGCACGGGATCGAGCACCACATACCCACTACGGGCCCGCCGGTCTACGCCAGGGCCCGCCGCCTTGACCCGGCCAAGCTCGCTGTGGCGAAGGCCGAGTTCGACGCGTTGGAGCACCTCGGCATCGTGCGGCGCTCCGATAGCGCGTGGGCCTCGCCACTGCACATCGTGCCAAAGCCGGGGGGTGGATGGCGCCCGTGTGGCGACTACCGCCGTCTCAACAACGCTACCACCCCCGACAGGTACCCGATCCCGCATATTCAGGACTTTTCCGCCCGTTTGGCGGGACGGGTCATCTTTTCGAAAATTGACCTGATACGGGGCTACCACCAGGTACCTGTCCGTGCGGCCGACGTCCCGAAGACGGCCGTCATCACGCCGTTCGGCCTGTTCGAATTTTTGCGGATGCCGTTTGGCCTCCCGACCGCGGCCCACAGTTCACGTCTGAGCTTTGGGGCGCGGTCGCCCGTTCGTTGGGGGTCACGCTGCACCGCACCACGGCCTACCACCCCCAAGCCAACGGGTTGTGCGAGCGGTTTCACCGCTCCATGAAGGCCGCACTCATGGCCGGCCTTCAGGATGACGGTTGGGCCGACCGGCTGCTGTGGGTCCTTTTGGGCCTTCGCACGGCCCCCAAGGAAGACCTCCAGGCGTCCGCCGCCAAGCTCGTCTACGGCCAGCCACTCCGTGTCCCGGGCGAATTCGTGCCCGACGCTACCAGTCCCTGGTCTGCCGCTCGTCAGCGCTCGGACCTCCAGGAGGCCGCCCGACGATTTGCCCCCGTGCCGACGTCCCGCCACGGTGGCCCCCAGTCCTACGTCCCCCCGGCGCTTCGCACAGCGGAGTACGTCTTTGTGCGTAATGACGCGCACCGGGGGCCACTCCGGCCGCCGTACGACGGGCCCTTCCGGGTCCTGCGACGGGGCGACAAGTCTTTCATCGTCGACTTCGGCGGCCGGCCGGACCGGATTTCTGTGGACCGCCTCAAACCGGCGCACATGGACGTCGACCGACCACCACGGTTGGCCCTTCCTCCGCGGCGAGGCCGCCCCCCGTCCACAGTTCCCCCCGCTCGACCACCCACCACCACGTCGGACCCCTCCCCACGACCCTCCAGGGGTCGCTTCGGCCGGGTCATCCGGACCCCCCTTAAATTGACCCTGCCGGTGCAGGTCGATTCTGGAGGGGCGTGTGTAGCGGTTACCGCTGGATGCACACAATCGCCTTGCACCGGCCAGAACACGGCCAGACGCGCCTCTCCCGGGCATGCCCGGACTCACTGTTCCCGGGCACGCCCGAACCTCCCGGGCACGCCCGCTCTCGCCTTTCCAGGGCTCGCCCAGAGCGTCCGGGCATGCCCGCTATCGCCTTTTCAGGGCTCGCCCAGAGCGTCCGGGCATGCCCGCTATCGCCTTTCCAGGGCTCGCCCAGAGCGTCCGGGCATGCCCGCTATCGCCTTTCCAGGGCTCGCCCAGAGCGCCCGGGCACGCCCAGCCTCGACTTGCCAGGCCGCAGCCAAACACGCCCGGGCAGGTCCAGACTCGCCTTTCCAAGGCTCGCCCTTGACACCCGGGCATGCCCGGTATAGCTTTTGCCGGGCAAACTTCCCGACATAAATGTGTATATATATTGCTGCTCGATAAACGGGCTTGTCAGAATACCTGAGCTGTTTTGTTTCAATAAAGCAACTCGGACGAATTCCGTCTTTGGTCGCGTCAATTCTTTCGACTCGCGTTGGAGCGCAGTTCCTTCACCATAATATATAAAGCTCATTCGAACGACTCACTGACTGACTGATATTAATGTTTGGTACTTTCTGGGTGTTGTAGAAAGCTGAAATTTTGCTTGTTGACAGACATCAAAGCTGATACACCGGGAAAACCCACACAACTGCCGGAAAGCGTCCATACATGAAAAGGTACAAAAACGAAAATGTACATCAAAGCCTCTGGAGAAAACAAACAAACAAACCTCAATCGATGTCTAGCATTTGAAAATTGGAATTTCTAGACCTATAGACTGTGACATCAACATTACAATATTATCCCTAAATTAAAAAAGAAAAAGCGTCCATAAATGAAAATTTAAGTTAAAAATGTAACCGTTTCTTTTAGAAAAACCTCAATCGATATCTAGCATTTGAAAATTGTAATCTTATTATAATACAGCAAACGTATAGGGTTATGTATGTCGCTATGTATGTTTATATGCTACGAAAACGTCTTCTTCGTCTTCAAATAAAATTACCACCCTCTTAATTGCGTTAAGACTGCTGAGACCCCTCAAACGTTTGATGACCCTTTAATTCCCCAAAATACCCTGAAGACCCCCAAAGACCCAAAACACCCCAAAGACCCAAAATGCCCTTCAAGGCCCCGAGGCTGAAAAAGACCGCGAGACTCAAAAAGACCCCGAAGACCCAAAACACCCCGAAGACCCAAAACACTCCGAAGACCCTCACTCTGCTCACCAAACTCTCCTCCTATGGTGTCCATGGAAACCTCCATGCATAGCTCACAGCCTACCCTCCTGTCATAGTCAAAGTGTGGCTCTAAATGGAATTCTCTCATCTGCTCTTCATGTCCAGCCTGGAGTTCCTCAAGGCAGTGTTCTGGGCCCTGTGCTTTATCTAATCAACATCAATGATCTCTCTGACTCTGGAAAATCCTCTATCTTTTTGCTTATGAGTCCACTCTCTGCCGCTCCATTTGTCATCCCTCAGATCAGCAGGCAGCAGCCTTTTCATTCTCAGCAAACATGGATAAAATACAAGCTGGTGAAACACATGGAACATGTCTTTCAATCCTGACAAATCTCACAATCTCATTTTGTCTCTCCAAAAAGATGGTCTGGAAAACACTCCCATCGACTTTCTCAACAATCCTCTCGAAGAAGTTCTGTCACGCAAGCTTTTGGGTCTCACTATCTGCCATGATCTTTCCTTGGGAAAACCACATTTCCAAGCTGGCTCTCTTCCACAGATCTCATGTCCCTGTTGTTGTGCTTCCCTCTCTTCCCCTCTTGTCTACAACTCCCTTTATTCGATGTCTATTTGTTAGCTCTTATACGAGCCTCGACCTGGTATACAAAAAAGAAGAAAAAAAAAGAAGACCCAAAACACCCCGAAGACCCAAAACACCCCGAATACCCAAAACACCATGAAGACCCAAAACACCCTGAATACCCAAAACACCACGAAGACCCAAAACACCACGGAGACCCAAAACACCATGAAGACCCAAAACACCACGAAGACCCAAAACACCACGAATACCCAAAACACCCCGAAGACCAAAAACACCCCGAAGATCCAAAACACACAGAAGACCCAAAACACCCAAAAGACCCAAAACACCCTGAATACCCAAAACACCACGAAGACCCAAAACACCACGGAGACCCAAAACACCATGAAGACCCAAAACACCACGAAGACCCAAAACACCACGAATACCCAAAACACCCCGAAGACCAAAAACACCCCGAAGATCCAAAACACACAGAAGACCCAAAACACCCAGAAGACCCAAAACACCCCGAAGACCCAAAACACCCCGAAGACCCAAAAGACCCCGAAGACCAAAAAGACCTCGAAGACCCAAAAGACCCCAAAGACCCAAAAAGACCCAAAGACCCTTAAAGACCAAGTAGAACCAAAAGACCCTGGAGACCCAAAAGCCCCTGAAGACCTCGAATACCAAAAAGACACCGAAGACCCTTAAGAGCCAAAAGCCTCTGAAGACACCAAAGACCCAAAACACCTCAAAGACCCAAAATACCCTTAAAAGCCCAGAGGATCCAAAAGACCCTGAAGACCCAAATGGCCCTGATGACCCAAAACACCATGAAGACCCAAAAGACACCGAAATAGTCAAAGATGCCTGCCCCTCTGAGAAGGCGTGTGGTGAGGTGCGTGGAGCACGCCGAGTCACGCTAGTTTATATAACTGTAAACTATGAAATGAAAATCTCAATGAAAATTTGCATAAAAACCCTAAACGCGTCTGTAAAATAAATAAATAAACCTAAATTGATATCTTGCAGGAGGTCGGTGATGATTGCCTATAACCATAAAGCTTCTATTTATTATGTACCTACATATTGCACGGTCATCTCTCACAGAGACAAGCAAAAATGTCCATGTGACACCATATTATCTGCTATTTATCTGCCATATTATCTGCTATTATCACAGTATTATCTGATAATATACGCCATATTATCTGCTATTATCACCATATCTGATAATGTACGCCATATTATCTGCTATTATCGCCATATTATCTGCTATTATCGCCATATTATCTGATAATATATGCCATATTATCTGCTATTATCGCCATATTATCTGATAATATAAGCCATATTATCTGCTATTATCGCCATATTATCTGATAATATACGCCATATTATCTGCTATTATCGCCATATTATATGATAATATAAGCCATATTATCTGCTATTATCGCCATATTATCTGATAATATGCACCATATTATCTGCTATTATCGCCATATTATCTGATAATATACTTCATATTATCTGCTATTATCGCCATATTATCTGATAATATGCACCATATTATCTGATAATATACGCCATATTATCTGCTATTATCGCCATATTATCTGATAATATAAGCCATACTATCTGCTATTATCGCCATATTATCTGATAACATGCACCATATTATCTGCTATTATCACCATATCTGATAATGTACGCCATATTACCTGCTATTATCGCCATATTATCTGATAATATACGCCATATTATCTGCTATTATCGCCATATTATCTGATAATATACGCCATATTATCTGCTATTATCGCCATATTATCTAATAATATAAGCCATATTATCTGCTATTATCGCCATATTATCTGATAATATGCACCATATTATCTGCTATTATCGCCATATCTGATAATATACTCCATATTATCTGCTATTATCGCCATATTATCTGATAAGCACCATATTATCTGATAATATACGCCATATTATTTGCTATTATCGCCATATTATCTAATAATATAAGCCATATTATCTGCTATTATCGCCATATTATCTGATAACATGCACCATTTTATCTGCTATTATCGCCATATTATCTGCTATTATCGCCATATTATCTGATAACATGCACCATTTTATCTGCTATTATCGCCATATTATCTGCTATTATCGCCATATTATCTGCTGTTATCGCCATGTCTGATAATATACTCCATATTATCTGCTATTATCGCCATATTATCTGATAAGCACCATATTATCTGATAATATACGCCATATTATCTGCTATTATCGCCATATTATCTAATAATATAAGCCATATTATCTGCTATTATCGCCATATTATCTGATAACATGCACCATTTTATCTGCTATTATCGCCATATTATCTGCTATTATCGCCATATTATCTGATAATATAAGCCATATTATCTGCCATATTACCCGCCATATTATCTGCTTGTGTTTTGACCACATTGGCTGCATGTCAATAGCCAGCAAATCTAACCTGAGAAATCTACCAATTCAGCTTCAAATATTTCTTATTGATGAGAATCGAGAATTGAATGTGTCTGTGATTATCGGGTTTATAAGGACAAATCTTCATGTACCGACATGAAAGATTGACCAAATCCTCGAGCTTTGCCTAGTTTCGATCACCATGGCCCAGTTTAGCCCCGATTAGTGGGTCACGGTGTGATGTATTATAACACTGGACTCTCAAGGCAATGTATCATGATTCATTTTAGCTGGCTATGTGATCATCGTATTTGCCTTATATTAGCAGGCAGGGTTTTCATCTACTCTGAGCCACAGAAAGAAAAGGCAATTTGTTAGCCCAGGGCTCTGTGGGTTCGTTCAATTCGCCCGTTTATCAAAACGTCAGAAACATCGCCCTTTGAAGGCAACACCAACACAAACGAGTGGCAAACTCCTAAACTTGGTGGGGTTTCCATTGGACTTCAACCCTAAAGTGAAACATAAAGAACTCAGCAGTGCAGAGAATGAATTTCAATGGATAATCATGACAACAGTGATACAACTGAAACTTATTATATCAACAAACCATTTTAAAACTAGAACGGCACTCGGTAGAGAGCAAACGTCCGCCTGGCTGAGCAGTTTATGTTTTGTATCCCAATGATAGGCCAGATCAGGATTCCGACCTAAACTAAAATCGAATCGGCTTGTTCTTGTCACCAAACCAACTCGTCCCCCAAGTTTAGTCATGACTTGTCCACAACTTTTTTTTAAATATCATGTTATATATCGCCTTTCACCCGATCTCTCAAAGGTGCTCTGTGCTCTGTCCCCCAAATATTCCTTCCGGTCGCACAAGATCCACCAGCAACCCTCTTATGGTTAAACTGCCAAAATCTAGACTCTCTGCTCACGTTCACTCCTTCATTCCTCTTTTCTCCCGCCTCTGGAACAAACTCCCCCAGTCTCTTCAATCCCACTCCTCCCTCCAGGTCTTTAAAACAGCTGTTCACCACCATCTCTTATCTTCCCCCATCCAAAACCTTGATCTTTTCTACTCCCGCTAATTCACCCCAGATACACCTTTTCGAAATTCCAACTTCTTTCCTGAAAGTCCTTGCAGTGTCCATATGTTTTATACCTCTCCCACCTCCCCCCAAGCCCTCTCCCTCCCACAGTTCTCTCGATGTCCCTGCTCTCAAATGTTGTGTTTGTGTCCTTCCTCCTCTCTCCCCATATTGTCTAACGCTCCCCTTATTTTATGTTTTATGCGTCGGTTTGTGTCAGTTTGACTTTTTGTGTGATTAATGTTCGCTCTTTCACGAGCCTCGATCTTGAATCCCAAAAAAACAAAAAAAATATGTTAAGAACACATAAAAATTTAATAATTCTCATATCCGAATCCATATTCAGATCTTCACCAAAATCGAATCAAATCGTCCTTGTCAGACACCCAACCGGTACACCAAGTTTCGTCCAAAACCCTCCACAACATTTTGAGATATCCTGCTATTAATAGTTTTTGGCCCCATCTCCCAATGGTGAAGAATCACTTCAAAAATTCTAGTAGCCGGATCCGAATCCGCATCTTCCCCAAAATCTAATCATTTCGTCCTTGTCACATACCCAACCTCTCCACCAAATTTCGTCCGAATCCGTCCACAACCTTTTGAGATATCTTGTTCACAGACAGACAAACAGACAGACGGATGAAAACAACCTCCAACCACCTTCGGTGGCGCAGGTAATAACTCTGGACATAGACCTGAGATAAGTGCAGAATATTGACAAGGGAGCAGCTCCCGAATTGTTAAGCACCATATGCTCATGTTCTTTTTCTCCACTTTATTCCTGTTTAAATGTTATCATAACCAACTACTGGAGCTGACATCATTTTACTTCAAGTCACATGACTCACGTGAGCCACTAAGATGTGATAAAGGCTTTTTGAATGTCCCCCCCCTGTGTACCTTCAAGCTTTTGGATGAAATCAGACAGTTCAGTGGTCGACGCTCTGATTCCGATGTACCATACTCTGTTACAGAGCACAAGTGTTTCCGAAACGGTTTCTTGGCAAGGGTTATACTATTATTGGTGATTTGCCATTCCTTCCCTTCTGACTGTAGCAATCGGACTCATTGTGAAGGACATCTTGGGATCATTAACGTCCACCAACTAACGTTGGCAGACAGGACACCCAGTTTAACGTCCATCCGAGGGCTGGTACACACGTACATTGGAACACCAGGATGGCAGTTTATAACTGGGTCGAAATTCAAACCCAGGCTACTTAGAGGCAGGTGTGCACATCTGCCAGCCCGACAGTTCTTATTGGATGAGAGGCGTCGTCATTTGGTTTGTTTGTGGGCACCATTAGGAGTAGTAGATTGCTGTAGCAATTCATATTCTGTTTATTCATATTTTATTTTGTTAATTCCTTCATGAAGTCTTCATAATTTAGCTTGGTATAGGACTTTATTATTATTTTGTTATTTCATACTCAAATAGTGAAAGTGGGAGATATCACGAGGTGGTAGGCCTATACAGAGGGCAGAAGATTTGTCGAAATACTAGAGAGAAGAGACTGAGACAACGGACTCAGGAAGACGTATCCACATGGGAAAGAGAACAGGAAGAGGAAGAGGAAGATGAAGGTGAGCATTGAGTTTTTTATTGATAGATTTGGAGAAAGGAAGGAAGAAGTGGTTTCTCATGGTTTGTCCTAACTCCTCAGCGTAGGAACAGCAGAAACAGGGGGGTAGGGGGGGGGGGGTAAACACCACCAACAGGGGGGGGGGAGGTAAACACCACCAACAGGGGGGGGGGAGGTAAACACCACCAACAGGGGGGGGGAGGGGTAAACACCACCAACAGGGGGGGGGGGTAAACACCACCAACAGGGGGGGGGTAAACACCACCAACAGGGGGGGGGGAGGGGTAAACACCACCAACAGGGGGGGGGAGGGGTAAACACCACCAACAGGGGGGGGGGAGGGGTAAAC